>NC_048572.1:32647328-33247328 GCF_013265735.2 Oncorhynchus mykiss
CCATAGGGCAGTGTGGTATGTTTCAGTCATTTCCGTCAATGGACAATGCTTTATGTTTCATTTACAGGGCAGTGTGGTATGTTTCAGTCATCTCAGTCATAGGGTGGTGTGGTATGTTTCAGCCTTAGAGCCGTGCTGTATTCCCCCAGCCCCAGGCTGTGTTCGATGCTACCGTCGGAGGCCCAGCTCCCCTGTTCCCCTGTGAGACCCCGGTGCTAGTCTGAAGGGAGGTGCCTATCTGCTGCAACATGCCTGTTTTGGAATGGGAAGGACCCCGGGGAGGAGAGCCTCTCTCACACTTCTGTCTGAGAGAGGGAGGGAGGATGGGAGGCGGAGGAGCGAGAGGCAACCGTGAGAGAAGTCAAGGGGAAGTGGGGGAGATCTCAGATGATCAACAGTGACCTCATTTGGAGTCAGTGACTCTGTTTATCAGCCGTACCTGCATTTCATTCATTGTACAGCACACTGTACGGACAGTTTCCAAGGCAGAGGAGCTGGATGTCAATATCTTCCACAGATGACCTAATGCCTGCATAACAAACAGTTCCAAGCTGACTCTTGCCCGCATACATGTTGTGTTTATGACCAGCTGTCTTTTTATTGTGACTAAGAGTCATAAACAGTTGGGCTCACAGGAAAGTGGATGGACCTCTCTTCTTATCAGTCACGTGTGGAGTCATGGTCAGCGCTCACACTCTCCTAGTGATTCTATAGGGACACCCCTCCCTTGCCCTTATCCATCCCCCTTCATCCCATTGTCCCTACTGGGGACAGTGACACTGATAAAGGTGTCTCTTAGTCCCAGTGTAGCTCCAAGGTCAGGTTACAGGAGCACTCCTCTCTCTGGGCTTCAAACTCTCTCTCTCTCTCTGAAGAATCTCCTGGTCTCTCTCGCTCTCTCTCTCTTCTCTCTCATTCGCTCTCTCTCTCTCTCCATACTTTCGCTCTCTCACTAGTCTGTCGCAGTCGAGTTCATCTTCTCGGTCTCTCTCTCTCTCATTTGCTCTCCCTCTCTCCTCTCTTCTCTCTCATTCGCTCGCTCTCTCTCTCTTCTCTCTCATTTGCTCTCTCTCTCTCTCTCTCTCTCTCTCTCCCTCTCCCTCTCTCCTCTCTTCTCTCTCATTTGCTAGCTCTCTCTCTCTTCTCTCTCATTTGCTCTCTCTCTCTCTCTTCTCTCTCATTTGCTCTCTCTTCTCTCTCTCACTCTCTCTCTCTCTCTCTCTCTCTCTCTCTCCCTCCCTCTCTCTCTCTCTCTCTCTCCCTCCCTCTCTCCTCTCTTCTCTCTTATTTGCTCTCTCTTTCTCAATCTCTCTCACGGAGGAGGCTCCTGTTTCATGTGTGAATCCTGAGAACCTGAGACATGCAGGCAGTGGAGGGAGACTTCAGGGGAATGCTTTAAAAGTGATGCCTCCTGATGCATATGCATTTCTGGGGAGATAAAAGGAAGAAGCCTTCCCTTCCCAGCAGGCATCAGACACTGAGTCTTTCATTCCGATCCCTTCCTCTGTCCCTGGGGGTCAGCAGGGCTGCCGAGGTAAAAGGCCCCCAAAACAGAGCATTCTTCACACACACACGTCTGTGAGTGTGTGTGTTCCATGCTGCACGTGTGCCACTGTGTATGTACTGTGTGTAGTGTTGCTATCTGTGTGTTTTGAGTGTTTGTGTGTATGTGTGTGTATGTTTGAGTATGTGTGTTTGAGTGTGTGTTTGAGTGAGTGTTTGAGTGAGTGTGTGTGTGTGTGTTTATATCTGTTTGTACGTATTTTTTGTGAATAGGCCTTGGAACTTTAGTTGTATTTGTACAGAGGCTGTGTCAGACAGAGATGTCCTCTCTCTAGGTCATTCATCGGGCTTTCTGGCTGCTGTTCCAGCCCCGCTGCTCTTCTGCTTGCTCTGCTCAGGGTACAGCTGATAACCTCCCAGGCTCACTCACTCACACATACACACATACACACACAGACACACAGACACACAAACACGCAGGCAGCCAGGCAGGCGCACAGACATGCACACTCGCACGCACCCCCCCCCACACTCAGCTCTAGCACCCACACCAACTCACACCAACACTCACAAACAAATAAAGTAAACTTCTCTGCATTTGATACATAGCTTGTGTTATAGCTGAAATACTCAACCATAATTGGGGTGGAGATCACTGTCAGAGCCCCTGAGTCAAGCTACCAACTACCCAGAGTTTACGTACAGCCAACATACTATCTACCATCCACCAACAGAAATGAGAACCCTGCAACCTCAGCCCCTGCTCCAATCAGAGCTCCCAGTCCCAGATGGGGGCCTAGATCACAGGGGGGCGAACGTCTCGTCGGTCAGGCTTCCATCAAAGTGATGCGGGGGGGGGGGGGGGGGTGTACATGGCTTCTATTGATCCCCTTCTGCTTTGATGTGCGGCTGCTCTGATCCCCCAGACCCAGCTCCCGTCCACAGGACAGAGAGAGAGAGAGAGAGAGAGAGAGAGAGAGAGAGAGAGAGAGAGAGAGAGAGAAAGAGAGTGAAAGGGGAGAGAGAGAGAGCGAGAGAGAGGGAGGGGGAGAGAGAGCACGAGAGAGGAAGAGAGTGAAAGGGGAGAGAGAGAGAGTGAAAGGGGAGAGAGAGAGAGAGAGTGAAAGGGGAGAGAGAGAGAGAGAGAGAGAGTGAAAGGGGAGAGAGAGAGAGAGAGTGAAAGCGGAGAGAGAGAAAGAGAGGGGGAGAGAGAGAGAGACGGAGAGAGAGAGAGTGAAAGGGGAGAGAGAGAGAGAGAGAGGGAGGGGGGGAGAGAGAGAGGGAGAGAGAGAGAGAGTGAAAGGGGAGAGAGAGAGAGAGTGAAAGAGGAGAGAGAGAGAGAAAGCGAGTGAAAGGGGAGAGAGAGAGCGAGAGAGAGAGAGAGAGAGAGAGAGAGAGAGAGAGAGAGAGAGAGAAAGGGGGAGAGAGGGCAGTTAGAGGGGAGAGATAAAGTGCCTTCGGAAAGTATTCAGACCCCTTGACTTTTCCTGTGTACTTGGGGTTGTTGTCCTGTTGGAAAGTGAACCTTTGCCCCAGTCTGAGGTCTGGAGTGCTTTGGAGCAGGTTTTCATCAATGATCTCTTTGTACTGTGCTCCGTTCACCTTTGCTTCGATCCTGACTAGTCTCCCAGTCCCTGCTGCTGAAAAACATCCCCACAGCGTGATGCTGCCACCTCCATGCTTCACCGTAGGAATGGTGCCAGATTTCCAGACGTCCAGACGTGACGCTTGGCATTCAAGCCAAAGAGTTCAATCTTGGTTTCATCAGACCAGAGAATCTTGTTTCTCTTGGTCTGAGAGTCTTTAGGTGCCTTTTGGCAAACTCCAAGTGGGCTGTCATGTGCCTTTTACTGTGTAGTGGCTTCTGTCTGGCCACTCTACCACAAAGATCTGATTGGTGGACTGCTGCAGAGATGTTTGTCCTTCTTCTCCACAGAGGAGATGGGAGAGCTCTGTCAGAGTGACCATCAGCTCTTCTCCCCCGATTGCCCAGTTTGGCCGTGTGACCAGATCTAGGAAGAGTCTTGTTGGTTCCAAACTTCTTCCATTTAAGAATGATGGAGGCCACTGTGTTCTTGGGTGCCTACAATGATGCAGATATGTTTTGGTACCCTTCCCCAGATCTGTGCCTCGACACAATCCTGTCTCGGAGCTCTAGAGACACTTCCTTCAACCTCATGGCTTGGTTATTGCTCTGACATTCACTGTCAACTGTGGGACCTTATATAGACAGGTGTGTGCCTTTCCAGATCATGTTTAATCAATTGAATTTACCACAGGAAGACTCCAATCAAGTTGTAGAAACATCTCAAGGATGAGCAATGGAAACAGGATGCACCCTAGCTCAATTTCGAGTCTCATTGCAAAGGGTCTGAATAATTATGTAACATTTTAAAAAACGGTTTTCGCTTTTTTTATTGTGGGGTATTGTGTGTAGATTGCTGAGGATTTATCAAATGTAATGGGTCTGGAATACTTTGAATACTCTGAATACTTTTAAAGGCACTGTATATAGAGAGAGGAGAGAGAAAAGAGAGACAAGAGAGACAGCAGAGAGAGAGAGAGAGAGAGAGAGAGAGAGAGAGAGAGAGAGAGAGAGAGAGAGAGAGAGAGAGAGAGAGAGAGAGAGAGAGAGAGAGAGAGAGAGAGAGAGAGAGAGAGAGAGAGAGAGAGAGAGAGAGAGAGAGAGAAGAGTGAGAGAGAGTGAGAGATCCTTCTGCAGCTGTACAGGCTGAGAGACCATCATAATAAGCCCAGATCTCCCTACAGCTCCAACCAACACGTTGATTTAGTCACCTGATTTGTGGTGCATTTACTGCATTTGAGGTGCAAAGTGGATGTGTGGATTTGAATGTGTTTCCTGTGGGCGATGTTGGCTGGGCTGCCCAGCCCTTGATTTGTTTCAAGGGTTCACAGAAGGACAGAGGCAGTAGAGGGCAGACGAACAGACTCCCACACGTATATACACAGTGCATAGCACACAGAGAGAGGGATGGAAAGTGACAGGGGACAGGGAGAAAGGGGGGCGTGGTGTGTCGAGAGAGGGAGGATGCAAACAAAGAGGGAGAGAGATGATTGAACGTCAGTGTATGGGGTGTGCTGTGTGAAACTCCAGCCGACACCAGCGGAATGTAAATCAGCAGGGACACCAGGGATACAGAGGCTGTCCCTGGCCCCCCTCTACAGGCAGGGACCGTCAAACACACACGCACTTGATCTCTGGTTGTTTCTCATAGGCATGCAGTAGCAGAGCCTACCTCCTCCTACACAGAGCAGACAGTCGGCCAGGCTCTGAGCTGAAGCGCCGAAGACCCAGCTCCATCCGTCAATCTGCATGCCTGGCTCATAGACTCACACACACACATACACTGGAGCCACGCACGCACCCACGCAGGCAGGTACACACGCACACACACACACACACACACACCTCAACAGGCCTGGCTGGCAGAATAGAGTACTATATGTTAGAATACGAAGTAGAAAATAAAATCATTCTCAACCATTCCGTTAGGTACCAAGTCGGTGTTAAAGGGAAAGCACTTGCGTGTCTATATGTCAACCAGGCTAGTAGCAGATCGGGAGAGAGTGCTATTGTCCTTGAGAATCTTAACTGCCTAATAAAACATCCAACTGGAGTAAGGTGAAATAGAGAAAGAAATCAGAGAGATGAAAAGAAGTTAGAACCAAACGCCTTTTGCCACATGCACAAGTCAGAATGTACGGCCGTCATTAAAAAGTTCATTCATCTTAATTAACTTCTCATTTGTCACAAATTTCTTTATGGCGCTGAAATGATTTACCACACAAGAGGAAGGAAGGAAACAGGGTTCAGTGTAATCCTGTAATCAGCCCACTGCAGGAGGGAAGGCACTGGAGCCGCTGATTGCTTTTCTGACAGAGACTTACGCTCTGAAGCGCCACCGCTTCTCTGCCCCAACATTTGAAGAACAATCTACATCGATGGTAGCTTGAAACGGAAGACTGCTAATCCAAAGCAGCAAGGAGCTTTAGGCTTTCTCCAATGGGTATTTCTCCCCTTTCTACCTTTCCTTCTCCACTGCTGCTGTGTCCTGTGCTGCTGCTGCACTTCCTCAGGCATTATGTAGCCAGTGCCACACAACAGCTGAAGCCTAAGGAGGGGAGGGTCATGGAAAAGTGAACCTGTGTTGGGGGTGTGTGGGATATGTAGGGTGTGTGGACTGCGTATGAGGTGAGGTGTGTGTGTGTGTGTGTGTGTGTGTGTGTGTGTGTGTGTGTGTGTGTGTGTGTGTGTGTGTGTGTGTGTGTGTGTGTGTGTGTGTGTGTGTGTGTGTGTGTGTGTGTGTGTGTGCGCATTTGAGAGTTTGTGCACGTGTAGACATAGGTGCGTGTATGACACAGATGTGTGTCTGTCGGTCTCTCTCTCTCTTTCTCCCTCCCTCCCTCCCTCCCTCCCTCCCTCCCTCCCTCCCTCCCTCCCTCCCTCCCTCCCTCCTTCCCTCCTTCCCTCCCTCCCTCCCTACCTCCCTCTCAACACCCCCCTGTCTACTCTACTCATCCAGGCTCCACATGAGTGCTTGAGTGGTGCTGGGTAAGGCGGTGCGTGTGCTGAATCCCAAATCACTCTGAGGCACACGGAAAAGAACAACAAACGATTTCTCCCACTGTTTTCTTATGCAGTACGCTGCTGTTATTGTCATCCCACACGATCGACGGCTGCTAGTCTCCTTGCCTCAGAGGAACCTGTTTTCATGCGCAACATCCACACACACACACACGCAACAAAAAAAAACGAGACGCTTCGTGACGGAAAGGCTAATGTTACTCTTATCAAAACCTTCCAACGAGAGCTGAGCGTGTAGTCAGGCTGGACTCTAAGAGTTAGTCTTTCAAACAGCTTCACCTGCTCAAACTTCTATCTCACACACAGACCACACACAAAGTAGCCTACATTCTCCCTCTCTTCCGGGAGCTCTGCACTGCAGTAGCTTCTATGGCATCAGAGGTAGTGAGAGTTGCAGCATTCAGACCCAAACAAGGCGGTGGGGTGTGTGACAACTGGGCAGCTCTCCAGATTCCAGATGGTCTTTATTTGGTTCCAGCAGCACGTCCCCTATCTGCCTGTAAATATGGAGGAGGGCAAAGAGCAGGGCTCGACGCCCAGGCAGCCAGGGGAATGCTGGGAGCTGGCGGTGGCCATCTTGCTCACGACGTTATCTCCCTCCCATATGTTCACCCCAGGCAGGCTCATCTCGCCGTAATTGACTTCCTCCCATGGAGCCCCAGCCTGTAGCTGGAGGCAGCAGTGCACTCGCGGTGTCTGCTTTCACCCTGATAAAACTACCACACTCCTGCACATTTCCCCGGCTGTGGTGAGCAAGTGTGTGTTTGTGTGTTTCTAAAGGCAGTGCCTTGCCTATGTCTCTGTGTGCCAGTACTTATGCTTTGTGTCCGGTGTCGCCCGAAAACAGAGGCCGCTATACTGATGATTGACCTCGACAAGGTTGCCGTCAAGAGCCACGGGTTTGGCTTAACGTTGCATACAGTGCACATGTACATCTTCCATGACGTACACACCTTACGCCACAACCAAGACCACTGCATAAAGGCTCCTAACCTCTCCGTCCTTTGTATTGTTTGCAGTACTCCTCTGGGCTTTCCCAAATTGGAGCCTGCTGAAGAGGATCTATGGCAAACAACGGTGTGGAATACTAAAGAGCTGCCTATTATTTTCCTCTAACAATGCATCTCTCTCTCTCGCTCTCTCTCTGCCATTCTCCAAAGTATTTGAGTGACTGGCGCCGGAAAACGAGGAGGAAAAGTCGCTGGAAGACCTGTGGCGGTCGGCCTAGAGCCACCTGCGTTGACCGGGATCACCTGCTCGCGGCAGCCCCTTTGAATTCAGGGGGCGTTGATTTTCACCGGCGCTCATTAACTTGGTTAATTTTATTGAGGCCTGTCATGTTGCGGAGGGGGGGAAGGCGGTAAATTATTCATCCCCCTTGAAATGCAAAAGACAGATGAGGCGAGCGTCGTTATGTAGGTCACTTTCTCTCACTCACACGGCCATCACGCATCACACTGGAGGGGGGAGAGAGAGAGAGAGAGAGAGAGAGAGGGAGAGAGAGAGAGAGAGAGAGAGAGAGAGAGAGAAAGAGAGAGAGAGAGAGAGGGGGAGAGAGAGAGAGAGAGAGAGAGAGAGAGAGGGAGAGAGAGAGAGAGAGAGAGGGGAACTTGACTGCGACAGACTAGTGAGTGCTGCTGTTCCCAAAGAGCCTATACATTCACACACTGTGGTAGGTATAACTGTGGGTTCATAGAGTACACACACATAACATGGCCTTCAGAGAAACTACTGAAAGGCTCTATATATAGATGTAGAATCTCAATTTGAGCTAGTCTGCTACAGCAGGAAAATAATAATTATGTGGTGGGGTATGGTCGGACTGGGCCACAGTGTCCCAGACCCCCTTTGTCTCAGCCTCCAGTATCTATGCTGCAATAGTCTACAGTATGTGCTGGGGGGTTAGGGTCATCTGGTCCTAGACTTGGCGCTCCGGTACCACTTGCAGTGCGGTAGCACAGTAAGCAGTCTACGACTTGGGTGACTGGAATCTCTGACAATTTTATGGGCTTTCCTCTGACACCGCCTAGTACATACGTCCTGGAAGGCAGGAGGCTTGGCCTCAGTGATGTACAGGGCCGTACCCACTACCCTCTGTAGTGCCTTACGGTCGGATGCCGAGCAGTTGTCGTACCAGGCGGGGACGCAATTGGTCAGGATGCTCTCGATGGTGCAGCTGTAAAACTTTTTGAGGATCTGGGGATCCATGCCAAATCTTTTCAGTCTTCTGAGCGGGTCGAGAGCTTCAAGTTCCTTGGTGTCCACATCACCAACAAACTATCATGGTCCAAACACACAAAGACAGTCGTGAAGAGGGCAAAACAACACCTTTTCCCCCTAAGGAAACTGGCATGGATCCCCAGATCCTCAAAAAGTTTTACAGCTGCACCATCGAGAGCATCCTGACCGGTTGCGTCACTGCCTGGTATGGCAACTGCTCGGCATCCGACCGTAAGTCGCTACAGAGGATAGTGCCAACAGCAAAGTACATCACTGGGGCCAAGCTTCCTGCCATCCAGGACCTATATACTAGGCGGTGTTAGAGGAAAGCCCCAAAAAATTCTCAAAGCCTCCAGTCACCCAAGTCATAGACTGTTCTCTATGCTACCACACTGCTGCTACTCACTGTTTATTATCTATGCATAGTCACTTTACCCCTGCCTACATGTACAAATTACCTCGTCTAACCTGTACCCCCACACATTGACTCGGTACCAGTAACCCCTGTATATAGCCTAAATATTGTTATTTTGTTACTTTAGCTTATTTTGTAAATATTATCTCAACTCTGTTTTGTTTAAACTGCACTGTTGGTTAAAGGTTTGTAAGTAAGCATTTCACGGTAGGTTCTACACCTGTTGTATTCGGCGCATGTGACAAATACAATTTGATTTGATTTGAAGTGCTCTTGATTCTGCTTGTGGTTTCAACAGTCAAACCCATGCGTGTGCTCTTATGCCTGACAATACCAATCAGCATCACCACAGGAACACAATCTACCGCACCTCCCCAATCACCATCACACAAGCCAGCCATGCCACACAAAAAACACTTGTCATAGGTGCCTCCCTCTCTGAGTGATCTGGCCCTCACCGGTGGCTGGTGTTGCTGGGGATATAAGTGACATTGGGCGTAAGGTCACGGGCCGGCGTGAGGGCGTTAAAGTGAAGCCCAAGACAGGGACCGTTATCCATCAATGCTCACCCTTACAGGCACAGGCTGAAAAATCGATAAGATCTCAAGATCACGCACCACACTGAATAGACCTCACCGCCACCATCTTCTTCTGGGCTATTGTTCGCTCGACCATTCATCATTGGCATTGGCTTATAGACTTCACATCTGAGTGCACCCTACTGTAAGGAATACCAATGGAATAGGGTGGTTCTTTGTTAATTTCTCTCTCTCCCCTTCTCTTTCTATTTCTATCTCACTCTGTCATCCCTCTTTGCCTGTAAGACAGCATGACTGCCTCGACGGGGGGGGGGGGGGGGGGGGGGGGGGGGGGCGTCTTTCTTCTCGGTAGGAACAGGCAGCCATTTTGGCTCGTGGCAGGGAACCTGATGGCGTAAATAAGGCTGCCATCAATCATTCTCAGGAGCCTGGCGGCGATAGAGCCTCTGATCCGAGCAGCATCACTCACTCACAGGCACATTTAAAGACACAGACTCACTGGCTGGGCTCAACGTGCCAAAAGGACTGGGGAGGAGAGGGAGGGAGGGCTTGCCGTTTACAGTCCAGAGACTGTGGCAGAAGGAGAGGGACCAGGGATGTCACCTGAAATTGACATTAATAGACATATTTCGATATCAATGCTACACGTGGTGCCTCATTTCTCCTACATGAATCCAATGTAATCTGTGGATGCAGAGGCTCTGCAAATGCGGAGCCAAATGAAAAATTAGGAACCGACTTGAGGAACTGAGAGAGAGAATACATTTAGACACATATCAATACATGCTATGTGCGATCTTCCTATATGAATCTGACATAGGATGAACTAATGGACGCGGAAGCTAGATTTCAGAAATAGAGCGAGAGAAAAAAGAGAAGAGCCTAGTGAATAGTCTGAGACAGTAGGAGGTTGATTAACATTTAATAAAGATCCATGAACTCTATTCAATCACTGGGGAGCGGTGAGAACGCCCAAACCGCTGGAGCGCCAGTGTGGACGGAGACGCTGGCGGAATGCTAATGAAAGCGGAAAGGTCGTAACTCACGGGGCAAAGATTAGCGTACATCCGCTATCATTCGCTCCCCGTGGACCCCCACCATCCCCATGCATCTCCTCGTCAACCCACCCCCAGAAACCGGCCGGGTCCACGTCAATAGAGAGGAATTACCATTTACCCACAAAAATATGTTTTGCTTGTGTGAACCAATAAAATCGATGGCGCGGAGGAGAAAACAGGTCTTCATTGACCTTTGACCAAACAAGCACTTCTCACATGCATAGCGAAGGAAGGCTGTTTCATGGTGGAGATATCGATCGGCAACATCTCTGCACCTGCTATGGTTATGCCTTTCCCTCCTCATGTCGAATCTTTACTTGGCATCTGACGAGTCTTCCTCTGCTGGAACCACTGCCAGTCAAGTGAATTCATTAGTGAGACAAAAGAGAAAGTTGGGGATTTTAGGAATGCCTCTCACTGGCAGAGTAACAGGGCGTCCTTACAGCGCGAATTAGTCAACACGGACAGGAGCCAAAAAGCAATAAGGCTGTCTTGTCTCTGTATCTCATTGAGGACACACCAGACTTTAATCTAATTCAAACTTAGAAAGAGGAGAGAGGGTGGTGGGGGGGGGGGGGGAGTGAGGAATAATTAAAGATTGAGAGAGTAGAGAGAGATAGGAGACAGAGACAGAGACAGAGAGATATATATAGAAAGAGATAGGAGACAGAGACAGAGAGATATATTTATAGAGAGATAGGAGACAGAAAGATATATATAGAGAGAGATAGGAGACAGAGACAGATATATAGAGAGATAGGAGACAGAGACAGAGAGGGATATATATAGAGAGATATTAGACAGAGAGATACATATAGAGAGATAGGAGAGATGTATAGAGAGAGATAGGAGACAGAGAGAGATAGGAGACAGAGACAGAGAGAGATATAGAGAGATAGGAGACAGAGACAGATATATAAGAGAGAGATAGGAGACAGAGACATAGAGAGATATATATAGAGAGATAGAAGACAGAGACAGAGATATATAGAGAGATAGGAGACAGAGACAGAGAGAGATGTATAGAGAGAGATAGGAGACAGAGATACATTTATAGAAAGATAGGAGACAGAGATATATAGAGATATAGAACAGAGACAGATATATAGAGATAGATAGGAGACAGAGACAGAGAGAGATATATAGAGAGAGATAGGAGACAGAGACTGGTATATCAAATCAAATGTATTTATATAGCCCTTCGTACATCAGCTGATATCTCAAAGTGCTGTACAGCAACCCAGCCTAAAACCCCAAACAGCAAGCAATACAGGTGTTGAAGCACGTTGGCTAGGAAAAACTCCCTAGAAAGGCCATAACCTAGGAAGAAACCTAGAGAGGAACCAGGCTATGAGGGGTGGCCTGTCCTCTTCTGGCTGTGCCGTGTGGAGATTATAACAGAACATGGCAAAGATGTTCAAATGTTCATAAATGACCAGCATGGTCAAATAATAGGTCTAGGACAGGTTGCACGTCCGGTGAACAGGTCAGGATTCCATAGCCGGAGGCAGAACAGTTGAAACTGGAGCAGCAGCACATATATAGAGAGAGATAGGAGACAGAGACAGAAGACAGAGAGAGAAGAGAGAGAGATTGAGAAATAAATACAAGGGAGAAAAGGCAGCCCAGGTAGGCTTCATTATGAGTGAAATTAAATGCTAATAAGTGGATTTTAGGCCCTGTGTGAGAGTACTTTGTGCTTTAGTTACAGTATGTCTGGCAGAGCTGAGGGAAAGGGAGACTGCTTTATCGCGTAAGAGAAAAAATGTGTGTGTGTGTGAGCATACATGCATAATATTTGCATCCCCATCAGTACTAGGGAAAATGACTGGGTTGCCATCCTCTTCTTCTATTTGAAATGCCGCAGTGCCCTCAGTTGGCAGTGCCACTCCACAGCCCCCGCCTGCTGTGCCAGGCTGACTTCGGAGCTGGAGAGGAGCCAAATCTGCACTATACCTCAGCCTCCACTGAGCCAGAGAGCTAGACAGACAGAGAGCCAGACAGATGCACTGCACACCAGCCCAGACTGGACATCCCTGGCGTCATGTGGTGGGCCAGGAGGAATCTGGAGGTGTGATTTGAAAATGCAATATATTGATAAAAGTACTGGTTCATGAAATAATATAGGCTCCTATATGGATACCAATGCGCACACACACACACACACACACACACACACACACACACACACACACACACACACACACACACACACACACACACACACACACACACACACACACACACACACACACACACACACACGAGCGCGCGCGCGCAAGAGAGAGACAGAGCACCAGGCTCTAAATCAATAGTGAGGTTTCAGCCAGGGCATGTAGATGTGGGCTGCGGGCTGGGTTGTCAAGGTGACACGAGGAGCTGGGAGCTCTGTGGGATGTGTGATGAATCGGTGGAGGATGAATGACCCTCTGATCCGCGGGTCGGTTGCTCTACTGCTCGGCTGTGGGTAGGCTCCACTGGGTATGCTCAGGCTATGCTAGCAAGCTAACCGCACGCTGCCAAAGGGAGGGACACCCATGCATTACAGGAGGGGCAAGAGGCCCCAGACTAGTCGTAAGGGATCCGACTGATACGAACACGCTGTACTTTGCGGACCTCAACAGAGATTTGACTGACATTACCGTGAATCATATAAAAGCATACGATCATGTATCCGCGATTGGTTCAAAACAAGTGCATACTCGCAACATCTTGTGCTGATTTTTGATCAAATGTGATGTACTATTACTGTACATCTTCAAACTGTTCTCCCCCCCCCCCAAAAAAAAAAGGTCTACAGATGGTGCTCTCACGCCTTATGTGTTGGAGATAAAGACAGTAAGAGAGAAGAACACTGATGTGACTGACACTTCCGCAATGTGTTCATGCCATCTGCTCAGCTTGGCACCAGTGCTGGCACCCATGGGTTCTCTCTGATGATGAAACGCCTGTGCCATGTTGAGCAGGGTCTGGGGGGAGGCACTGTGGACCTCTCCAGGGGGCTACTTGCCAAGTTGGCATGACTGTGTGGCATGTGCCCATTAACACCCTATCACAGATTATTGTGAAATAGACACTAATTGCTTACTCGAAATTTGCGATAGGCACACACAATTTTGTTCAGAAGGGTATACGTGTCTAGTACACGATTTTCATGTCCACCACATGATTTTATTCATTTTACATTTGTAGCCAGTAAAGTTAAACGTTTTCTTATTAAACTATTCCAATTTGTTGTGGCTAACATTAGCTAGGTGGCTAACGTTAGCTAGGCTAGGGATTAAGGTTAGGAGTTAAGTTTAGGGTTGGGGTTAAGGGTAGGGTTAGCTAGCATGCTAGGTAAGTAGTTGAAAAAAAAGTAGTAAGTAGCTGCAAAGCTGCTAACTAGCTAAAGTGCTAAAGTCGTCAATCCTGTGATTTAAACACAGGATGTTTCGGTTGCTAGACCTTTGCATTATGCGCCTAAACATCCTCCCAGAAAAACCTCCCTCCTATCGTTTCTGTTTTAAGCAACCTGCTGCCTTCATCTGTTATTGAAATGCACTGTATACAAAAATATTGGTTGTCACGAATTTCACCTAACCAATTTGTGTCTATTTCACAATAATTAGTGATAGTGGGTTGGTGCCCACAGGTAGAGGGGGTGGCTGTATGTGACTCATACTGCAGTACGACCATGAAGGTTTGGTGTGCCTCAAAAGCATTCCAGCAGTCTCACAGTCAATGGGCATAGGATGGAACACACACACGTGCACAAAGTAGTAGTGTACACACACACACACACACACAAAGAAGCGCATGCATATGCATAACCAAACACACAGTGTAGGCTGGGGAGGCATCTGAACAGATTTGAAACTTTAGTTACTCTCCCCTTCACCAGAACTGCTGCCTACACTCATGAAGGCTCATTTAAACCACTCTAAAAAAATGCCCACTATTTACATCCTGTCCTTGACTCTCTATTCATGCATGGGACACAGTGGACAATTTATGTTCAGAATGGAAAACACTATGCTATTTGCAGGGATTTCAGAGCTGCGTTTCCTGCAGAAAGCGTTCATACTTCAACGAGAAAGAGATTCAGGCATGACAACAACAACAAAAAAACTTTGCTCTGACTCAACTCCCAATACAGGCAGTCAGACACACAGACTGACTGAAGCAAATCCTCCCAGATTACGTCTCCCCGCTGTGGTCTAGGTTGTGCGCGCCTCCACCGTCAGTGTACATGTGTGAGAGAAAAAGATAGAGAGAGAGAGGATCCAGGATCTAAGATCTAAAACACGCAACCATTTCAAAGAGACCGTAGGGGGCTTCTCCTTGATATCCGCCCAACAAACCCAAGGTAGAGTCTTCCTTCCTTCTCTCTCCCCTGCCTCCATATCCCACCACCTGCCTCCAGAGCCAGAGCCAGGCGGGCAGGGAGACAGGCGGGAAGGGAGACAGGCAGGCAGGTGGGCCCGCGCTGCATGGCGCACACTGGCTTGGCCTGGTGCCATCAGATTGGAATTTCTCAGGGACCTAATTAACTTGACAGCAGGCCCCTACTTTTCACTGATGAGCAACAGAGGAAGTCAAGCCTTGGTTGACTATGGTCTGTGTCTGGCTATGTCCTCAACCAACCAGTCCACATTATCCTTCTGTAGAGGTCTTATCATCGCAGCTCCAAAGGCACTAGGGAACGGCAATGGGATTGGAATTTGTACAGAGTTAAACCCTGTGGAATAGTGAAGGGAATTCTCCAGTCCAGACCGCTTGCTTGTCCACACACCTGCCACACTTCTGTGTTCCCCATGAAGTCCAACTCACTGTTTTAAACATGAATTTAATGTAATAGCCTAAATGGATTTAAATCCTCAAATCAAAGTAATTCAAGTATTCCTAAAACCTTATAGGGAAGCACTTTATAATAACACCTTGTAATAAAGCATCTATAATGGATTAGTAAATATTTTATTCATTTATACAACGGGTGGGTCAAATCCTGGATGCTTATTGGTTAAAACCGCATTTCAGACTGTGTCTGTTCCACAAGTTACCACTGTGAAATGCCTATTTACACTATTCCATCTCACTGCGCAATCCGCTGTCTCATCAGCCCAGCCAGGCAATTTATAAACTTGATCTCCACTCTAAAAAGCATCTAGGCATTATATTCCATTTCTTTTAGACTAGCAATTGGTTTTCAATAGCGGATATTTTTTTTAAACCTTGCTGTCTTTCTCTTATATTTTCAAAAATGTTCCGTATTGAAATTCGACCTCCAGCTGTCCCATAGTAATGAATGTGTCGGGAGTCAGGATGAGACAGGCAGGCAGGCAGCTTTTCTCAGCCAGACGAAATCATGAATCGGCATAATTGTTATGGATGTAATACAAAAGAAATGTCAATAGAAAACAGGAAAAACGAAGCAAAGTGCAGCTAGTTTGCTGTCTACCCAGCTTCAGTTTGAAGTTATTGTGTTAGCTGTATTGTTGGCTAGCTCCTCTGAACAACAGTGTCCTGGCGAGAGAGCACATTTTCTATGTCAGGTGAAACCATGCATCATTAGCACATTGTTATGGATGTATCCAAATAAATGTCACTAGAAAACATCTGAAACAAACGCAAATGCAGCTACTTTGTTGTTAATCTCGCTGCAATGTTTGACGTGACTGTAATTTAGCCGTAGTTGGCTAGCTAGCAAGCAAGGGATAAGAATGTTGCCAGCCAGTACGGCAATAGGGAATTTAGAACAAACGACTGGGTCACTTCCATAGATAAAGTACAAAAAGACTTAACGACTGGGTCGCGTCTCTGACAACAGAACCGAAAGAATGAACGACCAGCCGGCTTGGGTAGCAACCCTAGATTTCTGTCAGGATTATATCTTGTGGAAGGATGAAATAATATGAATAAATTCTTCAAAATACATTTTTTAATGAAAATATGTAAAACATTATTTGAATATGTTGGTAACCCCTTGTATAAATGTGATAATGCCCTCGAAGCCGATGTTTGGAGGATATATTGGCACGGTGTAAAGGTTTTCCTCCTCTTCGTCTGAAGAGGAGGTGTAGCAAGGATCGGACCAAGACGCGGCGTGGTAAGTGTCCATGGTTGTTTATTTAAAAAACAAACTGAACACTATGAATACAAAAAACAATAAACGTGAACAAACCGAAACAGTAACGTGTGGCGACAAACACAGACACGGAAACAATCACCCACAAAACAACAGTGAAACCCAGGCTACCAAAGTATGATTCCCAATCAGAGACAACTAACGACACCTGCCTCTGATTGAGAACCATACTAGGCCGAACACAGAAAACCAACCTAGAAACACAAAACATAGAATGCCCACCCAACTCACATCCTGACCAACTAAAACAAACAAATAACACAAGAACTAGGGTCAGAACGTGACACACGGTTTACAACATCCGTGCCAATATATCCTCCAAACTCCAGCTTTGAGGGCATTTTCACTTAATTATTAATCATTACTCCCAAATTTGTAAATGTTATTAAGCAAGTTATCGTTAGTCACACATTTATAGAAAAAAAGTATGTAATAATGATTCATAAGATGTCAGCCTACTCCCACTCTCTCTCTCCAGCGCTTGACGTCGCCGGTCTACTAACCACCAGCCCTGGCAACCATTATTACGCACACCTGCTCCCCATCATTACACACACCTGGACTCCATTATCACCTTGATTACCTTCCCTTTATTTAGCACTCAGCAGCCTCAGTCATCAGGCAGTATTGGTTTGTTTTCATGTTCACTACGCATTCCGTTTGCATTCTGTTCATTTGCATTGCATCATTGTTATTAAACTCTCCTTCTGCACCTGCTTCCTGACTCCTTGCGTATACGTGACGTAAGATCCTTCATAAAAGGTTTAATATATTCCCTTACAAACCATTTACTAATCATAACTTAAGTATTTGTGTATGCACTAGGAAACAGGACTGCCTTAAATTAGTATTAAATGTACCTTTAATTTTCCCTTAAAACATATCAATTCCCCTTAAATTAAACAATTGGCCTCTTAAATTTCCCTTAATTTTAAAAGGCAAAAGGGGACCCATTAAACATAGCCTATTATATTTTTGCAAATGTGTATATATATATATATATATATATATATAAAAATGAAAAATACCTAATTTACATAAGTATTCAGACCCTTTGCTATGAGACTCGAAATTGAGCTCAGGCGCATCTTGTACCATTGATTATTCTTAAGATGTTTCTACAACTTGATTGGACATGATTTGGAAAGGCACACACCTGTCTATATAAGGTCCCATAGTTGACTGTGTGTGTCAGATAAAAAAAAAACATGCTATGAGGTCGAAGGAATTGTCCGTAGAGCTCCAAGACAGGATTATGTCGAGGCACAGATCTGGGGAAGGGTACCAAAACATTTCTGCAGCATTGAAGGTTCCCAGGAACACAGTGGCCTCCATCATTCTTAAATGGAAGAAGTTTGGAACCACCAAATTCTTCCTCGAGCTGGGCGCCCGGCCAAATTGAGCAATCGGGAGAGAAGGGCCGTGGTCGGGACCAAGAATCTGATGGTCACTCTGTCAGCTCCTCTGTGGAGATGGGATAACCTTCCAGAAGGACAACCATCTCTGCAGCACTCCACCAATCAGGCCTTTATGGTAGAGTGGCCACGGAAGCCCCTCCTCAGTAAAAGGCACATACAATTACTCTCAGACCATGAGAAACAAAATTCTCTGGTCTGATGAAACCGAGATTGAACTCTTTGGCCCGAATGCCAAGCGTCAAGTCTGGAGGAAACCTGGCACCATTCCTACGGTGAAGCATGGTGGTGGCATCATGGTGGTGGTTTTTAAGCAGGAGGGACTGGGAGACTAGTCAGGATCGTGAGAAAGATAAATGGAGCAAAGTAAAGAGAGATCCTTGATGAAAACCTGCTCCAGAGCTGTGGTGGCTTTGGGACAAGTCTCTGAATGTTCTTGTGTGGCCCAGCCAGAGCCCGGACTTGAACCCGATCTAACATCTCTGGAGAAACCTGAAAATAGCTGTGCAGCGACGCTCCCCATCCAACCTGACAGATTTTGA
Organism: Oncorhynchus mykiss; assembly: GCF_013265735.2. Taxonomy (NCBI): domain Eukaryota; kingdom Metazoa; phylum Chordata; class Actinopteri; order Salmoniformes; family Salmonidae; genus Oncorhynchus; species Oncorhynchus mykiss. Next base: position 32,665,754 of record NC_048572.1, read on the forward strand.
GAGGATCTGCATAGAAGAATGGAATAAACTCTCCAAATACAGGTGTGCCAAGCTTGTAGCGTCCTACATACGATGACTCGAGGCTGTAAGTACTGAGTAGAGGGTCTGAATCCGTCTGAATACGTTTGTAAATGTGATATTTCATAGTAAAAAAGTCTAAAAACCAATTTTTGCTTTGTCTTTATGGGGTATTGTGTGTAGACTGATGGGGGGGGGGGGGGGGGGGGACAATTTAATCCAATTAAAATAAGGCTGTAATGTAACAAAATGTGAAAAACGTCTAGGGGTCTGAACGCCGCCGCTACCGAATAAGTGTGGAGGAAACACTGGGTCTACTTTTAGTAACCTGTAATTTCCTGTTCATTTTCCATTTTGTTTCATACACTAAAGACAACTCCACAGAGCTGAGGCTAATTAATGTCACCCCAGACTTCTGGAGTACATCTGAAGTTTGGTACACAGACCTTTACCTACCCTATCTTAAGCGAGATATAGTATCGACTGCCATACGTCAAGACCAAATCAGCACATTTTATTAAAATAATTACATTTCATTATACATCTAACAGTTATAAAGCAATGTGAACAAGGCTACAAATTGTCATGCAACCACTGTATCTGTGTTGTGTCTGTTTTATATGAGGGCCAGTATCTGTGGTGGAAAAGCACCTGTGTGCACCCTGAAGGAAGGGGAGAGGGAGTGGAAGAGAGAACTAGGAGCGGGGAAGAGAGGAGAGAGAGTGGAGCAGAGGAGAGCAGAAGATAGGAGAGGGAGGGGGAAGAGAGGAGATGGAGGGAAAGACAAGAGAGAGGAGAGAGTGGAAGATGAGAGATAAAGTATTGAGAGAGGGGGGAGAGGAAAAGAGCAGAGAGGGGAGAAGAGAGAGGAAGAGGAAGGTGCAGATAGAGGAAAAAAGAGGAGAAGACAAGAGAGAGGGTGAGGTGCGAGAGAGAGAAGATACACTTGGAGCGAGCAATGGGGGGGGGGGGGGGGGGGGGCAAAAGTATTTAAGCCCATTAGAGGAATGCGAAAAATAAATAAATATGGCTTTAATAATAAGGCTTTCACCTGCTATATAAATTCTGATGAATTCAATTTGAGACAGTGTCTTTTCTTTTCTTAGAATCTAAAGGATAGAGTATCGCTGATGTGGTTTAACTTCTTTAAAGTGAACTGAGTTTGGTGTTTCTCCAGGGTCATTCCAAATATTTTAATTCAGACTTAATTCTTACTTGGAAAACTTAAGCATGTGTACATACCCAATATCCTTGATTTTTATTTTTAATGTTTTCAATTTTGCATTTAAGGGAAATTAAGGTGAAATATACATGATTTGTAAGGAGTAAAACCCCTGAAAACCCCTTACAACAGTCCTTAATCAGTTGGCTGCAGATGTGCCTTCTTCACCACACTGTCTGTGTGGGTGGACCATTTCAGTTTGTCCGTGATGTGTATGCCGAGGAACTTAAAACTTTCCACCTTCTCCACTGCTGTCCTGTCGATGTGGATAGGGGTTGCTCCCTCTGCTGTTTCCTGAAGTCCACGATCATCTCCTTTGTTTTGTTGACGTTGAGTGAGAGGTTATTTTCCTGACACCACACTCCGAGCCCTCACCTCCTCCCTGTAGGCTGTCTCGTCGTTGTTGGTAATCAAGCCTACTACTGTTGTGTTGTCTGCAAACTTGATGATTGAGTTGAAGGCGTGCATGGCCACGCAGTCATGGGTGAACAGGGAGCACAGGAGGGGGCTGAGAACGCACCCTTGTGGGGCCCCAGTGTTGAGGATCAGCGACGTGGAGATGTTGTTTCCTACCTTCACCACCTGGCCTGTCAGGAAGTCCAGGACACAATTGCACAGGGCGGGGTTGAGACCCAGGGCCTAATGCTTAATGATGAGCTTGGAGGGTACTATGGTGTGGAATGCTGAGCTAGTCAATGAACAACATTCTTACATAGGTATTCCTATTGTCCAGATGGGGTAGGGCAGTGTGCAGTGTGATTGTGATTGCATCGTCTGTCGACCTATTGGGGTGGTAAGCAAATGGAAGTAGGTCTAGTGTGACAGGTAAAGTGGAGGTGATATGATCCTTGACTAGTCTCTCAAAGCACGAGCATGATGACAGAAGTGAGTGCTACAGGGCGATAGTCATTTAGTTCAGTTACCTTAGCTTTCTTGGGAACAGGAACAGTGGTGGCCATCTTGAAGCATGTGGGGATAGCAGACTGGGATAGGGAGAGATTGAATATGTCCGTAAACACACCAGTCTGCTGGTCTGCGCATGCTCCGAGGACGCGGCTAGGGATGCCGTCGGGGCCGGCTGCCTTGCGAGGGTTAACGTGTTTAAATGTCTTACTCACATCGGCCACAGAGAAGGAGAGCCCACAGTCCTTGGTAGCGGGCCGCGTCGGTAGCACTGTATTATTCTCAAAGCGGGCAAAGAAGGTGCTTAGTTTGTCTCTGTTGCTCCATATAGTTAATATGTTACTTAAAGTGTGTGTAAGGGACAATTTTCTTTTTCATCATCAAAAAAAAGAAAAAATTATACTTAAAATTCAAAAATCAATATCAAAATCATCCTTGGAATGACCTTAAAACACTTCCATATTGCTTAGTAACCCCCCCCCCCCCCCCCCCCTCCCCTCTTTCTGTCTGGACGTGCTGTATTGCTGCTAAACCTTATGTGTGTGATGTCTGACCAACATTTTAACACCCCAGATTGAGACCGAACGTGTGTGCGCGGGAAGGGTGTGTGTGAGAGAAAGAGACGGAGGGAAGCCGCTCACTGAATCCCAATAACATCTAATAGAAATGGGTGTTGCGTGTCACAGACTGGATTATCAGGCAGGGGGACCTATGGAGCAACTCCCATGTCTGTCTAACGCTACAGTGAATACAGGAGAGGTGAGTACTGTTGCAGCCAATAATATGACTAAAAGCCTTCTCCTCTCCTCCTGACCTCTCCTATCAACAACCCCTTCATCTCTCCAGTCTCTACCCCATATGACCCCACCCTCTCCTATGACCTACTGTCTCCTCACCCTCCTCAAACACTCCCTCTTGCACAAGTCTCTTCTCACCTCTGCTTGTCTTTTCTCTTTGTGTCACTCTTCCTGCTCCTCTTATTCTATCCTGTCTGTTCTTTTCTCATCTACTTCCTCACAGGTTTTTCCTAGCGTCGCTCCGATTTCTTCTCACTTCTTCTTGCCCCTCCTCTCTCTCTTTCAGTGCCTCACTCATTTCCCTGGGTCTCTCACATCTTTCCCTCAGTCTGTCTTCTCCATCTCCTCTGCTCCTTCCTGTCACCCCCCCCCCCCCCCCCCCCCCTAACACAGTTCTTCTCAGTTGGGTTCCTGCACCCCACAGTTTCTTCCCTGAATTCACCTCTCATTACGATGAAATATGTGCTCTAGGTGCTGCACAGGGAAAGCCTGGGGCGTGAGGGTAACCTAGGTTCAAAAGCTGATAGCAGCAATTAAATCTCTTTCTTTAGCCTCCGTGAGAGAAGCATTACGAAGATTTTTCTGACTTACTCAACGCAATGTTTTCACAGCAACAAATCGTTTTTGGGTTGTGTTTTCTTTCTGGTGCTGAGAAGAATAAACACTGCCATGAGATATGGAGGGGAAAGTACTAGGATTATGGACCCGGGCTTGTCCTACAATCATTTTGATGCTCTGCTGGTCTGGCTAAGCTTGTCGACGTCAGCTTTGTGTAGAAGTGCAGTACAGAAATATTGAATCATTATGTTCTGAGAATGCAGCTTTTTGTTTTGCTATTTTGAGCTACATTGCCCCTTCTAATGACAATTCCGAGGCACTGGATGTACCGAGAGCTGGGTGACAGCCCTGTCCTCCTCCTCCTGTCACCCCCCCCCCCCCCCCCCCCCCCCCCCCCCCCCCCCCCCCCCCCCCCCCCCCCCCCCCCCCCCCCCCCCCCCCCCCCCCCCCCCCCCCCCCCCCCCCCCCCCCCCCCCCCCCCCCCCCCCCCCCCCCCCCACACACACACAAACACGGCCAGAGAAAGAGAGAGCTAGAGGAGCTCCCATCTGCGTAATGACATCTCACGCTTGGTTAGGGATCTGCAGGATAATTAGAGCCCTGGCGGGTGATGGATGGCACTGCAGCGGCGCGCTGCACGGCCCGCCTGACCTTGGCATCATTATGGGACGGCAGGGCCGACTGGACCGGCTCGAGCACAGGCGAGCAAGCAGCTGCTGACTTTAATGGGACCATTTGTCCCCCCCCCCCCATCCTCTCTTTCTGTGTCTTTTTTCTCCTTCTCTCTCTTTTTATTACCCTGGACGGCTGATACTCCCCGTTTTGTTCTCTGGAAGGAGTGCTGAAAGCTGCAGGACCATGCTGAAGGGTACAGTGTAGGAGGAGAGGGGGGCTGGCAGACATACCCTCAGCTGGTCCACAGATAGATGGCTCTTCCCAGACATGACAAAGTCATTACATGCCAGACAGGCGCACAGATCATTGTCATTAGTGCCCTACTGTTGCACTTGATGTATGTTCTCCTGAGTACATATTATCAACACACCTACTATAACTGCAACAGGCTCTGTACGATAATATTCTATAAATAATGTGGTTTATATAGCATTCTCAAAGAGAAAGACAAGACTGGTACAAACACAGTTCCATTGACACAGTTGCATGCTGGCAGGACAACATATTTCCAAGGCAACATGAAGGTTGCATTTGATAGTCACATAACATATCATACTGCTATCTTTCTCTCTGACTCAACATAAGAAACCAACAAAAGGAAAATAATAAGCTGAACCCACGCAGTCTTTGTAATTTTATGTTTTAAATCATCACTGCATGTCTAATCAGTGTGTGTGCTTATTTCATTTTTTTTTTTTAGCATTTATTTCCCTGAACTTCATTTGGCCCTTGAATTGCTCAGTCTGATTGTGTGGGCGTTATGAAACACATTTAAAGATATTTACATGCACCGCCGTGATTGGCTGATAGGGGGTGTGCTTTAGACCATCCTTAGCCAGATGAACAGACATTGGTCTATTATAAACAGATCACATTGTGACATCATGATGTGGGACACAAGTTTCATACCACCTGAAGTGACTGAATATCCAGGCATTTGTTTCAAACAGCTCTTATACAGAAAGGGCATCATTTTTCACAATGTCAGTGTTATTTCCACACGGAGATCGAAATATCAAAAAAGGAAAATCACATAACTGCCCTGTCCCTTTAATATAAAGAAATGTTATTGGGACCCTGAAGTCAATGTACACATTCTGCACAAAGCACTGATCCCTATGATCTAATGTTTCAGTAACCTTGCCAGTCCAACTGCCTCAGACCTGAACATTACAAAGAAACCCTTGTTCACAATGTGTCCTCTATCTGTGATGAAAGTAATTACTACAATTTTGAACAATTCTAGACCAAACTTTGCTGCCTTGCTATGCTAGACTGTGTCCAGGTAAAACTCAGTCGTAATACTCTCATAATAGTTATTTTTTACTGCGGCGTGTCTGTGTAGATGTTTTTATACAAGCCAGCAGGGGACAGTACAACTTCAAGGCCGTTCTCTTTCCACAGGCACAAACTGGAGCTTTTCATCCCAAGCAGCCTGTGGAGAAGAGAGACTTAAAAATGTCTCTATGCTGGCACAAGCTAATGCCTTGTTCTCAGACTCCTCATCAAGCTATGGGTTGAACAGCGGGACTAAGACACAGACTGACAGTTTACCAGTGTGGAGTTTTCCTAGCTCGAGTGGAGAAAACTCTGCCTCTCAGCTAGACAATAGAGCTAACGTGCTTATAGAATTCAAAATTCATGACCATAGTATTCAGTCTCCAAATATTGTCTCGACGAGGACCCACAAACGCTGGTTTAGGGGGGGACATTTTATCAACTGAACCCTGTTACTTTTTATGGATCTTGTGTAATTAGATGGTAGAAAGTGAAGACTTGCTGTAATTGATCGATACGTCTAATCTACAGAGAGTAAGAAACTGGGCTAAACCACCTGTCTGCTATTCTCAGATGGACACAAAACCCCATCTGATACCTGCAATTTTCGACAAGCTACAGGATGAGTTAGGAGAGTGTTCCTCTTCCTGAGCAGGTGTGTTCCGAGGAGGGAGGGGGGGGTCTGGAGGCAGCCTTGAGAGGAGGAGCTGCAGAGTACCGCAGTGCCAGCCTCTCACCTTGTCAAGCACCCTCTTGGGTATGGCTCACATGCAGACAGCAGGCTGGCGCTGCCCTCCCCCCTCTGCCAGCGGTGCATGTCTCTGGGAGTGAGCTGTCAGGCTCTGAGGTGACCACACTGGGCCTGGCTACTGCCTACAGTAACCCAGCCTCACAGGGTCTACTCCAGGGGCACCATGCCAAGACAGGGCCTGGATGCCTGTCTGCCAGTCGTGCCCGACACTTACCAGAGAGGGGAGGAGGATGAGGCGAGAGGAAGACGTGTGGGAGGAGGAGGGGATGGAGGTAAGAAGGGGAGGAGGAGAGGAGTAGGTTGCTGAGGGACGGTGGGAGAGAGAGAGACAGCATGAGAGGCCGGGAGACAGAAACAGAGAGACGGTGGGAGAGACTGAATGCCGGTAAAGAGAGGGACAGAGAGATACTAATGAGGCTGATGAAGTAACCTCCCGTGGCACAGTGGGTAGCGAGATTCATCTGCTCATACTTTTCAATGACTTTAGCTTCCAAGTTTCTTTGCATGTGCACATTCTCTTCTTCTCACTTTTCCTTTCTTCTCTTGCTTATGAAGAGTCTCTCTCAACATTGTTCACCTCCTATTCCCTTCATGTCGGCCCCTTATTTCCCCACCTCCAATTAATGTCCTATGACGACAGAAGGTTGAAAGGCATTAGCTCACCCTGTTGAGATGATAAAAACGAACTTGTTGTTCGACTACCTCTCGATTCGCGGAAACCAAACAATACTGAGTGAGTACTGCTGACAGAATGTCTTTCCTTTCACTGCGAAATCAAACGGTCACATTAGTTCTAAGGCAGGAGTTAGTTAGGCTGATCCAGACAGCTGTCATGGAAACAGATGTCAGTTCTGTTCCGAGGTGCCGCTTTGCTCCACAGAGGCGGCTGCCACGATGTTTGATTGTGACTCCCTCTGCCTTCCACAAAGAGTGGCTTCCCTTGATGTTTCCCACCGTCACACACACACAATTGCTGGATTCGTTAGGAGAGAATCATTCTCCATACATCTTCTAATGCACATGACAAGAGTCAGCTGCCAGCAGTCTCTGAACTGCGTCGGCACCAGATGTGCGGTAACGACTAGGGCTCAGGACTCAAGTCTACTACTCCTCCCCTGCATCTCACATGGATGAATAGCGTTAGATACTTATCCTCAAGCCACACACAGAGAACTCAATATTATACCAAAAACAAGAACAGATTCAAATGGATGATCTGTATAACCACAGGGCTTTGCAATATCTTTCACTGTGGCAGTCAACACCCTGATAGAACACCATCTTGAAATCTAGATTTTACTGTGAGTTACTCATGCAGACAACACCCAGCGCTCTTAACAGTAACCAACGCAGAAGTCTCTTCGGTCAACCGCCGTGACTGACCTGCCCTGAGCTTGGCAAGCGAAACGAAACAACTAGGCGACAAGAGCTAGTTAGCCACAAGAGCCAAATAGAAGAGGCGGTGTCAAACAGATGAATACCTGAGCAGCATATTTGCTGATGGAGCAAATGTGTTGAGACGAAGCCCTAACGAGCTTCAGTCTGATGTGGTGAAGCGCCGTGACCCCCTCTCCACCCCGTCTCGCATCGACCTCCGACTGCAGCATCTCCCAACACCCAGCCCCAGGCAGGACTTCACATCTCCAGACAAGCCGGGAGCGTGCCGTGGAGAAGCCAGCCAGCTAAGGTCAGAGACAGGCACAGTCATTCCTGGTGCTCTGGTTTTCTACAATCACCAACCTCACAGAGGGGAAAGGCTATATGGAGATTTCTCTCAGCTAGAGCTGTCATTATTTTCCCTCGCACACGTATAGGCCCACTGTCTAGACACCAGCTTACTGAATGGATGAGACACGTACTGAAAGACTAAGTAGTATCTGCCAAGAGCTGACTGAGTAAAGTGGAGAAGATGGAATTGTGCACCAACTAGTCAAAGAGAATATCACCAAGATCATTTCATGTCAGAGTATACATGAATAGATGATCTTTGAAGCGTGTGTTGTTTTTCTTTAGAAGAGGGAAACGTTCATGTGACCACTAGCCCTAGTAACAGACGGGCTTTTGAGCAAGAAAAATAATCCTTAGATCACACACACACAAATGTCATAAGTGGCCGTTATCTTACAACATGCAGCATGTCTCACATAGAAACCAGAGAAATCCATCTTCTATGTGAGGAATCCTCTTTCCACAGAGGAGCCTAGTACGGAATGCAATTCAGAGAGCCAGTCCTATTCCGAGGTATTGGATTTGTTTTGATGAGCTAGAGCGCCATCTACCGTCTGAAGTGTACATTACACAGTGGTTACAGAACCGTTTCATCAATCAGAATGGAATGATTTTGGAATATTGAGAAATGTTCATACGATACAAGCACAAGCTGAATTCATTCCTTAACTTAGAAAGAATCATAAAGATGTCAAACAGGATGGAAGTAGATGTTATTTCATAACATTTAGAACATGGCAGCCCAACAGAACAGACAATATATAATTCCCATATTCCATTCAAAACCATAATCCAAATGTTGAATGAACTGCCCAGGAGCAGTAAATGAGATAATCTTCCTTTGGCTAATCTAAGTGTTTCGCTGCTCCCGCTCTGGACAGCCTGTCGGCCTCCTCGTTCCCTGGGTACCCAGCGTGGCCCGGGATGTGCAACTGGAGACAGAAGAGAGAGAAGATAGTCAGAGGCAAAAGGGGACTGTTAGTCATTTCAGTTGTGCATCATCCATGACTGAACGTTCTAGTGCAGGGGTTCCCAAATGTCTGTTGGGCCACGACCCAACTTCGATATCAGAAATGTATTGCAACCCCAACCAACCTTTATTTGGGGCTATGACAGTCGATTTCAAAAACAGTCAGATGATTTCTGATCTTCTTAACTCACCACTAAGGAGATGGGTATACATAAATGTCCTGGGGAGGTTCTCAAAAGTCAGGGGGGCGCGTGGTTGATAATGCACACCTCGTCACTGCTGTCTCATCCTTCAGTGTTTGGATCGGACGCAGACAAGAGCCCTGAATCCTGCTTAACATAGATATGAGCTGGCAAAGGATACCACTCTCTTTCATGCTGATGAAACAGTTTATCATTCTGTCATGTAGTACCACGTTTTTATTTTTTGTTGTCCTAGGCTACCTGTTTGCTTGCCTAACTTCCATTCATGGGCAACGTTAGCTAGTTAACATTAGCCTTCTACATCCATCTACTGTACATATTGAACTTTGATCCTCTCAGGACAGGGGCACAACAATGTATGAATTAATGGTTGGATCAGAATTGGCGTTATAATCATTGGCCAGTATGGAGAATTCAGTAAAACCACAAGTCCAAATCCCTGTCTCCATCCATAGCTAATTTAGGAAAGGGACAATTTTAGCTAGCTGGCCACCGGAGGACAACAACACGAGATGCAACAATTGGAGTTGTTTCTGTTAACAACGTATTTGTTAGGACAGACGCCAAATCAAAGCTGGCTTCCCTTGAAGAGGGGTGCTGTGTCACTCGCTCGGATGCTTTCTCCTGTGAGATACATTCAGCCTTTGCGAATTGTTGTGAAATTATGAAACACAGAGACGAAAGATACATAGTTTTATGGTTTTTGGCTTCCTTTGGCGTCCATGAATACTCTCCACTGCTCACTTAATGTGCTAGCCACCGAAGAACAAGCCGAGGATGGTCTCAAAAAAAGGTACATTTTGCAGCAGCGTAGAGGCAGAAGCCATTCACCATGGGAAGGATACAAGTGCAACAGTCAAGTGTAGGCCAGCCTTTTCGAGCCAATTTAAGGCACTCTCATTTGTTGATGCAAGAGAGCTTCTTCTTCGAGGTTTATTGGCAGAGTACACTCATAAGGTGTATGACTGCCACCTACTGTACAGGGTAGTAAAACAGACCCCAATGAACAAATTCATACTAAATACCAAAAACACTAACCAAATTCACACTACTACGCTGAATTTCAAAAAAATAAAATAAAAATGTACTCCTTCAGTCAGATTTAAATGTTTATTCAGATCACTACACAGGTTCAGGAACCTGGGGGGGGGCCTCTTCATTCAGTACTCCCTGTAACACTTTGTCTGTAAAGTCCTGGAGATCCAGAAATCTATGCCGCCTTCACATATCTAGCTTCTTAGGTGTCTAGCTTCTTAGATGTATTAGTTTGACTCGTGCAATTCATCACTTGCCCTATAAAAACGGAAAAAAGTCCACCTTCACTATTAGTGTGTCGGGATCCTTCTCCTGCATGGCATTCACTGCAGACTGTGGGACATCCCCTGCCATCTCCTATCACCTTCAGCGATTTTTCACTGACGCCATATAGGAGACTTGCTGGGTGGCCCTGATCCTAGCTACGGTGGACCCCTTCATTCTTACAGGGATGTATGAGAGCTGGACTTCTAATGCTTAAACAACTTTAAACAGAACAGAGGGGCGGTTCGGAGGTGAACGGGAAGACAGAGGAAGTGGATATTGAGTTGGAATTGAGCAGCGCGTCGAGTACATTTGGTGAAGACGAATATTCTAAACGGACAACAGTAGTATTGAAAACTAGTACAAAAAGGAAATGGCCAAAACATTTGAGTAGAGGATACGTGTGTTAATGATAATGAATCGTTTCTTGTTGGGATGCGGTTGTTCAGTAAGGATGCATGTGGAAAACCCGTTTTGAGGTGTCAAATGGTGAAGTATATGCGCTTGGAAAAGTGGAGTCCGAGTGGCAAGGAGTGGTCTTATTTTGATTCATTGTATTTCTGAATAACTGAGGAAGAATTGCAGTGGGGCTCAAAAGAATCCGGACAACAGAAGTTTTGTGTTTTGAACTTTGGAGTAGAACAACCGTCAAAGGAGTCATCTCAGGGGTGACGACAGATGTTCAGGCTTGAGAACCTGAAAATAATTCCTGGTGTGGTTGGTTTCTGGCGTCTGACCCACTGGGCGAATGGAGAGAAAGAAGAAAGTCTGTCGGTCGTGTTGTTTTTTGATAAAGAGTAAATACCTACGTATGTGACGCTTGGTTAAGTAAAATAAGCCGTAAGAGCTTTTGTCCCCAAACCACTGCAGTGTAAACATTTTAAAGGATATGGCCATGTTTCAAGTGTGTGCAGACGAACAAGCGTATACTTAAGAACGGTGTGTAGAAGAACGACGGTGTTGCAATTGTGGTGGGGATCATGATCCTGAGTTCCTGGAGTGCCCGGTAAGGGTGAAGGAAATTGAAGTGGCGACAGTTAGAGCGGTCAATCGAATCTCCTATGCGGGGGGCGCTTAAAATAATTGAGAACACTAGTGATGCTAGTGAAGAGATGGTAGTGGACACACCACAGACTGTAGTAAATGTTTGCTGTCAGACAAAAGATAATGTGTGTTAAAAAGGTGGATTTGGTTGCGTTCATTCCCACAGTTATAAACTGTACGGCACAAGTCTCAAAGAAGTCGAAGAAACTGGACATTACTGTGGCTGCGGCAGAAACGTTTTTGGGACTCAAGGATTTTACGTCGGAAGATTTGCAAGGGGTACCAGCACCGGAAGACGCAGACCCGGTGGGGAGTGTGGTGAAACTGTCACTGTCAGTCTTTGAGTTTCGAGTCAGTCTCTACCAGACAAAGTCATGTTAGGATATATCAGTTATACTGTTAGAGGTCTTGTGCAGAATCCACTGCACTGTTTGAGGTACAACGTTTATGGTCATATTGCAGCAATGTGTAGGAGGGAGATTCCAAGATGTGGGGAGTGTGCAGGAGGGTATGGTAAAGAGGATTGTGTAGTTTTGGTGGGAAAGGTTGTGTGTGTCAACTGTAGGGGGGCCCATGTTGCTGGGGATCGGAGGTGTCCGGTGCGAGAGAGGCAGGATGAAGTGGCCAGAGTCAGAGTAGTGCAGAAGGTGTCGTTTGCTGAGACAGTGAAGAAAGTAGAGGGGGATGGGGCGAGGGGTCAAGGGTGAGGGATCCTGAGAGGATGTGTAGTAGATTTGTGTCAGAGCAGAGGAATAGGGCAATGAGTGATTTATGCTTCAGTAAGGTTGGCTTCTGAGTATTCATAGCAATGGTTACCAATTGTATTGCAGAAACTTAACATAAATCATGGAAAATAGATAAAATAGCAGAGAAGTATTTTGGTATAAGAGATCTGACTTCAGAAGAGTTAGTGTGTAGGTGTCCTGTCCTCCCAGGCCGTTTGCATGGTGCAGGAGCAGATAGGATCAAAGTATAGGAATCGGGTAGTGGGTTTTTAATTAGTAGGTGGCAGCTGCAGAGGAGTACCTGGGTATATAAGATTTTACTGCAGAAGTTAATGGGGTGGTGATTTTTATGAAATGGTGGTATATACTGCAGGGTTAGTTGGTGGTGCCATTTTGTTCCTTTTAAGGAACAGGAATAATGAAGAGAATGTAATATAGGTAGGCTGTGACTGGTCTCACACAGTACAGTATGTGGCGGTGTATGCACCTTAAAGTTGGATGTGATCTGCCAACCCAATCCCAAAGAGGACCGACATAGAAACTGGAATACTGAATGAACTAAGGACATCCAACTTGCTTTACAAATACATTTCAAAATAAATGTATTTCGTGAAGGCGACTCCATCACAGTTCATTTTTTTGTGTGGTTAACCACAAATGTTTTTGAGATGTGGGTACAAACATTACTTATAATGATAAACGTAATATATATATATTTTTTTTAATTCAAATATTTCACCAGGCTTTTGGGAGTTTCTCCTGCCATCACATCTTCAAATCAGGTGACCCCTCATGGGGTCGTGACCTCTAGTTTGGGAACCACTGTTCTAGTCTGAAACTCAAAACGCTTGCGTACTGAATCTCTGAAGTGAAAATACAGTGCCTTGCGAAAGTATTTGGCCCCCTTGAACTTTGCGACCTTTTGCCACATTTCAGGCTTCAAACATAAAGATATAAAACTGTATTTTTTTGTGAAGAATCAACAACAAGTGGGACACAATCATGAAGTGGAACGACATTTATTGGATATTTCAAACTTTTTTAACAAATCAAAAACTGAAAAATTGGGCGTGCAAAATTATTCAGCCCCTTTACTTTCAGTGCAGCAAACTCTCTCCAGAAGTTCAGTGAGGATCTCTGAATGATCCAATGTTGACCTAAATGACTAATGATGATAAATACAATCCACCTGTGTGTAATCAAGTCTCCGTATAAATGCACCTGCACTGTGATAGTCTCAGAGGTCCGTCAAAAGAGCAGAGAGCATCATGAAGAACAAGGAACACACCTGGCAGGTCCGAGATACTGTTGTGAAGAAGTTTAAAGCCGGATTTGGATACAAAAAGATTTCCCAAGCTTTAAACATCCCAAGGAGCACTGTGCAAGCGATAATATTGAAATGGAAGGAGTATCAGACCACTGCAAATCTACCAAGACCTGGCCGTCCCTCTAAACTTTCAGCTCATACAAGGAGAAGACTGATCAGAGATGCAGCCAAGAGGCCCATGATCACTCTGGATGAACTGCAGAGATCTACAGCTGAGGTGGGAGACTCTGTCCATAGGACAACAATCAGTCGTATATTGCACAAATCTGGCCTTTATGGAAGAGTGGCAAGAAGAAAGCCATTTCTTAAAGATATCCATAAAAAGTGTTGTTTAAAGTTTGCCACAAGCCACCTGGGAGACACACCAAACATGTGGAAGAAGGTGCTCTGGTCAGATGAAACCAAAATTGAACTTTTTGGCAACAATGCAAAACATTATGTTTGGCGTAAAAGCAACACAGCTGAACACACCATCCCCACTGTCAAACATGGTGGTGGCAGCATCATGGTTTGGGCCTTCTTTTCTTCAGCAGGGACAGGGAAGATGGTTCAAATTGATGGGAAGATGGATGGAGCCAAATACAGGACCATTCTGGAAGAAAACCTGATGGAGTCTGCAAAAGACCTGAGATTGGGACGGAGATGTCTTCCAACAAGACAATGATCCAAAACATAAAGCAAAATCTACAATGGAATGGTTCAAAAATAAACATATCCAGGTGTTAGAATGGCCAAGTCAAAGTCCAGACCTGAATCCAATCGAGAATCTGTGGAAAGAACTGAAAACTGCTGTTCACAAATGCTCTCCATCCAACCTCACTGAGCTCGAGCTGTTTTGCAAGGAGGATTGGGGAAAAAATTCAGTCTCTCGATGTGCAAAACTGATAGAGACATACCCCAAGCGACTTACAGCTGTAATCGCAGCAAAAGGTGGCGCTACAAAGTTAACTTAAGGGGGCTGAATAATTTTGCACGCCTAATTTTTCAGTTTTTGATTTGTTAAAAAAGTTTGAAATATCCAATAAATGTCGTTCCACTTCATGATTGTGTCCCACTTGTTGTTCACAAAAAAATACAGTTTTATATCTTTATGTTTGAAGCCTGAAATGTGGCAAAAGGTCGCAAAGTTCAAGAGGGCCGAATATTTTCGCAAGGCACTGTATGTAGAGCAACATTGATATTTACCCATACAACCTCCAGCTCTTCATTCAGCTTGTCAAGTTTTTCAAAGTGCTCTTTGTTGATGACGGGGCCACCAGAGTTGAGCCTCCAGTTGTTCAGCTTCCAGTTCTTCACCCAGCTGGTGACACCTGATGGAAAAAAACACCGACATATGCCTTTTCTTAATTGCACCTCCTCCTCAAAACCCATTGGAAGAGAAGGTCAGAGGGTAGGGACCTCTGGATTTCTCATCCAATGGTCACAGTAGGCCTAGCTAGTAACATTAGCTGCAGCATCAAGCCTGCAGCATTACATGATGCCATGCCACATTTAGTCAGGCCCTTGCTGATAGTGTTGGTAGAGTGTTGTAAGCAGCACATATGTACCGTTTATGGTGAACTTGCTGTCTGTATAAAGCACCAACTTCTTGATGTTCATCTCTTTGGCCTGCTCCAAGGCTTTACATGCTGCCTGTTATTTAGAAGCAAAACGTGAGATTACATCTCGTGGGGTTGGTTACAATCTAAAGGGAACTGTGGCAATTCAATGAGTCGAAAATAATAACAATCTGGTTTAGAGTTCACAACTAAAGCAAATATGACATTAACACAGTACTTGCCTGTAATTCGGCTCTCTGGTTGGTCTGTCTTCCATCCAGTGGTTCAGCTACATTCCTACAATAAAGACAGTCAACATGAACACTTCTGGACTCTATTGTGTCAAGCTCTCTTGAAGTATAATTTCCTACAGGCCTGCATCAACTCACAGAGGATGGTCACGTCCCCAGTACACTCCGATGCCAGCTCGGGCCCCGGCCTTCCCATTGCCTGAACAGCAACCATCTGTGTACACCACCACTGCATCACCTGGAGGAAAAGACAACACTTTGTTTCCCCCCCCTTTATTCACCCCAATAACATTGACAGTGACCATTTCAATCTGCAACATTAACAACACAATGAGAATGTCTGTACCAATGTAGGTGAATCCATCAGAGCTTTTTGAAGATGGGCTGCTGTATTGACTCTGTTTGGCAGGGGACACCTCCTCCTCGTCTATGTGATCATAGTGCCTCTTCTGACCAATGGGTATGTACTCAAGGGCCTCCGGTGCTCTTCTAGGGAGTGTTGCCTCATAGCTGGCTCCTAAAAGATAATATTGTGGTCTGAGTGCGAGTCTGATTTTGCCATGCCTGAATGGTGCACTAGTTGTCTAATGATTAGACGTGCTGCCCATTCCTAGAGCCAGTAACATCAGCACCCATCGTATTGCCATTTCAGTATAGCGACCTATAGAGAAAGAACATAGCCATCTAATGTATCTACCCTCTGACAGGTCTGGCGTTATCGAGGTTGCTAGGCTTCTGACAAATGCCCATGCATCCTTTTCTGCTGCAAACCTCTTGTAGCTGGCATATGGGAACTTGTCGACTTGGCTCTTACATTCATCCCTAAAAAAAAAAAATAGACACATGCAATTCTATGAAAATAAATGGGACTAGAAATGATCATATAAATGTCAATGAGTTTTAAGACACAGCACAGCTGCAATTAGCTAGCAACTACACCACAACTCACCAGGTTTTGTAAACGCCAGGTTTGAATCCTTTCCTCACAGCGTAGAAGAATGTGCCTTTCACGATGTCCTCTGTGCCATTGCAGACTGCCCTGCGTACTATACTATACAGACCAGTCAATCTGAACATCACTTAGACCAGCAATTACTTGAAAGTGGAGGCACCGGTCATTGCACTTAACTTAACTTGAGCAATGTGAACAAACTAACTTTCTATGTGTTGAAATGCTAGGAAAACGATTAGCTAGTTGTAAACAGTGCAGATAGCATGCTAGTTAACACAAAAACATATTTGGCTAGCTAACGTTAGGCTAGCCGCTATCTGACAAGCAAATATGTTATTTCTGTGTGACAAGCGTAATGTCAACATATAAACATATAAAAGTTAGCTAGCTAGCTATACATTGTAACATGACGTACTTATGCTTCTCCTTTGCCTATGTATTCGCATGAATTAATTACTTTTGCTTTCGAAATAGACTATCTGCTGGGTGATGAAGAAAAACAGGTCTTCAAAATCACAGCTACTTCCGCGATCCCATGACTCCCTAGCGCGAAGTACTTCTAGCTACCTCTCGCGAGATTCCGGCCTCTTCCCTGGCCGTTGTTGACTGAGGTTGGTTATGATCATGCTCCCAATTTCGGAATATCTTTTCAAAATGTTGTACATGTGCATCAAATCCCCTGTATTTTGTATCAGAGTGCATGCAAGACGTTTGATGCGTTAGATTGTTATATTTCAGCTTTTGGATGGCCGGTGTGTAGTGAATTATGAAGTGTTTCAGGATAGACCTAACGAATGACTCGGAAGGAAGGACTGGTAGTATAACTGGCGCGGTTTGAGGCCCATGTGTTCCTAGAATAATTGCTTGTAGTCAATCGACGTGTCCGTTTTTTAACCGCGTAGCTTAGTAATTTACTTTGTAGACTTGAAATATGGTGTATGTTTGAGTACTGTGTTCCCTGGTGTTAGCTGCTAACTAAAGTTAGCCATATGATAAGGAACATGGGTTGAAAGACACTGCTAGCCGGCTAACGCTGACTAGCCAACAATGTTGCTTGGGGACATGCGACCGTAAGTTATATTGATTCAATGCAATTACTTGCTCGGTTGTTTGCGAGATCATATGGTTGAATGTGTAGATTGGAACCAACCAGTGTCGACTTCGTTTGATCAACCGTAGCTGGATGAGCCAAACTACTGTCGTTATACTGACTAGTCAACTTAGTAACTGCATGTATGTATGGTGAGATGGCGTTCAGCATGGACCATTTTGCTGCAGTTTAGTTTCATCTGAAACATTCAATTATGCCCAAAGATGTACAACATGCTCAAATGGCTGTCTGGTCTGTCTTGTTTTCCAGAAACATAGGCCATGTTCAGTACCAGCGCCAAAATCGTGAAGCCCAATGGCGAAAAGCCAGATGAGTTCGAGTCTGGCATTTCCCAGGTAACCAATGGCTAATATGTTAGCTATTGCATGTATGGCTAATTTAAACAACTCCTTTAACTTAGTCACTTGGCTAATGCTGTTTGCAGTATTCAACATGTCTGCCTTTCTAGGCTCTTCTCGAGCTGGAGATGAACTCGGACATGAAGGCTCAGCTGAGGGAGCTGAACATCACTGCTGCAAAGGTAAGGATCATGCACGGCACCACATGGAGCATGTGTTGTACTTACCGAGCTGTGTTGGGTTATTTGAGTTAAACCTCTACGTGGACATCCGGTGAGGTTGCTCTCACATGGCTCTGTCCTTGTGGCGTATGGGAGCGTAGCGCGTCACAGTGCTGTGACGTACAGTCCCGTTCCACGACGTTGGAGAGCAAACTTTGTCCCCGGCCTTCAGGCTGGTGAGGACGGTGTTCTGTATATTCCTACATCTTCCCAGAGCCCTTTGGGCCGTGACTGGGGGGCTAAACCATGCAGTGCATACTTTTTCATCCAGACAGCTAAAAAATACAATCTACTAAAGTGTTTGTATTTGCCTCCGTAAGTTCAAATAAATATTTTCCTCTCCCTCAGGAAATTGAAGTTGGTGGTAGCAGGAAAGCCATCATCATCTTTGTCCCAGTGCCCCAGCTGAAATCTTTCCAGAAAATTCAGGTGCGACTCGTGAGGGAGCTGGAAAAGAAGTTCAGCGGCAAACATGTCGTCTTCGTTGCACAGGTAAGAATGCAGCGGTCCTGTTTTCTGAGTTGCAGGGGCAGTTTGCATAGCTGTTGCTGTGAACCAAGCTAACAGAATGGGTTCTTTTTGAGACTTGGCTATTTCAGCCACACCGATTGCTCACAGGTGTATAAAATTGAGCACACCTCCATGCAATCTCCATAGACACACATTGGCAGTAGACTGGCCTTACTGAAGAGCTGTGACTTTAAATGTGGTACTGTCATATGATGCCACCTTTCCAACAAGTCCGTTTGTAAAATGTATGCCCTGCTAAAGCTGCCCCGGTCAACTGTAAGTGAAGTGGAAACGTCTAGGAGCAACAACGGATCCGCCGCAAAGTGGTAGGCGACACAAGCTCACCGGACGAGACCGCCGAGCAATGTTCTCTAGTGGAAAGCTTTCCCAGTAGAGTGGAGCGCTGTTATTGTAGCAAAGAGGTGACAAACTCCATATTAATGCCCATGAGTTTTGCAATGAGATGTTCGACAAGCAGGTCTCCACATACTTTTGGTCATGTGGTGTACATGCTGTGATTGTAACATTACTATCAACGTGGACATCCGGTGAGGTTGCTCTCGCATGGCTCTGTCCTTGTGGCGTATGGGAGCGTAGCGCTTCACAGTGCTATGACGTACAGTCCCGTTCCACGACGTTGGAGAGCAAGCTTTGTCCCCGGCCCTTGGGCTGGTGAGGGCGGTGTTCTGTATATTCCTACATCTTCCCAGAGCCCTTTGGGCCGTGACTGGGGGGCTAAACCATGCAGTGTACATTAGTTATCAAGTATGCTTCTTGGGCTTTTAAAGTCTGCCTATGTAAATTAGTAATCCTTAATATTTTCATTAAACTTGCAGAGGAGAATCCTGCCCAAACCAACCAGGAAAAGCCGTATCAAGAATAAGCAGAAGCGTCCCAGGAGGTGAGTTACATTATCATACCTGCATGTGCACGACTACATACTGTTTGGAAGAGACAATTAAATGGCTTTAAAGTTGGTGGGAATGGGTACTAGTTTTAAACTTCAAATTGTTTCTGTCATATTTGGTGCTGCCATAATTGCTCGCCAATTTTGGACCCAACGTGGACATCCTGT
The DNA here is from genome assembly GCF_013265735.2 of Oncorhynchus mykiss. Classification (NCBI taxonomy): domain Eukaryota; kingdom Metazoa; phylum Chordata; class Actinopteri; order Salmoniformes; family Salmonidae; genus Oncorhynchus; species Oncorhynchus mykiss. Next base: position 32,685,248 of record NC_048572.1, read on the forward strand.
GAGGTTGCTCTCACATGGCTCTGTCCTTGTGGCGTATGGGAGCGTAGCGCTTCACAGTGCTGTGACGTACAGTCCCGTTCCACGACGTTGGAGAGCAAGCTTTGTCCCCGGCCCTCGGGCTGGTGAGGACGGTGTTCTGTATATTCCTACATCTTCCCAGAGCCCTTTGGGCCATGACTGGGGGGCTAAACCATGCAGTGTACAATTTTACTAACATGTTGTATATGGTTTCTACCACTCCAGTAAACCTGCACATTGTAAATATGGTATTGGCACTGACCCTGAAACGTACCCAGTATATAGCTTGTATTTTCTCGTGTGTTTTTGATCTTTATTTGTAATACTGATATTTGTTATTGCGTTGTTGGGAAAGAGCTCGCGAGAAAGGCGCTTCTCTACTTCAGAATGTGACAACTTGAAACTTCGAATGGGATTTTGAATAAATCGATACGGTTACAAGATGACCCGGAGACTAACCGTATGATGCAAAATCAACGTTCACTCTTATTACCTTGCGTTATCTAAAGCAGACTCTGCTTGTCTCCAGTGATGTGATTGAGACATCTGCATAGCGTTTAGATTTACTTTCTCTTTCCAATACATGCGTTCAGACGTATAAAGAATCTGTAATTTTGAATGAGGCAGGTGGTAGGAGAATTGTTTTTATAAGGATTGCATTTTTTTTTATTTGCCATATGTCTAATGCAAATTGATTTATTTCTCCAGCCGTACTCTGACAGCTGTGCATGATGCCATACTTGAAGACCTGGTCTTCCCCAGTGAAATTGTTGGCAAGAGGATCCGCGTGAAACTGGACAGCAGTCGGCTCATCAAGGTCCACCTTGACAAGGCTCAGCAGAACAACGTTGAACACAAAGTGAGTGTCGTGTAGCAGTTTGCTAGTTCACCCAACTTAACCCCAACGTGGACATCCTGTGAGGTTGCTCTCACATGGCTCTGTCCTTGTGGCGTATGGGAGCGTAGCGCTTCACAGTGCTGTGACGTACAGTCCCGTTCCACGACGTTGGAGAGCAAGCTTTGTCCCCGGCCTTCGGGCTGGTGAGGACGGCGTTCTGTATATTCCTACATCTTCCCAGAGCCCTTTGGGCTGTGACTGGGGGGCTAAACCATGCAGTGTACAACCTTTTTTTTGACGTCTCAGTTTTTAGTGTTTTGTACAAAATCATTGACCTATAAATGTTAGTCTATGCAGTGGTTAACCAGTGGTTGCTTTTCTATTTTCTAGGTTGAGACCTTCTCTGGCGTCTACAAGAAGCTTACAGGCAAAGATGTTGTTTTTGAGTTCCCCGAATTCCAACTGTAAAGTGCAGATGACAAAATAAATGTGTTTACTGTTAACTCTGTTCTCTGGGGGTGGGGGGGTTAGTCATGCTAGTCCATACATGTTCAAGGCTGATGGCCTTTCAGACAGAAATAACTTCATATCCAAAACAGTAGGAATGTTACCTCATAACTACACTTTGTGCAGCTTTGATAATTGACATCTAACAACTGCTAAGAGGGTTTGTTCAGACTTGCTTTTGTACCTCCATGAAATGGTAGTATTCACAATGTGTTTTTGCACATTCACTGATGCAGAATGAAATAGATTAGTCAATTTGTCAATGTATTCTGGTGGTGGGCTCAAGCCATTTGCTTTAGTTGGTGAGAAAGATCGCTGTCGAGGGAGGAGCTGGTTTTTACATAGTGTATTTCTGCTCAACACATTTCCATTTGGCAATGTCAACTCTTGCACATTTCTTCAAAATACTTATGTTCGCTAGCAGGACAGGTAATTGCTGCCAAGTTTTAAACTGAACCAATCAAATTGTGTAGAATCTCTGAACACCAATCACATGTGCATTTTAGGTAGTAAGTAGAAAGCTGGTGACAGCGAGAGGGATCTCCATCTGACAAAATGCTATCAAATAAGGTATTTATTTGTAATATGTGATACCATCATTCCAAGCTGTGAAATGACAGCTGAACACGGCAACCTTTTAATGTGGCTAGCTACTGTAGTTGCAACAGGATCTGTTGCTAGCTAGCATGAACAGATGTGAGCTATCTAGTCATTCTGGGACTAGGAGAGATTTAGCGTTTAAGGTTATTCTAAGCAAATTAAGGCTACAAACATGTATAGGACAAGTGTAAATCTAATAGTCAAAGGCAGGACCCACAAATGTCATTCATACTGGCGAATGCCACTTTAATCCTATCAATGGGAGTAGGATGTTTGCAGCGTGTTTAATTTTCTAGTTTACAGACTACATTCCTTTGCTGTGATTTATTTATTCATTCTCACTTTTGTCGCGCATAATCTTGTTTATGTGTCCTGCTCCCAGAGATAAACCAAGTGCTATTCACCAAGCATGGGCTGAATCGCTCACCTGTGAGAACATCCGACTGCAGTTTGAATTAGCCCCAATGTCACTATTTAGACCACATGCATTTCCCGGTTTTTGTTTTAAGTCGTGCATTTTAGAGTTGGAACGCCCAATACTGATGCAGTTGCTTGTTTGAGCATCTTTATTCACTAAGGTTTTTCACCTTAAGTCTTCCATGATCTATTCACCTAGCCCTGCCGTCACTATATAAACACGGAGACCATTTGTCTTTTCCTTGTGTGTTTTGTCTTAGTCACATCAGGGTGTTAGGTAGCCAAGCAGTTAAGAGCATTGGGCCAGTCACCGAAAGATTGCAGGTTTCAAAGACAACTAGGTGAAAAATCTCTGCACTTAATCCTCATTCCTCATGTAACTTGCTTGGGAAAAGAGTGTTAAATGACAAATCAAATGTCTACATCGGTCAGCTACATTGTTGACCGGGGTGGGATACTATTGTACCCTCATTACAAAACATTAGGAACACAATATTAAGTTGCACTCCCATTTGCCCCCAGAACGGCCTCAATTTGGCTGGGCATGGGTTTCTACACTGATTGAAGTAGAGGTAGTGAGTGACCTCAATAAGCGATCAGGGCATTCGCTTGGTCAGTCTGTCATGGAAAGAGCAGGTGTTCCTACTGTTTTGCATACTCAGTAGATTACAATCTACTACATACAGTGCCTTGCGAAAGTATTCGGCCCCCTTGAACTTTGCGACCTTTTGCCACATTTCAGGCTTCAAACATAAAGATATAAAACTGTATTTTTTTGTGAAGAATCAACAACAAGTGGGACACAATCATGAAGTGGAACGACATTTATTGGATATTTCAAACTTTTTTAACAAATCAAAAACTGAAAAATTGGGCGTGCAAAATTATTCAGCCCCTTTACTTTCAGTGCAGCAAACTCTCTCCAGAAGTTCAGTGAGGATCTCTGAATGATCCAATGTTGACCTAAATGACTAATGATGATAAATACAATCCACCTGTGTGTAATCAAGTCTCCGTATAAATGCACCTGCACTGTGATAGTCTCAGAGGTTCGTTAAAAGCGCAGAGAGCATCATGAAGAACAAGGAACACACCAGGCAGGTCCGAGATACTGTTGTGAAGAAGTTTAAAGCCGGATTTGGATACAAAAAGATTTCCCAAGCTTTAAACATCCCAAGGAGCACTGTGCAAGCGATAATATTGAAATGGAAGGAGTATCAGACCACTGCAAATCTACCAAGACCTGGCCGTCCCTCTAAACTTTCAGCTCATACAAGGAGAAGACTGATCAGAGATGCAGCCAAGAGGCCCATGATCACTCTGGATGAACTGCAGAGATCTACAGCTGAGGTGGGAGACTCTGTCCATAGGACAACAATCAGTCGTATATTGCACAAATCTGGCCTTTATGGAAGAGTGGCAAGAAGAAAGCCATTTCTTAAAGATATCCATAAAAAGTGTAGTTTAAAGTTTGCCACAAGACACCTGGGAGACACACCAAACATGTGGAAGAAGGTGCTCTGGTCAGATGAAACCAAAATTGAACTTTTTGGCAACAATGCAAAATGTTATGTTTGGCGTAAAAGCAACACAGCTGAACACACCATCCCCACTGTCAAACATGGTGGTGGCAGCATCATGGTTTGGGCCTGCTTTTCTTCAGCAGGGACAGGGAAGATGGTTAAAATTGATGGGGAGATGGATGGAGACAAATACAGGACCATTCTGGAAGAAAACCTGATGGAGTCTGCAAAAGACCTGAGACTGGGATGAAGATTTGTCTTCCAACAAGACAATGATCCAAAACATAAAGCAAAATCTACAATGGAATGGTTCAAAAACAAACATATCCAGGTGTTAGAATGGCCAAGTCAAAGTCCAGACCTGAATCCAATCGAGAATCTGTGGAAAGAACTGAAAACTGCTGTTCACAAATGCTCTCCATCCAACCTCACTGAGCTCGAGCTGTTTTGCAAGGAGGAATGGGAAAACATTTCAGTCTCTCGATGTGCAAAACTGATAGAGACATACCCCAAGCGACTTACAGCTGTAATCACAGCAAAAGGTGGCGCTACATAATTTTGCACGCCCAATTTTTCAGTTTTTGATTTGTTAAAGTTTGAAATATCCAATAAATGTCGTTCCACTTCATGATTGTGTCCCACTTGTTGTTGATTCTTCACAAAAAAATACAGTTTTATATCTTTATGTTTGAAGCCTGAAATGTGCCAAAAGGTCGCAAAGTTCAAGGGGGCCGAATACTTTCGCAAGGCACTGTACGTCAAATACTGCCCGAGACACCTTTTGTTACTTTTCTCCATACTCAAATGGTGAAACATTATTTGTGATTTTGTTCGTATCTATATGCGTGAAACGTACATTATTGAAAATGTTTCTCACAGTCAGTAGAAGAACGAATGGATTGGCGAGATTCTGGCACCGTCAACTTTTAGAAGGTTAGTAGGAAAGTTAATATACTCCCATTCAATGAACATTGAGTATTTGAAACAAAAGTTTAATTTCCCAACTGCTGTTTCTATAATCCTGCAGGCTCGTTATCATTCTCCATTCTTTATATTTCAATGCATCCAACATTATGCAGGCCCACCATGGTATTGGGCAGCTGCTATTTGAGAACTCATGGTTTGGAAATCAAACTCTGGTTACCTTACTGCAGAGCACATTGTACAACTGTTTTTAGAGAAGATGTATAGCGAGGTATGCTATACGTGCTAGGCTATACCATATGCATATGTAGCTGTCGTTTTTTTTAAACCTCCAGTCTAGCATGACAGACATCTTTCTCAAAACATGCTTTTATGTGTTTCCATGCTAAGTGTATGATTTAATGTTTCTAAGCCTGCTGCTAGTTACTTGAAATGAGACCATCATGCCAAAACATGATACAACAACTGAATTCACAGACAGAGATGGCTAATGAACCACAAATTGACATTTACAGTAGTTGACTAGGCTAGTCTGTTAACATTGGCTAGCTTTTAATAAATTGTCAACGAAGTTACCTTTATATGATCAAGACGATTCGTATTGCATACTGCATAATACTGAACAGAAATATAAACGCAACATGTAAAGTGTTGGACCAATGTTTCACGATATGAAATAAAAGATCCCAGTATGTTTTGCACAAATATGTTTACATCCCTGTGAGTGAGCGTGGCTACTTTGCCAAGATAATGCATCCATCTGACAGGTGTGGCATATCAAGAAGCCGATTAAACGGCATGATCATTACACAGGTGAACCTTGTGCTGGGGACAATAAAAGGCCACTCTAAAATGTGCAGTTTTGTCACACAACACAATGCCACAGACATCAATTTGCATACTGACTGCAGGAATGTCCACCAGCACTGTTGCCAGATAATTGAATGTTAATTTCTCTACCACATGCTGCCTCCAATGTTGTTTTAGAGAATTTGGCAGTACATTCAATCGGCCTCAACCGCAGACCACGTGTAACCACACCAGCCCAGGACCTACACATCAGACTTATTCACCTGCGGGATCGTCTGAGACCAGCCACCTGGACAGCTGATGAAACTGGGGAGTATTTATATCTGTAATAAATCCCTGGGGAAAAACTCATTCTGATTGGCTAGGCCTGGCTTCCCAGTGGGTATGCCCTCCCAGACCCACCTATGGCCACGCTTATGCCCAGTCGCGTGAAATCCATAGCTTAAGGTCTAATTCATTTATTTCAATTGACTGATGTCATTATATGAACTGCAACTCAGTAAAAGTGTTGCATGTTGCGTTTGCATTTTTGTTCAGTATATTTAAACTTCTTTCCAAAACATATTTATCGTATTTCAGTTTGGGAGCTAGCTAGCTATATATGTTCCTTTTCATCAGACAGCAGCTCACGTTTTCACAAGAGAGTCGAGTGTTGAAATGTACTGTAACGAACCTGGGTTTATAACTGCGGAAATGACAACTGGCTAGAAAATGTGAACATGCATTTTATGGAAAAGAGAGTTTCTGAATGACGGATCATGCTGCCTTTCTAAAAACATAACCAAGCGGTTCAGATTGCTGTTCGATTTTAGCAGGGCGCGCCTCCCTCACGTGACGGACCATAGCCCCGTGCAACTCTGGCCAGTTTAATATAACCCCATCATGGTTGTACAAGGTGCTCACGCTTTCATCCCACAAAAGAAAGCTAGAGCACAACAATCTTGAACAGATATACAGTATTCAAAACAAAAAAAATCCATTCCCCCACCACCTATCTCGTTTAGTTTAGTTAACACTGCTGTCAATGACTTCCCAGTCACCGGACTTTGCCCTGGTGAATTGATTGAAAGAAAACAGGCACCAGAAGAATCTATTCATTAGTGGTTGTGGACTGCTTTTTTAAACTTGGAAGTACAGGAAGCTGTAATATATAAAAGCAGATTTATCTTATTGTATGAGGTAAATGATAATTATTTTCTCAATCTGGATCGAGTTACATATCGGGATTGTAAATTATAGTCTGCAATAGAATGGCAGACCGAAAAGCAGTGAAAATTGTCAGTGGTCAACCAGACTTTCTGCAGTTTAATAACCTGGCCTGTGAGACAGCTGGAGGAAATGTAAGTCTTACACCATGGGCACAAGTTTGACATTTTGAAAACTGTAAATTACACAACATGAGACAATGTTCATCTGTTTACGTGCTCACTATCATCTTAGGTTATTTTTGCGACAGACGAATGGTTTGCACCAGCTAGCAATCTTCTGAAGGTACTGTGCGCACACTTACATTACTAATCCACTGTCATCTGTTGATCCACTACCATTCACATCTACCACCCTCTTCCCTTTGTTCACTGCACGTGGTTGGAAGAGAGAGCCACCAGAGTTCATAGCGTCTGCATTCACCGAGTACGGAAAATGGATGGACGGCTGGGAGACGAGAAGGAAAAGAATACCTGGTATAACTTGAAGAGACACAAAATGACAATCATTTCATTGGTGGGAAAATTAAATGATCATAGTTAGGCTAATCTGAAAACAGAAGCTTGACCATGTCTGCTTTCTCTTCCAGGTCATGACTGGTGCATCATCCAGCTGGGTGTACCTGGCATCATACATGGCCTGGATGTGGACACGTCCTTCTTTACTGGAAACTACTCGCCCTCTGCCTCTGTTCAGGCTGCGTGTCTGGGTATGGATGACTGTGTAACAGGCTGTGTTCACACAGGCAGCAAAATTCTGATATTTTTCCACTAATTGGTCTTGACCAATCAGATCAGCTCTTTTGCCAAAAATTGTGAGGGAAAAAAAATCTGTCTAATACCTCATGATAGGTTAGAAAGATCCATAGGGTGTTTTCACATATGGAATTCAGTACCCTGGTTTGGTTTCCTGGAGTGTTTGTCAGAATTCTACAGAATACGTTTTGCTTTCACAAGACAAGAAAATAACTGTTTCGGGGCGTGAATTAGCAAGGCCCACATTCTACATGACATCCGCAAACTAACCAGTGTGAAATGGCTAGCTAGTTCGTGGTGCGCACTAGTAGTGTTTCAATCGGTGACGTCACTTTCTCTGATACCTTGAAGGAGTTGTTTTAAAATAGAGTGAAACAGGGAGGTACTACCTGAACTTGTCCAGTAAGAATGCAGATTTTCTGTAACTTTTGTGGAGGGATAGGCAACGATGCTTTGAGCGTGATTGTCACCGACGTGTGCAGAGGGTCCCTGGTTCAAGCCCAAGGTTGGGGTGAGGAGAGGGACGGAAGCAACACAGTTGCAATTGGCAAAAGTCATAGTCATGTATGTTTCTGTGTTTTTGTCTGTCTGATCAGATGAGGCCCCAGCACTGACCCTGGAGGGAGACCGCACTGGCATGGCTGCTTCCGACAGTCAGTTTGAAGCAGTTGCTAAGGTACAACCGTTTACACTGACACTGTACACACACACTGGAGAAGATCAATTATCAATTGTGTTTGATTGACAGTTGCACTCTGAGTTGTGGGAGGAGCTTGTTCCTGTGACAGAGCTGAAACCTGGCTACTCCGACACCTGTCATAACTACTTCCCAATCACCTACCCCAGCAGAGTCACCCACCTACGACTCAACATGTACCCAGGTAACACCTCCACGTCAGACACTCTCTCTGCTATTGGTTACATCATTTCTCATCAATATTCCTGATAAAGGATCTGTACTTACGCTTGTGTTGCAGATGGGGGGATTGCTAGACTGAAGGTCTATGGCGTTGGGCAGAAAGACTGGTCTGCCCTGCCCACACAGGACCAGCTGGACCTGGTGGCCCTGGTCAACGGTGGGGTCTGTCTGGGCTACAGCGACGCCCACTTTGGCCACCCCCGGAATATGATTGGTATGCCAATGCTGTCATTCTGCAAACATTTCAATGGGGCTTCTGTCATCATACTGATTAAAGACTCAATCACTTCAGTACAGATGGTACTGGAATATAAAGTAAAAACAAATAGGGCAATATTTATTTTAGCACTATTCATTTGGAAATACTGAATAACACAGACAGATATAACACAGACCGATATAACAAAGGCAGAATTCTTTCAACCAGCTGTGTCCATCTCATTTGTTGATCTATCTTTCACTAATGAAGTGCACACATGATTTATCTATTTGGTAAATGATTCCAGTCAGTTGGGCCTTTGTGGTTGAAAGATCTTACTCCAATCTCGTGATGTACCTTTGGGATTTGTAATTGTTGTCGAAAGAAGCAGTGTGAGTCTTGAATAGTTAGGTCTTCCTTAATATATATATATACAGGGAAATTACTGGCAGGCCTGTGATATGTTTTAATGACGATGTAAATATTGGCAACGGTCCAGAATCTCATCGGTAGTGCATACCATTGGTAATGAACATATCAAAATGAGACAAGTCTATAGACTGGGTTGACCGGGAAACGTCATACCCTTGTAGGTTTGGGAAGATCTGCAAACATGGGCGATGGATGGGAGACAGCCCGTCGACTGGACAGACCCAAAAACCTACAGGTAACTCGTCACGTGTACAGGATACAGCGAGTGTAAACGGTACAGTGAAATGCTTACTTGCCGCTCTTCATCAACAGTGCAAAATAAATTCAGCTAAGTTTGGCACATGCCATAATAGCACTGGATCGTGTTCAGTAGGACAATTCAGAGTAGAACTTTTTGAAATGTTTTCTACAGAAAATCTGTGTTCTTTTTGGGCAATTTCAGGTAGTACCTCCCTGTTTCACTCTATTTCAAAACATTTTCTCCTTGGTGAACACGACACTGATGTATCATCTGGTGACATGATACTGTGCTCCACAGGTGGACGGGAAGGGCATCCTACAGGTACCAGGTTATGAGTGGGCCGTTCTCAGACTGGGGCATCCCGGAGTCATCAGCCAAATTGAGATAGACACCAACCACTTCAAAGGTAGAGTAACACACGCACGCACACACATTCTGTCTGTTCCAGTCACTGTTAAAGACTTGGTTACTAGGGTTAGGATTAGGGCAGGTAGGCTAGCGGTTAAGAGCATTGGGCCAGTAACCCGACAGGTGGAAAAATCTGTCGTTCTGCCCTTGAGCAAAGCAGTTCACCCCCAACAACTGCTCCCCGAGCGCCCATGACGTGGATGTCGATTTAAGGAAGCCCACTGCACTTCTCTGATTCATAGGGGTTGGGTTAAATGCAGAAGACATATTTCGGTTGAATGCATTCAGCTATGCAACCGACTACTAGGTATCCCCTTTCTCTAGTTATGACAATGTAACAGGTTAGATTACAAGCGATCACAATGGAGACATCCACATCTTTCGCCTCTGTTGTAAATACGTCAGTCCACTGTACAGACTACTGAGACAGAGGTTTTGTGTTTCTCTTACTGTATCATGTGATGACAACACGCAGGAAACTTCCCAGACTCCTGTAAGATAGAAGCGTGCCATCTGACCCCTGAGGAGGAAGGGAAGTATGTGAGTGGCAGGTGGAGCAGCGATCCAGGAAACAAATGGCGGGTGCTTCTGCAACCTCAGAAAGTAGGTCAACCATTATCCCTTTAATTCACTCCAATGCCTGGGCCCGTTAGAGCGCTGATCTAGGATCTGTTTAGCCTTTTAGTAAGTTCACAATGCGTAGGGGGGACCTGATCCTAGATCAGCGCTCCTACTGAGACTTTATCAGCCCATTTTCATCCAGAATGTTTTTTTTTCAGCATTTTAATCAATTCAGTGTTTAAATGTTCTCCCCATCCAGACAGATGGGGAGAAATTCAAGTGTGTGTGTTTCAAAACATATTATTTAGGTAAACAATATTGAATGTGCATGTATAACAACTAAATCAGGTCTTGGCAAATGTAAGGAGGATATCTGTCTCATCTGTGAGAGGTGTTGTGCTTCACACTTCACTCTCTAATGTGCCCAAGTTTCTGTGACGTGAAACATCTGCCAAAGTCAACAGTCCACCTAACTTACTTTTCCCCCCTCGTGCAACTGCTTAAGTACGAAAACGACTCATAACCTACAACCAGTGATGATAATAACCATTCCAAACTGCCACAGTAAAACATCAGTTTGGTGAGAACTGTTTCCTGTCTGTTCTAGCTGCAGGCCCATCACAGGCACTTTTACTCATGTGACTCGCTGGCGCTGTCTGGGCCGGTCACTCACGTGCGTCTGGTCATCGCCCCAGATGGAGGGGTCAGCCGACTCAGACTCTGGGGGCGTCCGACTTCCACAAGACACATCTCCAAACTGTGATGCATTAGGCCACATTATTGGATGAGTTTTGGTGAGCTCATTGTGGGAATTAATGGCCTGAGTGTAACATGTAGGCTACATATGAAGCTTAAAAAAATAAACTTTCATCTGAAAAGATACAACTGGGTCTAAGGAGATGCATAAACAATGTATGTTTTGACATTATTTTTGAGTTTATATTGGATGCAATTATATTAAGAAATCTTGCATAGCTGCAACAGTGGGTCTCACAGGGTTAAGCCGTTATAGGAAACAATGGTGTGTGTGTGTGTGTTGTGGTGTCAATGCCATGTGAAGAATTGTAGCAGACAGTAAACAAACAATGTTGGCGATTCAGCACCACGGACAGCGGCAATTGGAATCCCCACGCTCTGACCTTCAGACACTATTTAGGCCTAGTTGTAGGTTTGCACTGTAAACAAGCCAATAATATTGTAATTTTCCATTTGTTTCCCACATTCAGAGCGCTATCTAGCTTTTTCAACCACAAACGTGTTTTGTCATGTTTAGGCTACAATGTAGGTAAAAAGTGAAATCCGACACGCCGGCTTACTTAATGTAGCCTAACATTTATTTTGCCATGTGACTATGAGATAATAAGATGGAAGTAGACCGAATTGTAAACAGCTTAGTGTCTTTGAAAAGAATGTGTTGCTTTTTTGTTACAGACTTGCCCAGTTAAACAGAGTGATGCTGCCATCTAGTGGATAGACTCATCTTCAACATTTTCATTTTGAAGACTGATTGAAAATACTGTTATTGAAACTTAAAAGTATGACAAATAATTTCATTCAAATACTTAAAAAATAGTTTGCAGTCGTGCCCATCAGTAAGGAAAAAGAAAGAGGAGACACTCTCACATTCATCCTTGAATCTCCTATTTCACTATTTCATTTCAGTTCAAACTGTAATAAGGAATGTGCCTATGAACTGCAATTAAGTGTAGGCCTATTTATGTATTTGTTTATCTGGATAGCCTGCCCTACCCCATTACTTTAAGTAAAAAATTTTCATTGCAGCCTACCCAATGAGTTTAAGCTTCCAAAAGATATGCTGAAAAATATGGTAGCCTACATGCACGTGTTCTGGTGGCGTGCTGGTGATAATGGGATTTGATTGAAAAGCTAGTTTGGAAAAAACTGTCCAAAGCTTTTGAGTTTGTCTTAGCTTATGGGTTCGTAGTATATCCTGATGACGAATTCAAAGTGTAAGACAGTGATGAGGGAAAAGTGGATCGTACATGTTCTACCAAAACAAATCCACAATAGGATGGCATAGGCTACAGTGCATTCGGCTACATAGGCTACAGTGCAAATATTCAGGCCCCTTAACTTTTTCCGAATTTGTTACGTTACAGCCTTATTCTGAAATGGATTACATACATTTTTGCACTAAATTTACACACAATAACCCATATCGACAAAGTGAAAACCGGTTTTTAGACATTTTTGAAAATATGTTAAAAATATAAAACAGAAATACCTTATTTACATAAGTATTCAGACCCTTTGCTATGAGACTCGAAATTGAGCTCAGGTACATCCTGTTTCCATTGATCATCCTTGAGATGTATCTACATCTTCATTGGAGTCCACCTGTGTTAAATTAAATTGATTGGACATGATTTGGAAAGGCATACACCTGTCTATATAAGGTCCCATAGTTGACAGTGCATGTCAGAGCAAAAACCAAGCCATGAGGTCGAAGGACTTGTCCGAAGAGCTCAGACAGGATTGTGTCAAGACACAGATCTGGGGAAGGGTACCAAAAAATGTCTGCATCATTGTAGGTCCCGAAGAACACAGTGGCCTTCATTATTCTTAAATGGAAGAAGTTTGGAACCACCAAGACTCTTCCTAGAGCTGGCCGCCCAGCCAAACTGAGCAATCGGGGGAGAAGGACCTTGGTCAGGGAGGTGACCAAGAACCTGATGGTCACTCTCACAGAACTCCAGAGTACCTCTGTGGAGATGGGAGAACCTTCCAGAAGGACAACCATCTCTGCAACACTCCACCAATCAGGCCTTTATGGTAGAGTGGCCAGACGGAAGCCATTCCTCAGTAAAAGGCACATGTCAGCCCGCTTGGAGTTTGACAAAAGGCACCTAAAGGACTCTCAGACCATGAGAAACAAGGTTCTCTGGTCTGATGAAACCAAGATTGAACTCTTTGGCCTGAACACCAAGTGTCACATCTGGGGGAAACCTGGCACCATCCCTATGGTGAAGCATGGTGGTGGTGGCAGCATCATGCTGTGGGGATGTTTTTCAGCGGCAGGGACTGGGAGACTAGTCAGGATTGAGGGAAAGATGAACGGAGAAAAGTACAGAGATCCTTGATGAAAACCTGCTCCAGAGCGCTCAGGATTTCAGGTTGGAGCGAAGGTTCACTTTCCAGCAGGCCAATGAAAACAGCCAAGGCAGTATAGGAGTGGCTTCGGGGGACGTCTCTTAATGTCCTTGAGTGGCCCAGCCAGAGCCCGGACTTGAACCTGATCGAACATCTCTGGAGAGACCTGAAAATAGCTGTGCAATGACGCCCCCTATCCAACCTGACAGCGCTTGAGAGGATCTGCAGATAAAAATGGGAGAAAATCCCTAAATACAGGTCTGCAAAGCTTTTACCGTCATACAGAAGAAGACTCGAGGCTGCCAAAGGTGCTTCAACAAAGTACTGACTAAAGGGTCTGAATAAATGTGATAATTGCGTTTTTTACATTTTGAATAAATTTACAAACCTTTAAAAAAAAAAATACTTTTTGCTTTGTCATTATGGGGTGTTGTGTGTAGATTGATGAGAAAGAAAAAATCAATAATTAAATCCATTTTAGAATAAGGCTGTAACGTAACAAAATGTGGAAAAAGTTAAGGGGTCTGAATAGGACCATTTCTGTGCTTTGACTTGCAGAGAGTGGAAGAGGAATAGTAGTGTCAGGAAGCCAGGGGAGCAGGGCACTGACAATGATGCAGGTAGAGATATAAGCCACAGTATTGGTTCTCTACATCTGTCTTGTGATGTGGTCAGGATGAAAGGCTGCGTGGACAGTTTAATTCAAAGAGACCTATAAAACAATTATATCACTATCAGAACATGGTATTGAGAGAGAACGTAGATTTCTCTTACGTTTTCTTCTACTTCCTCAAGGTGCTGGAATAGCTGTGCTCCTGTTGTCTTTGTGCTGACTTGCGGTAACGCTGTGTTTCAAAATCAGTAGTTGTATAGTAAACTATTGAAAAACATGAACTTGTTTGACCATGCTGCAGGTGATAATTGTTTTGTAGGCAACGTTTGCTTTGTGGATTTCACCGGACAGATGTTGGTCTCTGGTTTTGTGGTGAAACAAACTATGTGTAGTTGAATTTAGTCCGCCACTGTGTGACTGTTGTCTTTTTGGTGTCACGGCCTTATTGTACATCACGGTGGCTCATGAACAAATTGATTACAGAGCAAACGCCGCAATTATCACAACAGGTTGTAAAATTGCTTTTTTTTGCTGGCTTGGCTTGGCTTCCTCAGTGATTTTACCCACGCACCACTACTGTGAGTGAGATTGATTTGATCATGCATTGCTTGTTTGTTTTGAAGTTCCCAGAGCTCAGTGAAAGTCCACCTAGGGACGTCAGAGGACAGTATCATCAGCAGTGTCCAGGAGCAACTGTCTGACCATGAGATTATGTCCTCTTGCCCACCTGAGCTGACTGCTGGTCTTTTCAAGGAGATGATTGAACAGCTCAACTCTGTCCTATCAGCAGAACCCTTTCTGGGCAGTCCTCCCCTGTTGCCTCTGGTACTATGGCAACTGAACAGATGGTCAACATAGTCCAGAAGTGTTTCAATGATCACACCAATCCAGAGGACGAAATAGATGTAATGAATACGTCTGGCCCATCTGGCAGGATCCTTGATTTCCGTGGCCATTGGGCTCATACAGACAGATGTGGATTTGGAGGCGTCGAAAAGAATTGACAACTTTGTTGTTGATGTCAAAGATCTTGTGAAGGAAGCTGAATTAGATAAGCCAACAAGCACCCAGAGAGATCCCCAAATGGCACGTTGCATGTCAAAGCAAATAACTATTTCAAACTAGAAAAACAAGCCAAAGCAACAATGGCTCAAGGCAAAACAATCCTCAGCCATATTCTCATTTCCAAAAGAAAAATGTCGACCAAACGGTGACTGCAGGAGAGCTTTCACAAATAGGGAATGTGGTTGGAATTATGCTGGAGGACATTGAGAAGGTAAGCAGTGGATGTGGTGAGGACCTGGAATCCATTTTCCTCTTTGCCAAGGTCATCAGCCAAATTACGGAAAAGAGTGGGAATTTGCTCTCCCTGGCACTCCCATCCCTTCTGAATAACCAGAGAGGACTATTCCACCCATTGTGAGATGTCCAGTCATCGACATGAGCGAATCCACTAAGCCAGAAACATTGGTGTGTGATGCCAGGAAATCCATGTCTGCTATAACAGATACCGTGATAAAGGAGGAATATCCAGAGGGAGAAGGGCAGGTTACTGTGATCTGACAGCTTGGATAGCTAGAATGGAGGAGGTCATATATCAGAGTAGGATTGGTGCTCTCTCCCATGATCTTACTCACCAAGTCAACGTCATCAGTGACCGTGGCGGCTGGAAAGATAGCATCCGATACAGTTCTTACTAAGCTGAAGAGAAAGGACAAGAAGGTTGGGAACCCAACAGCTTATGAGCTTGTTCAGCTGTTTGCTTTCTTTAGCATCAATGAGTTTGGCTCAGGGAGTCAGTGTGTTGGCTAGCACGTCCGAAGATAGGATTTCCTGCTCCACTTCTTCATCAGTATTCAGTGAGTGGCACAGTCAGTCTGTTTAACAAAGTTATGGTAAGCCAGGTCATGGACTTTCTGATGCCCAAAGCAGAGTGTCATCTTCAACCGAGGGACCAGAATCCCTCCAAGTATCTCTGTCCACTGTCACTGACCTAGGCAGTTTAATGAGTGGCAAGTCCTCCCCCTCGGCCATCTCTCTCCTGTGTCAGTGTGGTAATAATTGAACCCTCCAAAGTAGTACGAGGCTTTGAAGCCAACATGGACAGAGAGAAAGAAGATGCCACCAGTCATTCTGGTGTAGCTCAGAAAATCGTCAGTGATCAGATGTCGACGGGCCCAGATGTGGTCAAATATGGCTCGCCTCCATCCCAATCCTCTGACAACTCAGACATTGATGATGCCTTTTACCCGCCTCGTCAACACGCTAGGGGTGAGGCTTCTGTCCAAAATCCAAAACCCCAGTTGATGTCGCACGCACATCACAAGACCTGATCCCGACGGTAATGGCTGTCTTCTGTGCAATGTCAGGCTCCTCTGAGACCCAAGCTTATCCAGAGAGCCTGAGGATTCATAAAGAGTACAAACATCTGTCGGAGGAGTTTAGCTCAGAGAAAATCCTCCAACTGGCTGTGTCGACTCACGACCATACCTTTGATAGGATTCTTGTCAAGTCCTTGAGTAAAGAGCTCCTCGACATATGTAATAAGGCCCGCCTCAAGAACATTGTTCGAAGCCACCGGATCTAAAGTGCTTCCTCTGGCTGAGGATGCGGAGGCTGGCAAAGTGAAGTTCTCGTTCCTACAACGGCTTGCCAAAATTGTTCAATGTGAGTAAATAACTCAATTGCGAGTGTCCCAAATATAAAACCATCCATTCATTTATGAATCTTTCTGGTGTGTTAGATTCGGTTGTTGTTATTATTATTATTATTATTATTATGTTGTTTTTTTTCTCTTCCAAACCTTAATCCTCAAATAAGAGGAACAATAAGGATTCACACCTCTCAGAGTCCGAAGACCAGACTACTGCTGAGAGTAGCCTGGGTGAGAACATATAGCAGGACATTTTCTATTCCATATTGGTGTACAAAGAAAAGCTATTGGAAAATAAAAAAAATGATCTAGTCTACTAATCTCTTATGTAAAACTCAAGTTGCTGGTTCTCATGTATCAATGTAATTTGTGTTGTAACTGAGAATAGATGCCATTGTACATTATAACATCATTCCTAAATGAAAGTACATGTCAAATCGGTCTTCTATAGTGCCCAGCATATTTCCACATGCTGCCACATCTGCACTTCCAGAGGATCTTCTCTCCACGTCTCAACAGGAGAAAGCAAGCATACCCTTGTCAAGATGTTTTCGGCGATCTCCAAAAGGCCTGTCCAGGCCCTTCAAGCGCTTATTGGCTAATTGATTAAATATCATTGCATGAATTGATGGCCTTTCTGACTTCTTGTGGGGGTCATGTGTTAAATCAGATTAGAAAATAACTTTTTTTTAAATGTTAGTCTAGTAATTAGTGATTACCACTTAACAGGGATTAATGCAGGTTGAGGACAAGCGTGGAGTGCCACACAATTTAATCATAACATAGTCATAACTATATCACCATCTACACAACCAGACCATTACTAAACAGAGTAGTGCTGTCCATGAGTGTTGATTCTAGATGACACACACACATAAACGGTGGCAGGTAGCCTAGCGGTTACGCGTGTTGGGCCAGTAACTGAAAGGTTGCTGGTTTGAATCCCAGAGCAGACTAGGTGACAAATAAGCCAATGTGCCCTTGAGCAAGGCACTTAACCGTAATTTCTCTTGTAAGTCGCTCTCAATAAGTGGGTCTGCTAAACTGTAACGCACACATTAAATACTTTATTTGAATCCGCCAATCAAATGTACATTTAAAAAAAAGCATACAAACATTTCAAAGGTGCCTGTATGCCAGTCACTGAAGGGTACTGGGGGCACAGAAATAATCTCCTTCTTCTGCCTACGACAGCTGAAACAGGAGTACCCAGCCGCCAACAGCTCTGGCTAGTTTAAGCCAGGCCCACAAGCCTGTGTACGTGGCAGAGACCGCCAAATATCAGTGCCACCAGCTTGCACCTCCACCCAGGCTGTCCAAGCACGAGGGGCTGGTATTTAAGTAACTAGCCATCAAATGAGCAGCCCACTTCCAAAATGAGCTGTCGTTGTGAGGAACTATAGTTTTATCAGACATTTGTTCTGTTTTGTCCTGTGATGTGAGTGATCTGTTTTTTCACACACACACCAAATACTTCAGATACTTCCTACCTCAGTCTAAAATAACTGATGCAATATTAACTACAGGCCTACTTAGTTCATATGTAATGCATTCATAAAGGATGCAGGACACTCTGACGAGGAAATCAACAGTTTCTTTTGTTTTTTAATCATTGTAGAGAATTTGGTGCCATAATACATATCATACCTGCATATATCCAGTAGGGGGCAACATATACAGTATACACAAGACACAGGACCACTACATTCTATCATCAGCCACTCATAGGAATATAGTTTAAGATTTTTCAAGGGGTGCTGTAGCACCCTCAGCATCCCTACTTCCCTCAGTTATAGACATAGGGCCAAATGATAATGTACTACTAAAACTATAAATGCGATTGAACATACTTGGGCTTTGGGCTATCAAAAACCATGAAGACATAACGGATATAGGCCTACATGATATAATTGCCCAAATTGTAGTGGGTAGAGAATGATAGAGCAACCAATGATGACCTGTGACGGAGGCATTATTGACCACATGCTGGCGCCAAAACACATCGTGGGATTCAATCACGATGTATGCCGTTGTCCGTATGTTTTCACATTTTAGGGGCGAGGCACTCCCACACTTGCATCTTCCCTCCGGAACGAGACTCTCACGTTGCGCACAATAGTTCCTGGCGCCATCAGAGGTGTGAAGACTGATCAAACTTGAGTTGACATATGAAATGTAACTGTATGAATTGAATTGTGATGTTTGTAATCTCATTAGCGAATAAAGAGCTGAACATTTTCATATGTCTCACTGTACTGTATGTGGAGCAGATATTTATTTCCAGAGTTGCTCGACTAAACTGGTTTCATCAAAGCAGTAGCGGCCCGGTTGTGCGCTCATATTATTTAGATTGAGTTGTGACGATTAGATTAGAGGATGTGTGTGATGTTTTTATTCTCTTTGATTTCTTTGTTTTGGCTGGCAAAGTGAAGCTAATAAACGTTGGGGGTTATTGAAATTGGGTTCCTCCCTGGGTAGGATAAAATTAGGATGTTTGTCTCCATTCAATTTGAGTCATTTGTAATTACACATTTCCTGGCAACACTTTGACTTCGCCCACGGTTACAGTGTATGCTATGTTCTAGACAGACAAAATGTTACATTTTTATATTGACGACTTATGTTATGTACGCTTTTGATAATTGTATCTTATTGCATTCCTGTAATAAATCAATTACTTTTTTAATTGATACATACTGTTGTCCTCATACTTCAGAGTAATATTATTTGATTGATGTTATGGTTTAATGGTACAGTTAATTACACAATCTTATACTTTGGTTTCCAACTTGGTGTAACCTTCCGGTTCTAAATCCTTTCTGAGGCATGGACACGATAGTACTGGAGCTCATACAATCTTTGTTTATTTATTTATTTCTGGGACAGACAAAAACTTACACTGCAGTGTTAGTTGACGTGACTTTTCCCACACTCCATTAATTACATCCGCATGAAACAGTCTGTTATATTATTCTTGTTCCGAACGTATAGTATTTTAATTTTGCATATGCGCTCCACACAAAAGTATCAAATACAAAATGTACAATAGCAATCACATGGAATAAATACCCGATTGACAACACATTCATGCACATACCTGGGACAGACAATAACATACATCGCAGTGGTAGTTGACCTATGGCTTCTCGCACACTGCTACAGACAGATTTAAATACTATTAGTATAGAATTTCTCCTAAATTAATTCTGTCATCTCCAGAAAGTTGGAGTGGATTTTTTTGTCTATAATTACAAAATATGGGGAAATTGATGTCACGTGTGGATACATGATTGGGTCTAATGTTGCTCCAATTTCAATGCAGATCTGTGCTCTTCCTTAAAATATGCAACGGGGTCGTTTTACTGAGATTTCACCACCCAAGTATTGCGTAATGTTTGGTGAATGCAGATACTATTTAAGTATATTTCCGCTAAGTGAACCATAACATCATTTAGGTATCTACTTAGCAGAGTGAGTGCTGTAAGTGTTTATGCTTGATAACACATCCACCCTACTTTTTTTTTTGTCACCCTAACAATGTTTGATCTAGCGTGGATGACAGCCGTTAACAAGCCATTTATTTTCAAGCACTTTTTCCTGGTTATACGATCAGAATGGGAGCAGAAAGATTTAGGCGTCTCCTCCCCTATGACAATACATCTCATGTTCAGTAGGTGTCACTACAGCTCCAGCAAATGTTGAAATCCGGCAACTCCCTCAGTATTGATGCTATCGTTCCACAATGCCACGTTAAATTGTTCAGATAAGTCTGTCTGTTCTGTTCTGAAATGGAGTCTGAAGTCCAATATTTTGAAACAGTCTAGTCCTAGACTCTTAGTCTATATCATACCAAATCATGCAGGGCCCTAATCCTACTGTAATCAATTAGGATACATTATGTATTGTCTTATTCTTTATAAACTCTTAGCACAAGATGGAGGAAATACTTAAAGGCTAGTGCACACCACACTGAGGTGTTGTGAAATGGGTCTATGTGAGCTGTCTATGGTGGGAGGAGAGCTGGTCTCAATTTCACGCTAAGCAGAGTGCTAGCTCTCACTACTTGCGCTAAGTGGACAAAACATTAGGAACACCTTCCTAATATTGAGTTGCACCCGCTTTTGCGCTTAGAACAGCCTCAATTCGTTAAGGCATGGACTCTACAAGGTGTCGAAAGCATTCCGTAGGGATTGCTTGCCCATGTTGACTGCAAAGCTTCCCATAGTTGTGTCAAGTTGGATGGAAGTCCTTTGGGTGTTGGACCATTCTTGATACACGCGGGAAACTGTTGAGCGTGAAAAACCCAGTAGCATTGCAGTTATTGACACAGTGAAACCGCTGCGCCTGGCACCTACTACAACATCCCGTTCAAAGGCAATTCAATATTTTGTCTTGCCCATTCCCCCTCTGAATGGCACACATACACAGTCCATGTCTCAAATGTCTCTGGGCTAAAAAAGTTACTTCATCTACACTGATTGAAGTGGATTTAACAAGTGACATCAATAAGGGATCATAGCTTTCACCTGGATTCACCTGCTCAGTCTATGTCATGGAAAGAGCAGATATTTCTAATGTTTTGTCCACTCAGTGTAGGACGGATTCCATAGTGGTTCTCATTCTCTAAAGTGGATCTCTTCTTCTCAGAGATCTTCCTCCCTTCTTTTTTTTCTCTTCCCTCCATTTCGTCCATCCCTCCTCCCCCTTTGAGGTATATGATGTTTAGCTGTGAGAGCGAAACCGAAGTTGGTGGAGGAACCGAGATAGTTGACTCAGAATTAAAAGGTCAGTTCTGGCCTACTTAACTGGGTGTGTCTCCCATAGACATCAATGCAAAAGCAGCTGGGCCTGGTCTACTTAGTTCATTGACCTTTATTGAACCAGAAAAAAAAAACGGAAGTAAAAAAACATTCTCCTTACCAGCCAATTGGTTCAAAGCATTGCTGTCCTGGCAGGAAAAGGGACATCCATTTACACAGAGACAGTGGGGGTGTTAATAGTCCAACAAAATGCAATGAAGGAGGACGTTTTAAAATCTATATTGGAGGAAGGGAAAAACAAAAAGTATCCTCTGCAATGTTGATCTCATGAATATTGCAACTGTAATGATGCAGGGTAGGCTAAGCATTGAAATGCATGGAGACAAATCTTGACAAAGCACAGCTCTCGCTCTCTCTCTCTCTCTCTCTCTCTCTCTCTCTCTCTCTCTCTCTCCCCCCCTTAATCTTCCATTGACACATTCCATTTTTATTTGATTGCTAATAAAGAGCCCTTGAGTCAGATAGAGGGTGAATCACGGCAAGATGCTTTTCTCCTTTTGTAGCGTTCACATCCCATCAGTGACTGGACATACTCATTCGCTCTCATTGAGTAGCTCTAATCAACACAGTGCATTCTCAGTAGATTACCACCTCTATCAAGGGTTCTTGCATGGTGCAAGAAGATACATTAGGTATGGCGAAGAGCGCATATGCCAATGCGATATATGACTCACTATCCACCATTCTTATCCTTGGATTGGTATTAAAAAGGCTCAAAGTTCCGAATTGTGAATTCGCAGAGCTGTGGAGGAGAGCCCGAGAGTCCGACTGATTCATGAAATGAGCTTAACTGGGAAAACTGTGATCCGTTGCCCATTTCGAGACTTAAGATTGTGATTTTAAAGCATTTTTTTTTTTACGCACAGCTGCCAAAATTAGGTATCAAATGTAAATGAAAGAGCTTTTTAATACATTCCAGAGTAAAAAAGTAAAAACAGCTCGAGCCAGAAGACCCATCAAGGTGGGTCTGGCAATGTGACTCTCAACAATAGTGATATTCTGCCACATGCAGCCACACAAAGAATACTTGTATTGGCTCTAGAGTGGGAGAGAGTGAATATTAAATACTATTACATGGCCTATTTTCCAAGCAGCTGTGCTTGTGAAATGCATTCAGTGTAAACTCTATGAGCCAGTGGGAGATGGAGGGCTGTTAAGAACTAGAATTCAGTGTTAGAATGTCCCCCTCTGTGGGACTCAACACCTTTGATCCTTAGCTTTAGAATATAATGTCGTGAATTTTATCACAAACATTTTGTTGTGTATCAGTGTGTGCGCATACATGTTTGAGTGAATACGGTATTTACCGTTACCTCAAAGTACACAAGCTTCATAGAAAATGACGTGATGTAGTCTGGCATGGCCCTTTAAAGCAGTCTTGTCCGAGCCAGAAAGGCAGCAACCTTTTTTTCTGTTGCTAGGCTTTTTAGAGTCTCATTTTAGTCTTTGGTACGACTCAACCGGGGCTCGAACCCCTAAAATGCTCATCTCAGGGAGGACACTCTAATCACAAGGCCTGCTGAGTTGGTTATATGTTGTGAACCTTTTAGTGCTCCTTATCTGCTTTCTTCTTCCCTTTTGAAATTTCATTCTCACGTTTCTAGCACCAGCTTTCCTAATAATACAACATCAAAACAGCTGCTTTAGTTTCTGTCACAAGGTTTGGGTGCATATGTCAGATCATTACACTAGCATTAGCGCCACAAAAGGCCAGGGACAGAATATTATTCTCAACTAAAACAAGCGTGGGAAGTGAGAACTATTAGTCAGAAAGATTTGGGTGAAATGGCTTTCAGGTTTTCTAATTAAATCGTATACTGTATCTGCTGCTGCCTTTGGGTGACTTTAGGTCACTTCAATCCTCAGCTCAGTTCTGGTACAGAACCTCTCTGAAATCATATTGAATATAATATGATAAATAGTGAGTCAGGGGGAGACACGTAGTGGGGAATCTCAAGTTAAGTTTCTCTCGTTTCTGAGTTTCTGAGCCGCTGACATTGAGGGGCTATTCTGAATAACCTTGCAGATGATGTACTTGGTAACTGATGATGCATCCCAGTTTATCTTCTCGTGTCTCATTTCAAAATGTTCAGTTTAATGGTCTGAAAAATAAGAACAATAAAAGTTGTTGGCACACTCAGACTAATGAAGCCTAATTATCCACCAGCTTCGGGACAGAACACAAAGGAAGAATATTCACTGGCCCAAATACAATGACAAACAATGAAGAGGAAATATATATCAGTACTATAAGAAATAAGGGATATTAATTGTATGCGAGTTGTTGAAAGACCATTATTGATGCAGCTGCAGAATATTCCAAACTTTTAAGAACATTACATTTTTCTTGCTTAGATCCTCCCAGACTTCTCACCACTCAAAATGTGTGGCCCGGAACTAACCATTTTATAACGACAAGTCATTTCCAGGCATGGCCTTCAGGCCTTCAGGGTGAAATCCCCAAGATACAATATGGATCAAGCAATGATGAGTGACCCTGAATTAAACCATTGACAAAATCTTTCCCTTTAGGGCCACCGTACGCTGGGCCAACATACTTTATCCAGGGTGTACATGAGGTTGAATACTTCTTGGCTGACACGTGTTGTACTGGAATCCACTTTGATTCAGTAAAGCATCAAACCGTTACATTCTAGTAAGACGAAACGTTAAACAGCATCTCACAGCATTTACACTCCACCTAATTGGACAAGTTTGGGTAAATAAAGCAGCAAGAGACAAACAATGAGCAAAATGAACTTAACTGTGTTTCCAGGTGAATACAAACCTGCTCCCCCTCACAGCGGGATCATGGGTAAAAGATGGCAAGTGTCTGTTGATGAAACAAACCCCACCCACGCACAAACACACACACACACACACACACACACACACACACACACACACACACACACACACACACACACACACACACACACACACACACACACACACACACACACACACACACACACACACACACACACACACACACACACGCTATGCACACACAAACACACACACACACACACACACTAATATAAATCCTACAAAGAGCTTCTTCTCTGTTGGCACTCTCACCATCTTTGAGTTTCTTTTTGAATCCTTTTCCCCTGCCAAATTTGCAATATGTCACAAAATTCGTATTTCAAGTGGAGCCGCATCGTATAAATCACTCAGTCATTTTCGTGGGTGTGAAATAATAGGGCGACGAGGGAAACTATTTCTCTGCTCTCTGCAGTGCAGGCCTCCTCACAGCAGACTGCCCGGTGTGCACAGGATGGAAACGGTGACGTGTTCTATCCATCTCTGTGTCGTGTGTGTGTGTGTGTGTGTGTGTGTGTGTGTGTGTGTGTGTGTGTGTGTGTGTGTGTGTGTGTTTCACTGTCTGAGAAAGCCCGGAATGTAGAGATCAGTGCCCCAAATGCCAGGAACCAGCCGTCTCTCTGTCTTTCTCTCATCCTCCTACCGCACACGCGCGCACACACACAATCACACACACACACACACACACACACACACACACACACACACACACACACACACACACACACACACACACACACACACACACACACACACACACAGTGGTGGAAAAAGTACTTGAGTAAAAGTAAAGATACCTTACTAGAAAATGACTAGTAAATGTGAAAGTCGCCCAGTAAAATACTACATGAGTTAAAGTCTAAAAGTATTGGGTTTTAAATATACTTTTGTATGAAAAGTAAAAGAAAAAGCATAAATCATTTCAAATTCCTTGTATTAAGCAAACCAGGCGGCACTCATAAATCATTTACAAACAAGGCATTTGTGTTTAGTGAGTCCGCCAGATCAGAGGCAGTAGGGACGACCAGGGAAGTTCTGATAAGTGTGTGAATTGAACCCTTGTCCTGTCATGCTATGCATTCTAAATGTAACTTGTACTTTTGAGTGTCAGGGAAAATGTATGAAGTAAAAAGTACTTTTTTATTTTTATGTAATGAAGTAAAAGTAAAAGTTGTCAAAAAAGTAGAAATAGTAAAGTACAGATACAAAAAAAACTACTTAAGTAGTACTTTAAAGTATTTTTTACTTTGCACTACTGCACATACACCCAGTGAGACCACACTTACACTGCCAACCATTTAATTCTGCTGTCCTATCCCCATCAGCGACAGTCAATGAACCTCATAGACAGGGCTGTGTGTTGGCAAAACAAACGGCTCGTCCACAACGTTCTTAGTCTATAACGACTCGTTTCATTCCAAAACACCCGTTTCCATCTGCTAGCAGAATCAGAGGTGAGCTTGCAGCTGATTGACAGTTTTTTTCTAATCGCTTAGGTACTATATTCACAATTATGTGGTACATTTTCACAACTCTTAATATAAAACTCCAAACTGGTCACGCTTGTAACACAGCCAGTCTTCTATTCAAAACCTGTCACTGTGCATTCATTTGGATTATAAACTCTCACCACACAACCATTGATTCAAAATTCAAGTTGATTGTGAAATGTAATGAGAACATTGGTTTAATCACCAAAACACAACATAATGACATCTTTTTCAATTTAGTCGTTTTAACTACCAGTTAATCCAATAGCAAACAATGCAAGATACGAGTTTCAAATCGCCCTTAGAAATACTGAAAGTAATATGCAACAGTACTGTAAATTGCAGTAGATTACACAGTTTTCACATGCGGCAATACACTTACATTATCCAACAAAATTGACAGAAAATCTATGATTTCCATAATATCTGTCCAATGTGTAATCAAAGGTGTGCTCAATGAAGACATTCTCTACAATCATTCATGCAAATATATCTAGATTTCTTTTCCGATAGAATTGCAACATAAAGTAGGTGTACTGTCTGTTTTCACACGTAAGAAATTAAATGAAAAAAATGTAATGAATGAAAATAAAACCTACTGTTTATCACGCATTAATTTGCATCAAGCCTGTCTTGAGCATTTGGCCATACATTCTCATCCACACCACAGTGAATGTCCTCATTGTTCATGTACTGCTGGAAAAATATTTTGGCGTGGCGAATCCGAGCTTGACATTGCTCTTCATTGATGTTGTCACATGCCTCATCCATGGCCAGAAGGGTGGCATGCTCATGGAAATGGCGATCGTACACCTTCAACCTCAAAATAATTCCTCAATAGGGTTGAAGAAAGGAGAGAATTGGGACAGATATAGGGTCACGAATCTGGGATGGGCCCCAAACTATGCCAAACTATGCATGGTGAAACCTGACATTGCCCCAACAATGACATAGGAGTCCCCTTCACCTTTGACTGGCCTGCTCAATTTAATTGAGAAAAACAATGAGGTGTGCAGTGTTGTAGGATCCAAGTAATGACCTACGTCCTACCCCACCATCTTCAGCAATAGCTGCACAGGTGGAGATGTTTCACCCATGTTGTCCAGGCACTTGGATGGTCGTCCGTTGGCCGATGAGGTTCCGCCCATGGCGCCGAGTTTTGACCAAGTTGAAGCCCGCTTCACCAATAAAGATATACTTGTGATGGTTCACAGCTTCATCAAGCACCATCACCCTCCAAAAATATATTTTGGTTAGTTATTTTTAAAGTATAGTTCCAATATGGTATTGTGAAGTAACAGTAATACCAGGGCTGTACCTGAACATACTTGGCCCACAGTTTTTTCACCCAGTCGTTGTTTCTCTCAAAAGGCACCAGGTAAATGTGTTTCATAGATACAGTACCTGGTGCCTCTTCAAAAGGCGGGCGATTGTTAGTATGCCGATGGATGCCACGTTGGCAAAGGTGTCATCATTCTCCTCAATGGCCCGCTTTATTTAGGACAGCCATATGTCACTCCTGGCCCTCACCATTTCCACCACTTCCCACT
This sequence comes from Oncorhynchus mykiss, assembly GCF_013265735.2. Classification (NCBI taxonomy): domain Eukaryota; kingdom Metazoa; phylum Chordata; class Actinopteri; order Salmoniformes; family Salmonidae; genus Oncorhynchus; species Oncorhynchus mykiss. The sequence continues at coordinate 32,712,669 of NC_048572.1, forward strand.
CTTTCTGGTCGATCAGCACAAGGCCACAGGCACCACCATTGGGTCTTCTGTCAATTCTGAGCATAGAACAGAGGATACTGTCAATAGAAAGTACTGTAAGAATTCTGTAACATGAATTGACATGCATTACAATATGTCATTTGCTGTAAATGTAACAGTAAAGCATAGGGGATATCCTGCAAATCCTGGCGAAATGTTCTCATGATTGAATTGACAGTTGATCTTTTCAGATTGGGGTGAACTAATCTGGCAGCCTCGGCCATGGTCTCTCTTTACCGTATGGTCAACGACGATGGCCCGGACTTCATTAGACACAATAGTTCCCTGCTGTCTGCCTCCCTCGCTCTGATGTTCACCTCTGACGGGGCCCATGCCCACCTCTTTGACCTCTTTGATGGGGCCCATGCCCACCTCTTTGACCTCTTTGATGGGGCCCATGCCCACCTCTCTGACAGGCCCCTTGTCCACGAGCTCTTTGATTTCTTCCTCTCCCTTGCTGTCTATTCTGCTCCATGTTGAAATAAATGTGTTCACACAACCCCTTTTACATCTATTTGATGGCCAACTGTGGTTACCACCATATGAAATCAATTAGCAATAACGAGTAGTCATTCTGTATGGTTATCATGCATCATACATGTCATTTACATGTTTATACTTTACAAACACACATTCTATTTCTGTAGTTCTCAAAATCCACATATAGTAGACAAACCAGTTACAAATCTTTAAGTGATTAACCAGTTAGCACAGTTGGATTAAGTGACGGTCAAATCATATGAAAAGTATTGTGAGCAGTGCATTGTGAAAGGAAATGACTTTATGTGAAAGGTATTTCTAGATGAAACACCGATTAGGTTTGGTGAGAAAGTTACTGTGTGATTCAGTGTTTTGACAAAACGGCAGTTTTTTGATGTTCTATTTTGAGTTTTGTACAAAGAGTTGTGAGGTTTTGCCACATGCTGTACTCGTGAAAATAGTACCAAAGAAATAACAAACTGTAACAACACGATGCTAAGCGAACGGCAAATGGATTTCCTTGAGTTGAAAGCTATAGTAGGCAGGCCATTCAAAAGCTAATTAAGAGGCTGAGCCGTCATCGAAACACTCATGAGACGAGGTTAATTGTCATGCTGCGATGCCAATGTTAAAGCTATTGTTATAGTGAGTAGGGGTATACAGAATCAGCCTTCATTAGAAATGCATCTATGGAGCTGGAGGTATAAAGGGAAATATTTGTAATCAAATAAAATGTTATTGGTCACATACACGTGTTTAGCAGATGTTTTTGCGGGTGTAGCGAAATCCTTGTGTTTCTAGCTCCAACATTGCAGTAATATCTAACAAGTGACATCGAACATGTACCCAATACAACACAAATCTAGGGAAGGAATGGAATTAAGAATATAAAAATACATGGACGAGCAATGTCAGAGCGGCATAGTATAGGATACAGCATATGAGATGGGTAATGCAAGATATGTAGACATGATTAAAGTGACTAGTCTTCCGTTTCTTAAAGTGGCCAGTGATTTCAAGTCTGTGTATATCGGCAACAGCCTCTATGTGTCTGCCACTCCATAATTGCTGTACCGTAGCTCTTCCCTGAATAGCATAGTCTATTCTTCTGGTAAAGCTTGTTATGTTTGTTATCATTTAACATAGGCTGGCGTGACCAAAACGAACTGCGCTGTTCCGCCCTCATCCCACCCCTCTGGATGGCTCTTCCCCAGAGCTACACAACCGAATCAACCATTCTGCACGTGTTACTTTACCCTGAACTCTCCCCAGCAACCAATTTGATCAACGTGATGATGTAGCCTTCGTCTCTGCCTCATATTTCTGAACGGCTACTGCAGCGATTTTCACGAACGTTCCCCCAAAATATATATTTTGTAGGCTAATTTCGGATGAAGGCTACAACCTTCTCTGTCTGTTGTAAGTATGGATATTGCAGTAGCACAAACAAAAGCCGGACACAATCTGCGTTTTAACCACAAATAACTTACAACTGTTTCGCTTCTCAGAGTAGCTTGTTCCACCTACATTCATTTGTTTTTACAGTAACATCAAAAAAAGTCCTCTGTCTTCCAGCATGCACAGCACTTCCTTTCACACAGACCTGCCTGGCCTCTTGACTTCCCCAATCACTAAAGCAGCTTAAAAGCACAGTGTAAAAGTACTCTTAAGGCTGTAGAGGGGCTTGTCACAGACAACCATTAATTCCCTTTTGACAGGGGAGAGGGTGAGAAATGAACTTGTCTTTGTTCGCTGGTGAGCCCCTTCTATGCCATATGAAGGTGAAGGGTGGTATAACATACTGCATGGTATATGATTGGTCCATTCGTTATTAGGGTTATTGTGCTTCAATGACATTCTGTTGTAAAAAAAACACACACAAAAACAATGGAACTTGAGTCAGTCAACATAATGACTCTAGCCTACTTACATTTTGAGGAAGTATTGAGAAATCATTGCAGGTGATGGTCTATGGACAACGCTGGTTTGTGGATTGTCCTTCAAGCCTAAAGGAGACGCCCAGGGCTCCATGGTTCCTTGAGATATGGTTAGAGGAAAACTCTCTCTCTCTCTCTCTCTCTCTCTCTCTCTCTCTCTCTCTCTCTCTCTCTCTCTCCTAAAGACCTTACACCTCTTTTCACCAGCTCTGTGTCTGTTCTCTCGCTTAAAAAAGGGGAGGAGAGGAAAAAAGACATGATAATCTGGCTCATAATCAGTGTGTGTGTGTGAACCCAGGCCAGGTAGAGGCTGTGTGGAGTGCGTGTGCTGCATGAAGATGTGGAGGGAGGGAGACAGAGAGACAGACCTTGGAGGCTGGTGTGTCAGGACAGGTTGCGAGGGGAAAGGGGGGGGAGAGGGGGAGTAGGGGGAGAGGGATTAGCTCAGGAGGGGATTTGAGGGCATAGGGGAGGAGAGGTAGTTGAATGGGGGAAGAGGGGAGGGCGAGAGACTAGGTAAGACTGGCTATTGTGTCTGCCACTGATACAGGAATATGGAGTTGTAGACAAAGGACACACACACACACACATACACACACAGTAATTTCCCCCCTACCATGACATTTACGCTTAACAGCAGTCTGTCTCGTATGTGTGCCTATGTGACAGGGAGAGAGAGTGCACTGAAATGGTGTGGCGTGCAGTCGTTCATCTTAATCACATAATGTGGAGAAGATAGGTTAGAACTATGGAGGGTATTAGGGAATAAACAGGGCTGATTCTGAGGGAAATGTGACAGCGTTTTGACAGAGTACGTGCACTCTATTCCAGTGGAGTCATTATTTATGCATTAGTGACGGGGCGCTAATTGCATCCATCACCTCCTCCCACCATCCCACTGAGCTCAGCTGACACCGCTTCTGGATTTATCATACACAACATTAACATACCGCTGTTGTGTAGAAAAGTGGGTTTGTTGTCGTGCGTCTGTCACGGAAATAAAAGAACAGCAACATCGACTGGACTCACAAATGTGAAGTATGAAATATAAAAATGTACAACCGTCTTCTGTGCTGCTGCCTTCCTCTTCTCTATAGGGACACGCTGAACTGCAATAGTACTGTAGGATAGTCACCCAGAGAGCAGTGGAGATGTTATCAGTGTTGGGTAATGGATGGAAATAGGGTTGTTTACAAACTGTAAAACGCTGTTCTGGTGCATATAAAACGACTCTAAAATCAGCCTGCGAGGGCTGACATTTTATATGTTGAATATTGATTTTGGAGCACTGTAATGTGTTGTTAAATTCTGTTGAAGCTGTTGAGGGATGTATAGCAGCCCAAAATCATACAAATAAAAACACTGTTGCGAGGGGGGGGGGGGGGGGGGGGGGGGGGTGTTCAAATTTGGCCTTAATAAGCAGGCTAAATCTCGAAATTGGAAGCCGAATGTTGTGAGTTTTTCCTTAAACCCGTCCCCATCCCCAACCAGCCACCCAGAATAGCATCTACCGGGCGGCTTGACTGTCAGAGTGAGAGAGAAAGATTGCAAAGCGAGAGAAAGAAGCAAAACAAAGGCGACAGAAGACAACACTTCAGACTCTTCAATCCTGGCTCCCCGAGTTTCTAATCTCAGCAGATCCTGGCCCTACTGAAGTCACTCACAATTTGGGGATGGTAAAAAGGTTCCCTGGGTTATCAATTTGAACCCCTCATCTCTGGTGGATACAGCTTTGATACCTGACATATTAGAGCAGAATCACGCAGACACTGCACTGTATCAAGCATGATCCTCCTCACTAGCCAACTTTACCCACTTTAAACATATCAAAGTGCAGAATGAAACACAAATTATCATATTTGAGCAAGATTGCCGTGGGGAGTTCAATCTGTACACATTGCTCAATTTACCTGACGCCCCCTCATGCAGAGAGGCTCTCAGGTTGGAGAACTAAAATACTGTGCGCTAAACAGAAACCTATGAAGATCATGAAGACTGTTGTGCATGTGTGTGGGTTTGTGTGTGAGTGTGTAAAACAGTAGCGTCTTTTGGTGATGAATGGCGAACACGTTAATGTCTCCATGTCCTATGACAGTGTAGCTGTGTGACAAAGTAACTGTTCTCTTCATAAAAAACAGTTGGAGGCTATTCCACCCCCCCCCCCCCCCCCCAAAAAAAAAACGGCAAGGTGTTACCCTGAGGTGTGTACATCAATAACTCAATATTTGGAATTCACTTTGGATGTTTCAGTGGAGTATTTCAACAAACAAAATGATCAAGGCCAAACAACAGTAACTCGGGGAGAACTATTTGCTCATACTTTTCTATTCCCATAGAACATATGAAACTCCTTCTTTGCAGCTTTATGTAAATGGGCCAATTGAGCCTTTATTGAAAATGAAAGCAAATCTGATTCAAGTTTTGATTAAATCAAAAGCAAACAGTTAATTTCCTGACATTTATCCTAACTCGGCCAAACAATTCCATGTCATCCCATGCCACGTGTTGATACTGTAAGACGCTGGCGTGATTACATTATATTATATAGAACTCAGAGCTTCCAAGCAATTTGCTGAATTCATGCATTTTCTTTTCTTTGTTTACGCCTTTAACGAAAACCCATAATTACAAATAATTATCCTCACAAAATATCATGGCTCGGGGCCCCAAAAGAGTTCAGATGAAGCAACAACGGTGGGATTAAATATTCATTTTGATTAGGAAATAATTAGGACAGCCGGTACTCTTGATGTTTAGTGTTGCCATGACTAATACATAAGAAATAATCCGACCTTTGCAAAATTTACCGGAATGACTTGTTCTGCTACAATTTTGAGACACTGTGATTTTGTTTTGTCATTCATAAAGCAGAAAAAAGAGGAGGAAGAGGAATAGGAGATTGAGGAGAAGAGGGAAGAGGAGGAAGGGTAGAAAGAAAAGGAGCAGTTGAGGAGGAGGTGGAGGAAGGCCCAAAAAAGGCCAATGTAAACTCCTCATCACATTTAAAAACGTCCTATCATTAAAACAAATATGATTCTGACCCTGATTTGAATGTTTCCGAGGGAAACCAAGTGTTTTCTATGTTTTAAACATTATGTATTCATTTAATCTCAGAAAGCAAAATAGTCCACACTGCATCTCTCTTCTAAACGGGCAACCTGGACTCAGGGGTAGACATAGTTAATGTTAATCCGAGGCCATTCCAATTACCATATGTTACTTTTCGTATGGTATGTCTTCGTTCATTTTGTACGATATGTTACGAATAAAAATGTGTATGATATGCTATGATTTGCAATTCGTACAATATGTTACGAATTTGAAAAACGTATGTTATGTTACAAATTCCAATTTGTTGTGGCTAACATCTGCTAGGTGGCTAACGCTAACATTAGCTAGTTGGCTAATGTTAGCTAGGCTAGGAGTTAAGGTTAATGTTAGGGTTAAGGTTACGAGTTCGGTTAACCGTCTACAGTCTTTTGACGCACCAGTGTGTCAATCTAAGTTACATAACAAAAAAATCCCCATAAAACTCTTGTCAGTTTAAGCTAGAGGTATCTGCATTGGATGTGTCTCAATCCACTACATCCGCTAGTGTCTCATATCCACATCTGCGATGAAAAGTTGCAGAGCTAGAGCGATGTTCGTCAGACTATGACAAACCCCGAAATTCGGTATTTTCACATAAATGTCTGTAGTGTTTGAACAGTTTGACCTACAAACTATGACTCTCACGAACACGATGGTGTTCTCCGTTTTGCTCTACGACACAAGTGTCAGGAGACTCGGTACTGTCGATGTGCCAACATCTGTTTGGTAGTGTCCAAACAGTTTGGGCTACCAACTAATGGGTCCCCACTGTGGAGAGGGGATATTCCCACAAACACGATGGTGCTTTCCGTTTTGTCCTATGAGTCCCACAAGTCTCACAAGACTTGTCTGAAGGAAACTGGTACAGGTTCTAAAAAAAACAAATGGATGTATCTTGGCAGTTTTGTGCCTACCTAAAATGTATATATTTCCCAATATTTTTTTTATATCGCTAGATTTAGGACAGGCACTTCAAAACCTTGTTTCTTAAGATGTATTTTTTGACTGTCTTTTTTAGCATTTATGAATGTGTTATTCAATGCATTTCAATGGGCTTTAGTCTTAAACTCTAAATAATGAAAGAGGTAGGTTTAGAGTTAGGGTTAGGTGAAGGGTTAGATAACATGCTAAGTAGTTGCAAAGTAGCTAAAATGCTAAAGTTGTCCATGATAAGATTCGAACACGCAACCTTTGGGTTGCTTGACGTTTGTGTTTTACACCCACCCATCCACCCCGACCAGTGGTGAAAAAGTATCCAATTGTCATACTTGATTAAAAGTAAAAATACCTTAATATAATATGACTCAAGTAAAAGTGAAAGCCACCCAGTAAAATAGTACTTGAGTAAAAGTCTAAAAGTATTTGGTTTTAAATATACTTAAGTATCAAAAAAAGTATGACTAATTTAAAATTCCTTATATTAAACAAATCATTTTTTAAATAATTTGTTTATTAACAGATAGGCAGGGGCACATGCCAACACTCAGACTTCATTTAAAAAGTAAGCATTTGTGTTTAGTGAGTCCACCAGATCATAGAAAGTAACGATGACCAGGGATGTTCTCTTGATAAGTGTGTGAATTGGACCATGTTCTGTCCTGATAAGCAATCAAAATGTAATGAGTAATTTTGGGTTTCAGTGGAAACACATGGAGTAAACAGTACATAATTTTCTTTGGGAATGTAGTGAAGTAAAAGTATAATTTTTTTAAGTATTTATACTTACTCATTTTACACCACTTGTATCCTACTTTCGTTTTCAGTTGGGTATCCCCTTTCCCTTTCTTTTCCCTTTCCTTCTGTCTTATGTAGGAAAAAGGAAACTGCACACTGCTCTTTCCTTTTTCCTTCATCTTGTTCAATTGTTGCCATGCACCTGCAAAGAAGATTGCTCAGATGTGCGAGTGCCTTTTGAATTTTGGACTTCTGTCTTATGTAACCATGCCAAATGTAACATATCACACTCATTTGAGTGTTCCAGATTTTCACTTACCGTGTTACGTCTAGTCTATGAGACCAGGCTGCAAAGGGAATCCACATTATTTTCAGGGGCATTTAAGTTTATATTATCAAAATCCCCATTTATGTCATTCCTTGGCCCTAAAAAAACCCAGTTAATACGAGTTAATGCATAGAGCAGTTCTTGTAAGATTACCTCCTAAAATCCCCTTTCCTCAACACAGGCAACCACCATGCTGTCTAGAATACAGCTGCCACGACACACTCCATGTCTTCAAATCCTTGATGGATCTTCAGCTAAACAGCCTATGGCCGTATAATGTAATCGGAGGTAATCTTACTGTGAGATAATGGTATGAAAAAGACAACCTTCACATTTCAGTTTGACCTTATCGGAATCTTTCATCTAGACTTTCTGATTCGCTGGGGCTTGCAGCCCGAACACTGTTCTATGATGACCTATTATGGGCATATTCTGCTTCTTTGTACTGCTGGAGATTGTTTTCCCTTTCTGCACCTGTCAGTCCTGCCACCATTTTCCCATCTGCCAAAACAATGATCTAGGCACTGAACCATAGGCCTTTTCCTTTTGCCCGATAACGTCTGTGAGAGGAGAGGACACTCGTAATGTCACCTTAGGCTCTCTTTTTCTGGTACTGTGTGGGAGAGGACAGGACACTGGTAAAATCAGGAGGACACTGCGCTGTCCTAGCACCAGTAGGTCTCTCCTCCGCATTAATCCAATGTGAATGTGGTTGATGGGGCGGAGGACACACATCGTGGGTAATTGATCATCTCCATGTCCTGAGAACAATTGTTCCCTTGGCGGGTGAGAAGGGGAGAATGAGGGGGAATGAGAGGAGAGAATAGAGAGAGAAGGCAATCAGAAGAAGTGCTGATAAGGGGCTTTTTATCCTCATTTCCACCGTCAATCTAATTGTATGAGTTTCTGTGTCACTTTCAGAAAAGCAGCAAGCAGGAAGTCAATGGTGACAAAGGAGGATGGCTGAACCCTCACCTGTCAGGCAGAGTAGGTAGAAAAGGAAGGAAAGACCGAGAGGAAGAGAGTGTGAAGGGGAGGTGTAGAGTTTCACCTTCGTCAGCAGGTTCCTTTAACAAAAGACTGGCACTGCTTTGTGCTGTCACAGCGATGGCTGGAGAGGATCCCGAAGGGAGTTGTATAAGGATTGTACTCTCTGCTTAAAAATGTGTTAAATAGTTAACACGCTGTGTCTTCACCTTATGGGGAGAGGTGAGACAGAGTGCAGTGTGTAACATGAATTAAACATATAAGTACCGGTAGCTTTGAACGTCCTCTGTAGGAGATAAGTAATAGCATACATTTACAGTGAAAACACAGGCTTACTTGTCTTCTGAGAAGAAAAAAAGAAAGAGTAGACATGAGGGATCATGTGTTGAGGATTCCAACGAGAAGTGCATTTCTGAATATACTATGAGCTCAAATTCAGCTACTAAGGTTTGATATTTAACTAAATCTAAATCAAATTGTATTTATCACATGCGCTGAATACAACAGGTGTAGAAATGCTTACTTACAAGCCCTTAACCAACAATGCAGTTCTAAGAAAAATAAGAGTTACGAAAATATGTACTAAAGGCTATATTCTGGGGGTATCGGTTTTGCGAGTCAATGTGCGGGGTACAGGTTAGTCGAGGTAAATGAGATAATATGTACATGTAGATAGGGGTAAATAGTCCGGGTAGTCATTTGATTAACTGTTCAGCAGTCTTATGGCTTGGGGGTAGAAGCTGTTAGGGAGCCTTTTGGACCTCGTTTTCCTGTAGTCCACGATCAGCTCCATTGTCTTGATCACGTTGAGGGAGATGTTGTTGTCCTGGCACCACACTGCCAGGTCTCTGACCTCCCCATAGGGTGTCTCACCGTTGTTGGTGATCAGGCCTACCACTGTTGTCTTATCGGAAAACTTGATGATGGTGTTGCATACATGCTTGGCCATGCAGTCGTGGTTGAACATGGAGTACAGGAGGGGACAGAGCACGCACCCCTGAGGGGCCCCAGTGTTGAGGATCAGCGTGGCAGATGTGTTGTTACCTACCCTTACCACCTGGTGGTGGCCCATCAGGAAGTCCAGGATCCAGTTGCAGAGGGAGGTGTTTAGTCCCAGGTCCTTACCTTAGTGATGAGCTTTGAGGGCACTATGGTGTTGAACACTGAGCTGTAGTTAATGAATAGCATTTTCACATAGGTGTTCCTTTTTTCAAGGTGGGAAGGGCAGTGTGGAGTGCAAAGGAGATTGCTGCATCTGTGGATCTGTTTGGGCGGTATGCGAATTGGAGTGGGTCTAGGATTTCTGGGATGATGGTGTTGATGTGAGCCATGACCAGCCTTTCAAAGCACTTAATGGCTACAGACGGTAGCCATTTAGGCAGGTTACCTTGGCGTTCTTGGGCACAGGGACTATGGTGGTCTGCTTGAAACATGTTGGTATTACAGACTCGGTCAAGGACAGGTTGCTGACCTGTTTAAAGGTCTTACTCACATCGGCTACGGAGAGTGTGATCACACAGTCGTCCATAACAGCTGGTGCTCTCATGCATGCTTAAGTGTTGCTTGCCTCGAAGTGCGCATATAAGTCATTTAGCTCCTCTGAAAGGCTCGTATCAGTGGGCAGCTTGCGGCTGGGCTTCCCTTTGTAGTCCGCAATAGTTTGCAAGCCCTGCCACATCCGACGAGCGTCAGAGCCAGTGTAGTAGGATTCTATCTTAGTCCCGTATTGACTCGTTGCCTGTTTGATGGTTCATCAGAGGGCATTGCACTTATCTCATAAGTGCCTGGGTTAGTGTCCCGCTCCTTGAAAGCGGCAGCTCTAACCTTTAGCGAATGTTGCCTGTAATCTATGGCTTCTGGTTGGGTTATGTACATACTGTCACTGTGGGGATGACATCATCGATGCACTTGGTATACTCCTCAATGCCATTGGATGAATCCGGTCTGGTACCTGCAAATAGGACACACACAGTTGGTGTATCAGGTTGAATGAATCATTTTTAGTATTGAAGAAAGAGCTGAATGTTAGATATCCACAGCAACCTAAAATGTTTTTTTTTTTTTTGTTTCCTAAAATGAGAGAAAAAAATTGACTGGAATATAAAAGCATAAGTAATTTGATAGAGCCTGCGAATGCTTCAGTATGACACCTGTCTCTTTCATGGAGACTACCCACCGGCAGGCAGACAGGAAGCGGTGGAATGGAAAGATGTGGAGTGGTGGGTATCGAGATATTGATTGCTGTGTCCTTGCGGTGACGGAAATACTCTGCATTCTCTAAATTGTATGGACTAAAGAGTAATCTAACAATTTAAAGTGTGTGTGTGTGTGTGTGTGTGTGTGTGTGTGAGTGCATGCACTGTAAATAGATGTGCTATTATGCGGGGGCATGACTGATAATAACCGGAGGGTATTTGGTTTGATCCCAGTCAAAGCAATGGGGGCGGAGAGCTGTGATAGAAAGCTCTCTGCGGTTCAAAATTCAAATGCAAAAAGCCTGCCCTCGTCTGGGATATATTAAGGTAAATAGAATCTCACGCTCCCTTATTCAACGTCTTTCTAGAGTGTGTTGTTCAACCTTTCCGTCTAGATTCAATAACTTTGCAATAGAGAGGCCATGATTTCCTTAAATTCATGATATGAAAGAAATGCTGACGCATGGTGTCAAAAGTGAGATAATTCAAACTCCAGGAATGGAGGACACTTCAATCAGGTTTCATTTCAACCATTAAGGGTCATAAAAGCAAGGTTCACTGACAATATGTCATTATGACATATCTGACACATACTAACTTATCAATCAATCAATAAATAGACTCTGTCATGCTTCTACCATTTTTGTCATTGTACGCTCTCTTTGACATTGTTACCAATCAGTCACAGCTCATTGCCTCAAACATGATACATCTACTGTCACATTTACCTTTAAAAGACCAAAATATGTACTTTATGTGTAAGTCATTTGAACGACACTTAATTGGCACGACAGTTAGTGTGAGTAAATTAAACTTGTCGCTCATATCAGTCAACTCCATTACCTCCAGTAACTCGAAGACTAGCAGAGCACATTAAAACAGACGATTGCCAAAGATACACTTGTACACATTGTAGCACTCATACCAATGGCACCTACAGTACATGATTAAAATACCTATCATGATTGAGATGTTGGAGCTAGAGAAATGCTACCAAACCTATTCTGAGGCGCACAAACCAAGCTTCAGTCAAGGCAGCAATGGAAATGCAGAAATACTTTATACTTTATAATAAGATTATAGTACGGTGTCCGTATCAGGACTATTCTAATATGGACAGTATAATACAGTATGAAAGCTAAACCAAAACTTTGTTGTGATTCTACTGCAGATTCTACTACAATGATATTTCATGCATAATCCAGTGCTAGAATCGTGAGGGAGATTTCAAACGGAACCGAACGAGCTTTATTAATTAAGATACCATATCACGTCTCTATATTTACAGAAATAAAGCGACACCCAAGAAAGAAGCCGTAGAAAGGAACGGTTAACTAATTAAGATGGATATTGTTATGTATCTGTATGCAGGAGAAAGAATAGAACGATGATGTCATCCTATCCTTGAACAGCACTGTCAGAAAAAGAAACAAGTGATTCAAATATTTGTGAACATCTTCCAAGCAGGCGGGGGGAGAAGGATGGAAAAAGAGAGGAAGAGATGCTGGTTATTAAGATCACATATAAGACATCTTCCTCCCAAAGAACTGCTCAGGGATTCAGAATGGCATACACGTTTTCTAAAAAACCATCTGCACAATTTGCCCGGTGCTCTCATCTCCACTCTTCCTTTCTTCCTCTCCTCTCCTCTCCTCTGTCCTTCCCTCTTCTCTCTCCTCTCCTCTGTCCTCTTCTCTGTCCTCTCCTCTCTCCTCTGTCCTCTCCTCTGTCCTCTTCTCTTCTCTGTCCTCTCCTCTGTCCTCTCCTCTCTCAGAGTGTTGTGGTGGGATGTGCTGTTTTTGCCTCGCCGGGCTCCATCAAACCCAGCAGACCAGATAGTGGCTGGGTCAGCAGTGACGCTGCATGGCCGGAGGTGTGAGGACGGAGGCTGGAGGCTGAGGGGGGCTAATAGGAAGAGCACATGCCTCAGGAGGGCTGGCAGGGAGAGGTGGGTGCACCATTTGTTATTGAATGGGTATGAAAACAGGTGATCATCTGCTCTTGTAATTCACAGAGTAATAATCGGAAGCTGCTCTCAGTCACACTTGACTATTCAAGTTCAGGCTGTGAGTTTTCCCATGAATTAGGTTGAATATTCAAGTCAGGCTGTGAGTTTGTCCTTTGATTAGGTCGAATGTTCAAGTCTTTTTTAACATTTTGGTTGGTGTCAATCTGTAGAAAATGTGTTCATGTTTGTGCTGCTGTAATGTGTTGACTTGAAGGATATCAATCAATTTCTCCCCCTTCCTTGCATTCACACAGCAAACAAACCAGAAATGAATTTGGCAGATAAACCCTGACTCTTATAAAGAGCTTCCATCAGTGGATAGAACTGTCAAGTCAGGTGTGAATATGGACACTTGTACATATACATGTCACATCTTTCACGTGTTTGCTCGATCAATATGATCAAGTTGTTTGCAAATAGTCACTGCTGTGTAGATTACGAGGAATATTGATCGGCCTGTGTACTGTGAATTTGTCGAGAAAAAGACACCATTTTTTATCCTCTTTCATCCTCTTCTATGTTCTATCAAATGAAACCTGCACTGATCAACATTCAAACAGCAGCACCATTAAACCTCATCAGGATACGTTTTTTACCCACAATACCCTCCCGTGCATTTGGAAGCTCAGCATTGTTTGTGCAGAGTGCCATTAGTAATAGAACCACAACTTGTATAACAAATCACAATACAACAAACTGGCACTAAATTCATTGTCTGCGCCATTCAACCGACGTGCATCTATAGTATACCTCGAGCGATTGGTTCAAATAGCCTGCTCATAAAACATCCTCCAGTGTGTATGATGTCCATATGAGGACCTCCTCAGTCTCTAGAGTTAAGGCTGTCCTAATATGGACACTGCACATTGAAACAACGGAGACATTTGCAGAGATCCAGTGTTTATCTGAAAGGAAAGTGGGAGAACATAGCCCATCACTACAGATGCTTTATTGATTTGTCGTTACGACTTGAAAAAGCAGGGGCCCATAAAAAGCAATTAGACGCTACAGCGGGCTGTAAGCCCCTCTGTCTGTGCCCAAAGCCCTTCTGAATTCAGGGGGAGTGCTGGGCCTCGGTGTGCAAACTAAAAAGAACTGCACACTGCCTGATCCCGTGGACCATAGCACTTCCGCATCACGCACTTTGGAGACACTTCAACACCATATGCTGTTCTGTGTCTTCGCCTTGACCCGAGGCGTACGTCTGATGGTAGGCATATTTGAGCTCTGTTATCTTTGTAGTGCTGCTAGAGGTGGATGAGATGCGCGTGCACACACACACACACACACACACACACACACACACACACACACACACACACACACACACACACACACACACACACACACACACACACACACACACACACACACACGCACGCACACACACACGCACACACAGGCTCTTAATGGTTGGCACTTAATGGTTGGCTCCCAGCGTGCTGCATGCTCCTCGGGAAACAAGTCAACGAAATGCATCAAACACTCCAAAATCTAAGAGAGAATGACATCAGATCCTAACACAAAGTAATCTACCCCTTCCCTGATTCATCCTAAGCTCACCGGTGTGAATTCAGTCATGGTTGTGAATAATGAATGTCTCCACTTTAATATACATACAGATCTCGTTGATAGGCACACGTACGCACACACACACACACACACACACACACACACACACACACACACACACACACACACACACACACACACACACACACACACACACACACACACACACACACACCCTTCACAAGCTCGGACCTCGGTGCAGTGAGACGTGTTTTCAACATCACACGGCCTTGTGGGGGAAACTGTATTTCACAGGCGATCAGTCTGCCTTTTGGTGTGATTGACCTAAGCAGGAAATCTTTAAGTCGCTCATGCATACATGGAGAAGCTAGAAGCATATCAAAGCAGCCTCGAATGCAGATGCCTAAGGCCTGCTAACATGACAGCCAAGGTCGCACACGCTGCTAACTGACCGCTCCAAATTGGGCCACGTTAATTGCACTTCGATCAAGGCGCCTCTTGAACATCAATGATACCTTCCTTTTAAAAATGTGTGTAACACTCACTTTAAATAACATTCTCCATAGTGCATCTATAACACTTTATGAGCAATGTTCAGTTGTATTCCCAGCAGTTTTATAAGAGCAAAATAATTCAACACATTGAGAGAGTGTTTCATTCTAAAATGCTACATGTGAAAGAATGCAATCTATTTAAGAGTGGGCTTGTAATACATCGTATTGATATGTAATTGGCAAGGGGCAAGAGCAAAGTAATTCATGTTTTTAAAATAATGAGATGAATAGATTTCTGACCTGTGGTCTTCTATCTAAACAGATATTGGAGACTCGTAAACAACTACACCCTCATTTTTTTCAAAAATGTCTTGTTGTTTTCTGAACTAGGGGCAAAGTAAACCAACTGACCCGGCCGTTCGTTGTGCTTTAATTGTATTTGAGAGTTTAAAGGGTCCCTAATCCTTTAACCACAAACACAGTGACATTTGATCATCTGGAGCAGTGGGTTGAGAAGATGATTGAATGCTGCGAAACCCATAATGCCCTCTTTGCACTGGTCAGCCCCTGGGAGCAGTGTGATGTGTGGGGATTGGATCAGGTCGATCAGCAGACCAGCCGGCTAGCAGCCCAGTGCCTCTGGTTCTGCCTCACGGAATCCATCAGAACTGGGTTCAAATACTATTTTAAATCATTAGAAAATGATGTATATTGGTTTAATTGAGCTTGCCTGTTGCAATGGAACCAGTAGAGTAGTCACAGAGGTGCCAACACTGCCCATCTGTCACTCTGGGCAGGCTAAAGTAAAGGCTATATGTATTTGAACCATTTCAAATACTATTTGAACCCAGGTCTGATCCATGCAGCTAACTTTGCTCAGGTTAATGTTTTTCATAATGAGTCATGTTCTGAAGGCAGCTAGTGGTCACTAGCTGGCACAGCCACAAAGTTATAACTCTAACCATAACCACACTGCCAACCCCAATGCCTAAGCCAGCGCTAAACTGGAGGAGTGAGATTAATCAGGATGTGAACACGTGAAGGGCCATGGGGACACTCCACCACACCTCGGCTGCATGCCACTCAACTCCCTGCCATCACACAGAGCATAAGGAGGGGGGCATAAGGATTAATGCCTGAGAAATGTGTTCTCCTAATTGGAGAGAGGAACTCCTGAGTAAACCTCAGGCCTAAAGAACATGAGCTATTGTGTAGCATCCTCTAGTAGAGAGAGGTAAACCTGAGACCTTGAGCACATAAAGTATTGTGTTGCATCTTCAAGCATCTTCTAGTATAGCAGAAGGAAAACCTGAGAGTGAATCTGAGGCCTAAAGCACATGGTCTATTGGGTAGGCAGTGCTTGACTTGGGCAGGAGCTCACCGGAGGTGAAAACCAGCACCTACATTTATCTACTGCTTGAGCTCCTGCACCTCTTCTAGAGGAATATTAGCTCAATGAGTAAATATAAACAGTACCAGCACCCAAAATGAGTACCAGCACCTATTTCAGTTCAAGTCGAGAACGGTGTGTAAGATCGTATAGGAAAGAGGGAGTAGCTTGAAATGACGAAAGGAGGTCATTTGGCCGGATCACAGATGGATCCCACTGCTGCCATCAACTGTCAACAGATACAGTGAGTTAAACTGCCCATTTCAGCACTTCATCAACCCCCACATTCAAAGGTTATTCTGTTAAGGGGATGAGAAAAGAGAAGCGGAAAATACAATACAGCAGGAGCTCTGGAGGAAGAAAAGATCTTTGGAAAATAGAAAGCCCCAGTGACACTGTCAGTCCAGGTAATGGCGGAACGGAGGCTCTGCTGAGCGATTTAGGCCGCACAGTTCATTCAATCCTACAGGTCTGGCTTCAAAATGAGCTTCTCTGCACCAGCCCGAGCAGTGAGCCAACTCTCTCTGTCCAATCTCTTTGATGGAGGAGTGCAGTGGTGGAGAGCCGAGAGCGGAGCATGGACCCTCTTTTCTGGCGAGGCCAGGCGAGGCAGCAATGTACTGTAGCAGAGGCAGGGTTCAGCAGGGGGAGGGGGGGGGGGGGGGGTGAAAAGTTGCAATGTTTTCAAAGTGGACTGCCTCCCTACATCCCGCCTCTCCCACCCGGGGGAACTGGCGAGAGATTAGAGGGTGATATTAGAAAGCAATGAGCTGTACCACCAGCGCATAATCCACCTCCCCTCTCTCTTTCTCTCGCTCTCTCTCTCTCTTTGTGTGTGTCTGATGTGAAATGGCATCAATGTCATTACTTCCCACACTCATTGTGTTCCAGGGAGGGTGGAGGGAAGGACTTCTCTTTCTGATTAATGTTTTGCCTGTGTCTCAGCACAGTCTGTTAATGCTCACCTGAACTGAATCCCTGATCTTCTGCTGCAGTTCCTTAAGACTCCACCCGTGGCCCGCCCGAAACCCACCGCTAATCATTAAGTCTGAGTCTGAACACGAGCGAGCACCGAGGCCTGGAATTGAGGGATCTGAATTTCATATGCTTGCCTCTCTAAACTCGCAATTCGGTTTGTGGTGATGGATTATTGTCTCTCTCCGACGTGATGTTGACAATTTTCCCTGGTTTAATATGCCTTGCATTGCCCACCTGAGATAATGACGATTCCCTCCCTTGCAACAAGGGAACAAATCAGAGGGGAACAAAGCTGTTACTGATTATAACAATGGCTTGAGAATTAAAACAATATCACAGGAAAACCCTGTTATGCATTATTGCTGGAGTAAGTGGTTATTGGTGTCTTTTAGACGGGAGAGCTGCTTCCAATGCCTTTATAATACTTTTACAGTGAATTAAATGAGCCTGTTCTGTTCTTGAGTGGTAGTTTCATTCAACTTTTTTTGGCGGTCATTGGGCTTGTTAACATGTAAAAGAGAGAGAGAGAGAACTCATACTCATGAGGCATTTCCATAATAAGGAACTCTTCTTTTGACAGACACAAACTACGCAATGCATATTTGTTCCTTAGTACTTGTGTGGTCAAGAATGTGAGGAGACTGTTACTAGCGTTGCGTACTACCACCTAGTACTTAGACATATCTCTTAGAATTCTTAGAACTCTCTCAAATTCTCCTAATCCTCTGCTATGACTTTTAAGGACAGTAGCTAATGATTGTAATTCAGTGTCACGGTCAAGCCTCAGACTTAATTGAAAGACTGGATTATTTCACTTAAATTTATTAGGGGCCATCTTTGTGCCATTAAGTGCTTAACCCACATTCATTTAGTATTTAAATATAATATCTTCTCACACTTGCTACTGAAATGGCCTTAGTATAGAAACAGGATTGAGTCATTTATTATTGTTATTATTATAATTTATTATTATTATCATTATTCCAAGATGGCATAGCAGTCAGACATCCTTTGTCCTCATCTTGTCGTATCTTTTCTTTGCATATATTTTTATATATACTGTATATATATATTTTCTTCTAAAAACTCAAATTCAAAATACTCTCCTCCAACCCACCACACCAATTTATTAAAAAAGTATAATTCACCTCAAATCTGAAATCCACAACAGAAGCTAGCCAGAAGCTAGCCAGTTCACTGGCTAACGTTAGTATTCAGCTAACCACGGTTGGCGGTCATCAGCTATCCTTTAGCTCGAAAAGCTATCGCCAGTTTTGTACAACGCGACTCAGACCAGAGCATACCGGACCCATTTTCTCTCCATATCCCCGGATTTCTACCGCAAGCTCTGGACATTCACACCTGAATCTTGCAGTTAGCTAGCTGCAATCCGAGTGACTATTGGCTTACGTCGGTCCTGGAGCAAACATCAATTATTCAGGAGCTAGCCAGCTGAAGAGTTACATTAGCCACTCCTGCGCTACAATCACCTATCCGGACCCGTTTTACTGCTGATACGGAGCCCCACCGGACCTTCACGACAGGACTACCGACGTTATCTGCTCGAGGGAGTTATCCTACTGGCCCCTCCGTCGCGATGTAACCTGAAACCCCATCTTAAAATGCAAATCAATTTATAACATTTTTGATATGTGTTTTTCTTGATTTTTTTGTTGTTCTTCTGTCTCTCACTGTTCAAATAAACCTACCATTAAAATTATAGATGGATCATTTCTTTGTCAGTGGGCAAACGTACAAAATCAGGGGATCAAATACTTTTTTCCCCTCACTGTATCATCCTAACCAACTTGCCCTCTAAATACACCTCTGCTGTTTTCAACCAAGATCTCAGCGATCAATGCCTCATTGCCTGCATCCGTAATGGGTCAGCGGTCAAATGACCTCCACTCATCACTGTCAAACACTCCATGAAGCACTTCAGCGAGCAGGCCTTTGTAATCGACCTGGCCCGGGTACCTCATCCCGTCAGTAGAGGATTCCTGGTTATTTTTTTTAAATGCCTTCCTTACCATCTTAAATAAGCATGCCCCATTCAAGAAATGTTGAACCAGGAACAGATATAGCCCTTGGTTCTCTCCAGACCTGACTGCCCTTAACCAACACAAAAACATCCTATGGCGTTCTGCATTAGCATCGAACAGCCCCTGTGATATGCAACTTTTCAGGGAAGTTAGAAACCAATATACACCGACAGTTAGAAAAGCCAAGGCTAGCTTTTTCAAGCAGAAATTTGCTTCCTGCAACACAAACTCAAAAAAGTTCTGGGACACTGCAAAGTCCATGGAGAATAAGAACACCTCCTCCCAGCTGCCCACTGCACTGAGGATAGGAAACTCTGTCACCACCGATAAATCCACTATAAATCCACGGCTGACCATGCTTTCCACCAGGCTACCCCTACCTCGGTCAACAGCACTGCACCCCCCACAGCAACTCTCCCAAGCCTTCCCCATTTCTCCTTCTCCCAAATCCAGTCAGCGGATGTTCTGAAAGAGCTGCA
Organism: Oncorhynchus mykiss; assembly: GCF_013265735.2. Lineage (NCBI taxonomy): Eukaryota > Metazoa > Chordata > Actinopteri > Salmoniformes > Salmonidae > Oncorhynchus > Oncorhynchus mykiss. Next base: position 32,732,323 of record NC_048572.1, read on the forward strand.
AAATCTGGACCCCTACAAATCAGCCGGGCCAGACAATCTGGACCCTTTCTTTCTAAAACTATCTTCTGAAATTGTTGCAACCCCTATTACTAGCCTGTTCAACCTCTCTTTCGTGTCGTCTGAGATTCCCAAAGATTGGAAAGTCATCCCCCTCTTCAAAGGGGGGGACACTTTTGACCCAAACTGCTACAGACCTATATCTATCCTAACCTGCCTTTCTAAGGTCTTTGAAAGCCAAGTCAACAAACAGATTACCGACCATTTCGAATCCCACCGCACCTTCTCCGCTATGCAATCTGGTTTCAGAGCTGGTCATGGGTGCACCTCAGCCATGCTCAAGGTCCTAAACGATATCTTAACAACCATTGATAAGAAACAATATTGTGCAGCCGTATTTATTGACCTGGCCAAGGCTTTCGACTCTGTCAATCACCACATCCTCATCGGCAGACTCGATAGCCTTGATTTCTCAAATGATTGCCTCGCCTGGTTCACCAACTACTTCTCTGATAGAGTTCAGTGTGTCAAATCGGTGGGCCTGTTGTCCGGGCCTCTGGCAGTCTCAATGGGGCTGCCACAGGGTTCAATTCTTGGGTCGACTCTCTTCTCTGTATACATCAATGATGTCGCTCTTGCTGCTGGTGAGTCTCTGATCCACCTCTACGCAGACGACACCATTCTGTATACTTCTGGCCCTTTTTTGGACACTGTCTTAACAATCCTCCAGATGAGCTTCAATGCCATACAACTCCCCTTTCGTGGCCTCCAACTCCTCTTAAATACAAGTAAAACTAAATGCATGCTTTTCAACCGATCACTGCCTGCACCTACCTGCCCGTCCATCACTACTCTGGACTACTCTGGACGGTTCTACTCACTACTCTGGACGGTTCTGACTTATGTGTTCTGAATATGTGGACAACTACAAATACCTAGGTGTCTGGTTAGACTGTAAACTCTCCTTCCAGACTGACATCAAACATCTCCAATCCAAAGTTAAATCTAGAATTGACTTCCTATTTCGCAACAAAGCCTCCTTCACTCATACTGCCAAACATACCCTCGTAAAACTGACCATCCTACCGATCCTCGACTTAGGCGATGTCATTTACAAAATAGCCTCCAATACCCTACTCAATAAATTGGGATGCAGTTTATCACAGTGCCATCCGTTTTGTCACCGAAGCCCCATATACCACCCACCACTGCGACTTGTACGCTCTCGTTGGCTGGCCCTCGCTTCATACTCATCGCCAAACCCACTGGCTCCAGGTCATCTACAAGACCCTGCTAGGTAAAGTCACCCCTTCTCTCAGCTCACTGGTCACCATAGCAGCACCCACCTGTAGCACGCGCTCCAGCAGGTATATCTCTCTGGTCACCCCTAAAACCAATTCTTTCTTTGGCCACCTCTCCTTCCAGTTCTCTGCTGCCAATGACTGGAAGGAACTACAAAAATCTCTGAAACTGGAAACACTTTTCTCCCTCACTAGCTTTAAGCACCAACCATGGTGCCTTTTTTTTGCCTTTACCTCCCTTATCTCACCTCATTTGCTCACATTGTACATATACTTATTTTTCTACTGTATTATTGACTGTATGTTTGCTTTACTCCATGTGTAACTCTGTGTTGTTGTATGTGTCGAACTGCTTTACTTTATCTTGGCCAGGTCGCAATTGTAAATGAGAACTTGTTCTCAACTTGCCTACCTGGTTAAATAATTATTATTATTTTAAATACAATTTGCAAAACATAAATATTTCCTTACAGGTATTATAATCATGTTTTCTAGAATAATCGAAGTAGGCCTAATTTTTTGGTTAATGTTGTGTTTGTTTCACAGTTTTGTTACAGCTAACGATTAAACAAAGACAACTTCATCCTGGAATAGCTCTGAGGGTCTTTTCTTTGCTACCCTCTGCAGTTTTTGATTTCAAATTAAATATACTTCCCCCCCTCTGCATATTTTAAGAGACTCTTGCTCCAGTTTTTACGCCTCCCCCCCATCCAATCATGCATGGTATGCCTGTGTAACGGCATGATGCTTACTCCATCTGTCCACCGTGTGTGGGTCTCTACAGCTGTGGCACGAGGCCTCCTATGACTTGGCACGACCTCAATGCTCACCACTGCCTGTCTGCCATTCCTATTCCCATCCTCTCCTCATCCCATCCCACGTCCTGCCATAAAACTCGGTAACATTTAAAAACCCAATAAAAACACAGCCCATGATAATCCTTCTAAGTTCATCCATAATAAAGCACAAATTTGTCGACATCGTTGTAATTATGAGAGATTGAGCTCAGGGATTGCATGGGGGAATGATTTGCCGTAATTGCAGGGAACCATAAATGCATGTTTTATTGCCTTTTATAAAGTATTCATGTTCCGTGCTTGATGATTTCAGAATAGTTCAGGATAGCAGTGTTCGTTGTCGGTTGCTGCTGTTGTGCAGCATGACTGATTTGAGTAATAAAACACAGAAAAATAGCAAATGGGAGATAATTTCTCCGGCTCCAAATAGCTGGGGTAAAACATTATAATATTTGAACATGTTTGGGTTGTTATTCTGTAATTTGCGTAGTTGTGTCCTATTCCGTTAAATTGCCTAGAGGAAGGGACCCAATTTTGCAGACAACGTCTACTTCTGAGTTCACTCAGTGCAAATCAGTTGTCTCTCTCTATCTCCAAGGACACTGTCCGGACGCTGAGAGATGCTGAGGAAGCTTTCAGCTCCAAAGCCAATAAGCTACAGTCAGCCAGACTGAATCAGACGGGTGAGAAGAGATGAGAGAAAGGACAGAGAGTCTGTGGGAAAAAGAGGTCTGTGGTGCTGTGGTCGGGTCATCTGTGTCACTCTCCCCTCTCCCACACCTCTCAGTCCCACTCACCTCGTCACCACTGCAGATTCCTTAGTGTCTTCATCAGCGAAGAGCAGTGTGCTTGTCTCTATGGATTAACCACAACTTTTTAAACATTTATCTCAGTGCTGTGGAGTTGCTTCTATTGTGAGATGATAATTCTCTTTCTTGGTCGACTCCTTTGCTCTGTTAGAAAAATGTTGACATTGTGACTGTGAGCGACACCCAAATAATTGAAAACATACTGCTTTGTGAGCCAAATGTTAGTTGTGATCATGGGTGAGAGACGCAGCACACGTAGACTGTTTGGGTCTATTAACTGTGATGAAGCCTGTCATCACATTTAGAGGTGGTACTTTTCTACAAGTGTCCCACATTGATTTAGCGCCAGTGTGGAATCTGTAAGAGGACACCAGTTGTTACATCAATAATGGACTTTTCCTTTACCAGATCCAGAAATAGAAAAATGTTAACGTCCTGTTTTAGGAAGTCTATTCAGCCTAAATTGAGCTATAAACAACAAAGAAGAGTCTCATTGAAAGCCACGCTTTAATTACCCCTGTCAAAAGACAAAAGTCAAATTGTTCATGTGATGACGTGCTTTGCCCCTCATGCTCAATTGAACAAATCATATTTTTCATTGCACTTTTTTAAATTGTCCTTTGTACCCTTCTCATGTTGACAGCTTGCCTGGCATAATGGAGCCAATGGAATAATCTCAAATGTGCTAACCCCTAAATGAAGCCCATAAAGTATTTGAAAGAAAACATGCTTATTCAACCCTGGTCTGAAGCTAGGACAGCTGTCTTGTGAGTTTATTATCTCGCACACGCGCACGCGCACACACACACACACACACACACACACACACACACACACACACACACACACACACACACACACACGGCAGACAGCTAGTAGTCATCACGCCAGGGCCCAGAGAGGGATCTCTCTCTCTCTCTCTCTCTCTCTCTCTCTCTCTCTCTCTCTCTCTCTCTCAATCCTTTGGCAGCCAGCCGCCGCCTGGCAATCAATGCTCATTTTACCTCTTGTCCCACACCCCCTTCATTGATCTGTGTGTGTCTGACTGGACATCCGTCAGAAAGCAACCCAACCCAACCCAATGCTGCTTTCTACCCCAGTCTGTCCACAAGCACAGATGGTCGTCTGACAGGGACCCGGGAGAGTGGACAGCGTCATGTTCCAGGTCTTTAGCTCAGGGAGTGGGAGGGAGATTTGGGAAGCAACTCTGAGGTCACTGGCTAGCTAAAGGGCCGCTGGCTGCACTTAGCTGCCTGGAAGTGCTAAATGATAATGTCTCACAATGGTTTGAGCGCTTAGTTTAGATTTGATTAACTCTATGTGGCGCTCTTTGAAGCTAGACAACCTGAAGTTTGGTTTGAATCGAATCAAATCCAATTGTATTCGTCACATGCTTCGTAAACAACAGGTGGAGACTAACAGTAACGCCCCCCCCCCCCCAAAAAAAACAAAAAAACATCTGAACTGTGATGGTGTGGGGGTGCTTTGCTGGTGACACTGTCTATGATTTATTTAGAATTCAAAGCACGTTTAACCAGCATGGCTACCACAGCATTCTGCAGCGATACGCCATCCCATCTGGTTTGCGCTCAGTAGGACTTTCAATTGTTTTTCAACAGGACAATGACCCCAAACACACCTCCAGGCTATGTAAGGGCTATTTGACCAAGAAGGAGATTGATGGAGTGCTGCATCAGATGACCTGGCCTCCACAATTACCCGATCTCAACCCAGTTGAGATGGTTCGGGATGAGTTGGACTGCAGAGTGAAGGAAAAGCAGCTGTGGGAATTCAAGACTTTTGGAAAAAGAATTCCAGGTGAAGCTGGTTGAGAGAATTCCAAGAATGTGCAAAGCTGTCTTCAATGCAAAATGTGTCTACTTTGAGGAATCTAAAATATATTTTGATTTGTTTAACACTTTTTTTTGGTTAAAACATGATTTCATATGTGTCATTTTATTACAATGTAGAAAATAGTGAAAATAAAGAAAAACCCTTGAATGAGTAGGTGTGTCCAAACTTGGACTGCTACTGTGTATATAACTAGGAATAAAGTGAATGAATGGCCACATCGTTTTTGCATAGATGGACATGCCTGGTAGATGTAAAAGGTATGCAACTTGAGCTTTCTCAATCAATAGCCAAAGTGATGCCACGTTGTTTTGAGAGTTGATGACATGAGAGGACACATTTAACATGTAGCTAATTAGGAAAAGACAGAATCATGTTGGGACCTAACTAACAGGATTTAAAAAATTACATTTTCTATCTTGCTGCGCCCTCATGGTCCGGTGACCAGCACTTGCCCTGACCGCCCTCTGTGCCGGCATGACATCATTCGGACTGGTGTGGTATGTTTTTAAAATAATAATTATTCAATATTAGCAGTGGCAGCACCCACATATTCCCATGGTGCACGAGTGCGACTCTGAGTTTCCATTTGAAATGAAGTCACTCACATCCTCTTGGATTCTAATGAGATTTGTTTGATGTCTTTAACACCTTTTCCCTTCCTGTTCATTGTTTTTAATGGACAGAGTGAGTTGGGGTATAGAGACGTGGCTGCAGAGAAAGAAAGAGAGAGAGAGAGAGAGAGAGAGAGAGCGAGAGAGAGCGAGATATCCCCCCCAGAGGTCTGTCATACTAATCCCTTTGGCCAGAAGCTACAGCTCAATTAAATTCTTCATTTGTCTTTTATCTCTCCTCCCCTGTCTGTCTGACTCTGTCTTTGGGGATCTGATGTGTGTGTGTGTGTGTGTGTGTGTGTGTGTGTGTGTGTGTGTGTGTGTGTGTGTGTGTGTGTGTGTGTGTGTGTGTGTGTGTGTGTATGTATGTGTGTGCGCGCTCGCATGCTTGTCTGGGGACATGGTTCCTTTGAGGGTGTCAGGTGGTTCTCTTTATTGATGCTGCCTGTCAGAGCCAGTCTGTATGCATGTGTTGTGTGTGTGGAAGGAACAACGTGATGAGAGATGGCTCCATTGGGAAGTCAAATAGTGGGCAATAACAATGGATTGGATGGAGAAGTATTAGTCAGTAAGTCAAGGTCATGGGAGAGTCCTACTGGAGGGATGACAAGATTGGGTTGTATTGGCTGCTGAATGTGGCAGTAGAGGCTTTGTCAGACCACTGCTTTATTACCCAACTTTATATCTTCAGTATGCTTCCCTGGATGAATGATGGCCTCCATATTTGTACAACAGCATCATGTACAACAGCTCTTTCGCTTTCATTTGGGGCAACAGCAGGAACACAAAAACACACTGACAAACTGCAAACAGAGAGAGAGAGAGTCCTGGTATCAAACCCGGCTTTGATGCCTTAGTTCAACCCGAGATGAAAGATCAGCACTTGTATCTTCGTTTTCTGTGCAAAATACAAATGAAAATACTTCCTCTTTGTGCAGTTCTCAGAACACGACTGATGGTGAATCAAGAATTCTGCTCCTGCTCCCCTCTTCACTATGATATGATGAAGTAAATGCTTGATAAGGCTGCCTCGGCTTCTTTGCATTTCAAAGTCATTGTTCTTGAAAGACCGTCCCCCCCCTCCTCGCATTCTCTCCCCCTCCCACTCTCCCTCCCCGCATCCCTCCATCCTCTCCCTTACACTATCTAACACTGATGGTTAATTAAGGTGCAGCACAAGATTTTTTAAAGGGCTCATCATTTTCTTTTTATACATCTGGCTTTCGTCGCAAGGGGCCAATGCCATCCACACATCCCTCCCCATTAGCTTCTTTTAATAGCACTCAAGAGGAGCCACGTGGGGCTGGTCTAGCTATGATAAGACTACCTTCCTTTTTAATGTTAATAAAAACCAGTGCTCCTATCTGCTGCTCTCCAAGCCTCCTGAGAAGAAGGTTTCTTTATTTTGTATTTAGTTGATAGGTGCTTGTTCTGCTGCTGGAACCAAACTGGAGCGAAATTAGTTTCCTCTTCTTCCGCAAGGTCACAGTCAAGCGCCTCTCGCACTGTTCCTCCATGGACAAATCTTCAATTATCCTCCTCTCCTCCCTGATGCCAATCTTCTTGACCCAGTGGGTACGAAGGCCGTGCCTCAGAGGCGTTGAGGGGGCAGGTGACACCTGACCACAGGCATCTTCTCCCTGTCAGAACAGAGACAAAAGAAGCCAGGCCCACGCAGTTACAACATTGTGTGGAAATGAATCGAGCAGCAGTCTTACACTCTTCTGATCTTCTCTCTCTCTCTCTCTCTCTCTCTCTCTCTCTCTCCCACACAAAGATAGAAAGTCAACGTCAAATCGTCGCCGCCCACCACTGAACTACTGTTATCACAGCCAGCCGCAGAAATATACCCCCCCCCCCCCCCCGTATTGATTTTACTTCCTGTGTGTTGTTCTACATGAAGTTACTAAACTAACGACAGCAAACATAATGCCACTTTTAGAGGCATCATGGCTGTTGAAACCGAGGGGTGAGGTGCTTCTCAATTTCATACATTTTTAAGGTGAAAAAAAGTACAGGATGTTAGCGCTTTTATAAATAACTAATTTGAAGACTTTGAAATTGAAAATACCAAAATAATAGGTGCATGACACCCCACAATCCCACCCCCCTCCACCACTCTTCTCAACTTTTCTCCACAGCTTCACTCAGCTCTCTAGATGCGGAGGTCTAAACCTCTTCACTCATATTCTCTTCAGTCACACTGTATCCACACAACAGTTCAGTTTGCACTGGAGATGTAAGTCGACATATGCACAGACGTCTTCGTTTGACAAACCCCTCTGGCGCTCCCTTTCATGGAAAAGGCAAACAAACATCTCCTGAAAGGCAGAGGAGCTGCTGTCACATTATGGTGTCAAAACCAAGGTACACGTGGCAAACAAAGACATGACAGCCCACTGTGACTTTAAGAGCAGAGTGTAGGAACAGAGTCTTACTGCTGTAAGAGTTGCTGTGAGAGTCAAACTACAACCGCCATTTTTACTGTTCATACATTTAAGTGAGTCTTTGAAGAGGGGATTCACCACAGATGCCGCTGATGGACTTAGGCCATAGTTTTCACTTTAAAAGGAAAGGTTATTCAAACATTTATGTGCATGAAGTAACTAACTACAAGATAAGTACGTATGTACTTATGTAAATGCAGTATCTCACATAGTATTCTTAAATATCACAAGGTTTCCTTACATGTTCAATATATGATCACCTTGAAATATTTGATGTCTCCAGCTTGCTCCCGCTGATCCAGAGTGATGTAGCTGTGTTAGATAGTACATGCAGCCACAGGGCTAGGTCCCGTGGGCCTCGGGCTCTGGGGATTTGTGTATGTGAGCGTGCATGCATGCATGCATGAGTGTGTATGTGTGTGTGAGGTGGCAGTAAAGGTTAGCTATTCCTGCAAGAGACAAAGAGAGACAGAGAAATAGAGAGAGAGAGAGAGAGAGAGACATTAGCTGGGAGCGAGGCAGGGTCGGTGCGTGTGGGAATAAGGATGAAGTCTGTGGATTAGCATGTTTAGACAGGGTGACTGATTGTTTGAACAGTGTCAGTGACGGAGTGAGCCGGAACATTGACTCTTGTGGCCAGAGGGAGATTACACTGAGCTTCTCTGGATATTGTTATTCCACCCATAGTAGTAGTAGTAGTGGTGTGTGTGTGTGTGTGTGTGTGTGTGTGTGTGTGTGTGTGTGTGTGTGTGTGTGTGTGTGTGTGTGTGTGTGTGTGTGTGTGTGTGTGTGTGTGTGTGTGTGTGTGTGTGTGTGTGTGTGTGTGTGTGTGTGTGTGTGTGTGTGTGTGTGTGTGTGTGTGTGTGTGTGTGTGTGTGTGTGTGTGTGTGTGTGTGTGTGTGTGTGTGTGTGTGTGTGTGTGTGTGTGTGTGTGTGTGTGTGTGTGTGTGTGTGTGTGTGTGTGTGTGTGTGTGTGTGTGTGTGTGTGTGTGTGTGTGTGTGTGTGTGTGTGTGTGTGTGTGTGTGTGTGTGTGTGTGTGTGTTGTGTGTGTGTGTGTGTGTGTGTGTGTGTGTGTGTGTGTGTGTGTGTGTGTGTGTGTGTGTGTGTGTGTGTGTGTGTGTGTGTGTGTGTGTGTGTGTGTGTGTGTGTGTGTGTGTGTGTGTGTGTGTGTGTGTGTGTGTGTGTGTGTGTGTGTGTGTGTGTGTGTGTGTGTGTGTGTGTGTGTGTGTGTGTGTGTGTGTGTGTGTGTGTGTGTGTGTGTGTGTGTGTGTGTGTGTGTGTGTGTGTGTGTGTGTGTGTGTGTGTGTGTGTGTGTGTGTGTGTGTGTGTGTGTGTGTGTGTGTGTGTGTGTGTGTGTGTGTGTGTGTGTGTGTGTGTGTGTGTGTGTGTGTGTGTGTGTGTGTGTGTGTGTGTGTGTGTGTGTGTGTGTGTGTGTGTGTGTGTGTGTGTGTGTGTGTGTGTGTGTGTGTGTGTGTGTGTGTGTGTGTGTGTGTGTGTGTGTGTGTGTGTGTGTGTGTGTGTGTGTGTGTGTGTGTGTGTTGTGTGTGTGTGTGTGTGTGTGTGTGTGTGTGTGTGTGTGTGTGTGTGTGTGTGTGTGTGTGTGTGTGTGTGTGTGTGTGTGTGTGTGTGTGTGTGTGTGTGTGTGTGTGTGTGTGTGTGTGTGTGTGTGTGTGTGTGTGTGTGTGTGTGTGTGTGTGTGTGTGTGTGTGTGTGTGTGTGTGTGTGTGTGTGTGTGTGTGTGTGTGTGTGTGTGTGTGTGTGTGTGTGTGTGTGTGTGTGTGTGTGTGTGTGTGTGTGTGTGTGTGTGTGTGTGTGTGTGTGTGTGTGTGTGTGTGTGTGTGTGTGTGTGTGTGTGTGTGTGTGTGTGTGTGTGTGTGTGTGTGTGTGTGTGTGTGTGTGTGTGTGTGTGTGTGTGTGTGTGTGTGTGTGTGTGTGTGTGTGTGTGTGTGTGCGTGTGTATAAGAAGAGGGTGAGGACCATACAAGTATATCTGACCAAATTATGAAAGACAAGCATTTTCTTTTGTCTATCAACAATGACAAGCCATTGGGGTCTGACAACTTGAATGGAAAATTACTAAGGATAATAGCGAATAATATTGCCACTTCTGTTTACCATATCTTCAATTTAAGCCTCCTAGAAATTGTGTGCCCTCAGGCCTGGAGGGAAGCTAAAGTTATTCACCTACCTAGTAAAGCCCCCTTTACTGGCTCAAATAGCTTACCAATCAGCCTGTTACCAACCCTTAGTAAACTTTTGTTTACTGTTTGACCAGATACAATTTGACAACAGACTTTCAGCATGCTTAAAGGGAAGGACATTCAACAAGCACACACACAAATGACTATTGATTGGCTGAGAGAAATGTATGATATAAAGATCGTGGTTCCTGTTGACATTATCGATCATAGTCTGTTGTTGGAGAAATAAAAAAATGGCATTACACCCCCTGCGATATTGTGGATAAAGAGTTACTTGTCTAACAGAACAAAGAGGGTAATCTTCAATGGAAGCTTCTGCAACTAAATCCAGATAGAATCAGGAATCCCCCAGGGCAGCTGTCTAGGCCCCTTAATTTTTTCAATCTTTACTAATACCATGTCACTGGCTTTGAGTAAAGCCAGTTTGTCTGTGTATGCGGATGACTCAACACTATACAAGTCAACTACTACATCGACTGAAATGACTGCAACACTTAACAAAGAGCTGTAATTAGTTTCAGAATGGGTTGCAAGGAATAAGTTAGCCCTAAATATAAAAAAAAATGTAAAGGCATTTTATTTGGGACAAATCTTTCACTAAATCTCAACTAAACCTTGTAATGAAAAATGTTGAAATTTAGCAAGTTGAGGTGATTAAACTGATTGGAGTAACCCTGGATTGTAAACTGTCATGGTCAAAACATATTGATACAACAGTTGCTAAGATGGGGCGAAGTCTGTCCATAATAAAGCGTTACTCTGAATTCTTAACCACACTATCAACAAGGCAGGTCCTACAGTCCCTAGTTTTGTCGCACCTGGACTACTGTTCAGTCGTGTGGTCAGGTCCCACAATAGAAAGACTCAGGAAAATTGCAATTGGCTCAGAAAAGGACAGCATGGCTGGCCCTGTGCACAGAGAGCTAACATAAATAATATGCATGTCAATCTCTCCTGGCTCAAAGTGTAGGAGAGATTGACTTCATCACTAATTGTATTTGTGAGAGGTACTGATGTGTTGAATGTACTGAGCTGTCTATTTGAACAACTGGCACACAGCTCGGACACCCCACCAGAGGTCTCTTTATAGTGCCCAAGTCCAGAACAGACTATGGGAGGCGCACAGTACTACATATAGCCATGACTACATGGAACTCTATTCCACATCAAGTAACTGATGCAATTAGTAAAATTTGATTTAAAAAACAGATACAAATACACCTTATGGAACAGCGGGGACTGTGAAGCAACACAAAGACATGCATACAAACACACAATAGCATACACAATCCTGTTTTGAATGTATTGTAATGTTTTTAAAATTGTTTAACTGCCTTCATTTTGTTGGACCCCAGAAAGTGTAGCTGCGATCTCGGCATGCGGCTAATGGGAATCCATAATAAATACAAATACAAATAACCAAATCAAATTGTATTTGTCACACACACGTGTTTAGCAGATGTTATTGAGGGCGTAGCGAAATGCTTGTGTTTATAGCTCCAACAGTGCAGTAATATCTAACAAGTGATATCTAACAATTTCACAACAATACACACCAATCTAAAGTAAAGGAATGGAATTAAGAATATATAAATATTTGGGCGAGCAATGTCAGAGCAGCTTAGACTAAGATACAGTAGAATAGGATGGAATACAGTATGTACATATGAGATGAGTAATGCAAAATATGGAAACATTATTAAAGTGACTAGTATTCCATTATTGAAGTGGCCAGTGATTTCAAGTCAATTTATATAGGGCAGCAGCCACTAATGTGCTAGTGATGGCCATTTAACAGTCTGATGGCCTTGAGATAGAAGCTGTTTTTCAGTCTCTTGGTCCCAACTTTGATGCACCTCTACTGACCTCGCTTCTGGATGATAATGGTGGGAACAGGCAGTGGCTCGGGTGGTTGTTGCCCTTGATTATCTTTTTGGCCTTCCTGTGACATCGGGTGCTGTAGGTACCCTGGAGGGCAGGTAGATTGAGGGTTTTAGGTGACAAGCCAAATTTCCTCAGCCTCCTGAGACAGTAGTCCGAGGAACTTAAATCTTTCCATCTTCTCCACTGCGGTCCTGTCGATGGATAAGGGGGTGCTCCCGCTGCTGTTTCCTGAATTCCATGACCAGCTACTTTGTTTTGTTGACGTTGGGTGAGAGGTTATTTTCCTGGCACCACACTCCCAGGGTCCTCACCTCCTCCCTGTAGGCTGTCTCGTCATTGTTGGTAATCAGGCATACTACTGTAGTGTTGTCCGCAAATTTGATGATTGAGTTGGCAGTCTGCATGGCCACGCAGTCATGGGTGAACAGGGAGTACAGAAGGGGGCTGAGCACGCACCCTTATGGGTCCCCTGTGTTGAGGATCTAGCGAAGTGGAGGTGTTTTCCGAAGGGAGGGTGGGGGAGGCCCTTGTAGGAATGCTGGAAGTTGGAGTATCAGTGATCAAGTGTTTTAGCAGCGCAAGAACTACAGTTAATGTGTTGATAAAACTTCTGTAGTGTGTTTCTCAAATTTGCTTTCCCCAGCTACAATAAATGTTGCATCAGGATATGTGGTTTCCAGTTTGTATAAAGTCCAGTAAAATTCTTTGAGGGCCGTCGTGGTATCGGCTTGAGGGAGAATATACACTGTTGTGACTATAACCGAAGATAATTCTCTTATACGGTGAATACGGTCGGCAACTGATTATGTTGTGTTCTAGGTCGGGTGAAAAAAAGGACTTGAGTTCTTGTGTGTTATTACAATCATACCATGAGTAGTGAATCATGAAACATACAACCCCACTCTTCTTATTCCCAGAGAGATACGAAAAAATCAAATCAAATCAAATCAAATGTATTTATATAGCCCTTCGTACATCAGCTGATATCTCAAAGTGCTGTACAGAAACACAGCCTAAAACCCCCAAACAGCAAGCAATGTAGGTGTTGAAGCACGTTGGCTAGGAAAAACTCCCTAGAAAGGCCAAAACCTAGGAAGAAACCTAGAGAGGAACCAGGCTATGAGGGGTGGCCAGTCCTCTTCTGGCTGTGCCGGGTGGAGATTATAAGAGAACATGGCCAAGATGTTCAAATGTTCATAAATGACCAGCATGGTCAAATAATAGGTCTGGGACAGGTAGAACGTCCGGTGAACAGGTCAGGATTCCATAGCCGCAGGCAGAACAGTTGAAACTGGAGCAGCAGCACGGCCAGGTGGACTGGGGACAGCAAGGAGTCATCATGCCAGGTAGTCCTGAGGCATGGTCCTAGGGCACAGGTCCTCCGAGAGAGAGAAAGAAAGAGAGAAAGAGAGAATTAGAGAGAGCATACTTAAATTCACACAGGACACTGGATAAGACAGGAGAAGTACTCCAGATATAACAAACTGACCCTAGCCCCCCGACACATAAACTACTGCAGCATAAATACTGGAGGCTGAGACAGGAGGGGTCAGGAGACACTGTGGCCCCATCCGAAGATACCCCCGGACATGGCCAAACAGGAAGGATATAACCCCACCCACTTTGCCTCCACACCACTATCTTCAACCACCAACTTACCATCCTGAGACAATGCTGAGTATAGCCCACAAAGGATCCGATTCGGGAAAGTCGTATTCCTGGTCGTAATGCTGCTAATGGTGGTGAGTTACCGGCGCTCTGATATCCAAAAGTTATTCCCGGCTGTATGTAATAACAAACAAAATAATATTGGCTAATAATATAAGAAATAACACATAAATAAAATAAATACTGCAAAGTTTCCTAAGAGCTAGATGCACGGCAGCCCTATCTGTCAGCGCCATTTTCCTAGTCTGACTAATAACATTACATCTCAGCTTCATCTGAAACAACATGACCCATTTTATTCCTTTCAGAGACATGAGAGATTTCACCACACTTGCTGCCACAGAAGCAGTCATTGCAAAGATGGGAGATGAGCAGCTCTCTAGTACATGTCTATGCTGGGCTTGCAGGTAGCATATAGCATGTAGCAGATAGCAGGTGTGCGTGGTGAAAAGTGTTTTCCCAAAGTGGAGAGCTTTTGACTGGACTTGCAGGCCCTGTAGCTGCTAGCAGGTAGCAGGTGTGCGGTGGGAGTACAACACGCTCAGACTGCAGACAACAGAAGGCACTAGCAGGCCCTGGAGATCACAGGAGCAGATGGAGAGCAGGCTAATAGTAGCTTCGCTCCATTAGAAAGCCTGTGTGGCGGTATTGTGTCTGAACAGGCCTTACCTTCTCACTCTGCTCCCCCGTGAGCGACTCATATGCCTGGGAAATCAACGGAGACAGTGATTCCAGTTTTGGATTTGGTATTTTCTCTACTCTGTTTGTAGGGGAAGGATTTCTTCATCAGTCAATACAAAATAATTGCTGTTGCTGGGTATCATGATATGGTTTGGTTGAGATTTTGTTTTTAAGCTGTGCTCGAAACAGTTTCTTGAGCCAAATTTGTTCTGTGTTGCTTAATCCAACTGGAATCCTTCACTCCATATCCTTTCTAACCCCTTTTTCCATGTCTTAATGAATAGGAATAGGTAGAGTTTCTTCAGAGACCATTAAATGCGTCCTAATTAATAATGATACATTTTTAAGGGACCTCTTGGCTGGAATCAAACAAGTTCCCCAGTCATAAGCCCAAATTACTTATTTTCGAGTACGACTGGGCTGTGTGTGTGTGTGTGTATGTGTTTGTGCGCGTGCACGCGTGCGCTCATGTGTGCACACACATGTGGGTGTGTGTGCATGGAGCCATAAGGCTGGACCTCAGTCTCCAGAGCCAGTACACGACCAGGCAGAGAGGCCAAGCGAGGCCAGCCAATGGCCCAGGCACACAGACGCTTGTCTGGCTAGCCACCAGTTGGTCAGTCCCTGGCACAGGAGCCATGGCTAGAGCAATCTGTTGATGCCAGTGTTGAACACAGGCACAACAACTAACTCCTGGCTGCTCAGCCAAAACCCCCAGAGTACAGCTCAACCACACCCAAACCCAGTCTACTGCGGCCTTCACTCCCTCTATATGTGAATCTCTCTGACTCTCTCTATATATAGACATCTCTCTATACATCTCTCTCTCTCTCTCTTTATCTCTCTCTCACGGTGACAAAACGAAACAAAAAGTACCCAAGTTCGAAAATTACTCTGCCGTTTCCCCCTATCTCAAGACCATGCTGTTTTTAACTAGCCAAACTTGGCGATGGGGTGCTCAATCATTCTACTGAAAGGTTTTGCATGGCCTTTTTGATGAGGAGAGCCAGGGGAGCCAGTCAGTCAGTGAGTGGTTTGGAGCTCTTTGGAGGGATAAAGGAAGGAAGATGGCTTGGATAAGAGACAGCCGCCCATCAGCAATGTGATGCAGGGGCAAAACGCGTGCCAGGGATTTAAATCAACGCTAGCACCATTCAGGAGAGAAGTGCTGATGCAAGGCAGTAATGATCCAGGATAAGGTTACACTGCTCATTTTGTGTGTGTGTGTGTGTGGATTAGGTTACACTGCTTGATATGAGAGACAGAGAGACAGCTGGAGATGCTTCAGGGCAGAAGCCCTCTGTGTGCATTAGTACAGCGAAATATCTGAAGTGATTACTGTTGTCTCCCCTCACATTGACAGCTTCCCAACCTCAGGTGCCGGCCCTGTGCCTCATAACATCATCCAATAAGAGATGATTATTCTACCTCTCTGAACTTCCAGAGGGTTATATAGTATACTGTGTACAGTGGGGCGAACAAGTATTTGATACACTGCCGATTTTGCAGATTTTCCTACTTGCAAAGCATGTAGAGGTCTGTAATTTTTATCATAGGTACACTTCAACAGTGAGAGACGGAATCTAAAACAAAAATCCAGAAAATCACATTGTATGACTTTTTAAGTAATTCATTAGCATTTTATTGCCTGACATAAGTATTTGATACATCAGAAAAGCAGAACTTAATATTTGGTACAGAAACCTTTGTTTGCAATTAAAGAGATCATACGTTTCCTGTAGTTCTTGACCAGGTTTGCACACACTGCAGCAGGGATTTTGGCCCACTCCTCCATACAGACCTTCTCCAGATCCTTCAGGTTTCGGGGCTGTTGCTGGGCAATACGGACTTTTAGCTCCCTCCAAAGATTTTCTATTGGGTTCAGGTCTGGAGACTGGCTAGGCCACTCCAGGACCTTGAGATGTTTCTTACGGAGCCACTCCTTAGTTACCATGGCTGTGTGTTTCGGGTCGTTGTCATGCTGGAAGACCCAGCCACGACCCATCTTCAATGCTCTTACTGAGGGAAGGAGGTTATTTGCCTAGATCTCGCGATACATGGCCCCATACATCCTTCCCTCAATACGGTGCAGTCGTCCTGTCCCCTTTGCAGAAAAGCATCCCCAAAGAATGATGTTTCCACCTCCATGCTTCACGGTTGGGATGGTGTTCTTGGGGTTGTACTCATCCTTCTTCTTCCTCCAAACACGGCGAGTGGAGTTTAGACCAAAAAGCTATATTTTTGTCTCATCAGACCACATGACCTTCTCCCATCCCTCCTCTGGATCATCCAGATGGTCATTGGATGGTCATTGCATCCAGATGGACATATTGAGCAGCGGGACCTTGCGTGCGCTGCAGGATTTTAATCCATGACGGCGTAGTGTGTTACTACGGTTTTCTTTGAGACTGTGGTCCCAGCTCTCTTCAGGTCATTGACCAGTGTAGTTCTGGGCTGATCCCTCACCTTCCTCATGATCATTGATGCCCCATGAGCTGAGATTTTGCATGGAGCCAAAGACAGAGGGTGATTGACCATCATCTTGAACTTCTTCCATTTTCTAATAATTGCGGCCATCCGTCAAAGATGGATGTGGGAAAATGATGCTTTGGAGGTGTTTTTCTGCTAAGGGGACAGGACAACTTCACCGCATCAAAGGGATGATGGATGGGACCTGTACCGTCAAATCTTGGGGGAGAACCTCCTTCCCTCAGCCAGGGCATTGAAAATGGGTTGTGGATGGGTATTCCAGCATGACAATGACCCAAAACACACGGCCAAGGCGACAAAGGAGTGGCTCAAGAAGAAGCACATTAATGTCCTGGAGTGGCATAGCCCGTCTCCAGACCTTAATCCCATAGAAAATCTGTGGAGGGAGCTGAAGGTTCGAGTTGCCAAACGCCAGCCTCGAAACCTTAATGACTTGGAGAAGATCTGCAAAGAGGAGTGGGACAAAATCCCTCCTGAGATGTGTGCAAACCTGGTGGCCAACTACAAGAAACGTCTGACCTCAGTGATTGCCAACAAGGGTTTTGCCACAAAGTACTAAGTCATGTTTTGCAGAGGGGTCAAATACTTATTTCCCTCATTAAAATGCAAATCAATTTATAACATATTTGACATGCGTTTTTCAGGATTTTTTTGTTGTTATTCCGTCTCTCACTGTTCAAATAAACCTACCATTAAAATTATAGACTGATCATTTCTTTGTCAGTGGGCAAACGTACAAAATCAGCAGGGGATCAAATACTTTTCCCTCACTGTATATATATATATATATATATATATATATATATATATACACAGTGGGGTAAAAAAGTATTTAGTCAGCCACCAATTGTCAAGTTCTCCCACTTAAAAAGATGAGAGAGGCCTATAATTTTCATCATAGGTACACTTCAACTATGACAGACAAAATGAGAAAAAAAATCCAGAAAATAACATTGTAGGATTTTAATGAATTTATTTGGTCACCTACAGTATTTGGTCACCTACAAACAAGCAAGATTTATGTCTCTCACAGACCTGTAACTTCTTCTTTAAGAGGCTCCTCTGTCCTCCACTCGTTACCTGTGGAGGACAGATAAATTCATTAAAAATCCTACAATGTGATTTTCTGGATTTTCTTTCTCATTTTGTCTGTCATAGTTGAAGTGTACCTATGATGAAAATTACAGGCCTCTCTCATCTTTTTAAGTGGGAGAACTTTCACAATTGGTGGCTGACTAAATACTTTTTTGCCCCACTTATGTATATATATATATATTCCACCAACCACTCTTATCCAAAGCCACTTACAGTACAATGAGTGCATAAGTCAATGTGTTGACCCAACGACCTTGGCAAGGGTATCCATACAGGACCATACAGTATTCAGTAGTCATAGTCAGTATTCAGACAGCCAGATTGACAGGCACATTATACGGTATGAATTTAATCTTGTATCTTTCTCTACTTAATGCGTTCTGGTCTGAGTTAGATATTACAACACAAATACACAGAAGTGATCTCACAACTCAACTGTCATCTGAATGGTAATGTGTGGTTTTAATCAAGTGAACTAGGCTTTATAACAACAATGACATACACCGTGCCGCAATGACTCTTTCTGAAGGTGGTTGGAGTTGTCAACAAAGCAGCATGACAGAAATATGATGCCAAGTTTTCAAACTGACGGTACTCTATTTTAGAAGATATATAAAGCGATCTCTGCGTTTGAACAACAGCATAAATACACCTATTTCACTTTTGAATGTGAAAAACTGAATGACCACTGTTGCACTTGCTGCCACTATTTCGACCAGATTACATGATACTATTTAGAATGAGCAGCCAGCTGACGAATGAATGCACAAGGGAGAACGGTTGTCACTAGTTACCACAACTACAAAGTCATAAAGCCCACCTATTTCTACAATTTCTCTTCTTAAAATGTGATAAACCTAACTCTAACCTTAACCCTGACATTAAATACACAGCTAACCTTAAATGAAGACCAAAACGTACATTTTTATTTTCATAAATGTGTACAATTTCGCCAATTTTGACAGTGGCTGTGGTAGCTAGTGGAAACCCGGGAGGACATCTAACTGGGCATGGCTAGCTAACATAATGTCACAAAGTATGATGTGCTAGCCAGGTAACTTTCATTGTAAAATAACTTCATATTTCTGAGTTAGTCAGATATTCGTTTTAAAAGACTTGAAATTGGTGTAGGGAGCTAACTAGCTATCTGGCTGTTTATCAAAAGGTAGATAACTGGTTTATTTGACCCCAAAAAATACCAAACTCTTTCTCAATGTTTCTCTAAATTAGTGTAGCTGGCTAACTAATGTGAACATGCTTTGTGATACACCTGGTTTTACGTTGTTTTATTCCACAAAACATGTCGCCCTGGCCGCAGTAGAACCTAATTAACACCATGGGGGAAACAACATTGGCCATGCTTGTCTTACCAGATCCATCATGAGAAGGTTCTAGCTAGTGTATACCTCTGTCCTTCGAGTCTTGTCGGTTGTAGCTGTCCGGTTTATCAGGTCCTAGGCTCCCATGACTCTTATGATTATTTATTTACAAGTGAATTGATTTTGCGCCATCTCTACCTGATAGAACAGATCTAGTCTCACGTGGAAGTACTGTAAGCCGTCTGGCGTGAGAGACTCATTGGGAGGGAGACTAGAGCAGACGCAGAAGTTCTGACTGAACGGATGCACATTTGAGCACCCCAGGACAGTCCATTTACTTTGTGCTGTTATAACTTATGCTGCAGTTCCCCCTCACAGCAAATAACTGGCAAAACAATCCAAGCAATGTTTGCATGGTCTATGCGCCAATGGAATCGTAGCTGCTACTGTCGGCAGTCACTGAGGGGAGGAGTTGTAACTGAACAGCCTGTTTTGAACAATATCTTTTTGAAAGAGGAATATTTTGACATTTACCACACTTTTATGAGCCTTTAAAACATGATCAAGGAATTATATAATAATAATAATAATAATATATTTTTAATATATGAATAATATATTTTTTACGTTGTTGAACAATAAAACATTTGCTTCGTACATTTTGGGGATTTTACCTATCACAAATGTGGTGCCGCCACTAATGGGCTGGCCGCCACTGCTCTTATGTCTAAGTATGAATCCCTAACAGTACAGTCTTTATTTTCCCCATGATGTCAATTGGAGGGATGTACAACAATGTTTGTAACTAGGAAACGTTTCCGATTGAATAAAAGTCTAGTCATCTCAACTACATACAGTACAAGTGAGAACACTTTCAATAACTTTATTTGAGGGATATTATACTTATTATCAAGATATTTTTCTTCTGTGGAGTATTGCTTTGTAGGAACAAAGTTTGGAAGGCTATTTCTAAGGCCTACAAATACTCAAATACTATACACTGTATATACATGTATTTATTTTTTTCTTCTGGGGAATATTTCTTCCTTTGGATTATTCCACAGACTAATGAGCAGGTCAAATCAACCTTTACTTCATTTCATCCAGCTGGATTATTTATATTTGTGTTTATTTTTGGATTTCTTGCCTGATTTTGGGACTGAATTGAACGTTTACTTCATTGGAGGGCATACATTATTTTGTGTGGGTTTGTGTGTGTGTGTGTGTGTGCAATGTGTGCCTATGTGTGTGTGCATGAGCTTGTGTGTGTAATGCCAGGCCTAAGAGTGGAGCCTTATTACCGGGCTGGTTAGTGCATTAATGAACCAAACGCATTCCCTTTAATGTGGCCTTCTGAATTATGACTCTAATATAGGGTGGAGAGGATGGGCTGTCTAAGAGACTGTATGAGACCTCGCAGGATGGCCCCTGTAGTGAGCTGACCACACACACACACACACACACACACAAAACTGTAGTACACACTGGATTGTTAACTGTAGTGTTTCTTTGCGGACTGTAGTATACTGTAGATTGCTTTATTAACTTTGGCATAGAAGTGGGGTACTTTCTCCCTGAGGAAACCTACTGGAGAAATACTAAATTAGCTAATTTTCCATGACCTTTAGGTAGCTAAGACTGGGTTTCGAATGGAGAGTTCAGAGCATCTACTGTTTTCTATAACCTGTAGGGAACACAATACAGTATATAGGGAAGACAATATGGTGGCGTGGACTCAACAAGGTGTCTAAAGCAGGGATGCTGGCCCATCTTGACTCCAGTTCTTCCCACAGTTATGTAAAGTTGGCTGGATGTCCTTTGGCTGATGGGCCATTTTTTGATGCAAATGGGAAGAAAACAGCAGCGTTGCAGGTCTTGACACAAACCGGTGCATCTGGCACCTGCTACCATACCCTGTTCAAAGGCACTTACATATTTTGTCTTGCCTATTCACCCTCTGAATGGCATACACACACCATCCATGTCTCAATTGACTCGAGGCTTAAAATCCTTTTTTTAACCGGTGTCCACCCCTTCATCTACACTGATTAAGGTGGATTTAACAAGTGACATCAATAAGGGATCATAGCTTTCACCTCGATTCACCTGGTCAGTTTATGTCACGGAAAGAAGAGGTATTCATAATGATCTTTGTATACTCAGTGTACTTAGCATGTAGGTTTTTAATTTACGTTTTTAGCGCAAATTGGGATATGGGGAATGTGGAATTTTGCAGGCTATATGCAAATTAAATACTTTAGTATTTACTATAGCATATCTTTTCTGTTGTTCTTGCAGATTATATTGTTTTTGCTGACATTTCTGTAGTATTTACTATAATATTTGACAGTATACTACAAAATGTTATACTACACTGAACAGAAATATAAATTGCAACAATTTCATTTTTTTTACTGAGTTACAATTCATATAAGAAAATCAGTCAATTGAAATAAATGATTTAGACTCTAATCTATGGATTTCGCACGACTGGGTATAAAGATATGCATCTGTTGGTCACAGATTCCTTAAAAAAAAGGTAGGGGAATGGATCAGAAAACCCGTCAGTGTGTGGTGTGACTAGGGCTGTGGCAGTCATGACATTTTGTCAGCCGGTTATTGTCATGCAAAAGTCTCATGGTAATTGACCGTTGATGAACATAAAAAAAAACTGTTTAGCAGATCCAGGCCAACATGCATACAAGCCACTGATGGACCTTGGGAACATCTACATTTTCAAAAGTAAATATTACAAAATCACAATAAATCCGTTATTCAATTTAGGCAGGTTTAAAGAAACATTATGCTATGAAGAAAATGTATTTCAGAAGAACAGAATATGAGTTGGCCTACTGTATGTTATCTGACTATGCACCATGCCATAGGTTTTAGGCTTGTTCATTTAGTAGACAAGATATACCGTACTATCAGTCCCACGTGATTATTTTATATTATATGATTTTATATTTAAAATAACAAAACAGAAAGGATATTATTCCCATTCTGGAGCGAGTGCACATATGAAGTGGCTATGCTGAGTGTAAAAGTGATCATTTGAAACAGGTCCTATACTATAGATTTTGAGTTATTTGGCAACTTTAGTTGTGCATGGTACAAACCTTAGAATGTATTAGAAATCAATACAGATATGAGCTGCATGATGCGACTATACTGTAGGCTATTTAAGTGTTAATGCCCGAGAAGCCGGTGTTGAGGATATATTGGCACGGGTGTTATTAGGCCTGAGACAAAGTTGAGGGCTGGCAAACCGTGCCAATATATTCTGCAAACACTGTCTTTGAGGATATTATCACTTTTATATAACTGGTTACCAACCTATTTAAGTAACTATTGAAATATTTTCATTAAAAATTGATTAAATTATTAAATTAAATTAAATTAATTATTCTATTTAATCCTTCCACAAGATATAGTCCTTACACAAATTTAGGGTTGCTACCCAAGCCGGCTGGTCGATCGTTATATCAGTTCGGTTGCCAGAGATACGACCAAGTCGTTTTAGTCTTTTTGTTCTGTATCTGTATGGGCGTGACCCAGTCATTCTTTATAAATGTTCAATTGCCATACTGGCTGGCAACGTCCTTATCCCTTGCTTGCTAGCTAGCCAACTACAGCTAATTTACAGTCACGTCAAACAGTGCAGCCAGAATAACAGCAAAGTAGCTGCATTTGCGTTTGTTTCAGCTGTTTTCTGGTGACATTTATTTGGATACATCCATAACAATGAGCTAATGATGTGCAATTTCTCCTGTCATAGAAAATGTGCTCTCTCGCCAGGACACTGTTGTTCAGAGGAGCTAGCCAACAATACAGCTAACACAATAACTTCAAACTGAAGCTGGGAAGACAGCAAACTAGCTGCACTTCGTTAAGTTTGACCTTTTTTTCTATTGACATTTCTTTGTATACATCCATAACAATTATGCCAGCTGATTCATGATCTTGATTGGCTGAGAAAAGTCTCGTCCCGACATGCTCATTACTATGCTATGGGACAGCTGGATATCGAATTTCAATATTGAAACAATGTTGCAAATGTCAGAGAGACCGACAGCAAGGTTCAATCAAATCTCCGCTTTTGAAAATCTAATGCTAGTCTAAAATAAATGGGAGATGCTTTTTAAAGTGGAGATCAAGTTTATAAATTGCCTGGCTGGGCTGATGAGACAGTGGTTTGCACAGTGAGATGGAGTAAATAGGCATTTCAAAATAGCTTTAGCTGAAAGTACTGAAGTACTGAAACTACTTGTGGAGTAGACATTTTTTTTAACCAATCAGCATCCAGGATTTGACCCACCCGTTGTTTAATGATGATTGGAGAACATAGCAAAAAAAGCTGCATATGCTGTTCTCTCATCAAGTGACCATATTTCCACCCTTCAGATTATTTTCAATTTAATCTGGTCTTTACTAATATGTAAAATTAATTTCGATATAAAATGGCTCATTATCAGATGGGCAGGGGAAAAAAGATATCCCTATTCACTCAATAGCGAATGGAGGTCACTTTCCTGCAGGTTCATGCCATCATGCTAGTAGGCTACTCCGGTTATTTCACTCCATGCACCAACTACTGTTTGAGGAGCATGCAGCATCTCGCTACATGACAGGTGATATTCCGGACAAACACTGTATGCCATGGGCTCTCCAACTCTGTTCCTGAAGCTACCCAGTGCTTGATTTGGGAAAGCAAGTGAAATCTGTTCGGGAACATATTAACATGTTTTCACAAATAAACATATTTCAGTAATCTGCGCGCTGGAGAAAGGAATTAAGGAAAGAGAGGAGGAGATGGACACGCACAGTGGTGAGCTATTCTGTTGGTTAATGGTAATTTCAGCCTATTAATTATGACAATTTAAATAAATACCCCATTACTAGGTTATTCAAAATCAAATTCACTATAGTTGTAGGTGTCAAAGTCGTGTGTATAGGTGGCAGGGAAGTCAGGCGCAGGAGAATCAAACTGAATGTAATGGAGTTATTTAATAACAAACTAAACATAACTCCAAACTAAATGTAACAATAAAACAAAATGGGTAAGAGGACCCGTCACGCACCAATACAAACAACACTGAATAACAAACAATCTCTGACAAAGACATGAGGGGAAACAGAGGGTTAAATACACAACAGGTAATGACTGGGATTGAAACCAGGTGTGTAGGAAGACTAGACAAAACCAATGGAAAATGAAAAATGGATCAATGATGGCTAGAAGACCGGTGACGTCGACCGCCGAGCACTGCCCAAACAAGGAGAGACTTCGACTTCGGCAGAAGTCGTGACAGTAGGCTTACTCTTTAAGCCACCATCCACAATCAATGAACCAACAGCATCACCTAGGCTTATAAATTCTTTCCTAGACTCATGAAAATAAAGTCTGGTGTATAGCATAAGGTAACCAGTCCAACCAGTATGCATCATAATACAGTCTATACTCAATGCAATTACTAGAATTTATAGTATAGCCTATAGTATAGGCTAGACCAGTGGTTCCCAAATGTAGTTTTTTGCCATCATTGTAAGCCTGCCACACACACACACACACACACACACACACACACACACATACACACACACACACACCTTCTCAGGTGCTTCACTATATTACATTTGACATTTGACATTGTCACTAAGCTTGAGTTCATTTGCACACACAAATTATACAATGATGGAAAGACCTGTGTATTGTCCTTGTTAATGCAGACAGAGAAGAGCTCCAACTTCTTAATCATAGCCTCAATTTTGTCCCCACGTTGAATATAGTTGCAGAGAGTCCCTGTAATCCTAGATTAAGATCATTCAGGTGAGAAAAAACATCACCCAGACAGGCCAGTCGTGAGAGAAACTTGTCGTCATGCAAGCGGTCAGACAAGTGAAAATTATGGTCAGTAAAGAAAACTTTGAGCTCGTCTCTCAAAAAAAAGAAAATGTCAATACTTCGCCCCTTGATACCCAGTACACTTCTTCTGTATGTTGTAAAAGCGTTGCATCATCGCTGCCCAGCTCATTGCGTAGTGCAGAAAATACACAAGAGTTCAGAGTTCAGGGGCCTTGCTTTAACAAAGTTAACCAAAACGTCTTTCAAGCTGTCAGGCATTCCCTTGGCAGCAAGAACCTCTCAGTGGATGCTGCAATGTACCCACTATGTCTCCCTGTCGTGGTTTTTACGTCTTCAGTACAGATACCAACATGAGCAGCATCTACGTTTGGCTACATACGGACCGATAGTGGAATTCCCGCGAGAGAGTAACGGTTAATGTGATTGGATGTTAATTTTTTGACTAGGCTACCTGTATTTGACATTGTGTTGTTATTTTACTGAAGTCTAGATTGTCAAATTTTATGTTTGGCAGTTAAGAGACTTCTCGAGAAAAAAACTCACCCAAATGTATAGTCCTGTTGGAAAATATAAATGGACTGTTGAAAATGTGAAGAAAAATAAAATTAAACAAATACAAATTATTATTATGATTATTTGATTTTTAAAAAGTGTAAATCACATTTCTATTTGGCTTACCCCTGATAGCATTGCGTCATTTGGGAATACCTGGGCTAGACCAATTATGTACCAAAGATATCTTAAAATAAATTATTTTTGTTTTTCTGCTATGCTTAATATGCGATAGGCTATGCACAATCAATATTTTAATTACGCTGGGCTCATATATAGGCCTATGCATATGCATAGGCTCTAATTTGCATATGGGTGTTTTGAATGAATCATCACTTTAGAAAGTGCTGTCCATTTCGTTGTGTTAGGCTCTGAAACAACATCCACAACAAAACATTTTTCCACTAATTTCAA
The DNA here is from genome assembly GCF_013265735.2 of Oncorhynchus mykiss. Classification (NCBI taxonomy): domain Eukaryota; kingdom Metazoa; phylum Chordata; class Actinopteri; order Salmoniformes; family Salmonidae; genus Oncorhynchus; species Oncorhynchus mykiss. The sequence goes on from NC_048572.1 coordinate 32,758,310, forward strand.
CCTGTTATTGAACTTCTTTCTTCAAACTGATCAATCACAGTGAGGTGAGTTTTAAAAGCATGATACTGTTTTGATGAGTGTTTGATGTGATTTTCAATTGCATTTGCATTGACGTCAGAGGGACGTGGTTGTTAGCAAGTTGGGTACTACCAATACATGTCCAGGGTGCATAATAGTAGATTACTATGAATCAATGGAATTTGACTGCGTTCATGACTCATGACTGTCGGTGTGACGGTAATATGATCACCGCAACAGCCCTAGGTATGACCACCGTTTGCCTCATGGAACTCGACACATCTCCTTTAACATAGTTGATCAGGCTGTTGAATGTGGCCTGTGGAATGTTGTCTTACTCCTCTTCAGTTGCTGTGTGAAGTCGCTGGATATTGGTGGGAACTGGAACATACGTCAGTCCAGAGCATCCCAAACATGCTCAATGGGTGACATGTCTGGTGAGTATGCAGGCCAAGGAAGAATTGGGACATTTTCAGGTTCCAGGAATTGTGTACAGATCCTTGTGACATGGGGCTGTGCATTATCATGCTGACACATAAGGTGATGGTGGCGGATGAATGGCACGACAATGGGCCTCAGGATCTCGTCGCGGTATCTCTGTTCATTCACAATTTCCTTTGATAAAATGCAATTTTGTTCATTGTCCGTAGCTTATGGCCTATACCATAAACCCACTTCCACCATGGGGCACTCTGTTGACAACATTGACATCAGCAAACTGCTCGCCCACCCGACGCCATACACTCTGTCTACCATCTGCCCGGTACAGTTGAAACCGGGATTCATCAGTGAAGAGCACACAGGGAGCATTTGAAGGGGAGCATTTGCCCACTAAAGTCGGTTATGACACCGAACTACAGTCAGGTCAAGACCCTGGTGAGGATGACAAGCATGCAGATGAGCTTCCCTGAGATGGTTTCTGACAATTTGTGGAGAAATTATTCAGTTGTGCAAACCCACAGTTTCATCAGCTCTCCAGGTGGCTGGTCTCAGATGATATCGCAGGTGAAGGAGCCAGATATGGAGGTCCTGGGCTGGTGTGGTTACACGTGATCTGCAGTTTTGAGGCTGGTTGAATGTACTGCTAAATTCTCTAAAACGACGTTGGAGGTGGCTAATGGTAGAGAAATTAACATTAAATTCTCTGGCAACAGCTCTGGTGGACATTCCTGCGTGGCATTGTGTTGCGTGACAAAACTGCACATTTTAGAGTGGCCTTTTATTGTCCCCAGCACAAGGTGTACCTGTGTAATGATCATGCTGTTTAATCAGCTTCTTGATATGCCACACGTGTCAGGTGGATCGATTGGCAAAGTCGAAATGCTCACCAACAGGGATGTAAATATTGGCCTGTTGGAAACTACAACTCCCTACTACATCACATAGTTCATCGCACAATTCAGTACATTGCACAGTTCAGGCTTGATCTAATTTATCTCTACAGAAACTGCATATGGAGTAGTTGAACCGATGTCAGTCATCGAAATGTCCGTTAATCGCGCAACAAATTATTCTACAGTGCGCAACAGTTTACTACAGAAGTCTATAGTAAGTACAGTAGTATTCTATAGTAAACCTTTTATGTGGGAGGTGACTTAACAAGGCTGTGGGCTGTGGCAGGAGCTGTGTGTGTTTGTGTGTTTTTTGGTATGTGTGTGTTGTTTGCGTTTTTGTGTGTGTGTGTGTGTGTGTGGCAGGCAAGAGCTGAGCTGTAGTGTAAATACTGTAGGGCTATCAGGGCTGTTTGAAGTCATGAAGAACACATGCAGTTAATACTGAAATCTTCATAGTGATATTAATGTTATATTAGTTGTACTAGAACAGATTGAAGGCCAAGTAATGCAAGTTGCTGGTACAGTAGTTTTAAAAACAGATATTCAAATGCGGGATCATTTAACATTGTTATTCAAGACCATTCTCATTAATCAGTTGACCAAGTTCTTATAGTATTGTAGATAAAGAAACATTTGTTTTAACAACTATGGCTGATCTGTGGAGACATGGTTCAGTACAGATAAGGTAAAGGTTTCTATTGAATAACAACAACAAAAAAATCCACTGAAAGAACAATTTCTCAAAGCAATTCCTAAGAACATAAAGTTCTCTGGCCACTCAAGTGCATTCTTCCTGTGCTAACATTAGTGATCATACAGCTGAGCTTCTCTGCTGTCTTGAGGTCAGACGGACTGGTTACCAGGCGATGGGTTGCCGTGGACACCATAAATGACAGGTCGGAGATCAAGGACAATGTAATGTGTGATGGAGGGCGAGGTGTCGCCCGACTTTACACCATCTGACATTTTTATTGGACAGGAGAAATAAAAATATAGATGGCTTTCTGAGAAAACTGAGGGGCAGAGCAGAGCCCTTGCTTATTTTTTTTCTGAGATAATTTACCACACAAGGACGAGGAGATAAAGACAAGGGTATAAAGCATGTACCCGGCCTATTCAAATGTTACCCTACGATGTCCAGAGTACTACCGGTTTTCAGTTCTACCTGATAATTAATTGCACACTGCTTGTGTCCCAGTTCTAAATCACTCCCTGACTAGAGAGGAAGAATAGAAAAAGGTAGTGGATCTGGCTTTGAAGTCCAGATTTTCATTTAAGGGGTACACAGTAATGCCAACAGCTGTAGATATCTGTTTTAAAGTTAGCAAACCATGACAACAACAGTCCCATAGAATTATGCCAAATTTGAACCACGATAAACACATCAATACGAACCACTGTACATGGCAGTTATGATGCCATCGCTTTTTACAGCAAGTATACTATGACAACAACTGCCCATGGAATCTAGTTGAATTTGATCCACTATGAACACAAATGCAACCAACCACTATATATGACAGTCACCATATGACACGTTGATAGTAGAAGGATGAGGAGTCACCATGGATCGAATCACTCTGTGGAATCAATGACAGAGAGAGGAAGCCCTGGAGGTTTGAGCTCTGAGTTAAGAGACCTGTGCTGCTGGGGTGTAAATCAATGCTGCACAGCTGGCTGCGATAAATCCCCAGAGTTCTGATGGCCACCGGCCCACTTTCCATCCCTCCCTCCCTTGCACCACCCCACAGAAACACAAAACAATCTCAACCCCCTGTCAAAACAGCCAAACGCTATCAGTGACATGGATCACCAGCGCACTGATATGTCAGCTGAGCCTGGGCTTAGCGCCTGAAACCAATAGCTAGATAGCTAGTGAGCCGGACGGACGGTCTTTTGTGGATTGTGACATCTGAAAAGGCTTTGAACAGAATGACTAGTGTCTGGCTCACTGTATGATGTGTTGGAAAAATCTCATTTTTTTCTGTGGATAGAAGAATGTTTGGCCTCCTGGTCATCCTACTGTTGTAAAGCAGAATAATAATCATGGAGTGGATTTACATTCTGTAGTGATTTTCACTGAAAGCTTTTAACATTGTGTGGTGCTTTCATACCCCATCCACTACCATTAGGTACTGTAGCACCAACCTGGTTGATGCCCAACAACCATTTTTTTTTGCACAAGAGCGCTCAGCACACATTGGCAATTATAATATCAGGGAAAGATGTAGTGTGTATGGGTAAGACACCTCCTCCAGAGGGCAAGCGGTGCTTTCTGAAGCTCAAAGCCTCTTTCTGCAAAGCAACACTGAATTCGAGTGACAAGCCTGAGAGAGCCTGGTAATAGGGGCTCCAGGTCAAGGGACAGGGATGGGCTGAAATATCCTAACACATCTCCTCGTCCCCCATCAGGACCACTGAAGACTAAGATCAAACAGGGACAGACGGCTCCGCTATTCCACATGACTTGACCTGTATTAACCGGCTGTCTGTTATGTTCACCCATCACCAGGAAGGCACTATTACTCGACTGAAAAAAAATCCCAATGGTGTAAACCACTGGTCAGTTTGGAGTCTTGATGTTTTAACAAGTGTCAATCATAGTATGTGGGCTTTGGTGTAGAAGTAGGTGGGAATGGTGAATTTGAGGAATGAGAAGGTATTGTGGGGTTTATTCTAAATTGGAATGGTTGGCTGATTGTTTGATACATTTGATTTGGATCATTTTAAAAAACAATTTCGAACCAAATATTTACACATGGGCTGAAGTAGAAGCAGGTTGTTTTAGAATATGCAGCAGAGCTCTTCTCACCATAGGATAGAATGGGGGAGGGGGGGGGTCGGGAGGGGGAACATAAAACATCCAAGAAAAACAACCTTATGTACTTTCAACATACTACACATGTAAAAACCTTTAAATCATAAATTGATAAATGATCAAAACTAGATTGATGCCAGTTTACTACGCACTGCAGATGATGGCCTGGTACTGTAGGAAGGGGAAACTGAAGCTACCATGCTGTTTTGGGTGATATACTGCATTGACATGCCTGATGCATTTTTATGTCCAAAACCAGAGGACTATTCTGAGCTTCAATTTAGAAAGTGTTTGGTCAGCACCCAGGCCCATAGCTGATACGACAAGTGAGAGCACCTGCATTAAATATGACTGCTCTGTCATAGAGGCTTCTCCCTGATCAGTCCCCTCATCTGAGGGGTCTGTCTGCATTATGCTAATTCGATTGGAAAAAGGGTTTCACCTCACCAATAAACGTCTGTCGTTGGTTATGGTGGTGTGTGTGTGTACAAGAGCGAGAGATTGTCCAATGAGTCATTGGAAGGAGATCAACACTTGACTTACGTACGTACTGTGGGCTTTGTAAGGATTTCAATTAAATCCGTGCATGTTTTACAACCTACGACCCACCACCATCTGACACACACTGTACACTACGCAGAGCTCCTACTGGAGAAGGACATGTTGTATCCTTAACAAAATATCTGCTGATACCTTTGACATTTGTTTCGTGAAGTTCATTGTGCAACCAGTGCTTCTTCAAGCCATAGAGAGGATACTAGTTTGTTTCTTGACATCCCTGGCTTTAAGTCAGGAATATTTTACGGACAAATATTACATGAAAAACGATTACTCTGATTGCCTTAAGGCTTGTTGAGAATACAAAAATACGAAATATCAACATACTTATAAAATATGCTAGGGTAGGGTGAAACAGCTCTTATTTTGTTCAGCAGTTACTTAGGTGCAACTAGACTACTTATAGAAGTGAGCAGTATGTCTGTGTCCAGCAGAGAAGAAGAACAAACGTTGTATCCTGTAAAATCTAGAAAAACATCAGCTTGACACTGAAGAGTGTGAAGAATGTTCTAGGGGTAAGAAGAATAAAACCTTCTTGTCACCTTTATCCTGCAAAAACCAAAGAAAATAGTGATGGCCTTTAGGAGTAAGAATCAAACCATTTTGTCAGTTTTATGCTGTGGTCTGAAGAGAGATGAGTCTAGCCTGAATAGAGATGTTCTTTAGGAGTAAGACTAATTATTTCGGAGTAAGAAGAATCAAACCGTCTTGTCAGTTTTATCTTGTAAATCTAAAGTCTGACAACTGGAGTCTTGTCTGAAGATTGATGTTCATTAGTATGGCCCAAGATGGCTGCTTGGAGTCAATGTGGAGCCCTCTGGGAGTGTTCAGTGTGCAAGATGAAGCACATGTTGGTCTCTCTCTTTGAAGGCCCAAGGCAGATGTCTATTCTACAGAGAATAATTTACAATGATGTATGTTCCTGCTATGAGCAAATCCCATTCTGGCTTTGGCTTCAACCTACATCAGTTTCTCAATTGATAGTTGGGTGAAAAATAAGTAGTGTTTGTTTGAATTTAGCTGAATTTCACTTAATTAATTGTTAATGCATATAATCCTTAAATTAAATATTTATGATGTGAGTCATTTGGAATAATCTACATCATTGAAGGCATAGGGCTATCATATTACAAGGTTTTCAGAGGACACTCAAAGATAGCCCTCTGCTGTGTTTGTTTACCTGAGTGGTGTGTCTGAGGTTAATTGTTTGAGGCTTATTGGTGTTTTAAACACTGATGAGGAATGGAGATGGTTGCTTAGTGTGTCTGGGAGAGTAACACTCTCGGGTAGTGCTGAATTTTTGGAGAGTTAACGTTGAGAGACTTAATGGTTGATCCTTCTTTTGAAAGTCATGTCAGAGTGCTCTCTCTTGTGTGTGTGTGTGTGTGTGTGTGTGTGTGTGTGTGTGTGTGTGTGTGTGTCAGAGTCTCAGCTGGGTGAATTCTGAGATTGACTGATTGTTTACCACAAAATAACAAGGAAATAGATCCCTTTCTTGTCCTCCCTTTCTCCCTCTCTCGCTCCCTCTCTCTCACCTCCCCCTCATACTCTCTACTCTCATTTTCTCTCTCTCCATCCTCTCCCTTGCACTCTCTCTTCATTTCTCATGGACACTGAACAGTATTGTAACTACCCTGAAAAGAAATGGGCTCAGCTCATCCTAGGTCCAACACACAACAGAAATGAATTACCAGAAGCCTGAACAGAAAATCCATACACAAAGAAAGCTGGCCTTGGTCAGTGTAGCACATCCTTATTGAATACCATGGTCCATTCAACTCCTTTTCTATGTCAGCATAAGACCCCAGCAAACATGTCCACATTAACAGGATGTGGGCCCAATGCGGGCTAAAATATTGGCCTCATGTAGGCTACCAACCTTGGGCCAATGCGCCTTTGCTCATCGGCTCCACGTTGGCCCCCAAGGCATTTGCCTAGTGTGGCCCAGTGCGGGCAGCCCATTATCTTTCCCAGCAAACATGCACACATTGGCACATGGTAGGCCCAATGTAGGCAAACATTTTGACCCCATGTCGGGCCACATTGGGCCGATGCGCATTTTCTATTTAATAGTAATGTATTTAATTATTATTTATTTATTACAAATTAATTTAATGGATAGATTGCATAATTTTCAAGCCTTAAAGGTATTGGGGGGACGTGATACATTGTATCAGAAAGACAACCAATTTGGGCATCACAGAACAGAACACTTAAACTGGATTGGTATACTGAGCAAAACACTGTGTGCATACAACACCCCTAAAATATTCTAATGAGCCCCTGCTTGCTGTGGGCTTGGTAATGGCTAGCCCATGTCTACCTTGCCCACTGAAAATCCACATGGGTCCATGTTTGCTCAGACAGAACATTGTTTTTGAGATGTGTGCTTTAGTAAAGCACTAAAATATTCAACTGTAATGTTATACTATAGCAATATTGAGATACAGTACTATATAAAACATCTGCCTAGCAATACATCAATACAAACAAGCAAAGCGTCAGTATATAGACAAAGTAGAGTCGCAATTCAATGGCTCAACACGAGACAAATGTGGCAGGGTCTACAGTCAATCACAGATTACAAACACATCACGGACATCAACGTCTTGCTCCCAGACAAATTAAACAACTTTCCTCGCTTTGAGGGCAATACAGTGCCACTGACACGGCCCACTACCAAAGCCTGTGGACTCTCCTTCACCGTGGCCATCGTGAGTAAAATATTTAAACTTGTTAACTCTCGCAAGGCTGCTGGCCATAATGGCATCCCTAGCCACGTCCTCAGAAAATACGCAGACCCGCTGGCTGGTGTGTTTAAGGACATATTCCAACAAAACCTATCCCAGTCTGCTGTGCCAAGATGCTTCAAGATGTTCCTATTGTTCCTGTTCCCAAGAAAGCTAAGGTAACTGAACTAAATGACTATCAACCCGTAGTACTCACTTCAGTCATCATGAAATGCTTTGAGAGACTAGTCAAGGATCATATTGTCATGACTTCCGCCGAAGTCGGTCCCTCTCCTCTTACAACCTGGTGGATATCCGGGAGGGGGACGAGTGGAAGACGGCATTTAGTACCACCTCAGGGCACTATAAGTACCTCGTCATGCCGTACGGATTGATGAATGCTCCATCAGTCTTCCAGGCCTTTGTAGACGAGATTCTCCGGGACCTGCACGGGCAGGGTGTAGTGATGTATGTTGACGACATTCTGATATACTCCGCTACATGCGCAAAGCATGTGTCCCTGGTGCGCAAGGTGCTTGGTCGACTGTTGGAGCATCGACTGTACGTCATGGCTGAGAAATGCCTGTTTTCTTAACAGTCCTTCTCTTTCCTTGGGTACCGCATTTCCACTACAGGGGTGGAGATGGAGAGTGACCGCATTTCAGCCGTGGGTAATTGGTCGACTCCCACCACGAAAAGCGGTCCCACAGCGGAGTTTTGGTCAGGTAGCGGCTCCCATTACCTCACTGCTGAAGGGAGGACCGGTGCGACTGCAGTGGTCGGCTGAGGCAGACAGGGCGTTTGGTCACCTGAAGGCTCTGTTTACCTCGACTCCCGTGCTGGCTCATCCAGATCCCTCTTTGGCGTTCATAGTGGAGGTGGACGCGTCCGAGTCTGGTATAGGAGCCGTGCTCTCTCAGCGCTCGGGTACGCCACCAAAGCTTCACCCCTGTACCTTCTTCTCGAAGAAGCTCAGCCCGGCGGAGCAAAACTATGATGTGGGGGACCGGGAGGGCTGTTGTCAAGGCCTTGAAATCGTGGAGACATTGGCTTGAGGGGGCTAAACACCCTTTTCTCATCTGGACTGACCACCGCAATCTGGAGTAAAACCAGGCAGCGAGGAGACTGAACCCTCGCCAGGCAAGGTGGGCCATGTTCTTTACCCGTTTTGTCTTCACCCTGTACTACAAACCAGGTTCCCAGAACGCTAAGGCAGACGCACTGTCCCGGATGTATGACACAGAGTAGCGGCCCATGGATCCCACTCCCATACTTCTGGCCTCTTGCCTGGTGGCACCGATGGTGTGGGAGCTGGACGCAGACTTCGAGCGGGCGTTATGTACAGAGCCTACTCTCCCTCAATGTCCAGCTGGGCGTCTGTACGTTCCGTCTGCTGTCTGCGACCGTTTGATCTATTGGGTACATACGTCAACCTCCTCTGGTCATCCGGGCATCGGTCAGTCAGTGCGCTGTTTTAGTGGGAAGTACTGGAGGTCCACTTCAGCTAAGGACGTGAGGGTTTCTGTCTCCTCCTGCTCGGTGTGCACCCAGTGCAAGGCCCCTAGGCATTTGCCCAGAGGGAAGTTACAAACCTTACCCGTTCCACAACGGCCTTTTTCGCACCTGTCGGTGGATTTCCTAACGGATCTTCCTCCATCACAGGGTAACACCACGATCCTGGTCGTTGTGGATCGGTTTTCTAAGTCCTGTCGTCCACTCCCTTTGCCCGGTCTCCCGACGGCCGTACAGACTGTGGAGGCCCTGTTTACACACGTCTTCTGGCACTATGGGGTGCCTGAGGACATAGTATCTGATGGAGGTCCCCAGTTCACGTCAAGGGTCTGGAGGGTGTTCATGGAACGTCTAGGGGTCTCGGTCAGCCATACCTCAGGTTTTCACCCCGAGAGTAACGGGCAGGTGGAGAGAGTGAACCAGGATGTTGGTAGGTTTCTGCGGTCCTATTGCCAGGACCGGCCGGGGGAGTGGGCGGCGTTCGTGCCGTGGGCAGAGATGTCCCAGAACTACTCCAGCAACCTCTCCCCCTTCCAGTGCGTACTGGGGTACCAGCCGGTCCCGGCGCCTTGGCATCAGAGCCAGATCGAGGCTCCTGCGGTTGACGACTGGTTTAGGCGGGTACTGTCAAGACTTTCGCCGATGTCGGTCCCTCTCCTTGTTCGGGCAGAATTCGGCGGTCGACGTCACTGGCTTCCTAGCCATTGCCGATCCACTTTTCATTTTCCATTTGTTTTGTCTTTGTTTTCTACACACCTGCTTTCTATTCCCCAATTCCATGTTCATTATTTAACCCTCTGTTTCCCCCATGTTGGTGTGTGTGTTTGTTTGTTATGTTCAGGTTGTATCTTTATGGATGGTATTGTTTGGCGGGTTCGTTTTTATGGCCGTTATTTACGAGTGACTGGTATTTACACGCACCTTTAGTATTTGCTTTATACTGGTGCAGTTCGTGAAATAAACTACCTTGTACACTCGTCTCTGCTCTCCTGCGTCTGATTCCATACACCAGTTACCCACAGCCTGACAAATATCACCTCCACCCTACCTGATCCCCTAGACCTACTCCAATTTGCTTACCTACCCAATAGGTCCACAGACGACGCAATCGCCATCACACTGCAGACTGCCCTATCCCATCTGGACAAGAGGAATAACTATGTAAGAATGCTGTTCATTGACTACAGCTTAGCATTCAACACTACAGTACCCTCCAAACTCATCATTAAGCTTGAGACCCTGGGTCTCAACCCTACCCTCTCAAACTGGGTCCTGGACTTTCTGACGGATCGCACCCAGGTGGTGAGGGTAGGAAACAACATCTCCACCCCGCTGATCCTCAACACTGGGGCCCCACAAGGGTGCGTTCTCAGTCCTCTCCTGTACTCCCTGTTCACTCATGACTGCGTGGCCATGCACACATCCAATCATCAAGTTAGCAGACAACACTACAGTGGTAGGCTTGATTACCAACAAAGACAAGAAGGCCTACAGGGAGGAGGTGAGGGCCCTCGGAGTGTGGTGTCAGTAAAATAACGTCTCACTCAACGTCAACAAAACAAAGGAGATGATCGTGGACATCAGGAAACAGCAGAGGGAGCATCCCCCATCCACATCGATGGGATAGTAGTGGAGAAGGTGGAACGTTTTAAGTTCCTCTGCGTACACATAACAGACAAACTGAAATGGTCCACCCACACAGACAGCATGGTGAAGAAGAACATTGCCTCTTCAACCTTCGGAGGCTGAAGAAATTTGGCTTGTCCCCTAAAATATTCACAAGCTTTTACAGATGCATAATCGAAAGTATCCTGTCAGGCTGTATCACTGCCTGATACGGCAACTGCTCCGACCACAAACGCAGGCTCACCAGAGGGTAGTGCGATCTGCACAATGCATCACCGGGGGAAAACTACCTGCCCTCCGGGACACCTACTGCACCTGATGTCACAGGAACGCCAAAAAGAACATCACTGGGCAACAACCACCGAGCTACTACCTGTTCACCCAGCTATAATATAGAAGGCGAGGTCAGTACAGGTGCATCCAAGCTGGGGCCGGGAGACTGAAAAACAGCTTCTATCTCAAGGCCATCAGACTGTTAAACAGCCATCACTAACAGAGTGGCTGCTGCCAAAATACAGACTCAAGTCTCTTGTCACTTTAATACATTTAATAAATGGATTTAAGAAAGGTATCACTAGTCACTTTAAATAACGGCACTTTAATAATGTCTACATATCCTACATTACTCATCTCATACATCTCATATGCTGTATTCTATACCATCTACTGCATCTTGCCTATGCCACACGGCCATGGCTCATCCATATATTTATATGTACATATTCTTATTCATCCCTTTACATTTATGTGTATAAGGTTGTTGTTGTGAATTTGTTAGATTACTTGTAAGATTTTATTGCACTGTCGGAACTAGAAGCACAAGCATTTCGTTACACTCGCATAAACATCTGCTACCCATGTGTGTGTGACCAATACAATGGAATCATGTAAGAACTAAAAAAGTGTTCAACAAATCAAAATATATTTTATCCTTGAGATTCTTCAAAATAGCCCACCCTTTGTCTTGATGACAGCTTTACATACTCTTGGCATGCTCTCAACCAGCTTCACCTGGAATGCTTTTCCAACAGTCTTGAAGGAGTTCCCACATATACTGAGCACTTGTTGGCTGCTTTTCCTTCACTCTGCGGTGCAACTCATCCTAAACCATCTCATTTGGGTTGAGGTCGGGTGATTGTGGAGGCCAGGTCATCTGATACAGCACTCCATCACCCTCCTTCTTGGTCAAATAACCTTTACACAGCCTGTAGGTGTGTTTGGTCATTGTCCTGTTGAAAAACAAAAGATAGTCCCACTAAGCATAAACCAGATGGGATGGCGTATCGCTGCAGAATGCTGTGGTAGCCATGCTGGTTGTGTGCCTTGAATTCTAAACAAATCACAGACAGTGTCACCAGCAAAGCACCCCCACACCATCCCACCTCCTCCTACATGCTTTACGGTGAGAACCACACATGCGGAGATCATCTGTTCACCTATTCTGCATCTCACAAAGAGACAGCGTTTGGAACCAAAAATCTAAAATTTGGATTTATCAGATCAAAGGACAGATTTCCACCGGTCTAATGTCCGTTGCTCGTGTTTCTTGCCCCAAGCAATTATCTTCCTATTGGTGTCCTTTAGTAGTGTTTTCTTTGCAGCAATTCAACCATGGTCTGATTCAAGCAGTCACATCTGAACAGTTGATGTTGAGATGTATCTGTTACTTGAACTCTATTTATGTGGGCTGTAATTTCTGTGGTTGGTATCTCTAATGAACTTATCCTCTGCAGCAGAGGTCTGGGTCTTCCTTTCTTCCTTTCCTGTGGCGGTCTTCATGAGAGCCAGTTTCATCATAGCACTTGATGTTGAAGAAACATTCACAGTTCTTGACATTTTCTGGATTGACTGACCTTAATGTGCTAAAGTAATGACGAACTGTAATTTGTCTTTGTTTATTTGAGCTGTTATTGCCCTAATATGGACTTGGTCTTTTACCATATAGGGCTATCTTCTGTATACCACCCCTACCTTGTCACAACACAACTGATTGGCTCAAACACATTAAGAAGGAAAGAAATTCCCCAAATTAAGTGTCACGAATCCCGCTTCCTGAGTCTGTGTTTGCCTGTGTTTCTGTCCTGGAGTGTGTTTCCGGTGTCCTGGAACGCACCCTGTCTGGTTGCCGGGCGAATTAGCTTGTTGGGAGATCGATGTTCACCCGCACCTGTATCCCATCAGTAATCTGCACACCTGTCCTGATCATCACCTCTCCCCTTCAAAAGCTCTGACCTGACATCCATTCCCTGCCGGATCGTTAGCCATGAACAGTATGTTGTGCCAGAGTATCAGCCTCAAGTTGGATAGAATTTGTTTTGTTGTTTGTTACGTATTGCTTGCCTTGAACTTACCTCTGTTTGTTCTGTCTTCAGTTACTCACCCGGACCCCATCCCCGCCTGATCGTCAGAGGATTCCGCTTCCCCATTGGATCCACCTATTTACTCCCATCAACTCACCACCGCTACCCGCTACACCACCTGGATATATCTACCCATTCACATTCACTAGTAAATAAATACTCACCTTCTTCCTACTCTCCTTGTCCTGGTCTGCTTCTGGGTTCGATTTTGAAGAATCGTGACATTAAGTTTTAACAAGGCACACCTGTTAATTGAAATGCATTCCAGGTGACTACCTCATGAAGCTGGTTGAGAGAATGCCAAGACTGTGCAAAGCTATCATCAAGGCAAAGGGTGGATTTTTGAAAAATCTATATATTTTTTGGTTTACTACATGATTCCATACGTGTTATTTCATAGTTTTGATGTCTTCACTATTATTCTAGTAAAAATAAAAAATAAACCTTGAATGAGTAGGTGAGCCTAAACTTTTGATTGGTACTGAATATAACTACAGTAACTGAAAGCCACACCCACAATAAGCCACGGATATGACTGCATTGAGGCATATGTCACTATGCTTCTATGGCTATATGCACCATGCCATTGCTTATTTAATTTGTTGAATTAGAATACAAGACAGTTCATTAACCAGTGCCTTTATTACAGTAAACACACCTATGTTCTTTAGCTTTAATGAGCTTTTAAAATGCAACATTTTCTTTCAGCCTCATGGCGACATGTGTAGAACAGCATGAGATGTGCTATGAAACTGCACATTTTCCTCTCTGCCCCATGGCAAAATGTGTAGAATTGCAGAACATTTGCTTTAAAACAGCAACATTTTCTCTCAGCCTCATGGCACTACTCATGTACTCAGAACAAAACAGTACGGAAATATATGCACTCACTACTGTAAGTCTCTCTGGATAAGAGTGTCTGCCCAAATGAGTAAAATGTACATGTACAATGTGTAGAATAGCATGAGATTAGCTATAAAAATGCAAATGCTTCTCTTTGCCCTATGGCAAAATGTGTACAATTACAGGAAGTTAGCTCCTTCCCTTTTGTTGGGGGCCCACCCACATTTCTGCAGGCCCACTCACCAATGAATTTCTGCTTACGACACTGACACACACTGACACACACACACACACCACAGCATCTGTTCTACGACTTGTAAGTAGGAGACTAGGCTTACGCCGCCAGAATCCCCAGTGCGGCTCCTGACTCCCAGCTTCTAGCTGTAGATAAGAGGGGCGGGGTTCTGATATGTTATGGCAGGATAATGTGAGTAGATGGAGTGATTCAGTGAGCGTGACTTTGTCTGCCTCAGGGGTTCACTTCTTCATTACCTCTTCCTGTTCCCTGTCCCCAGCCTGCTCACAAACACATACGCACGGCCACACACACACACACACACACACACACACACACACACACACACACACACACACACACACACACACACACACACACACACACACACACACACACACACACACACACACACACACACACACACACACACACACACACTTCACTTATTCATTACATCCTTGTTCACAGCCTGGGCCTGCCCTCAGAGGGACTGTTCACTGAGGAAACTGTCATAACTACCAACCTGCTCCTCCTTTCCCACTGCACCTCATTACAAAGCAGACGCCCCAAGCACTACTTATCTGGGATCAGCTCACCTGAGCGCCAGCCCACATCCCCATGCAAACCCAGGCGCTGCCTGTTATTAAAACTGATCCCAGGTTAGTGCTTTGGGATATAGGTTGTGTGTGTGTGTGTGCAACCTCAGGGTATGATTCGCTGCCAGTGTAAGTGTGCTTATAAGGCTTTGTTGGTGTTAACGGTTCCAATACGCAGATACGTTCGTATTTCCTACTGTACGCAGCAACAAAGTGGATAGAAGCATCCTACTAGGTTAGCACTGCTGCTGCTATGCGTCTCTATCCATCGATCTACCCTCATTTGTCATTATTATCTATTTACTCTCATTCCAGCCATAAGTCAATGAAAATAGTTTATTTTGACTTTTATACTTTTGACCATTGTCTCCTAAAGCTTGAAAAACGTTTTTTACATGTAATGACGTTGAATCTATATGGAAAACTGATTGGATTTGCAAAAAGTTGTCAACGTGAGGGAATTTTGTATTTTTTTCCACCCAACTTTTAACCTTAATCTAATGACATGGTTCAATGTTTTGTTGATTTCACATTGAATTCTCGCTCTTGGACAGCTAAACCAAATGTAAATCAAAACTAGACGTTGAACTGACGTCTGTGCTTAGTGGGTGGGTACCTGATGTCTGCACCGCGTTGTCTTTGGTAAACAAAACCCTGTGTGTGTGTGTGTGTGTGTGTGTGTGTGTGTGTGTGTCTCAGTAGTTAAATAATGAACAAACAGAAAGGGGTCAATTAACGACTGCAGATGTGAGCGATTGTAGGCCTTGTTTACATCTTTTTGGAGCAAAGGTGTTAATGCGACTAGTAGGGCTTCCTGAGGATATTTGTGCATCAGAACTAAGTCACTACAAACCAGCTTTTGTCCTCTCTGTGTGCGTCAGACATCAAATGCAGCTGAAAAACATTGAACACTGGGAATGGGAACGCATTTGCTTTGGCTGGCTTGTTGACAGAAGGGAAATGAAACCCTGGCAACAACTGAATGAATCATCATGCATGGTTTTAGAACTTAGACAATCATGTCAAGTACAGTGCCTTGCGAAAGTATTCGGCCCCCTTGAACTTTGCGACCTTTTGCCACATTTCAGGCTTCAAACATAAAGATATAAAACTGTATTTTTTTGTGAAGAATCAACAACAAGTGGGACACAATCATGAAGTGGAATGATATTTATTGGATATTTCAAACTTTTTTAACAAATCAAAAACTGAAAAATTGGGCGTGCAAAATTATTCAGCCCCCTTAAGTTAATACTTTGTAGCGCCACCTTTTGCTACGATTACAGCTGTAAGTCGCTTGGGGTATGTCTCTATCAGTTTTGCACAGCGAGAGGCTGAAATGTTTTCCCATTCCTCCTTGCAAAACAGCTCGAGCTCAGTGAGGTTGGATGGAGAGCATTTGTGAACAGCAGTTTTCAGTTCTTTCCACAGATTCTCGATTGGATTCAGGTCTGGACTTTGACTTGGCCATTCTAACACCTGGATATGTTTATTTTTGAACCATTCCATTGTAGATTTTGCTTTATGTTTTGCATCATTGTCTTGTTGGAAGACAAATCTCCGTCCCAGTCTCAGGTCTTTTGCAGACTCCATCAGGTTTTCCTCCAGAATGGTCCTGTATTTGGCTCCATCCATCTTCCCATCAATTTTAACCATCTTCCCTGTCCCTGCTGAAGAAAAGCAGGCCCAAACCATGATGCTGCCACCACCATGTTTGACAGTGGGCATGGTGTGTTCAGCTGTGTTGCTTTTACGCCAAACATAACGTTTTGCATTGTTGCCAAAAAGTTCCATTTTGGTTTCATCTGACCAGAGCACCTTCTTCCACATGTTTGGTGTGTCTCCCAGGTGGCTTGTGGCAAACTTTAAACTACACTTTTTATGGATATCTTTAAGAAATTGCTTTCTTCTTGCCACTCTTCCATAAAGGCCAGATTTGTGCAATATACGACTGATTGTTGTCCTATGGACAGAGTCTCCCACCTCAGCTGTAGATCTCTGCAGTTCATCCAGAGTGATCATGGGCCTCTTGATTGCATCTCTGATCAGTCTTCTCCTTGTATGAGCTGAAAGTTTAGAGGGACGGCCAGGTCTTGGTAGATTTGCAGTGGTCTGATACTCCTTCCATTTCAATATTATCACTTCCGCAGTGCTCCTTGGGATGTTTAAAGCTTGGGAAATCTTTTTGTATCCAAATCCGGCTTTAAACTTCTTCACAACAGTATCTCGGACCTGCCTGGTGTGTTCCTTGTTCTTCATGATGCTCTCTGCGCTTTTGACGGACCTCTGAGACTATCACAGTGCAGGTGCATTTATACGGAGACTTGATTACACACAGGTGGATTGTATTTATCATCATTAGTCATTTAGGTCAACATTGGATCATTCAGAGATCCTCACTGAACTTCTGGAGAGAGTTTGCTGCACTGAAAGTAAAGGGGCTGAATAATTTTGCACGCCCAATTTTTCAGTTTTTGATTTGTTAAAAAAGTTTGAAATATCCAATAAATGTCGTTCCACTTCATGATTGTGTCCCACTTGTTGTTGATTCTTCACAAAAAAAAAACAGTTTTATATCTTTATGTTTGAAGCCTGAAATGTGGCAAAAGGTCGCAAAGTTCAAGGGGGCCGAATACTTTCGCAAGGCACTGTATAATAACATGACTGGTTGAAGAATTATGAGTGGAAAACAAACTATAAATAAATAATTAGAAAAGTAATTGCCACCACTGATTATTCCAAATCAATTAAATGCACTAACACATATTTCTTTAAAAAAAAGCTATACCTTATAGTGTTGCTTAGGCATTTCCTCACACTGAATTCTCCTGTCCACGTGTCCCACTATTCTCAAGGTTCAACAACCTACAGAAGATTTGATAGAGTCTATCTGTACTCAAGTGGTGTAACCACACTCATGGTTAAATGACGCTGGGAAGATCTGATACAGTCTGTTCGTGCTTCACACACCCTTCCCATGGTTAAACACCCTGGAGACGATTCAATATGCTTCACACCATATAATCTTTATAAAACGTTCAGAAGATCCGATAGAGCCTTTCCACGCTTCATACCCCTCTAACGGTTAAATAACACTCCAAAGATTCCATATCAAGTTTTTTTATGTATTTATTTTTGGATGAATTCCAATTAGCTACAATTAGCCCCTTCGCTCTGCACGCCGCTCTAGCCCCGGTCTGTTTCTGCTGAGGTTAGCTCTCAGTGTCTCGGGAGAGCTTGCGGTTTCTGCTCACAGCAAACTGGTGTGCCCTCAGAAGCATATTTCCCATTTTCTGCTTCACTGAACTGGTAGTCCCCAATAATCCACACACCATCATTTAGTCAGCCAGACAGACCTGTTTTTATTTTCTCTCTTATGCACCAACCACAGAGTCTAGTCGGCTGCCAGGGTGAGGTTTGACTCCCTCCTTCCTTAAGTCTAGCTGGGATGAATTAATGGGTGTGTTGTTTGTGCAGGCACCTCACGGGGTAAGCTTTCTTTCTCCGAAGAGGAGCAGGGAACTGTTATTTTATGCCTTCGACTCACTGCCTCAAGGAAAGTGTTTATTACAAAATTTTAAAGGGTCTGTTTCAGAGGAACAACTTCTGTGATGCTTCTCTCTGTTTGTTTGTTTTCTCCTCTTTTATTCTTATTTTTTCCTCTCCTCTCTGATTATTTTGTAAAGTATGATAGTGTAGCTTTGAGTGCCCTGACGTATGTACCTATACCTCCACTAACAGCCCTGCAGACTGGCACTGGACGCTGAGTTTTTAATTGTGTGTGTGTGTGTGTGTGTGTGTGTGTGTGTGTGTGTGTGTGTGTGTGTGTGTGTGTGTGTGTGTGTGTGTGTGTGTGTGTGTGTGTGTGTGTGTGTGTGTGTGTGTATGCCTTTAAGTCATCTCTCTGGTGATTCATCACACCAACCAGCAGGTCTGGACAAGAGACCGCTGTACTTTTATATTCAGTGGAAACCGAGGGTGAGGCAAGAGTGGAGGGCGGGAGAGAGAGAGAGAGAGAGAGAGAGAGAGAGAGAGAGAGAGAGAGAGAGAGAGAGAGAGAGAGAGAGAGGAGAGAGAGAGAGAGAGAGAGAGAGACAAGACTGGCTATGAGAACTCTGGCTGTGACGCTGGGACTGGTGCTGAGTCTTTGAGCACCACTCTTATAGCTGAAAATGGCCAAAACAAAAGACAAGGGAGAGAGGCTAGTCCACACCTCTAATGAGAAAATGGCCAGAGCTGGAACAGAGCAACGGAAACTTTAAACACATTTACAGAAGTATTTCAGTCTCTTGGCAAACGTTAGATCACAAAACCTTGTAAGCTTGCTATCTGAACTATGTCATGATGATGTGATTGATGATGAAAACAAATTATTTTTTTTATCTTAAAATCCAAAGCGAAGGGCATAGATGGCTATAAGGATGCTATGCTAGTATAGCATGTTGCGGATGTGAGTAAAACCTGCCTGTTTGCCCAGCTCCAAGAACAAAGGAGGTAAGGGCTTATGATGATAGACATAAATACTGAGTCCTGGTAACTAACCTCCTCCTATTTCCCCTGTGCCAACTCTGGCAGGAACTTTGATCTTTCCCATTCATCCACTCGGCTTTTTCCACTACCTCGGATAAGTCAAGACTGATAACACATACAACGATGAGTTTCGGGGAGTTTTAGGGAGAGTCTTTTACAGACACAAACACGCACGCACGCAGACACAGAGACACACACACCCACAGATACACATGCAGACACGTGCACGTGCATGCACAGTCACGTATGTACCCGCACGCATACACATACACACTCTTATCTCATACACTACATGGCCAAAAGTATGTGGACACCCATTCAAATGAGTGGATTCAGCTATTTCAGCCACACCCGTTGCTGGCATGTGTATAAAAATTGAGCACACAGCCATGCAATCTCCATAGACAAACATTGACAGTCAAATGGCCTATACTGAAGTGCTTGGTGACTTTCAACTTGGCACCGTCATAGCATGCCACCTTTCCAACAGGTCAGTTCATCCAATTTCTGCCCTGCTAGAGCTGCCCCGGTCATCTGTAAGTGCTGTTATTGTGAAGTGGAAACGTCTAGGAGCAACAACAGCTCAGCCGCAAAGTGGTAGGCCACACAAGCTCACAGAACGGGACCGTCGAGTGCTGAAGAGCATAGCACGTAAAAATTGTCTGTCCTTGTCACATCGGCTTAAATGATTTGGGAGACAGACGCAGGAATGGGTAATCGTTTTTTTATTGTACCCAAATTACATCGTGCCGTGTAAAGGCACAGGGACGAAGTGCAACCAAACACGAAACAAAAACACAGGGTTGAATCCCACACAAAAGAGCGAAGTGTACCTCGAATAAATAACACACGCGCACAATGATTAAAACACGGGATGAGACCCGTAATCATCTGCACAATCCACAAGGGCACCAATGCCCAAAACACACAGCACAGGTACTCACACACACCAACCCAACCGACATAGTAACAATAATTGACAGCCCAATGGAAACCAAAGGGCACATGAATAAATGTCCCTTTTTCAGGACCCTGTCTTTCAAAAATAATTCATAAAAATCAAAATATCTTCACAGCTCTTCATTGTAAAGGCTTTAAAAACTGTGCTTGTTCAATGAACCATAAACAATTAATGAACATGCACATGTGGAACGGTCGTTTAGACACTAACAGCTTACAGACGGTAGGCAATTAAGGTCACAGTTATGAAAACTTAGGACACTAAAGAGGCCTTTCTACTGACTCTGAAAAACACCAAAAGAAAGATCCCCAGGGTACCTGCTCACCTGCGTGAATGTGCCTTAGGTATGCTGCAAGGAGGCATGAGGACTGCAGATGTGGCCAGGGCAATACATTCCAATGTCCGTATTGTGAGAAGACAGCGCTACAGGTAGACAGGATGGACAGCTGATCGTCCTCGCAGTGGCAGACAACGTGTAACAACACCTGCACAGGATCGGTACATCCGAACATCACACCTGCGGGACAGGTACAGGATGGCAACAACAACTGCCCAAGTTACACCAGGAACGCACAATCCCTCCATCAGTGCTCAGACTGTCCGCAATAGGCAGAGAGAGGCTGGACTGAGGGCTTGTAGACCTGTTGTAAGGCAGGTCCTCACCAGACATCACTGGCAACAATGTCGCCTATGGGCACAAACCCACCATCGCAGGACCAGACAGGACTGACAAAAAGTGCTCTTCACCGACGAGTTGCGGTTTTGTCCCACCAGGGGTGGTGGTCGGATTCGCGTTTATCATGAAAGGAATGAGCGTTACACCGAGGCCTGTACTCTGGAGTGGGATCGATTTGGAGGTGGAGGGTCCGTCATGGTCTGGGGCGGTGTGTCACAACATCATCAGACTCAGCCTGTTGTCATTGCAGGCAATCTCAACGCTGTGCGTTACAGGGAAGATATCCTCCTCCCTCATGTGGTACCCTTCCTGCAGGCTCATCCTGAAATGACCCTCCAGCATGACAATGCCACCAGCTATACTTCTCGTTCTGTGCGTGATTTCCAGCAAGACAGGAATGTC
This sequence comes from Oncorhynchus mykiss, assembly GCF_013265735.2. NCBI lineage: Eukaryota > Metazoa > Chordata > Actinopteri > Salmoniformes > Salmonidae > Oncorhynchus > Oncorhynchus mykiss. The sequence continues at coordinate 32,779,511 of NC_048572.1, forward strand.
AGTGTTCTGCTATGGCCAGCGAAGAGCCTGGGCTAGGGCTAGGTCCATTCGTCCCAGAAATGTCAGGGTGCCTTGGTGGAAGAGTGGGGTAACATCTCACAGCAAGAACTAGCAAATATGGTGCAGTCCATGAGGGGGAGATGCACTGCAGTACTTAATGCAGCTGGTGGCCACACCAGCTCCTGACTGTTACTTTTGATTTTGACCCCCCCCCCCCCCCCCTTTGTTCAGGGACACATTATTCCATTTCAGTTAGTCACATGTCTGTGGAACTTGTTCAGTTTATGTCTCAGTTGTTGAATATTTTTATGTTCATACAAATATTTACACATGTTAAGTTTTCTGAAAATAAATGCAGTTGACAGACAGTTTATATACAAATACATATCAGTGGGAATAGGGGACAGGTGTGAGTAATGAAAGTTCTGGAGACAGTCCTTGGTTGCAACACTCAGTACCAAGTTGCAAACTGCCTCTGGAGGCAATGTCAGCTCAAGAGCTGTTCGTTGAGAACTTCATGAAATGTATTTCCATGGCCGAATAGCCACACACAAGCCTAAGATCACCAACTGCGTTCAACATGCTCAATGCCAAGCCTCGGCTGGAGTGGTGTAAAGATCGTCGCAATTGGAGTCTGGAGCAGCGGAACCGCGTTCTCTAGAGTGATGAATCACGGGTTCACCATCTTGCAGTCCGATGGATGAATCTGAGAACGCTACCTGCCAAAATGCATAGTGCCAACTGTAAAGTTTGGTGGAGATGGAATAATGGCCTCGGGCAGTTTTTCATAGTGTAGGCTACGCCCCTTAGTTCCAGTGAAGGGAAATTTACATTCTAGACACTTCTGGGCTTCTAACATTCTGGCAACAGTTTGGGCAAGGCCCTTTCCTATTTCAGCATGACAATGCCTCCGTGCACAAAGCGACGTCCATGCAGAAATGGTTTGTCGAAATCGGCGTGGAAGAACTTGACTAGCTTGCACAGAACCCTGACTTCAACACCTTTGGGATTAATTTGAACGCCGACTGCGAGCCAGGCCTAAACGCCCAACATCAGTGCCCAACCTCACTAATGCTCTTGTGGCTGAATGGAAGCAAGTCCCCACAGCAATGTTCCAACATCTAGTGGAAAGCCTTCCCAGAAGAGTGGAGGCTGTTTTAGCAGAAAAGGGGGGGACGGACTCCATATTAATGCACATGATTTTGGAATGAGATGTTCGACGAGCAGGTGTCCACAATATTTTGGTCATGTGGTATATTACCTAGATGACATCTCCTCATGAACACTAGTTTACCCTCAAAACAGGCAGAATTAATCACATCTGTACATAATGTTGGCGTGTTTCGGTTAGAATGAGATGTTCGACGAGCAGCTGTCCACATACTTTTGTAGTGAATGTCCATGTTGTCACATTGTTAACACGAACAAGCTGCCTTCTCACTGATCCCGAGGCAGAGAATACTCATTCCTAGTAAAAGAAGGGTACGGCAACCGCTAGCATACACCTATCCTCAGTTTGTAGCAACACCCTATAAAAGTTTGAACACAGAGCAGCACCAAGTCAGATGTTTTGGTGGACATGTGTGGGAGGTATAGTCCTGGAGCAGTATGTAGAGGCCTGTCTTTTTATTTTGGTTGGCAACATCTATACTCCCTTTTACCATGTACACACACACACGCACGCACGCACACACACACACACGCACACACGCACACACGCACACACGCACACACGCACACACACACACACACACACACACACGCAAGCAACACACATCCTGAAAACACACACACATACTGAAAACCAGACTATCACTACCTCACTCCCACAACTGTGGAGGCTTTGAAAGCAACACAGGCCGACAACTGTTCACACACAGCTGTACATCACCGCTAAGAGCAAGCAATTGGAGAAGGGGGGGGGGGGTGTGATATTGATGGAACATCACCCATCACCCCTCCCGGTCCTTTTAATATCCTGTCATGTCTGTTGTCGAGATAGCAAGCTACAACCACAAGAGAGAACCAGTACAAGCACATACCCGACAGAACACTCTCCTCTTACCACAGCTGTTCAGACCGCCAAGCAGCACAACACTATCTGAGGAGACAGTGCATCAAGAGGCAGGTTGCTTCTACAGCTACACAGTCTGAGTCTGTGACAAGATCTAAATGTGAAAATGTCAGAGATAGGTGATAGGAGATAACGTCTCTCGCTTGCCTGGATGAGAGAGAGAGAGAAGAGGGGGAGCAAAGCCCCCCAAAATAAATGCTCGCTTCTCAAGAGCTGGAATTAATGTCGGTATGAATCTCCATCAGCCACTGTTTGTTAGGTCACCCGTTTTCTCCACCTCCTTTCCTTCTAATCCTTCCAGAGATGGATGTTTCTGGTCACATTCAATGCAAAGTTCAAGAGACTACTTTTTTCTCTGCTTGAGAGAGAACATTTTACATTTAGTCATTTAGCAGTGCACCTTTCTGAGCTGCCATTTTTCCTGCCTCTCAGGTGTCATAATTTTCCCTCCAATAATTGACCCTCCTGATCTTTGGGGTTGAAACGACAGTTTTGCCCATTAAATATCCTTAAATGTAGGAGGGAAGCCTTCATTCTTCGCTCTTATTCTTCAAATCACATTACAGCTCATCCCAAGGCTATCCTCAGGTGTAGAAAGCCTTTGTTTTAAATCCTAGAGATTCAGCAAGGTTTCTCATTCAATAATGTACTTTTGTTTTTATGAATTTATCTAAACAAAGCAAAGGTATAACTAACTGAATGAATCTGAGAATCAGAAATGCTTGGAATGAATACCTTTTTATCCATGTGTACATTCTTAGAAAACAAAAGTTATATCTAGAACATAAAAGAGTTATTCAACTGTTCCCATAGGATAACCCTTTTAGAGAACCTTTGTTAGTTCCAGGTAGAACCCTTTTGGTTCCAAGTAGAACCGGTTTGTGCCGGAGAAGAAGGCAGTTTTACTTGTCCCCAACCGAGTGTTTTTTTTGTTTTTGTTATTTATTTATTTTGTTCATAATGTTCCTGATACCATCTCTTATTACCCCAAAATAACTTCTGGACATCAGGACTACGATTACTCACCACAGACTGGCAGTCCTTTTTTTCCTTTAACGAGTCTGACGAGCCCGACGTGAACTATATATTGCTTTTTCTGGAACAGGCCCAGATCCCCGTGATTTGCGTGAAGAAGAGGCAGAGAAAAAGGGGCCAAAGGGCGAGCTGCATTCTGAGAACTCGTAGGCGATTGAATACACCCACCACTTCCTTCCATTCTGCTAGCAAATGTGCAACCTTTGGAGAATAAAATCGATGACCTACGCCCAAGATTAAACTACTAACAGGACATTCAAAACGGTAATATGTTATGCTTCACGGAGTCGTGGCTGAACAACGACATTATCAACATACAGCTGGCTAGATATACGCTGTACCGGCAGGATAGATCAGTGGCGTCTGGTAAGACAAGGGGCGGCGGACTATGTACAGTATTTTTGTAAATAACAGCTGGTGCAATTTATCTATGGAGGTCTCAAGCGTTCCCCGGTGAATTTATCCCTGTGTTTCCTGTCTCTCTGTGCCAGTTTGTCATGTTTTGCAAAGTCAACCAGTGTTTTTTCTAGCTCTTATTTTTCCCAGTCTCTGATTTTTCCTAGCCCTCCTGGTTTTGACCCTTGCCTGTCCTGACACCGAGCATGCCTTTCGCCTGGTACTGTTGGGACTCTGACCTGGTTTATGAACTCTCGCCTGTCCCCGATCTGTCTTTTGCCTACCCCTTTTGTTATAATAAATATCGGAGCTCAACCATCTGCCTCCTGTGTCTGCATTTGGGTCTCGCCTTGTGCCCGTATACCTAGATAGTTTTCATCAGTATTATTCGTAGCTGTTTACATACCACCACTGTCAGATGCTGGCACTAAGACAGCACTGAATGAGCTGTATATCCCCATAAGCAAACAAGAAAAAGCTCACCCAGAGGCGGCGCTACTAGTAGCCGGGGACTTTAATAAAGGGAAACATAAATCCGTTTTACCAAATTTCTATCAGCATGTTAATTAGGGATAGGCGTCTGGCTGCGGAACACCAGCCGACAACATCCGTTGAAATTGGAGGGTGCAATTCAAATAAATAATCGTAATATTAAACATTCATGAACATACAAGTATCCTATATAATTTAAAAGCTTACATTTTTGTTAATATAACTGCGTTGTCCGATCTAAAAAAGGCTTTACGGCGAAAGCATGCCATGCGATTGTCTGAGGACGGCGCCCTACATATTTTTCAACCAGCACATGCTTCATAAAATCACAAACAGCATTCAACACCATACTGCCCTCAAAGCTCATCAATAAGCTAAGGACCCTGGGACTAAACACTTCCCTCTGCAACTGGATCCTGGACTTCCTGACGGCCTGCCCCCAGGTGGCAAGGGTAGGTAACAAAACATCCGCCATTCTGATACTCAACACAGGGGCCCCTCAAGGGTGCGTGCTCAGTCCCCTCCTGTACTCCCTGTTCACTCATGACTGTACGGCCAGGCACGACTCCAACACCATCAATGAGTTTTCAGATGACACAACAGTGGTAGGTCTGATCACCAACAACGATGAGACAGCCTATAGGGAGGAGGTCAGAGACCTGGCCGTGTGGTGCCAGAACCACAACCTCAACGTGATCAAGACAAAGGAGATGATTGTGGATTGCAGGAAAAAGAGGACCAATCACACCCCCATTCTCATCGACGGGGCTGCAGTGGAGCAGGTTGAGAGCTTACAGTTCCTTGGTGTCCACATCACCAACAAACTAACATGGTCCAAGCACAACAAGACAGTCGTGAAGAGGGCACGACAAAACTTATTCCCCCTCAGGAGACTGAAAAGATTTGGCACGGGTCCTCAGATCCTCAAAAGCTTCTACAGCTGCACCATCGAGAGCATTGATTCACTTCCTGGTATGGCAACTGCTCGGCCTCCGACCGCAAGGCACTACAGAGGGTAGTGTGAACGGCCCAGTACATCACTGGGACCAAGCTTCCTGCCATCCAGGACCTCTATACCAGGCAGTGTCAAAGGAAGGCCCTAAAAATTGTCAAAGATTCCAACCACCCTAGTCATAGACTGTTCTCTCTGCTACCGCACAGCATGCGGTGCCGGAGTGCCAAGTCTAGGTCCAAGAGGCTTCTAAACAGCTTCCACCCCCAAGCCATAAGACTCCTGAACACCTAATCAAATGGCTACCCAGACTATTTGCATTGCCCCCTCCCTCTTTTACACCGCTGCTACTCTCTGTTGTTATCATCTATGCATAGTCACTTTTATAACTCTACCTACATTAACATATTACCTCAACTAACCGGTGCCCCCGCACATTGACTCTGTACCGGTACCCCCCTATATATAGTCTCGCTAATTTCTTGTTACTTTTATTTATTTTTCTTATCCGTTTTATTTTAAACTGCATTGTTGGTTAGGGGCTCATCAATAAGCATTTCAGTGTAAGGTCTACCTACACCTGTTGTATTTGGCGCATGTGACTATTACAATTTGATTTGATTTTAAATGATTCTTCCTGGAACCAAAAGGGTTTTTACCTGGAACCAAAAAGAGCAATCCTACGGGGACAGCCAAAATAATCATTTTGGAACCCTTTTTTTCTAAGAGTGTAGTGCCACAACATCAAATCCTTTAGGTTAGTAAGATCCACTGATTTTTATCTCCCTGTAAAATTGATTGAAGCCAGCCAGAGGGAGAGAAGGATTCACCCTCAATTAATCTGCAGAAATCCGTAATAAAAAATGTAAGGAAGTAATAGCCCAGGAATTACAGGACTGATGGGCTTGCAGTTCAATTAATTAAATAGAACACATATTTTACTAGGCATTAAAAGTGGACTTGGTAAGACGGTGGTAAGACACCATCATGAAGCTTGAGGAAAGTGGAGGCATTTGGGCCCAGCCTCAAGTACATGTGTAATGGATGCTGCTGTCTCCTTGTGCCAAGAGTTGCTAGGCATCCTCATAATGAAAAGGAAGGATTTGAGACTAGAGCTTATTTTGAATTGATTTACATGCTTTCTAAGAAATCCTGTTTGGACTTGGAGAGACTTAACAGTGTAAGGAACACAGCATATCTCTTTGGACTTCTACGGAAGATGAAGTTCAGGTTTATTAAAGCCAGAGTTTGTGTGTCAGACTAACACCCAGCACTCCACTTGGTTTGCTGTAAAGCCAGTTTCCAGTTTACATTCACAGTCACATTTTAGTTTTATAATTTGAACAAACATCATTGTTAGGCTTTACTCATAATACTTTCAATTATAACGAGTCTCTTCATCCATAAGCTCATTAAAGGAACAGTAATTGAATCAGAGGCAAGAGGTGCTAATTTTGTTGGTAACCTTAGCATTGTATAAGACAAAGTGTTTTTCTGAATGTGAAATACGTTTTTTTAACTTACAAAGTTCCATGGTTCCTTGATATAGTATAGACTGTGGGCTCCATGCTGGTCAATCCTTAGCCACACCTATAGTCACTTCCTGGTTTGAGTGTGTGTGTCGAGTAAAGATAGTGAGACGGATAAGTGGACAACAGTGAAATGAATCTATGCATAAAAATAGTTGTGGAAAATTAGTCTGATGAATCGCTTCTTGTTGTAGTCCTTTTTGTAGATAAGAATGTTAATTTGGGAGACCATTTTGAGGTTGCGAGGAAGGCGCAAGGACAGGTGAATGCAGTCAAAGTAACCAGGAATGGCATGGTGTTGATATCTTGGGTATCTAAAGAGCAAAAGGAGAAAGCATTGCGAAATGATCAACTCATAAAATGGACAGCTTTGATTTTCGGAACAGGGCACTGGTAAAAAGTGTTCTCTGGCGTCCTGTTGGACATTGACAATCAATATCTAAGGCTGAAACATCCAGGAGTAATTAATGTACGTTGCTTGACCTGTATGGTGGATGTGAAAAAAGTGGAACGTCTATCTGTAATACTGATGTTTAATGAAGAGTTTTTCCCAACCCCTGTAAAGCTGGGATATATAACATATGACCGTTCGTGCAAAAGCCACGAAAACGCAAGAAGTGCAAAAAGTTTGGCCACGCGTTAAGTGTTTGCAAACGGGAGGAACATGTTACTGTGAATGTAAAATGCTGTAACTGTGATGGGGATCATGTTCCCTGAGTGCACAGTTAGGGTGAAATGCGTCAAGGATCAGGGCTGTCCAGCAGGTCTCAACGTGGAGGCGGTGAAGAGTCGAGGGGGCAAGTGGCCACATAGCGCTGAACAGATGGCCATGGATGCACCGCAGCTAGTTGTAAATGTTCATCATCAGTCAAGAGATCTGGATACACTCATTGTGAAGAAGACCTATTTTGTAGTGTTTACTTTGTAGTGTTTACTTGCACAGTTATTAATTGTAGCTGATACTCAAGTGACCAAGAAATCCAAGAACCTGGACATCATTGTGTCTGCGTCCAAAACGTATTTGGGGTTCAAAGATTTCATGGCATGGACTAATGTCGTCGGAAGATGGCACGATCTCCCAGGCGTCTTCTAAGCCTGTGTCGGGGCCGCTTGCATGAATATTTTTTTGCCTGAATTTGTCCTTTTTTGGGATCTTTCTTATCCAATCGCACAGTAGGTGGCGGCATGCCCATCCAATTGTTGCAAACACCATGACATTAGAGAAGAAGAAGAAGCGTGTGTGTGTGTGTGTGTGTGTGTGTGTGTGTGTGTGTGTGTGTGTGTGTGTGTGTGTGTGTGTGTGTGTGTGTGTGTGTGTAATAAAACAATCCCCATAAAAATGTGTGTGTGTGTATCAGCAGAGATACTGTAAATAATGACGAGATGGTCTCTTCCCTAACAATGGGAGTCTTTCTCTGTTAGGGTGAAAGAGGTTGAGGTGTCATTAAGCAGACCGATAAGCAGAATTGCTGTATTCCTGTGTGGACAGAATTTGATGGGATTGAACCCTCTTGCTTCGCCTCTTCCTCTCTGGTAGTAGGAAGGGGGAAGCCATCTTAACTGTATATTTCATGTTCAGAAATGTTTGGTAATTATGGCATTGAATAAAACAAACTTAGGGAGGAGGCTTCTGATGTTAACATGCATGAAACCAAGGCTTTTTACGGTTACAGAAGTGAACAAATGATAGTGCCTGGGGAATAGGTGTGGTACTGGGGTCTACAGGGCCTGGGCTAACCTCTAAATAACCAGAGGAACAGAGGAGGAGTAGGATAAGGCTACGGCTAAAGTCTATAAGAACTGGTCGTCTAGTGCGTTTGGAATGGAGAATAAAAGGAGCATATTTCTGGGCGTGGTAGCATAGATTCAGGGCATAACGTACAGACAAGGGTATGGTAGGAGATACAGTATCTGTTTTTTTTGCATGGGCTGCGTCTCAATCCACCACATCCGCCAATATCACCCGTCCGCATCTGCGGTGAGAATTGGCAGAGCTAGAACAGTGTTTGTCAGTATATATTGACAGTATTATGGTAATCTCAGTTTTTCTCTATGATGCACACAAGACTCGTCTGAAGGTCCAGTTATAAAAGATACCAGTTAAAAAAAATGAATGGAAGTATATATGGAGAAAGTTTAGTGCCTAAAATAAGGGGATAAATACATGTGAAAAGAAAACGAAATAGTTTCCTGATCTTTCTTTAATCTCTCAGATATAGGACAGACGCAATCTTCTTTTAGATTTTATTTTTAGACTATTTTCCATATTTTGAAACTGTTATATGGCTAATAGCAGTAATGCCAAATGTAATGTTTTATCCAATTTATATATATAGTAATGATATTCATTGGTGGAAGGAGAAAAAAAAAAAAAAAACCTAGACCTAAAACATAGAATACCCACCCACATCACACCCTGACCAAACTAAAAATAGAAACCTACAAAGCAATCTACGGTCAGGGCGTGACATTTACCCCCCCCCCCCCCCCCCGAAAGGTGCGGACTCCGGCCACAAACGTTAAACCCATAAGGGAGGGTCTGGTTGGGCATCTCTCCGCGGTGACGGCTCTTGGCCCACTCAAGTGGCGCCTTTAGAGCGGCGTCCCTTGCCGTCGACCTCGGACTGGGGACCCTTGCAGCGGGCCCAGGACAGGCGGGAGACTCCGGCAGCGCCGGAATGAAGGGCGAATCTGGCAGAGCAGGAGTGAAGGGCGGCTCTGGCAGCACCTGACTGACGGGCGGCTCTGGCAGCTCCGGACAGACAGGCGTCTCTGGCAGCTCCGGACAGACGGGAGAGGAGGAGACAGAGTGACAGCCTGGTGCGTGGGGCTGCCACAGGACCCACCAGGCTGGGGAGACCTACAGGAGGCCTGGTGCACGGAGGAGGCACCGGGCTGTGGGGGAGCACTGGAGTGCAGCCTTGGTAACACTCTTCCAGGCTGGATGACCACCTGTGCCTGCACCTCGAAACGGTGTACCGGAGACCAGACACGCTGAGCCGGCACAGACACGCTGAGCCGGCACAATACGCCCTGGCTGGATGCCCACTCTCGCATGGCACTTGTGGGGGACTGGCCTATAGCGCTCCGGGCTATGAGCACGTACTGGCGACACCGTGCGCTTGACCGCATAACACGGTGCCTGACCAGTACTGCGCTTCTTCCGGTAAGCACGGGGAGTTGGCTCAGGTCTATCGCCTGACTCCGCCAATCTCCCCGTGTGAACCCCCCAAAAAATATTTTGGGGCTGCCTCTCGTGCTGCCGTGTTCGTGTCGCCAACTCCATTCTCCTGTAACCCTCCTCGCACTGTTCCAGAGAATCCCAGACGGGCTCCGGCACTCTCCCTGGGTCGACCGACCACCTTTCTACCTCCTCCCAAGTTGTCTCATAGTCCAGATCTCGCTGCCTCTCTTTACCACGCTGCTTGGTCCTTTTTTGGTGGGTGATTTTGTAGCGATTTTCGTTGTTGGAAGGAGAGGAGTACCAAAGTGCAGCGTGGTACGTATCCATAATATTTTTTATCAAGAATGAATACACGAACAAAAACAACAAAACGATAAACGAACAGTTCTGACAGGTGCAACAAACACTAACCAGAAAATAATCACCCACAACTCAAAATGGGAAAACATGCTACCTAAGTATGGCTCTCAATCAGAGACAACGATAGACAGCTGCTCTCTGATTGAGAACCTTACCAGGCCAAACACGTAGAAAAAGAAAACCTAGACCTACAACATAGAACACCCACCCACATCACACCCTGACCAAACTAAAAATAGAAACCTACAAAGCAATCTACGGTCAGGGTGTGACATATATATATATTGATAGCTTAACCCTTTGATTAGTACCAGCAAATGGGTGTGATCATTCTACAGTGGTCCCTGAAGCGTACTCTCAAAACGGTGTGATTAGAACGCTTATTTAGATAGTCCAGTTTCGATTAACGTAACTGGCTATACTGTTTTTTTCACCAAAACAGTTTGCCCAAATACAGTCCTTACAAAGTTATGTTCTGAATGTGACCAGTTTATTTTTGGATGCAATGTTCAGAAGTAGCAACAGCCTGACATTATCATCAAAACCGGTAAATGTAGGCTACATTATTCCTAGCACTAACTGAGGAAAGATTGACATATTTAGCTCGGCTGATAGAAACCAAAATATTAATTAGCTAATAGCAATTACTATTTACAATTCATCACATCACGGGTAAACTCACCATTGATTGAAATAATTTAGTAAAACACTTTCTAAGACTCGAAAGTAATCTGATGATGGGTAGTTTGCGCACGCCACCACATTCGTTTTTTCCGAGTCAACCAAAGGTAAGAAGAGGAGACAAGATGAGTTTATTCTGTTTGCAGTATGCATGTTGAAGGGGGTGTATCGTCTACAATCATTCACTTCCCTTCATTCAACTCCCAGAACTTTACACGAAAGATGAGTAAACCATTCCTTCACCGCATTTTGTTATAACATCTTTGGTCTGACAAACATTTACGTGACAACCGGAATGCATTGTATGATGTCAAGAAACATGGCGTCACACATAGCTGCGAAATAGCATAGCATTAGCTTATCATAATCAGTACAACATTCAAAAAAGTATTTTACACATATCGTAGGTGTCCATTACAATCCATGCAATAATCTCAATAATTAAAAAAAGAGAATAAAACTGTGAAACATTATTCTCCATACATACAGTTGAAGTCAGAAGTTTACATACACTTTGGTTGGAGTCATTAAAACTAATTTTTCAACCACTCCACACATTTCTTGTGAATAAACTATAGTTTTGGCAAGTCGGTTAGGACATCTACTTTGTGCCTGACACAAGTCATTTTTCCAACTATTGTTTAAAGACATTATTTAACTTATAATTCGCAGTATCACAATTCCAGTGGGTTTACATACACTCATTTGACTGTGCCTTTAAACAGCTTGGAAAATTCCAGAAAATGATGTCACGGCTTTAGAAGCTTCTGATAGGGTAATTGACATAATTTGAGTCAATTGGCGGTGTACCTGTGAATGTATTTTAAGGCCTACCTTCAAACTCAGTGCCTCTTTGCTTGACATCATGGGAAAATCAAAATAAATCAGCCAAGAACTCACAAAAAAAGTCTGGTTCATCCTTGGGAGCAATTTCCAAATGCCTGAAAGTACCACGTTCATCTGTACAAACAATAGCAAGCAAGTATAAACACCATGGGACCACGCAGCATACCGCTCAGGAAGGAGACACGTTCTGTCTCCTAGAGATGAATGTACTTTGGTGTGAAAAGTGCAAATCAATCCCAGAACAACAGCAAAAGACCTTGTGAAGATGCTTGAGGAAACAGGTACAAAAGTATCCACATCCACAGTAAAACGAGTCCAATATAGACATAACCTGAAAGGCCTCTCAGCAAGGAAGAAGCCACTATTCCAAAACCGCCATAAAAATGCCAGACTACGGTTTGGAACTGCACATGGGGACAAAGATCGTACTTTTTGGAGAAATAAAAATAGAACTGTTTGGCCATAATGACCATCGTTATGTTTGGAGGAAAAAGGGGAAGACTGGTGTGGCAGCATCATGTTGTGGGGGTGCTTTGCTGCAGGAGGGACTGGTGCACATCACAAAATAGATGGCATCATGAGGGATGAAAATATGTGGATATATTGAAGTAACATCTCAAGACATCAGTCAGGAAGTTAAAGCTTGGTTGCAAATGGGTCTTCCAAATGGACAACGACCCCAAACATGCTTCCAAAGTTGTGGCAAAATGGCTTAAGGACAATAAAGTCAAGGTATTGGAGTGGCCATCACAAAGCCCTGACCTCAATCCTATAGAACATTTTCTGGGCAGAACTGAAAAAGCGTGTGAGCAAGGAGGCCTACAAACCTGACTCAGTTACACCAGCTCTGTCAGGAGGAATGGACCAAAATTCACCCAACTTATTGTGGGAAGCTTGTGGATGGCTCCCTGAAACATTTGACACAAGATAAACAATTTAAAGACAACGCTACCAAATACTAATTGAGTGTATATCAACTTCTGACCCACTGGGAATGTGATGAAAGAAATAAAAGCTGAAATAAATATTTCTCTATTTATCTATCTATTATTCTGACATTTCACATTCTTAAAATAATGTGGTGATCCTAACTGACCTAAAACAGGGGATTTTTACCAGGATTAAATGTCAGAAATTGTGAAAAATTGAGTTTAAATGTATTTTTGCTAAGGTATATGTAAACTTCCGACTTCAACTGTACATACATGCTACAGTAGAAACAACATGATATACAGAAAATAAGGCAATACTTTGATAGGAATGCACACATGTCCACAGTTATTATTTGTAAGGAAAACAACTATGAAGGCAATGCGAGCGCCAGACAGAAAAGGTGTCAGGGGGAAAAAAGTTTGTGCAAGACTGAGCAAATGTCTATATTCTTTATCTGCGGAAACACTGGGGAAGAACTTGGGCTCTCCTCGAAGAGAGAAGTTGGTCCGGCTCAGTAAAGCCTCAAACATAAATTGTTCCCGCAACAGTGAAATGGGCTACTTCTATGTGAATTAAACAGGAGGCAGAACACACCTCAATTCAAACTGTTAGAAAAGTAAACTTGTTAGAAAATAATTCGAAAATTGAAACCTAACTTATAGATAATTAGCAGGCAGCATGTCTTAGTTTGAGGGCAGTGTGGGTTAACTTTCCTGTGGTGTAAAAATTACATTTTGGAACAGTGAGTACATTCTGACATCACATGCATAGAGAAAACGCTGGGACGACAGTTAGAGATATTTGGAACTCAAAGGTTAAGGGGTCTTAAAATTCTAAATCAAATCGCTAAATGATCCTTGGTATGATGGTCTAAAAACAATTCCATATGTTAGCTTAAACTGCCCCCTCCCCTGGCTTAGAGAGGGTTTAGAGAGGGCTTAGACGCTAGAGGGTTAATTTAAGCCTGGCATCCTGATCCTAAACCTTTATGTTGATGATTATGGCTATAGCAGCACTCTCAGTGATCAAACCAAGAAACTTAAACCCAGAACCTCCTTATTGCATACTCTCCATTAGCTGTGTCCTCTTTTTATTCCACAATATGTGTATGTGCATGCCACAGTATGACTCCCTGATAAAATAATGGTGAAATAAATACAAAACATTAATTACAAAACATTACCTGAGTTTCTCCTGAGCTTCTCCTGAGCTTCTCCTGCTTGGCACAAACCAAGCACTGCACTGTCCTCATGGTGGTTATCACATATCACATTTAAGGAAAGGCACTCCAATTCAATTAGTAATTCCATTCCCATAGATCTCTGTTCCTCAGTGAAACCGAAGTTTTGTGCCAGCAGAGCAAATTCCCATTATGGACATTAGTGGCTTATTGACAAGCCCAAGGCTTTAAGTTCACATGGAGAGCAGGGTGAATGAGAATGTCTTCATCAGCACAGCTCACACTCTCATCTGAGAATAATCGCATGTACTGTACAGCGGGTATCATGAGTAATAACCGCCCTTGTAATTTTTATAATTTTGTTGCGTTACAAAGTGGGAATGAAATAGATTTAATTGTGATTTGTTGTCATTGATCTACACAAAATGCTCCACAATGTCAAAATCAAAAGAACATTCTACAAATGTTTAGAAATGAATACAAATTCAATAACTAAAATATGGTATTCACCCCCTTTTATTTATGCCAGCCTATATTAGTCCAGGAGTAAAATTTGGCTTAACAAATGACATAAGTTACATGGGCTCACTCACATGATTATTTAACCTTTTCACGCGTGAGTTCCAAATATCTCTGACGGTCCCCCCAGGATTTTTATGTGCGTGATGTCTGAATGCGCTTACTAGCAAGGTATCCATTCAACTGGCAACAGATTTTCATGCAAATATTCTAATATCTGCATAAAGAAAATATTTTCCAAACCAGTAGTGTGTTTCATCGTGCACTTACAAATCAGTGCGTGATGACGTACTACCAAATACAAATCTAAAGTTCACTGTTTTTTTCCCCATCGCCTCATTCACGGGGTGTCCCGCGGTAGGACATTTTGTCAAGCGGCAGCAGTGCTCCTGCCATTCACGTACACGTTCAAGTGACGGTTCATGTTCAAGTGCCGTTTTCCTCTCACAGCCCACACAATCCCTTCTTCCGACCAGAGACAGTACAGCTACCAGTCAGGCAAGACACTTTTTCAGAGTCAAGCAAGCGGCATGCCTACTCCCTCTCGCGACCTATTTTGTATATAATTTGTATTGTTTAAGATACATTGGATGTCATGTCCATTTGAAAAAGGTTTGTGGAGAATTACTGTAAATGATTTACAGAATTACTGTAAAGTATGTGTGTGGAAAATATATCAGATAACGAGGGCCAGTCCTGGACACCTGGATCCCACTGGTGACGACAAATGAAATCCAGTCAAATCAAATTGTATTGTTTACTTGCAGGCTTCTCACACAGTGAGATTCAAAAGGCTGGGATGGGCTACAGGACAGGAGGCAAGCAGCTTGGTGAGAAGGCAACAACTGTTGGCGCAATTATTAGAAAATGTAATTATTTTGCAAAACTTATTTTCCACCATAATTTGCAAATAAATTCATAAAAAATCCTACAATGTGATTTTCTGGATTTTTTTCCCTCATTTTGTCTGTCATAGTTGAAGTTTACCTATGATGAAAATTACAGGCCTCTCTCATATTTTTAAGTAGGAGAGATTGCACAATTGGTGGCTGACTAAATACTTTTTTGCCCCACTGTATATGTGCTTTCTTGAGCAGGGGGACCTTGCGAGCGCTGCAGGATTTCAGTCCTTCACAGTGTAGTGTGTTACCAATTATTTTCTTGGTGACTATGGTCCCAGCTGCCTTGAGATCATTGACAAGATCCCCCCGTGTAGTCCTGGGCTGATTCCTCACCGTTCTTATGATCATTACAACTCCACAGGTGAGATCTTGCAATGAGCCCCAGGCTGAGGGAGATTGACAGTTCTTTTGTGTTTCTTCCATTTGCAAATAATCGCACCAACTTATGTCACCTTCTCACCAAGCTGCTTGGCGATGGCCTTGAAGCCCTTTCCAGCCTTGTGTAGGTCTACAATCTTGTCCCTGACATCCTTGGGTCTTGGTCATGGTGGAGAGTTTGGAATCTGATTGATTGCTTCTGTGGACAGGTGTCTTTTATACAGGTAACAAGCTGAGATTAGGATCACTCCCTTTAAGAGTGTGCTCCTAATCACAGCTACTTTCAGGTCTATTCATAGATGTTTGAGCTCTGGTTGGGTACTCAAGGACATTCAGAGACTTCTCCTGAAGTCACTCCTGTGTTGTCTTGATTGTGTGCTTAGGGTCGTTGTCCTGTTGGAAAGTTTAACCGTCGCCCCAGTCTGAGGTCCTGAGCGCTCTGGAGAAGGTTTTCATCAATGATCTCTCTGTACTTTGCTCCGTTCATCTTTGCCTCAATCCTGACTAGTGTCCCAGTCCCTGCCACTGAAAAACATCCCCACAGCATGATATGCCACCACCATGCTTCACCGTAGGGATGGTGCCAGTTTTCCTCCAGATGTGCCATTCAGGCCAATGTGTTCAATCTTGGTTTTATCAGACCAGAGAATCTTGTTTCTCATAGTCTGAGAGTATTTAGGTGCTTTTTGCAAATTACAAGAGGGCTGTCATGTGCCGTTTACCTAGGAGTGGCTTCCGTCTGGCCACTCTACCATAAAGGCCTAATTGGTGGAGATGGTTGTCCTTCTGGAAGGTTCTCCCATCTCCACAGATGAACTCTAGAGCTATGTCAGAGTGACCATCAGGTTCTTGATCACCTCCCTGACCAAGGCCCTTCTCCCCCGATTGCTCAGTTTGGCTAGGCCAGCTTTAGGAAGTCTTAGTGGTCCCCAACTTCTTCCATTTAAGAATTAGGGAGGGCACTGTGTTCTTGGGGACCTTCAATAATGCATAAATGTTTTGGTACCCTGCCCCTGATCTACTGACAATTACTTCAAACTCATGGCTTGGTTTTTGCTCTGACCTGCACTGCAATTTTCAAGTCTCATAGCAAAGTGTCTGAATACTTACGTAATTGTATCTTTATTAAACTAGGCATGACAGCCTAGGAACAGTGGGTTAACTACTTTGTTCAGGAGCAGAACTACAGATTTTTACCTTGTCAGCTCGGGGATTCGATCTTGCAACCTCTCGGTTACTCGTCCAACGCTCTAACCACTAGGCTACCTGCCTCCCCAAGGTATAAATAAGGTATTTCTGTTTTTTGAGCATGTCACCAAAATAAGACCCTCAATATTTGTTGGAATGGAGCATCAACCTCATCGTGCACTTTTACCACCCTGTGAAGTTCATCATAGCTTATTTCATCTGGAGCCTATTAAATTGAATGGTTTCCAAAGTCATGGTTGGAGAACCACACACTATGTCATTGCGTGATTCAAAGTTTACTTCGATATGATGGTTACTACAGTATATCGATATTTTAGCATAAAGGCGTTTCCACTTCCCTTTCTCGCATAATTCATTTGATAGACACAAAAACATCCCACCATGTCGGACAAACAAATTATCTGTCGGAATTTATAAAATTGTACTGAAACATCCTGTTTTCACCACAGCTGTCTGATTTGGATTGTATACAGTATGACTAGTCGCATAGAAACTGTGGATTACTATTCCAAAATGTAATTGTTAAGTAACAGGACCGTTAACCCGCCTGCTCTCAAACCAAGGCACTGCCTGCTCGTTATCTATAAACTGTTTCAACTTGTCAATAAAAAATCTAACAGTTTTATGTTTTAATAACAATTTGAAAAGAGCTGCGTTCCGCCTCCTCATTAATTCACATAGAACTAGCCCATTTTCCTTTGGCGGACAATTTATGCTTGAATCGTGCTATGCTAATTGAAGCCGAGGATTAGATGAGCCGGACAAACTTCGCTCTTTGATGAGAGCCCAGGCACTCCCCCAGTGTTTCCCCAGGTCAATTAAGCAGACATTTGAGCATCTCCAATTAAACTACCTACCCCCCCCCCGACTTCATACGGTAAATGCAGTGCAGAGGATTGTCTGCAGCAGGACAGCCCCCGGTGGATGGACACCGAGGGGTGTGGTGCTCATCCAGCAGCTCTCTCATGAGGTTCTCTCTGTACTTTTGGTAGGTAACCATCTCACCAATGGGGGAGAGGGAGTGGAGAGAGATTTTGCAAATGTAATTGCATAATGGAACTCTATGCTTTTTGTATGTGAACTGTATGTCCAATTGCAAAAAACCTTGTACAGTAATGTGGCCATTAAAGGCAGCAGTGTCGATCTATTGGATGAAATATCTTCTTATACCACTAGGTGGTTTTCCGAGCATATTCCACAAAGCTGTTTATCATGTCCACCTGCCCCCATTTTGAGGCTATAGTCAAGCACACAGTCTGGTTTGATCTTTCTCTCTCCCATCTGGTGGTCTACCTTCCCCGTGGTTCTCTCTTCTCCTTTAGCTCCATGGCATTGCGATTGGTCTCCTTCACTATGTCTCCCACCAGTTCCTCTGCCAGAAACTGTTTAATGCACTCTGCCTCAGAGGGAGATGGCAAGAGGCTTTGTACTCTAGACTGGGACTCATTAAAGCCAACAGCAGGGCCAGGAAGGGTGAAATGGCTGGAGGCCTTCCAGCTACTGTAGACCTCCTGCACTTCACCCACTGTTATTCTGCCTCCATCACCACCAGCATCTTCAGAGGGACTTGGGACTTCATCAGTGGTAAAGGAGTCCTCAGATTCAGGGTTCTCAATGGAAATAAAGGTTGGGGGGCAGCACTTCACTGTCAAAATCTGTTTCCTCACTTTCATACTCAGTCTCATTGTCAGATTTTTACCACATTTTTGAGTTGTCTTTGTTTTAAAGACATTGCTAATCCTACAGTTTAGCCAACTAGCTACGTACATAAACAACAACATTGAATGGCTCAGAGTGAGTGTCCAGGTGTCACGTCCTGACCTTAGTACCTTTTGTATGTTTCTATTTTAAGTTGGTCAGGGCGTGAGTTGGGGGGGGGCATTCTATGTTTTGTTCTTGTGTTTATATTTCTATGTGTTTGGCCTGGTATGGTTCCCAATCAGAGGCAGCTGTCAATCGTTGTCTCTGATTGAGAACCATACTTAGGTAGCCTGTTTTCCCACTCTTGTTTGTGGGTGTTTGTTTTCTGTTTAGTGTACGTCACCTTGCAGAACTGTTTCGTTTCTTCCATTCACTTCATTATTTTGTTTTGTGTGTTCAGTTAATAAATTAACATGGACACATACCACGCTGCGCATTGGTCCGATATTTCATACTCGGCGTCAGACGAAAAGATCCGTTACACCAGGGTGATGTGTAGGATATTTAACATGGCAGGTTAGGTGAATTAACGTGGCAGGTTAGGAGAACTAATGCAGCAGGTTAGGTGAATTCATGTAGTCGGTTAGGTTAAGATTAGGTAAAGGGTTTGTGTTACGCCTCGATCACACCTACAGCGACATTGCGCAAAATGGTAACTGCGTCATCTGGATGTGTTGAGCAAAAGTTCAACATTCACCTTCTGCAACCATTTATGTCAAGCTGTCTATGCATACAATTTGATTAATATGTTAGATAAATCCAAAATATGCACCACACAGAACGCACTGCAACTGCCTCTGCAACACAATGCTGCACGGCAAACGCAGCGTGTACTTCTTGTGTACCAAAATGCAAAGACGTTGTAGCTGTATGTTGGACTTTTGTTGCACGCGTATCCAGTAAATATTTTGGATAACATAATGAAGAAAGTTTGACTCCAGAATTTATTGCTCAGCATTGACACAATGAAGTTGCCGGTCTGATCATTCAATGCTACAGCTGTCAACAACTGTTGTCCCCAACATGACTACTAGATAGAGCTGGGCTGTAACCATTGCTCCAAACAGTTGCCAAATGTTATTTTTTCTTGGACAGATTTAGGTAGGTCTCTCCCTGTTTGCTGAACCTGTTCAATTGAAATGTTAGTTTTCATTGTAAAACAGAATGTTTCGCAACTGTTTGGAGTAATGATTACACCCCTGTTGTTGGCCTACTCCATCTTCGCCACAATGGTAGAAACATAAACAAACCATCTGTGGCTATAAATCATATCAGCGGCACGCTCCACTCGTATCAGTAAATCACTATCAGGAAAGGGTTTGTGTGGTAATTATTTATTTTGTGTTTTATTAACATGTTTTCAAGTAGTGGTGACAAATCATACATTTCAATTCTTGCATAGATTGTAATGGACACGTGTGTAAAATACTTTTTTGAAGGTTAGCATTATGATGAGCTAATGCTAAGCTATTTACCAACTATACGATATGATATACATTTTTGTCCGTTTACATGGAAATTCATTTTGTGACGTCAGTATACAAATACACAAACACAACACAATATACCACATGCAGTACGGAAAACTGGAAAGTTTGTACAAAAGTCACATTTCCATTTCCACATATTCAAAGTTTCCACGTCCTACTGTCCTGGATCTGTGTGGAAGCATTTTTGTTCATTCGATACATTCTGGGTTTCACATAAATGTCTGTCAGGCCAAATATGTTATAACAAAATGCAGTGAAGGGATGGTTCACTCGTTTTTTGAGTAAACTTCCAGAAGTGAATGATTGGAAGTGAATGATGGTAGACGACACCCCCCCCTTCAACATGCGTATTGCAAACAGACCCAACTCATTTTGTCACCTCGTCTTATCTTTGGTTGATGTGGAAAAGCAATGGCGGCTCGCACAAACTCCACCCACCGTTAGATTACTTTCAACTTTTAGAAAGAGTTTTAGAGTTATTTTGATCACTGGTGAGCTCACCTGTGATGTGATACATTGTAAATAGTAATTGATATTAGCTCATTCATATTATGGTTTTTGTCAGCCAAGAGTTAGCTAAATATGACCGCTTGCATTAGCTCATTCTTTCCTTGTTACCGCTAGAACTAAAGTAGCCTACATTTTTCGATATGGATGAGAATTGTGTTATGCTTTTGTTACTTCTGTGAATGTCTGAAAATCTGCATCCAAAAGTAAACTGCTCACACTGATGACATGAAGTTGTGAAGACTGTGTTTGTGAGAAGTTTCTGTGAAAACATAGTGGCCAATCTAATTCTAATCTCAGAACTGTATGTACTGCATATCAGTTCACTGAATCCTAGCATTCATATCAGTCTACTCTGGTTTACTCTGAGTAGGCTACACAGTGAGAGCATGTGTAATTGTACATGCTAAATGGCTTTCAATATTTTGGAAAAGATTGGTTTGCGCAGCAGGTGCACGAGTATTTGGTGATGAGACTTGTGGACCTTGATAATTTATTGTTAAAACGAGAGGTTGCCTGGATCTTTAACTTAAAGACCCTTGCGCCCTTCGGTCTCAACGTAGACTTTGATCTGAAGCCATTCTTGTGACTTTGCCATTGTAATTGTTTGTAAGCTTGTGTAGTCAAATAAATGTATGATCGTATGCTATCCATTTGTTGTTTGTATGCTGTTCTTTGTATGACATTTTAATATTTGATAATTAACCAATGATATTAGGCCACTCTTGGCCATGATTACAGACACCTGTGTCTTTTGACACTACATAAACGAGTCATCCCGCAGTGTTTGTGATTATACCCTGATGAAGACAGCTTGGCTGTTGGTAATAAAATGTTTCCATCTGAGCTCCTAGAGTGTGCGGCTCTTTTATTTCCAAGTTTTCTACTCCGCTAGCCAGCACGTCGCCTAAATAGGTGTGCATTTCTTTTTCTTCTAGATGAGACTTGTGGAACCTTTAGTGACTCCCCATCCCGCATGAGGGAGTGTAATCGTCGACTGACGCTAATTAGCATAACGCAACGGACATAAATATTCCTAGAAAATATTCCTATTCATGAAAATCACAAGTGAAACATATTGCGACACAGCTTAGCCTTTTGTTAATCGCCCTGTCATCTCAGATTTTCAAAATATGCTTTACAGCCAAAGCTAGACAAGCATTTATGTAAGTTTATCGATAGCCTAGCATAGGATTTTGTCCAGCTAGCAGCAGGTAACTTGGTCACGGAAATCAGAAAAGCAATCAACTTAAATCGTTTACCTTTGATGAGCTTCGGATGTTTTCACTCACGAGACTCCCAGTTAGATAACCAATGTTCCTTTTTTCCAAAAATATTTTTTTTTGTAGGTGAAATAGCTCCATTTGTTCTTCACGTTTGGCTGAGAAATTGCCGGAAATTGCAGTCACGAAAACAGCGAAAAATATTCCAAATTAGCTCCATAATATCGACAGAAACATGGCAAACGTTGTTTATAATCAATCCTCAAGGTGTTTTTCAAATTTCTATTCGATAATATATCAACCGGGACCGGTGGGTTCTTAGTAGGATAGAGAGAAACAATGGCCGCATTTGTCCTTTACGCACCAAACACTCTGAGAGACTTCACCTGACCACTGACGCAATGTTGACGTTCAGACTCATTTTTCAAAATAAAAGCCTGAAACTATGAATTGTGACACTAGACACATCAGGGAAGCCATAGAAAAAGTAATCTGGTTGATAGCCCATTCACTGCTTAATAGGGACGCATAGGAATGCAGAGCCTTCTAAATAAGAGTCCCTTCCTGTTTGGATTTTTCTCAGGCTTTCGCATGCTACATCAGTTCTATTATACTGACAGACAATATTTTTACAGTTTTGGAAACTTTAGAGTGTTTTCTATCCTAAGCTGTCAATTATATGCATATTCTAGCATCTTGTCCTGACAAAATATCCCATTTACTACGGGAACGTTATTTTTCCAAAAATGAAAATACTTCCCCCTAGTCACAAAAGGTTTTTTAAGTTTGTGTCAAAATTTCCACTGAAGGTGCCTCCTCTCCCTGTTCTGGCGGTGCTCGGCGGTCGTAGTCGCCGGCCTCCTCGCTTCCACCGATCCATTTTTCCTTTTCGTTTGTGTCTGTCTGTTTTTTCTTTACACCTGTGTCCTGTTAGTTAATTTCGGTGGGTTTATTAAGCTCTGCTGCCTGCTATACTTTGTGCGGGATTATTTGCTGTTGTTGCTCTGTTAGGGGTGCGTGTTTGCGCCACAGGTTTTTCTTTCTCACGGTCGTTGTACCGTTTTGGACTGTAATTAGGGGTAGGGGTTTCTCCTCCGTGTGTTGCATTTATTCCCTGTGTGTGGCGACTTCGTTTGGGCATGTTCCTCCACCTGTTGTTGTTGAGTTGGGACTTCTAAGAAACTATTGTGCTACTGGGACTTCCTTGCTCTCCTCCTCCTGACTCCTGACTCCTGCACCTCCCTCCTCTTAGGAGGCACGTAACATTTTGCAAGGGGAGAAATGACACAATGGACAATTTCTTCACTTCACTG
The DNA here is from genome assembly GCF_013265735.2 of Oncorhynchus mykiss. NCBI lineage: Eukaryota > Metazoa > Chordata > Actinopteri > Salmoniformes > Salmonidae > Oncorhynchus > Oncorhynchus mykiss. Next base: position 32,802,415 of record NC_048572.1, read on the forward strand.
TCATTGGCGAACAAGTTGCTTGCAAATAAAACAAGCAGGGCTAGCACCATGAACAACGTAAGGCAGGAGCCTGTAGCCTGAGGAGACTATGTTGGTGAGCAAATAGACCGCCATTGCCCTCTGTTCTATTTGCAAATGTGCAGTCACTGAAGAACTCGAGCTCCGTTTGAGACTATCCTATCAAAGGGACATGAAACATTGTAAATTCCTGTCTTTCTCAAAGGTGTGGCTGAATGGGGAATGGATAATATGTACATCTTGATAGTTTTTCTATGCATCATCAAGACCAGGTGGCAGACTCGGGTAAGAAGAAGAGGGGATGGGGATCTCTCTTTGTTAACAACAGCTAATGCGCAATCTCTAAAGTTAGAGTTTTTTCTCACCTATGTTACCTCATGATAAGCTGCCGACCATACTATTTAGCAATACAGTTTTCATCTATATTTTTCGTAGCTGTCTATTTACCACCACAAACCGATGCTGGAACTAAGACTGCACTTGTTGACATCTAGTGGAAGCCATAGGAACTGCAATCTGGGTCCTAACCATTTATAGACTCTATAGGCATTCAATTGTAAACTACCAACATCAAAAAATCCCACTTCCTGGATCAATTTTCCTCAGGCTTTCACCTGCCATATCAGTTCTGGAAACTTTAGAGTGTTTTCTATCCAATACTAGGATGCATATGTATATCCTAGCTTCTGGGCCTGAGTAACAGGCAGCTTACTTTGGGCATGTTTGTCATCCAAACTTCAAAATACTGCCCTCTACCCAAGAGAGGCTAACGATGTGTATGTGATCAGTAACATTTGATTTGATTTGATGTGGCAGGGCTTGCAAACTATTACTGATTACAAGGGAGAATCCAGCCACAACCTGCCTGGTGATGCGAGCCTAAATGGCTTCAACGCTCGCTTTGAGGCAAGCAACACTGAACCATGCCTGAGAGCACTAGCTGTTTCGGACTACTGTGTGTTCTCACTCTCTGTAGCCGATGTGGGTAAGACCTTTAAACAGTTTAAAATGTGCAAAGCCACGGGCCAGGCGGAGTACCATGACGCAAAGGCACAGCATGTGTTGACCAGCTGATATTTTCGATATATCCCTGACCCGGTCTGTGATACCAACTTCTTTCAAGCAGGCCACTATAGTCCCTGTGCCCAAGAACGCCAAGGCAACCTTCCTAAATCCCTTTCGGCCAGCAGCACTTATATCTTTAGCCATGACAGCCATGAAATGCTTTGAAAGGCTGGCCATGGCTCACATCAACACCATCATCCCACACACCCTGGACCCACTCCATTTTGCATACTGCCCAAACAGATCCACAGATGATGCAATGTCTATTGCACTCCACAATGCCATTTCCCACCTGGACAAAAGGAATACCTATATAAGAATGATGATCATTGACTACAGCTCAGTGTTCAACACCATAGTCCCATCCGAGGTCATCACCAAGCTCAGGACCCTGGGACTGACAATCTCCCTCTTCCACTGGATCCTAGACTTTCTGACGGGACGCCCCTAGACAGTCAGGGTTGGCAGCAGCACATCCGCAAAGCTGACCATCAACACTGAGGCCTCTCAGGTGGTTGTGCCTAGACCCCTCCTGTATTCCCTTTTCACCCACAACTGCGTGGCTGCACACCACTCCAACACCATCATCAAATTTGCGGTGGTCAGGGAGGAGGTCAGAGACCTGGCAGTGCCAGGACAACAAACTCTTCCTCAACGTCAGCAAGACGGAGGGAATAGTAGTGGAGCAGGTCGGGAGCTTCAGAGCTTCAGATCTTCAGTGTCCACATCGCTAAGGAATTAACATGGCCCACACACCCACACAGTTATGAAAAGGGCACGACAGTGCCTCTTTCCCCTCAAGCGGCTGGGCCCTCAGATCCTCAAAAAGTTATACAACTTACAACATCGAGGGCATCATTTCCTGTTTGGCCCTGTTCGGGGGTATCATCGGATGGGGCCACATCGGATGGGGCCACAGTGTCTACTGACCCCTCCTGCCTCAGCCTCCAGTATTTATGCTGCAGTAGTTTGTGTTGGGAGGTGTCACAGGCCGGCTCATAGCGAGTGGCAAAAATGAGGGGACACGAACAACAGGTATAGGCCAATCAAAAAGGTTGTAAACCAAAACTATTAACTTTAAACAAAGAAAAAGGAATGAGGTGTGAAAGTATCATAATGTAAGGTTTATGTAAAGTGCAGGGATGTGTGAATCTGTGTGTGTGAATGACTGAGTGAAAACTATGCAAAACTACAAAGGAATAAACAAAACAGGATCATACCTGGAGGAGCAGAGAGAGAGAGAGAGAGAGAGAGTGATTAGTGAAGCAGTTTAAATACCCTGAGCCCAGGTGACTCCAATCACTAACGACCCTCCTCTGCCTGCAGAAGGAACCGCCCCTGCACTGCAGAGAGGCTGTGACAGGGGGCTAGGGTCAGTTTGTTATATCTGGAGTACTTCTCCTGTCTTATCTGGTTTCCTGTGTGAATTAAGTATGCTCTCTCTAATTCTCTCTTGCTCTCTTTCTTTCTCTCTCTCGAAGGACCTGAGCCCTAGGACCATGACTCAGGACTGCCTGGCATGATGACTCCTTGCTGTCCCCAGTCCACCTGGCCGTGCTGCTGCTCCAGTTTCAACTGTTCTGCCTGCGGCTATGGAATCCTGACCTGTTCACCGGACGTGCTACTTGTCCCAGACCTATTATTTGACCATGCTGGTCATTTATGAACATTTGAACATCTTGGCCATGTTCTGTTATACTCTTCACCCGGCACATCCAGAAGAGGACTGGCCACCCCTCATAGCCTGGTTCCTCTCTAGGTTTCTTCCTAGGTTTTGGCCTTTCTAGGGAGTTTTTCCTATCCAACGTGCTTGAACACCTGCATTGCTTGCTGTTTGGGGTTTTAGGCTGGGTTTCTGTACAGCACTTTGAGATATCAGCTGATGTACGAAGGGCTATATACAGTAAATACATTTGATTTGATCTGATCTAGACTGGCTGCATCACCGCTTGGTACAGCAACTGCAAAGCAGATGAAGGCCCAAGAAAATTGTCAAAGACTCCAGCCACCCTAGCGGTACCAGTGAACCACGTATGGAACCAAACAGGACCCTGAACAGCTTCTAGCCCCAAGAATGCTACCCGGACTACCTGCATAGACCCTTTTTTGGACTAATTCTCTTGTACTGATTCTATGCACACACACTGGACACTACCCACACACTCATACATACTTACACTAACACCCCAACACATACACACAATCATCCTGATGCCTAGTCACCTTACCCCTATACATATCGACCTCTATCGATCCAGTAGTCCTGCACATTGTAAAAATGGTACTGTAACTGAACTTTCTATAGTATGTTTATTCACATCTTCTGTGTTTTTGTTCTACCCTGTTATATTTGGTATTACATTGTTATTGATTACTACATTGTTATTGATTACTACATTGTTATTGATTACTGCATTGTTATTGATTACTACATTGTTATTGATTACTGCATTGGGGTTGGGGTTAGAGCTTGCAAGAAAGGCATTTCACTGTACTTAAAACTTGAAACGCACACACACACACACACACGTTCACACTCACCACGCTGCTGCTGCAGTCTTATCTATCCTGTTGCCTGGTCACTTTACCCCTTTACCCCTGTGTACATAGCTGCCTCAATTACCTCATACCCCTCCTGCGCAACGACTCGGTACTGTTGCTCCCTGTATAAAGCCATGTTATTTTTTACAAATTATTGTTATTCCTTATTCACTGTGTATTTATTCCTAGTTTCACTTTCATTTTTAATTTTTTTTTTGTATCTTTATCTTTCACTCTGCATTGGTGGAGAATGACCTGTAAGTAAGCATTTCACTGTTAGTCTACACCTGTTGTTTACAAATGATGTGAAAATAAAAATGTATTTAATTTGTAATATGATATATTGATGTATTAAACCACCCAGACACGTCAAATATACAGTTATCCTTCTTTACCTGGCTGCAGGACAGGAAGGAAACTGCTCAGGGATCTCACCATGAGTCCATTGGTGATTTTAAAACCGCTACAGAGTTCAATGGCTGTCATGGGAGAAAGATGAGGATGGATCAACAACATTGTAGTGACTCCACAACAATGACCTAAAAAAATATTCCTAAACATGCATCCTGTATGCAACAAGGCACTGAAGTAATGCTGCAAAACAAGCCATTGTTTAACTGCCTTCTTATTTTCAAGCATGGTGGTGGCTGCATCATGGTATGGGTATGCTTAACATCGACAAAGACTTGGGGGGTTTTCAGGATAAAAAGAAACAGGATGAAGCTAAGCGCAGGCGAAAACCTGCTTCAGTCTGCTTTACAACAGACACTGGGAGAGGAATTCACCTTTTTAGCAGGACAATAAACTACAACACAAGGCCAAATATACTGTACACTGGAGTTGCTTACCAAGAACACAGTGAATGTTCTTCAGTGGCCAAGTTACAGTTTTGACTCAAATCAGCTTGAAAATATATTGCAACACTTGAAAATGCTGTCTAGCTATGCTCCCCAACACCTTGACAGAGATTGAAGAATTTTTTAAAGAATAATTGGCAAATATTGCACAATCCAGGTGTGCAATGTTCTTAGAGACTTACCCAAGAATATTTACAGCTTTAATTGGTGCCAAAGGTGTTTTTCACAATGATTAAAGGATTTGAATACTAATCTAATCAATATATATTAGTGTTTTATTTTTCATGAATCTTAAAAAAAAAATGGAATTGTTCTTCCACTTTGACATTAAAGAGTATTGACAAAAATTACAATGAAATCCATGTTAACCCCACTTTATAACATAACATTTGAAGAAATCCAAGAGGGGTGACTACTCATGATAAGCACTGTATGTGAGAAATAAGTAGTCTTCCGCATGAGTTTGAACAGTTACCACGAGGGAGTCCCACTGATGCGTGACTGACTTGAACTATCAGCTATCATGCGTTCTGACCATGCACAGGCTCTATTGCAAATATCCTGTATTGTATTCAAGTATGAGTAGATTGAATTACAGTAGATGAGTGCAATATCACGGTTCATTGGTTTAATTTATATATGAACATGGGCTTTTTTCGAAATGTCTTCTAATTGACAGAGATGGTTGACAGTGAGACAGTACACTATATAGGAGACAGATCCTACCCACTAGGCACAGATGTCATTTCATCATCTAGTTTTGCATTTGATTGAGTTGTCAAATGTGTTGTTGTCTTAACTTTTACTGTTACTGATTTATCCAACTCATAAACAATGTAGAACTTGAACTTTGAATTCTCGTGGATGTAGTGTTTGTGGAAAGATCCGCAAGTCATGAAATCGATATGTGGTATACGAATCTCTAAGGGAATGTTCAAGTCAAGGGAATGTTCAAGTCAAGGGAATGTACAATATGAGAAAGCACTTTCCATTCCTAGTCAAGTCATGTGACATCATATTGTTCCTTCAAGGTGGATAGCCTACATGCAATGAGTCCATAAAGAATATGCTCTGCCAAGGTCATGCACATCAAGATTGATTGAAATTGGACATCTACAGTATCTATGTCCTGAGGACATTGGGAAATGCCTTCAAACCGGCCACTAGGGGGCAACAGTGAGCGCCATTACTATCGAGTAGGCTGGACCGGGGTGGTGGATGGGCATAATCCCATGACATAATCCCATGACTGTGGATCAAAAGGTTGTGTATTTAATCCCAGTCGTGGACACAGGTTATTTCTTTTTGGTTTTAACCCTATCCTAAACTTAATCCTAACCTTAAAACCTCTTAAGGATTGGCCCATTTCTTTTAGATTTTTACCTAAAATGACATACCCAAATGTAACTGACTGTAGCTCAGGCCCTGAAGCAAGGATATGCATATTCTTGGTACCATTTGAAAGGAAACACTTTGAAGTTTGTGAGGATATTAAAAGAATGTAGGAGAATATAACACATTAGATCTGATAAAAGATAATACAAAGAGAAAAAAAACATATTTGAAATGCAAGAGAAAGGCCATTATGTATTATTCCAGCCCAGGCACAACTTCGATTTTGTATGTGTATGTGCAAAGTTTTAGAATGATCCAAGGAACCATTGCATTTCAGTTCAAAACGTTGTATCAAGACTGCCCAAATGTGCCTAATTTGTTTATTAATCATTTTTCATGTTCAAAACTGTGCACTCTCCTCAAACAATAGCATGGTATTATTTCACTGTAATAGCTACTGTAAATTGGGCAGTGCAGTTAGATTAACAAGAATTTAAGCTTTCTGCCAATATCAGATATCTCGATGTCCTGGAAAATGTTCTTGTTACTTACAACCTCCTAGCTAATCGCATTAGCCTACATTAGCTCAACCGTCCTGCAGGAGACCCACCAATCCTGAAAAAGTTTTTTAAATCATTCAGAATGAGTGCCTAAATGTAACCGCTAACTTCAAAATTTTATGCTTCGAGAAATAGTCCGCCACAGTAGACACGTCATAATACCCATAATCTGCAATTCATTTTTCACATTAATTGTGTGTTTGGTGTAGACTTACCTTGGCGTGACGATTTGATAGCTGTGTTATTCTCTCTCAAAGGAGCTGAGTTTGATCAATATATTCACCTCAATTGACTTAAATTATTGATAAAAGTTACCTTGTCCGAGACAAATTTTGGGCGGTAATTAAAACGTCTCGCCGGGGTAAACCCACACGAAACACAGACCTTATATGAAGTAGTTCTAAAATCCAAGATGGAATTATTAATTGCAACAATAACAACATGGAATCATTTCCAGGTATTATGACTCACACTGTGGTACTCAATGGAATGATACAGAGCAGCAGGAGCAGCAAAAAAAAACAGTCCTAAATTTGAAGATAGGAACAACTTCAAAATTTGACGTTTGGAAACGTGGATGAACGTCTAATTCCGCAATGAGACCGTGAAAGCTTGTTGGGTCAAGAACATGCATACTATACAAACACAACCATACAACTTCTGTGAGAAGGGGCAAAGAGATGATATGGCCTTAAAAACCTTCTGCCACATGCATCCCGGAATTGACTATGAAAAACGTATAAATTGAATGAGCGTCATTGCATAACATTGGGCTTATGAGAAACAAACTGCAACAAAACTGTGCTGTCCCTTTTGCATTTCAAATGAGACAATAGTTACGCTTACACAGTCTGAAATTAAACTTGACTGAGTGGGATGTTTCACTAAGCTCCAATTCTCCATAATATGAAATATTCTCCTCAGTGGCAACTCTTTTACAAAAAGGTCATCTCTGACTCCTCGAGACATAAATTAGTTTTTGCTCTTTTATTTCCCCCTCTTTTCTTTTCAGAGCTTTTCACCAAGAGATGATTTAAATGACAAAGCTAAAAAAAATGTATATTTCAGTTCCTTTAATGGACCAATCTTTCAGCCAGTGCTTTGGGGTTGCTTGAAGGCATCAGACAGAGAACAAAGACAGCCCGTCTATTCCAATCCTGACCTGATCAAATTGACTGTTATTTCAGACCATTAATGCTCAGCTTTGACTATAAGAGCTGTCTTACAGCTTACGTACACTTGACACAGACAGACACACTGAGATAGTGTCATTATAGAGAGCAAATGCAGTCAAAAGACCAATTAGTGTTATACGTGTGTACCTCAAAGACACCTCGGGGGCTTTACATTTCCTTTCAGGACAAACAGATAGGAAATGCTATTGGGAAGTGAAAAAAGGGGAGAATATCATGAGAGTTGTTGAGTGAAATAGAAACAAAGGAGAAGTTCAGAAGGGAAGTCAAAACGATTTACTCAAGTCTGTTTCCTCATTTCAAGGAAATGTGATATTCATTTGCATATCAAAGTGAATAAATGCATAGTCGTGAATCACGAGACATCTATGGTATAATTATGTTGATATGTGTTTATAACAGGAGTTGACGGAGGACTGAAGGAAGATTAGCGAGGGTTAAACTGCAGTGACAGACCTGAGAGTCAGGGGTGAATAAAAGCTTTGAAGCAGAATACATTACCTTTTGTTTTATTGCAAAACGCCCCCACTGTCTACTGCCTTTGTGTGGTTTTTCAAGATGCTCCACTGTGTATGAAACGCATATTGTATTCTGCCAGCTCCAATATGCTAGAGTCAGAGGACTGACTTGTACTGTACCTGCTGGCCGGCTTGCTTGTTGGCTCAAGACCATGTTAGCCCATTGATCTAAAGCCCACTGCATTAGCCCTCTGAGATTAAAGGAAAGATTAACACATTTTGAATGTTATATCGTTTTTAGGCATCTCTGAGCGATGTTCTATCGATTCCCAGGGTCATTTAATGTTTTCATGTGTATCATGAGCTCTTGCCCTTCACACTGGCAGAAATACAGCCGGTAAGACTTAGCATTGTGAGAAAGGCGCTCTGACTACTCTAGAAGTTAATAGGAAGATGACTTTTAGATTCATAAAATGTCTACCGTACATGTCAGATTTCAATACTGGTCAAGGTCATAACACGGGAGGTCGTGTTCTCTCGAATGAGCCATTGACCATATTTTTGGGATATTCCTACCTTGAGAAATCTGTAATTTAAGTACATCACACTTTTCCTATTTTTCTGAGCAGCATTGCATGCTGCTGCCCAGTGGCTCCACCCTTGCCAGGGAGGGATATGCAAATTATTTTTGGCTGTATCCCAATCCAAATGCAGCTGCCTGCTGCCTACCTGGCAGCTTCACATGAAACTGTGTTCCCCTGAGTGAGTGACGTTTGTTTGTTTACAAGACGTTTGTTTGTTTACTTTGTAGCCACTGTAGCAGAGTGAGCAACTAGTGCTAGCAATTCACTGAACAGCTATCCCAAAATGGAAATATCTGACACGAATAACAAGTAAACAAGTAGCAGAATCGATCTCCTCAGCGCCTGTTTAATGAATTAAATTGACACCGACTAGTACAATTATTCAACGGTGTAGAGCCTCCTTTCACATATTGCTTGATCTTCTGCTGGAAATATGACAGGTCTGCTTGCATGCAAGATACGAGCTACAATACTTTTGAGGGAAAAAAAGCTATTATACTGAATGTTTATGAATTATTAATAGCCAGAATAGCTCATGTTTTTTCTTCTAACGACTAGGTTTGCATTGTGATTCATTCATATAACTATCACACCTGTGCATATTGATAAATGACACTGATGTTCAAGATAACATACTTTGATATTAATTGATCACTACAGTGATGTGATGCAATCTAACTAGATTTGAAGGTCTAATCTTCTTCATCCCAATGTAAAGTAAATGCACTGCATACACAACAAACACTGGCACGCGACAAAGGATAACATGTCCAATATAATAATATAAGTGCATATCAGACAGGAATATCTATTCAGTAAAATAAATACAGCATTGTAATAGTATTGTATTGATGCCTTCCTCTCTTTTTGTAAGGGATTAGACAGAACTGTATCCACTAGATGCCCAAGCCTCAATACCAGAAAAATGTACAGGCATCAACACTTAATTTCAGAACAAATGTGAACATTTGTATTGGTTTTCCTGTATCTGTGCATGAGTTCTTATTAAAACACAGTCCACTGTACAAAACAAGGCATTCCAAAGTGAGGGACATCTCAATTAAATTCATTTCCAACATAAGCTTGTTCAGTATGTTTTTTTCTATACACAGTACTGGAGTTTGCAGGTTTTTATTCCAGCCCTTCACTAACGCCCCATCAAACTCTAAATTAAAGACTTCCACACGGTGCAATCCCCTGGGACAGGAATCACGTCTGTATTTCGGAATGAGCTTCATAAACGACAATGAGCTGACAAATCTGCACGATTAGCAATAACATGGGTGAATCTATTTCCATCTCAAATCAAATCAACGTTTATTAGCAGATGTCATAGCAGGTGCAGCGAAATGCTTATGTTTCTAGGTTTAACAGTGCAGTATGTGTCTAACACTGTGATGTTGCACACTCCCGAATAAAATCCTGGGATATGGTGATTATCATGGTGCCTGGGAGGCTTCCAAGTTATTTACATCTGTCTGGATGTCAGGGTGGGATGGGTGGGATGTCCTGCACAGACAAGGGGGGGGGGAGAAATTAACCTCACTGCTCGAATGTCAGTTCTGGTTCAAGTTGCTGAAGCCACAACTACCCTTATTAATGTGCAATTGTTTTGTTAACAGTTTTGCATATTTATAGGCTTGATCAAGTTGTTTACCGTTAGAGTTGAACAACTTATCCTCTAATTTTAACTAGTAACACCAAACCCAATAGTTCAACACGATAGGGGAAGGGAAAGTGACGAGAAAGTTAGCTAACGTAAGGGATATTTCTTTGTAATTGAGAACATTTGAGAAAATTGAACCTCTCTGAAATGAAAATGGTTGGTCCTCTCTTCAGCAAAATATATATTTACCTCAACCCTCCCTGAACACTTGAAAATAAAGAGTGACCCTCCCCTATACCCCCAAAAATAATAATTCAAACATAAAGGGGATAGCAGAGAACATGTCTACCATTTACCCTCTCTTCTTGTACAGACCAGAGCCTTAAAACAGTCTTACAAACTGTTCTTCGTCCTATAAGTATTACATGGCAGCTCAGGGCTGCTGATAAGAAGGTTGTGGGCTCACAGACCACCGTGGACAAGAGTAGGGGTGGAAAGATCTCCTTTATGGTAAAAGCATTGCATGAATCTATCATTGTATTTGCAAGTCCGGGAAATATTTTCCTTTTTATTAACATTTCATGCAGTTCTACATCATTAAACACATTTAAAATAATATTTTGTAATACCATACAAATGACAGAAATGACATGCTACGAATGGACAGAGAGATAGGCCTATGTATTCATCTTATCATATTTCTCCAATGCCAAATCAGTGTGTCTTGTTTGCAACAACACTGTCCCTGTTTGTAAATAATCAAATCCAAATGTATTTGTCACATGCGCTGAGTACAACAGGTGTAGACCTTACAGTGAAATGATTACTTACAAGCGCGTAACCAACAATGTAGTTTTAAGAAAAATAAGTGTTAAGTAAAAAATAGAAGTAACAAGTAATTAAAAACCTGTTTGGGCTTGACGTCCCGCTAGCGGGACAACTTCCGGTGAAACAGGAGGGCGTTCAATTCAAATAAATAATTATACACATGATGGATATTAAACATTTAGGTCTTATATCGGTTGAAGGCTTAAATTCATGTTAATCTAACTGCACTGTCCGGTTTACAGTAGCCATTACAGCGAAAACATGCCATGCGATTGTTTGAGGACGGCGCCCCACATCAAAATATTTTTCCACCGGCACAGGTTTTATAAATTCACTAATAGCGATTGAATATTCACTTACTTTTTGAAAATCTTCCTCTGATTTGTCATCCAAAGGGTCCCAGCTATAACATGTATTGTTGTTTTGTTAGATAAAATCCTTCTTTATATCCCAAAAAGTCTGTTTAGTTGGCGCCATCAATTTGAGTAAACCATTCGTTCAACATGGAGAGAAAGGAATCCAAAAATCTATCGCTAAACTTTATTTCAACAAGTCAAAATACATTTCTATTTACTCCTCAGATACCTGTAATTAAAATATAATATTTCTTACGGAAAGAAGCATGTTCAATAGGAAACCAATTTTAGCAGGTGCGTCTTGTCTTCATTGCACGCCCAAACACGAATTTCCAAGACTGTGTTCTTGTACGAAAATATTTCTTATTCGTTTTGGAAGTTACAAGTCTGAAACCTTGAACATAGACTGCTGACACCCCGTGGAAGCCATAGGAATTGCATCCTGGGAGCTAGAATTCAGAATGCCCCTATACTTTCCTTTGTAAGAGCATGGTCTCTCAAAATAAAACAATTCCCGTTTGGTTTTTCTTTGAATTTTCTCCTACTATATCTATTGTGTTATAGTCTCCTACATTATTTTAACTTTTCTACAAACTTCAAAGTGTTTTCTTTCAAATGGTACGAATTATATGCATATCCTGGCTTCAGGGTCTGTGGAACAGGCAGTTTACTTTGGGCACTTCAGTCAGGCTGAATTTGTAAAAAAGGAGCCTAGCTCTAGAGCAGCAGTAAAATAACAATAGCGAGCCTATATACAGGGGGTACCAGTACAGACTCAATGTGCGGGGGCATCGGTTAGTCGAGGCAATTGAGGTAACATGTACATGTACAGTCGGTAGAGTTAAAGTGACTATGCATAGATAATAAACAGAGTAGCAGCAGGGTAAAGGGGGGGGGGGGGGGGGGGGTGCAAATATTCTGAGCCGTCATTAGAAATCTGAGCATGGTACATTCAAAAGTTAGGCCTACCTTTCCACGCCAAACAGAGTAGGCCCAGATAGAGATGCAGAAAAGTGTAAGCTTTAACTACTGGTTACTCTTCTTCCATGGCTTAACCCAACGAGAGAAGTTCACAAGTGTTTCCCTTAAAGCTGTCTGGGTTTTAACATCTTCTATTGTACAGAAAGTGAAAAGCTTAATCAATTGATAGTGGCAGTATTAGATTATTTCCCAAGCAAAGTAAAACATTTTATCTCCTCGGTTATAGAAGGTTGTAGCTTTGCCTCTGAATGTCAAAGAAACAAAACTGATATCCTAATTTGCATCGGAGTTCACGTCGTTCTTGGGTATTTTACAGCTTGTTTCTAGCATAAAGCATTGCGGACCAAAGCGCTGTTTAGATCATTTTATATAATCGGATCCATTTTATTTTCTTAAAAATCTTCAGCTGTCTGGGTTTTAACATCTTCTATTGTACTGAAAGCTTTTCACTTTCTATACAAGCCTGTGCTTTTTGTAATGTTCTTTTAAAAAAGCAGGCCTGTGGTATATCCTACCCTCTCATATCCCCTCAATTCGAGTCTTGGTTTTAACTTAACAGCGCTTCACTGACACGGAACCATGAGGCACCATGAGTTGTCCATTTCTGATTGATTGTGCCGCAACTGCTGCTTGAAGTTTCAGAACCACAATGTCAGTTACTCGAATTTGGCTTATTGTGAGGTTAATCATGGCAAGAAACATATTGTTTTTAATAAAAATCAATTATAGTATTAGCAAGCTATCAAAGGTGACCTATCAAAGTTGATCTCCATCTCCTCTTCGTGCTCTCCTTCTCAAACTGAACAGAACATAGGCTGTAAGGTAGTCCTGTGTAGGGTATAGGGTAGGCTGTAGGGTAGTCCTGTGTAGGGTATAGGGTAGGCTGTAGGGTAGTCCATGCGCAAGATGGACAAGGCCTAATCCCACAGATCCTTCACGTTTTTAGGGAGCGTGCAATTGGCATACTGACTGCAGGAATGTCCATCAGAGCTGTTGCCAGATAATTTAATGTTCAATGCTCTACCATAAGCTGCCTCCAACGTCATTTTAGAGAATTTGGCCGTACGTCCAACCGGCCTCACAAGAATAGACCACATGTTTCTACGCCAGCCCAGGACCTCCACATCCGGATCTTCCTCTGCGAGATCGTCTGAGACCAGCCACCTGGACAGCTGAGGAAACTGTGGGTTTTCACAACTACAAAATATCTGTACAAACTGTCAGAAACCGTCTCAGGGAAGCTCATCTGTGAGCTCTTCGTCCCCACCAGGGTCTTGACCTGACTGCAGTTCGATGTCGTAACCGACTTCAGTGAGAAAATGCTCTCCTTCTATGGCCACTGGCACGCTGGAGAAGTATGCTCTTCACGGATGAATGCCGGTTTCAACTGTACCGGGCAGATGGAAGACGTGTTTGGCATTGTTTGGGCAAGCGGTTTGCTGATGTCAACGTTGTGAACAGAGTGCCCCATGGTGCATTGGGGTTATTGTATGGGAAGGAATAAGCTACTGACAATGAGCACAATTGCATTTTATCGATGGCAATTTGAATGCACAGAGATACTGTCCTAATGCCCATTGTCGTGCCATTCATCTGCCGCCATTACCTCATGTTTCAGCATGATAATGCACAGCCCCATGTTGCAAGGATCTGTACACAATTCCTTGAAGCTGAAAATGTCCCAGTTTTTCCATGGCCTGCATACTCACCATACATGTCACCGATTGAGCATTTTTGGGATGCTCTGGATCAATGTTTACAACAGCGTGTTCCAGTTCCCGCCAATATCCAGCAACTTCACACAGCCATTGAAGAGGAGTGGGACAAGATTTCACTGGCCACAATCAACAGCCTGATCAACTCTATGTGAAGGAGATATTTCACGCCGTGTGAGGTAAATAGTGGTTTTCTGATCCACACCCCTTTTTTAAGGTATCTTTGACCAACATATGCATATTTGTATTCTCAGTCATGGAAAATTCATAGATTAGGTCTTAATGAATCTATTTCAATTGACCGATTTCCTCATATGAACTTTTACTCAGTAAAATCTTTGAAATTGAAGCATGTTGCATTTCTATTTTTGTTTAGTGTATTTTTTGCATGGGCTGCATCTCAATCTACCGCGTCCGCTGATGTCGGCTTTCTGCTTCGACGGCGGAAAGGTGGATGAGCTACAGCGGTGTTTGTCAGACCAATAGACATCCCGGAAATCGGTCTTCTCATGGAAAGGTCTGTACCATTTGGGCTACAAACTAATATGACCCCACCATCGAAAGCAGAGACTCTCACGAACACGTACATGTTTTGCTCCACAACGCCCAGTACTTTACTGCCAAGTTTCCTTCCTCTCCGGCAACTGCAAGTCTGTCAAGTTACGAAGGAAGCCTGCATCTTTGTGTTTACTGGGTCTATTGATACACCATTCAAAGTGTAATTAATGTTCAAAGGAATTTTCAATATTTTACCCATCTACTAATACTGTAGGCTAGTAACTGTTTGTGGCATTGGAAAACTTCCCTGGTCTTTGTATTTTAATCTGTTTTTGAAATTCACTGCTCAACTGAGGGACCTTACAAATGATTTTATGTGTGGGGTGCAGAGAAGATGTAGTCATTGAAAAATCATGTTGAACACTATGTGACTTGTTAAGAAAATAATAACTACTGAACGTATTTATGCTTGCCATAACAAAGGGAATACTTATTGACTCCAGATATTTCAGCTTTTCATTTTGTATTCATTTGCAAAGATTTGTAAAAACATAATTCCACTTTGACATGATGGGGTATTTTGTGTAGGCCAGTGACAGAAAAAAAATCAACATTTTATCTATTTAAATTTTTTGTCTGTAACACAACAACATGTGGAAAAAGTCAGGGGGTGTGAACACTTTGTGAAGGCACCGTATATCTCTCAGATGTAGGAAAGTACTTATTTTTTGATTGTTAATTTTTCTGCCAGGTATGAATGTTATTCAATATGTTCCTATTGACTAAGAGCATTAAGGACAAATTCAATGTTTCATCAAATATTGTCTTTATATATATATATATATTTCTATACCTAAAGGGGTCCTACAATTCCAAATCAAATAGCTAAATGGTCCTTGATATGACCATCCTAAAACACTTCCACATGTTAGCTTAGTGGAAACCCAGTCTCGGGCCCATAGACTCTAATTAAATCTCACAAAAATCTGTTAAGGAAAATATTTACATTATGACCAAAGATATCCTACTTCTACTTTTCAGTACATTTTTTGAACTACACTTGATTCTTATGACTACTATCAATGCCACATAGGTTATTTCAACCAGAAGCTTTTTTTTTTTGAGGGGGGAGTTCCTGCTCTTTCATGGATCATCTTCATCCTGCTGTGAACGTCATTCAGCTGATTCACTGTAAAAGTGACCTCACAATGCGTGTGGGTGTGTGTTTGTGTGTGTGTGGTCAGGTGGGAGAAAGGCTGACAGAATTCTGTCTAAGGCATCCTCCCTTTTTCCCCACCCTCCTTTGTTTTCCTGTACTCCAATTTTCCGCAGAGGTCTGCACTAATAGGAGACAATGATTGGATTGGATGAGCTTCGGGGACTTTATGGCTGTGTTCTGCTCAGTTCCACCATGCTGAATACATTAGGCTTCCAACGCCAGAGTGAGTGTTATTTGGTGTTTGGGAAATATTAAACATAACGGCAGCACATTTCTGTTGGAAAAAAAAACGAAGATAACGTTCCTTTATTTTATCCAACAAGAATTAGGGTTATCAAATTACTTTCTTTGTTACCAACATAATGCTGCTTTACATTGGATTTTGTCATGTGGCAGAAAGTTAACTACACTGTTTGAAAAAAGGGTTTCAAAAGGGTTCTTCAGTTGTCTCCATAGGAGAACCAGTTTTGGTCCCAGTTCTAACCCCTTTAGGTTCCATGTAGTAAGATCTGTTGAAAGGGTCCTAGATGGAACCCAAAAGGGTTCTACCTGGAACCATAAAGAGTTCTGCAAAGGGTTATCCTATGGGGACAGCCGAATTACCACTTTAGGTCCCAGATAGCATTTTATTCCCCCTAAGAGTGTAGTATGGCTGTGGTGTTGAAAGAGAATGCAAACTCGGCATTTTTTACAGACAGAAAATAAAGTATGTTATATAGACTTGACATTTGTCCCAAAACATTTAGCACGTTCCATTCCAGCCCAAATCCCTTTATTGTGCATGTGTAAGAGAATGGAAACACACAAAGGGTTTAAATACCAATGGGAAATATTGTTCCGTTATATTGTTTGCCATAGTCTGGTTTATTTCAAATGTATGTTCATGCACTTGCCTGACAAATACACTTTGGCAGTTTAGGACATTGATGACAAATCAAAAACTCACTGCTTTAGCAATGCTAGTAAGTGTATTACCCATAATGCAGCTTACTTTTTCTACAGTCATTTGCAACTTGTAAGTATGTGTGGGGGTACAGTACGTGATATTTCCTCTTGGGAGACTTTTGAACAAGTGCGATAACAACTGTAATTTAGCTAGCAGAGTATTGCCACTCTCCCCGAGTGTAGACATTAAATTGCCTCACAAACCGTGAGGCGATGACTTGTTAGCTCAATATGAGAAAGAGTCAAGGACTCTGCAGTAGCAGTGAAAGGGAGCCCTTTTAAGAAATGTAAAAAGTGACTGGGTTTGGGCTTTTGTAAGCTTTAGAGATTTTATGCAAGTTTTCTGACTAGCTCTATACAGCAAATTGTGAATACCTATACAAATATGTATCTTATGCTATAACACAGTAATAACATACATAACATATATGTGATTCAAACATTCATACACAGCATGGTAAACCATGCTACTTATTTCTTACAAAGACTCAGTGTATCTTAATGTAAATTAGAAAAAAAGAGTACAAAACAACACCTGTGAATAGGGCCTTTTTGGTTTTAGGCTAGATGCATTTTCAGGTTAAGCTCAGACTTAACCAGTACTGTGTGTAATCTATGTCACTGTCCCTCTCTTACAGCAGCCTCCCCTATCCCATTAGTCATTTGATGAAATGGGAACAGGATGATTTTTGGAATGAGGTGAGATGAGAGAGGTGTCTTGGGCCACGCACACACACACACACACACACACACACACACACACACACACACACACACACACACACACACACACACACACACACACACACACACACACACACACACACACACACACACAAACCATTCAGTCAGTGGACCAGAGCAAGGATAAGGGTTATCTCCCCTCTTTTCAACATAATCTCTGGGGTAACTGTGGCTGGAATTCAACCCTCACCTCTCCTTTCAGGGTCTGGCCTCACTGTTAAATGAACGATTGAAAGAAGATGTTACTCCCTGTAGATTAAATAAAGTTTATGTGTTCAAGTCTTGCTGCAGCTCTGTCTGCAATCATTTATTTTCTATCTGGGCAGATTATCGTCTGCAAAACTCTGTTTCAGAGAGTAATTCTGATTCTGAATATAGTCCAGAAAGGCAGACTTAAGTGTGAAGTCTGACGCTATTTCCGAGTTTAATCATTGCTTTGAGATTAACTATATTACAAGGAAGGAACATTAATAACATGATATCATTTTTTTTAAGCACACATATTTGAAAAAAACTGTAGTGTACTTGTGTTGCTGTAATGGCTGCAAACTCTGGTCCAGCACCATCTATTGCTGCACTCCAGCAATCATGAATAACCAAGCAGTCTTGAATCAAGCCCAAATTCACAATTTTACACACAAAACATGTCCTAAATAAGTAATGCACACCTAAAGGAAGTGTTGTCCTGAGAGTTCATCCCAGAGGGAGAGAGAGAGAGAAAGAGAGTGTGAGCAAGAGAGAGATGGGGTGAGAGAGGGGGGTAGGGGGGATAAAAGAGACAGAGGTAGAGGAAAGAGAGAGAGAGAGGAGAGGAAGAAGAAAGAGAACAAAAATAGGAAGGAAGAGAGAGAGAGGATAGGGAGAGGAAAGCGTGACTGCTTTCAAAGGAAAGAAAAAGGAGGAAGGAGGCAAGACTGTTAATAATTAATTCAGGAGGAGCTTGGTCCTGGGAGGACGTGGGAAATATTTTGATGTTGGTAAAATGCTAATTAAAGAAAGGGAGAGGTGCTTTTGCTTTTGGTTTGGATGCCATTCTTCGGTCTGCCCAGGCAGGCAGTCTGAATTTACAGTGCTGCCTGGGCTAATGGTGGTAGTGGTGCCACTTGGGAAAGACAACATGAAAAAGCACAGGCAGAGCTAATGTGACTAGCGGACCTCTCCAACGCTCAGGAGGAATGAGAGAGGGAGGAGAGGGAAGAGACAAGAGGACAAAAAGGAAAGGCCTCACTCTGTGGAGAGGATACATTTGTGTGTCGCACGCTTTTAATTTCACGGTAAAGCGAGGAAAGAATATTCATTAGATTGAATGGTCCCATTGCCACTCCACTCTGCAGCCAACAGTGTCACACTCCAAATTGGATAAACACACAATGCAGAGACCGCATGGCAGGCACATAACTAACAATTAGGAACTTTGCACACTAAATCAGACAGGAAAGACAATTGGTCAACAATTAAAACAGAATGCACACAAAAGGACACACACACACACACTCTTGTTGCAGAGCTATCCCTCCCCCCTTTAAACAAGGTTTTCAAATTGTTTTGTGGTTTCACTCTCACCACAAATACCCATAGTTACTAACCCAGAGACCAGAGGTAATGATAATACTGCCATGGTCATTAAGTATTAATTTAGCTTTTTTTTCATTCTGATCCTTCAACATTTTCTTAGTCAAGAAAGTGCAGTCATTTAATACAAAGTAAGCAACACTATTGGGGATTCGTAGATTCTATGTTTGGTTTCATGTGTAATGCGCAGGTGCTTATGTGCTAAAATGTTCTATTAGGTGTTGTTTACATTCTATACTCTGAGGAGAGTCTTCAAAGACTTTCCATGCATAGGCTTATTTGTTTGAAGTTTGATTTCAGGAATGGTTTTCAGTTATATTTACTTGAAACAATTGTGCTGCGTTTGCCTCGCCCACATATTTGGAAAATTGACAATTTTTCTTGTTTTATGTAATGAATCAAATCCTCTATGGATACCTAAAAGTTTTGGTCTTTCATATACAAGAGTTTGGACACACGTTTCCATATTTTAGAATAATAGTGAAGACGTTAAAAACACATACGGAATCACGTAATGACCAAAAAAGTGTTACAAAAATAAAAATGTATTTTACGTATCATTGAACTTGAGGGTTTTTGTGACTGCACTTGAAGAAACGTTCAAGTTTATTGACATTTTCTGGATTGACTGACCTTCATGTCTTAAAGTAATAACATGGACTTGGGCTTTTACCAAACAGAGATATTTTCTGTATACCCCGCCTGCCTTGTCACAGCACAACTGATTGGCTCAAACGCATCAAGGAAAGAAATTCCACAAATTCACTTTTAACAAGGCACATCTGTTCATTGAAATGCATTCCAGGTGACTACCTCATGGAGCTGGTTAAGAGAATGCCAAGAGTGTGCAAAGCTGTCATAAGGGCAAAGGGTGGCTACTTTGAAGAATCTCAAATATAAAATATATTTTGATTTGTTTAACACTTTTCTTTGGTTACTGCATGATTTCATGTGTGTAATTTCATAGTTTTGATGTCTTCACTAATATTCTACATTGTAGAAAATAGTTTTAAAAAATCAAGAAAAACCCTGGAATGAGCAGGTGTGTCCCAACTTTTGACTGGTACTGTATATGTTGCACTATATACAAAATGATTTTTTCTTTTTTACACAAGCTCCTCATTATTTGTATTAAAAACCTTATGCATCGTTTAAGGTTACGCTTGATAAGACTGTGAAGCTGTTATCTTGTATTCTATTCCTAGTCCATTAGTGATACTGATCAGGGGACAGTAGTGATATAACGCTGCACTGGCTGCAGATCATCAGATAGACGATTCAATCTGCCTCTCGAGGAGCTCAGGAACGATAATGACGATGATGCTGTATCTTGTGTTCGGGCCTTTGGCTAACTCAGCTTTTCTTAAGGAATCTGATGCGTTAAGTTGATAACGTTGGATGCAAAGTATCTGAGGAGATGCGGAGGAAGATCATTTATGACGCTGCCGGGTTGGTTGGAAGAGACTGATGTACTGATTTCTCCTGCAGGTTTTATCAGATCTGTTCAAAACCTTCATTCAAACTGCCACATAAAAATGTTGGCCAATTGCACGCTGTCATAAAAATCCTACATGCCAATCACATGCTACTAGCACATGCCACTGTCCATTAAATCATAAAGAGACTAAGGGAGAAAACCCCAAGAGCATATAATCTCATCTCGTCTCTGTTACAATTTACGAGGGAGGGTGAATGGTTAATGTTCTCGGAGGCGCTTGCCTAATGATCGACAGCGGTGTCATTAACATGCATGGCTATGCAGGCACTGCTAGTTCCCCTAGCTGCCATGGGGTCCCACTTTACCAGCTAAACACCCAGCCATCCAGTCATCTAACCCTGGCTTTGTCTGCTGCTCCTGCTTCTGTGAGCGTGGAGCGTTCCGTTACTTGATAAGGGCCTCTCTGATATGGCCACCTCATTAATCACTGTACTACTTGGGGAGGACGAAAATACACACACACACACACACACACACACACACACACACACACACACACACACACACACACACACACACACACACACACACACACACATATAAAAGTAAAATTTGATTTCGACACACACACACACACGCACACCAGTCACTCCTCCCACCGGAGCCCTTACAACACAGTGTAATCTGAATTAATGGGTTAGCCCTCTCCCCTACAGACTATAGACATACATCAAGAGGCTGTAAGAAAGGTAAATAATGGTGGTCGGTTCAGGGAGAGAGGTTGGCTGAGTCTATACCCCCCTTCAGTGTGAGAGATAGAGGAGTGGGAGCTACAGGAATGGGAGTGCCCGATAGGCGCTCCCTGCTGTGAATGCTGATGTGGTTTGATGACATCATCATTTCCTGTTGTTGGTGTTGGTCATCGCCACCTGTGATCAGATGATCATTCCCAGAGGACGTTAAACCCGTTAACAGGGGAGGGATTGGACATAGTGCCTGCCGACTCAGTAAAATAGCTATAATTTTAATGTGGACCATTCTCAGGAGGGTTATTGGGTCCTATAGATGATTGACGACCTTGTGTGTTACAAAACCTAGAGAACTTCGGGGTGGAGATGCTTCTGTCCCCTGTCTTCCCGTTAAATCTTTTTACAGAGTCCTGTTACGGTATAGGAAGTCGCCTATCAAACTCAGAGGCAAATAGGCAACCTGACTGGCAGGTTTGTGATTCAGCAAGCAGTTAGAAGAATATCCTAGAGTACCCCCAGCCAGTTCCACTTGTTTGATCCACTCCACTACGAGCACATTGTTGTCAGTGTCCCATGCTCCAGGATCAAGCTCTAGTTGAATCAGGTGTGCTTGTGTTGGTAATGAACAGATGCAGTGAGATGTGTACACTAATATACTGTGCCTAAAAGTGAAAAGGGGTGTAAAACTGTTAATTAGGCGAGGTG
This sequence comes from Oncorhynchus mykiss, assembly GCF_013265735.2. Taxonomy (NCBI): domain Eukaryota; kingdom Metazoa; phylum Chordata; class Actinopteri; order Salmoniformes; family Salmonidae; genus Oncorhynchus; species Oncorhynchus mykiss. The sequence goes on from NC_048572.1 coordinate 32,824,382, forward strand.
GACCGGGCGCTGATGAAACTCTGGCTTCCTGTTGCTAAGCGTGCTGGGAGAAAACAGAAAGCGTTCAGTTTGCATTGTTGCCGTTGCACCGTTGCATTGTTGCGGTTAACAACCATAGGAGACCCACCCATCCAGGGAACCTCAACTGGGGCATGTGTAATTACATGTATGAGTGCTGATCACTATCCACCTGTGAGAGACCCCTCTCTTAATGATCTCCACAAACACAGTCCAGGCACATACTGTACTTCCACAGATCCAACATTCCAGACCTCAAATATTATTCTAAATCATATAAAATATATATTTTCTCCACAATTTTGATCTTGTCTCATCGCTGTAACTCCCCAACAGACTCAAGAGGTGAAGATCGAGTCATGCGTCCTCCGAAACATGACCCGCCAAACCACGCTTCTTAACACCCGCCCACCCGGAAGCCAGCCACACCAATGTGTCGGAGGAAACACCGTTCAACTGTCGACGGATGTCAGCCTGCAGGCGTCCAGCTCACCACAAGGAGTCGCTAGAGCGCACTGAGCCAAGTAATGCCCCCCTGGTCAAACCCTCCCCTAACTCGGACGACGCTGGGCCAATTTTATACCGCCCCATGGGACTCCCAATCACGTGATACAGCCTGGGATCGAACCCAGGTCTGTAGTGACACCGATAGCACTGTGATGCAGTGCCTTAGACCGCTGCGCCACTCGGGAGGCCTATTCTAAATCGTTTAATTTTGCTTCAGTTACATTGGATTGAGTCTGCATGGAGTGCCAGATGGGATGAGTTCTTTGTGGTGCAATGCTTCTCATGATAACACCGTGTGTTTATGGCTGTGTTATCAATGTGGTGTGTTTCCAACCTGTCCCACATGTAATCTTAATTTAGAATGTCTCCCGTCTTGTTGTTATCGATGTGCTGACATCTGAGGATAGGGGATATGGTGCCAATGAACTCTTCTACATATTGGGCAATCAGATTTGCTGTAACATAATTAATCCGATGACACAGCCTTGGCTATTAATTTACAGTTGTACATTGCCACAATGACATGTCTAAGTTACAGTTAAACAATTTGGAGCATCCCTCTCCACTAATCCATATTGTGATATCTAGCTGTTTTACAATTGATACTGTATGATGAACTCTAAACAGTCTGAGACCAGCCATTTGAAAAGGGAGACCAAATCAGCATACAAGAGATAGAGGGAGGGAAAGGGAATAGAAAAACCTTCCGTCTGCAGATTGAGGGAAAATTGTATCGACCCTCATGCATTGTCTCATTAATTTTGCCTTGAGGTGTGGATTCCTGCTGATCAATATCCTGCGACTGCATCTTTATTCTTCTGTGTAACCTATTACTGTCGGAGAAATGCAAAGCCATGCCGCAATTAGAGCTCTGAAGCACTGGGGCCGATCGATACCATAGATGTATGATCCGTTTTGGTGGGAAGCAATAAGTAGTCAAAGTCACAGTGCATCTTCTCCCAAGGCTAAAGGGTAATCTGGCTGAAAGCATGCCTCAGTCTTAGTCAATCACCTCTGTCGACCGTGTCTCTCTCTCGTCCGTGGTGGTTAATAAGGAAAGTTAATAAGGATAGAGCCTCTGTAGGACCAGGGGCACCGGGAGCACTGGGGTCTTTATTTGAGTGATGATTGCCTCCTCTGTCTCCGTGGGATTGGATCGCATGCTTCCCTTTGCATGTGTGAATCAGTTGGTTCAATAGATCAATTGGTTGGTTGGTTCACCCCAATAACGACATGTCAACCAACTTTGACTGCTGGGATTGTGCTCGTAACAAAGAGATATGGGTTTGATTCCCCCGCATGTATGACATATTGTGTGTGTCAATTGCTGTAAGTTGCTTTGGATAAAATAAGGTTGGGCTACGCATCGGCTAAATTACCTGATTTTGATTTTGATTTAATTCAATTGAATGTCACCCACTCTATTTCTGTCTACACAAGCTTGCACCTGGTGTCTGAGACGACTGTTGATATTTTTACTGTTGGTCAAAGTGTTGATATCTCCCACTGTGTTTTATTATCATTGACGACAACAGTTGACACATTTCCCTGTCCTTTTCTGTTTGTCCTTTCCTTTCAATGGTTTACAAGCAAATAGAATGTCTATAAATCACTTGGAAAGTCCTGCAGCAGAGATGATGTTTAGCATAATGCCAGAGTAATACATCACGGTGCACTGACTGGACGAGACAACAAAAGTTGTTTCTGGGTTCGTAATATCATTTTCCATTCAGATTAGTTGACGTTGATGGATTGCATCATTTTTGGGGAAAATGCAAACGGATGCTTTTCCGACGCAATGACAGTTGTGTGTCTTTTATAGCATGGTCCGACTTGTCGAGTTAATATTGGAAATGGAAATTCATTCTAATGGATTATTTGCAAGATTTCACAGAACGTTTTCGAAAAGCAGATCCACTTGTTGCAGGGACGTGCACAGATCTTTGTGGGGGCAGGTGAACAAAATTAAAGAAAAAAAATCTAGTTTGATGGGAAAATTAGAGCATTTAAAATTAAAAAGGAGAAAAGTTACAAAAGATTGAATTATTAAGTAGTAAAAAAAAGCCTTTAAGGCTTCGACAGCCCTTTCTCATTGCAGGGGCAAAAGGGGCGGGTGCTCGGGCACTGGATGACATGTTGCCATTGGCTGTAGCCTAATCCGTTATCACTCATGTTTGTGTATCTGTCACATTGTCATCGTCATCATATCACAACGGCCAATAAACCAACATCACAATACTAAGACGACCTATAGTACGCCAGTATACCGTTTGCCAAGATGGTTGTATAATAGCCGTCATTCACCACTCTCTTTAGAGTGACTCTTCCAAAAGCCGTGGTGTCCGACGGTCATTTGTCTATGGATTTCACTGTCACGTTTGAAAAGTTGCACCTCTCAGGTATTCACTGCAGCATGAAAAGCAATAAACAGGAGAGCTATCACACTGTTAAAGTCCACTTACCTTTAAGGCTGGGTGCTCTATATGTAAATGAGAGTGCCGGGTAACAAGCACAGCACACAGCAGCTGATTCGGCAGTACTGACACTTTAGCTAGATGGAAACAAAATACTAAATGAAGTTTCTTCTTCCGCTGTGTTCCTTTACAGGACGCCAGTTGACGGCGTGCGTTTACGTACACCATTCAGACTACCCGTATCTTGTTGTTTTGCCCCCTTTTTTCCCCCCCTTCCATTCGTTACTTTTCCCGGGGAATTGGGTCGAAACGAATGGCTTGTGCTGAGTTCGTAATGTCCTGAAAATCGTTAGGCGGGCCGTGGGAGCTGCAGAGGAGGACGTTGTAAGGATGGGAGCTGTTATTCAGAGCAGGCTTGTGTTCTGCTCAACCTATCAGCCCCGACAGAGAGCAATGTTTTACCTGTCAACCTTTCACTTGTCTTAAAAGCCCCATGTGGGGGAAATAGACCAACGTCATTGTAGTTAGACCAAAGACAACCTATTTACACCAAACCTTGTTTGTCGTCAACAGGGAGACAAGAGAGAGACTATATGCAATATCAGCTCTTCCATTCCCATGGTTTTTATGGAAAGGGTCAAACAAGAGAGCACTCAAGAAAACAAAATCAGGGTTAGGTATTTAATTAACCATGACAACATGGCTTGGGCTAACGAGCATTTCTGCCAGGCTTAAACTTGCCTGCCTGCCAGGCTTCAGTCTCTGTGGCTTCTCACTGTTGCTCAGGGCAACTAAACATCTTCATCAGTCAGCCACAACATTTTAAGTGAGGTTACAGCGGTTGCCAGAGCATAGTAAACAAACATACATAAAAATGAAGTCACTCCTTTGCCAACAGACCTCCTGGTGCACACCAAGGGCTTCATAAAGAATATTCCATGTAAACAATTGTTTTTTTATATAACTGGCCTCGTGCTTAATTTGTATTTAATTTGTTCTCTCTCTCCTGATAGAGTTTCCATGTACAAACTGAAGTGCAGATCTATGAAGTTACAGGTTTGTGAGATGGTCGCTTGTTAACAACAATTTTACCCTGTTTATTTTTATTTGTTATTTTTGTACCCCTTTTTCGTGGTATCCAATTGGTCCTATCGCTGCAACTCCAGTATGGACTCGGGAGAGGCGAAGGTCGGGAGCCAAAACACAACTCAGCCAAGCCGCTTCTTGACATAATGCCCACTTAACCCATAAGGTAGCCGCACCAACGTGTCGGAGGAAACACGTACACCTGGCGACTGTGTCTGCATGCCTTGCGCCCGGCCCGCCACAGGAGTCGCTAGTACACGATGGGACAAGAACATCCCTGCCAACCAAACCCTCCCCTAACCCGGACGACTCTGGGTCAATTGTGCGCCGCCCCATGGGTCTCCCAGTTGCAGCCGCCTGCGACAGAGCCTGGACTTGAACCAGCATCTCTGGAGGCACAGCTAGCACTGCGATGCAGTGTCTTAGACCACTGCACCACTCGGAAGGCCTTGGGGTGGGTTTTTGTGGTAAAAAAAACAACATTTTGGATAAAGGGTTAACTAAAAGTTAATTTGAAAGTGAGCATCGGTTCAGGAGTGAGTCGAGGGACTTTAAACCAGCAGGGAATAAATAGGTGGAGACATTTGTAAGAAGAATGATTTCAGCTCTGAAAGATGAACAGGGCTGTTTCAAGTACCAAAAATGTAGGACAGACAACATGCTCCAGGGTTTATACACAAGGGCTGACAGCAAATCAGATGGAAACTTTCTTCAAGGATAGATACCATTTAAAAGATACAGTAAAAAAAGCACTTGCAAATCTGAGTCATTAAGCTGCAGGTGGGTGGGGATTATTCGATTACTTTAACGATAAAGGCCGACACGTAAGCTTAAATGAAAAAGGATGCACCTTTCGAAATTAACCATTTTAATTGAGAACAGTCTCTCTCTCCACTTTCCTGAAGTGGAAAGAATCTCAACATCCTAAAGTGCTTTAAAAGTCCTGAAGCAATAAAGCAGACTTTCTCCCAGACTTTGCCTGATTTTCACCTTTCAGTTTGATGAGGTTTTTGATGTTAGAGCTGTTTACCGACTGAGAGCACTTGGTTGAAGGGGTGCCTTGAAAGTCTGGTGCATATGGAGAGCTTTTCTGCAGAATAACAGCCATCTAAAGGGAAAAGTCTTCAACTTCAGACCGTGAGAACAGCAATCTCCCCATTTAAAGTGACGTGCAAACTGTGGGTTTTCAGGGACATCTGGAAAACAAAGACATTTTAATACGATGGAGAGGAAATAGTAGGTGTCCGTGTAGGTGGGTGCTTCCAAAGCAGGCTTTCCACCCTTGTCTGTGTAGCAGTGTCAGTCTCCCATAGAGCCATTATGTTTCATCATAAACTAAAGTGACTTTGAGAGCAAACACACTCGCACGCACAAACACACACTCACACACTTATAAACTGGATCAGTTAAGGGGAAAGGCTGCATGGTGGCAGCCGGTGATGGATTGCAGTGGTTAGGAGCCATGACTTTTAGGTAAGTGACAATGACGCACATAAAGGCCACCATTACCCATTTTAAGATGCGGTTAAAATCCTTATCGACCTGCCGCCACAGATGCCAATACGCCAAGGCATCACAGTGACTCTAGCGATGGCAGGCAAAGAGTGATAGGCATTTGCTGTTCACTAGACAGGCCCAGTTTGAGCATCACACACACACACACACACACACACACACACACACACACACACACACACACACACACACACACACACACACACACACACACACACACACACACACACACACAGAAGCAACTCTCAACCCCATATAAGGAAGCAAAGCCACAATTTGTATGGTACTGTATGTTTTGAATGTTGCCACAATTCTGTGGGAAATTAGAGCCTGACACCATTTAGGCAAGATAGCTGATGCCCAGCAGTTCAGAGTCACCATCAGAGGAAGGTATGATTGCATGAAATTACAGCCCTACTGCACATGTGGGTAATGAGAGCTCGCTATGTACTCACGTGTCCATGAACCATTGGCATCAGCAGGCTCTTGTTATCGATTCAGATGTGCATCGTCCGCAGAAATGGAATTATTATGTGTTCTTAGAACTGCGTGGATCTAGAACAACCCATCTATTATGATTGAGATAAGCAGCATTTATTCAGTCCCCGAGGCTGAACTCTGTGACTCTGTGATTCCATTTTTGCATCCCAAATGGTACCCTATTCCCTAAAGTGCGCTAAGTAGGGAATAGGGTGCCATTTGGGACGCAGATAATGTCTCGACCTCATCTTTTTTTCCACATATATTGGTTGGTTCTGACTGTAGAGTCATCATGCATGGCCTTTGGCTAAAGCATCATTAGAGGGTGATCATTGTTTTCATTCGTTTTTTTCCTGTGAAGCACAATGTGTTGTATAAATAAAGCTTGGTTTGATTTAATGGTTTTAGCCATCCTTAGAACCTTTTACTGTAATGTTAATTGTACTATAGGTCTCCATTCTCCATCTCTACTTGCATGTTGCCTGTCTCCGTGGCCCTTGTCCCCCAATCCAACCCAGCTACCAGGAAATATCCCTCCCTCCCTCCTTCCCAATCTGCCTGACTCCCTGCCTATTGCCTCCATACCTGTCTGCCTACACTCTTAGACAAAATAGTTAATCAAGAGTTCTTCGGTTGTCCCCATAGGCCGAACCCTTTTTGGTTCCAGGTTGAACCCGTTTTGTTTCCAGGTAGAAACTTTTTGGGTTCCATGTAGAAGCCCGGGTTCGACCTGGAACCAAAAAGGGTTCTTCAAAGGATTCTCATATGGGGACAGCTGAAAAACACTTTTAGGTATTACAAAGCACCTTCTTTTTCTAAGAGTGTACCTGTTTGTCTGCCACCCTTCCTCCCTACCTCCTTGCCTGTCTACATAGCCCCTCTACCCCCTGGTAACAACCCACCCAGCTTCCAGGAAGTCTTCAGAACACGAGAGGGGCTGGGATCAGGGATCTGTAGGCTTCTTTCTCAGTATCATCCAATTTGACTATGGATAGGAGGGACTATGAATAGAAAGAAAGCCATTTCCCCAGGAACATGCTCAGATACACAAGCCATAAATCCATACATACAAATGATGTTTTGGATGCGTTTTCATCAGAGACTGGGGAACTAGCCGAGCTCATCGCTCAGCGCACGGTTGGTTGGTTGAACGGGCTGTACATTGATTCCCTGCAGATGGTGATGTCTTTATATTGTTTTGCTTGTTCCAGTAGAGGCTTCATTGCTTGTCATGTTTCACTGGTGACGTGGACAGTATCAATGTCATTTTTCCTCCTCCTCCCAGCCAGTTGAAGTACAATTCATAACAGAACGAGGTTGAAATTGAAGAGCAATCATCAAGCTCTCGACGAAATCCCAAATAGATAATACCTTTTACAAAAGGGATACAGCAATAGATAATGGAATCCATTGCTTATAAGTAAGAGTTGGATTTGAAGGATTTTAGGTATTCCATTTGCTATGAAATAGTTAACACAAATGCTAGAATCCATTTTTTTTGTAGCAAGGATATTGACAATTAGATCAAGACCAGACTATCTTGACTGTGAGACAAATGTGATTTGGGTTAGAATTCAAACTCCTGCCTCTTTTACAATGCAGCAATGACTGTTAGGTACTTCTAGAGGCAATCCGCAGTTGAAAAAATAACAAAGCCTCCCCCAAACACTGCTTTGGGAAAAAGCAGTGGGATGGGGCTGGAAAAAATGTAACTACTCTGAAATTCAAAGAGAGCTCTATGGATAAAAAACTTGACCATCCATGATATCAGATGGATAGCTTTAACCATGTCTTGAGACTGTACAGTGTTTGTTTACATTTACATTGTTTACAAACATTGGCGTAAACCAAGCTTATATTTTGGGTTCTGATGGGGTACGAAAGTTCAATTCAGCCGCTGAGGCATTTCTAAGTTATATTCTTCATGAATCAAAAGGTATATTATCATTCATTTATAAGTCCAAAAAATTGATATAGCAACTGCAGAATTCCCCAGGCCGTGACAGCAGTCTGAAAGCTCCATGCTTCTCGCTCTCTTCGTGACCCCTTGGCCCTCCGCTGTAATGGCTTGTTATGTAAAAAAGAGCAACATGGTAAAGGTACAGGTTCTGATAGGATGCCTCTGTGAAGCTGCAGTATCTCATTTAGATTTATCGGGGATTCTCACAAGGTTAAAAAGTTATGCTACAGTTACCTCTTGTCTTCCATATCAATTACCGAGATGCATCACAAGCGAGAGGCAGAGACACGCTACTGATATTCCCCAAAGATGAGGGGGATCAATCACTATTGATCACCGCTACGTTGATGTATAGCAACACCTATGGCTGAGACCTTGTTGAGAGCGATGGTGACGAGTAGAACGGACTGCTGTCTTAAACACAATCCACCCCCCCCCCCCCCCCCTGAAAAATAAAAAGACGGAATTGACATGTTAGACTTTACACAACACACACACAAAATCAAATCAAATGAGCCGAATGCAACGGGTGTAGTGAAATGCTTACTTACAAGTCCTTAACCAACACTGCAGTTTTAAGAAAAATAAGTGTTAAGAAAGTATTTACTAAAATAAACTGAATAATTAAAAAAAATTAAAAATAAAGTAACAACAAAATAACTGTAGCTCGGCTATATACAGGGGTTACCGGTAGAGAATCAATGTGTTTAGTCAAGGTAATTGAGGTAATATACATGTAGGTAGAGGTAAAGTGACCATGCATAGATAATAAACGGAGAGTAGCAGTAACCTAAAATGAGGGTGGGAATGCAAATAGTCTGGGGAGTCCTTTGATTAGCTGTTCAGGAGTCTAACGGTTAGGGGGTAGAAGCTGTTAAGAAGTATTTTGGACCTTGACTTGGCACTCCGATACCGCTTTCCGTGCGGTAGCAAAGAGAAAAGTCTATGTATGACTAGGGTAACAGGAAGCTTGGCCCCATTGATGTACTGGGCCACACGCACTACCCTCTGAAGTGCCTTACGGTCGGATGCCGAGCAGTTGCCATACCAGGCGGTGATGCAGCCTGATGATGATGCTCTCAATGGTGTAGCTGTAGAACTTTTTGAGGATCTGAGGACCCATGACAAATCTTTTCAGTCTCCTCAGGGGTTATAGGTGTTGATGTGGCCTCTTCACGACTGTCTTGGTTTGTTTGGACCATGATAGTTTGCTGGTGATGTGGACACCAAGGAACTTGAAGCTCTCAACCTGCTCCACTACAGCCTCGTCGATGAGAACGGTGTGCGTATGTATGCACATTCACACACGCAGGCATGCATGTGCGCATACACACAGACCACAGGCACTGTCCTGTGGATAAAAATGAAATCCATACAAGTCTGTCAATAGCACAGCTGTCAGAAGAGCTCTACAGCCATTATAAAAGAAAGCTACACCTCGGGCTAAATGCAATACAATGAATAACCCAATAAGAATATACAGTATGTGCATAAATAAATGTTAGTGTATAAAACTACCCTTACACCTTAACTTGATTTTATATATAAATCAGGATGGAAGGAAAACAGTGTGGTCTCGCACTCTCTCGCACACTCTCTCGCTCTCTCTTTCTCTCCCTCTCTCTTTCTCTAGCTATCTCTCCATAGTTTGACAGTTAGCCAGTCCGCAGAAGTCACCCATAGTTTACAACACAATAGCTCTGGCTGTGATGGAGGATGTAGTACAAGAACCTGTGGCTTGACGGAGCAGGTCACCTGTTCCAATGCTTTTAGAGTGGACACATTGCCAGATATGTCCTTGAAACTATCCTACCGGGCCTCAGAAAGCATTACCGCTATGGGCCTCTCTTTACTTCTCTCCACTCCATCCCACTCCTCCCCTGCTCACTCCGCCGGGCTGTGACTCAGTCCACCAGGCAGAAGGGTAGGGTGGGCGACACGTTAGACTACAGCCTTTGCATACCAGTCAGCTGTTCTAAACAAAAAGACCTGGTTTCAAATACTCCCCAAAAAACTTTAGCTGTGCTTTGATTTAGCTAGCCTGGCACAATAAAACCAATGGAATAGTCCCAAAAGTGCAACCCACACCTGTATCTGGCACTTCAGGCCAGGCTCAATCAAATCCTGAAAAGTATTTGAAAGAAAACCAGGACTACTTAAACCCGGGTCTGCTACACAGCAGTGCCATCCACTTCATCTTCCTATAGACCCTGTGGTAGTCTGACCAGAACAGTATGGTATTGATCACCAGCTAAGAGGAGAACAGACACTCCAAGAGCCTCGCACTGGAGAGGAGAGGACGAGAGGGGGATTGGCAGCAAGTGACTCATAGAGTACCGCTTTGTGTGCTTTTTCTAAGCTGCATTTGTACTGAAACTGCATGTTTTTTTACACAGTTTTATTCTGCCCATTGAGATGGCCAGATTTGTCTGGTTTTCACATCCGGTTGCAATTGACACTTTTTCCAATTTCATTTCAGAATTTCAATCCATCTGTCTGTATTCATCTGTATTTATGTCCAGAGTAAAACGTGAACAAGGAAACTCACATGCAACGTCTTTGAAATATAACTTTGGCCGTAATAAATGCTTATGTTTGCAATTCCGTAATGATCATTACCCGTAAAAGCTCATTTCATTCTATTTTCAAAGCCAGGGCTCTCTCTCACTCAACAGTACCTGCCTCAGTAATTATTACCCTCTGAGAAAGCCGTTGGTTTGATCGTTCTCCAGCTTGGCTGTGTGGTATTTGTCTCTCACACAGGCCCACCTTGTAGCCGTAGCAGGCCAGCCCTGGTTGGCACCCAACCCTGCCATCTGTCTGCCTCACACACACACACACACACACGGACAGATGCACACACATAGGAGGTGAGCAGGCAGAAGGCCTCACGTTCCTCACCCTGCCCAATCACACATCACCCTCTCCCTCTATGATGTAGCTCAACCAAGGAACTGTCAGATTGAAGGGTTTATTTTGATCACGGCTTTCCTGTTGTTGTTGTTTGCATCTTTGGTGAATGTCCCGAAAACAGATTGTTGTGATAACGCATGGATTGTGAATTATACGGATTGTGTGTGGTAAAAAACATGTTTACTTCAAGCCAATAACGAACAAGTTAAAAATCAGCCAGTAATGAGCAAACAAATGTGAACATTTTGTTTTTAGAATACAAACCACATACTTAGTTATCATTATTTTTAACCAGGCAAGTCAGTTAAGAACAAATTCTTATTTACAATGACGACCTACCCCAGGCCAAACCCGGACGGATGTGACATTGAATGAAACATCTCACCTCATTATTGAGGGCTAACCTTGTCACTGGTAAACAGATCTTCTTTTGATGCTGATATTAGTAAATTAGCCTTTATTTTGATAGCGCTGAAAAAGGCATCATGTGGGACGTAGCTTGTCACAACCAATCAGACGGTCTTAGAAAAGGTCAAATAGCATGACCTTATCCAGCTAGCGGTCAGCAGACTGCTAGCTAACATGTCTGAGCAGCTGGGCTCACAGTCTGGGCTCGCATATTAGAACCCCCTGGTGAGAAAAACATGTAGCGATAATATCTCTCCCTGTCCCCACACATACACACACGTCAGGTCTACCATACCGGCCTGTCAGAGCTGTCAGTACAACACATGACCAGTGATGCAGATGGACGGTCAACAGGAGAAGGGCGACACAGGGAAGAGAGGGGACAGCGATGAGCAAAAAGTGTCTGATTGTCTCAGTGCAACTCCTCTTTCCTCTCAGAAGGAGGCAAAGAGACTTCAGTTTAGTCTTTAAGAAACCAACACAAATGTGGCCTCGGTACTCGAGTGGTGTGACTCTCGACCACTCTTGCTTCCCACAGACCAACCCCAGAACACTGTTAAGCTCCTCAGAGTTGTAGAACTACAACCTCCTCTAGCTTCTCCCTGTAGACGGCTTGTCTTGAGCGTGAACCCTACTAACCCATACTCTTTCACAGTAGTGTGCAGTCTCTCCCTCGGTCCACTCCTAAGTGCTTGTAAAGGAGACTATGAGGGCCTGTGAAAAAGCGAGTAGGTGCTTGGCAAGATGTGTGTGGGCGTGTGTACTGTACATGTGTGCTTGCATGTCAGTGTGCATGTTTGTGTGTTTCTCTGTGTGTGTCTGTGTATGTGTGAGAGACCCTGAGGGCCTGTGGAGCAGAATGGGGGTGCATGTATACATGATGTCTCTAACCCATGCCCTTTTATGTCCTGCTCCAGTCCTTTCTGGTAGCTAATTATAAAGGAAGAAGATGCAGAAGAAGGGTGAGCCAGTCGCTAGCTGACCATAGGCGGTGTTTAACTGCCAGGAATGAGAACAACCAGCATTTAGCTGTGGCCTAAGGAAGTTAGGATGTGTCCCGTTGGTACCCTATTCCCTACATAGTGAACCTATTTTCACCAAAGCTCTGCGGGTCCTGGACAAAAGTAAAGGGGATGGGATGTCAGTTGTGACGTGTCCTTGTGGACGCCTCCTGTTCAATGTGCTGCTCTTAGTACTGTCATGAGAAACATATGCTACTCTTTGTATTATTGTTTGTGTGATAGGGTGTCTCCCAAATAGGGCACTATATGTGGGAAAAAGGATGCCTTTTGGGATAGTATCTTGAAAAAATACTTTTCATGAGAAATGTATGATCGTAAAGGGACAGAATGAAATGTGTTACAATGGATCGTGACAGCATAAATGTGTTTCGTACAGTTAACATTTGTTAATCAATAGGTTGTTTATTTTATTGTCATTGGGAGTACCCAATCATGTTGCGTTGGTTTAGTTGCATCTCTGTGCATGGATTGCCCCATTGACTTTAGGTTGTTTTCTTTATTATCTACAGTATATTGACTTCCCTGCTTGTTTAAGTGAGCAGCAAGAAAAGACAGCTCCTTGCATTTCCCTTTGCTAGATCCATTAGTATGAGTGTGTATTTGTGTGTGAGTGAGAGTGAGTATTTGCTTTCACCTTTTACTGTCGTACATAAAAGTTTAGTAGGCACCCTCCCTTCTGCTTTCATCAGCATATCACTTTGAGCTTCCATTATGCAAATGCCTTCACGGCTCTATAAACCTTATGTAAATGGGGAAAAAACACAAGCATGTCCTGACAAAATTACAGTCGTAAATCTGATCGACGCTGGTCCTAATAATCTGAATAGTAAGTGAAGTATCTCCTATTGTCTCTCAGATCCCCTTCATTCATCAAGATGATGTGCTGTGCAGACAAGGAGATGTGTCAAATTGCCTGAGTTTGAACACTGATTGTGAAGGAAATTGCCAGCAGCACCTACATTCCGTAGTGCATGCAGAATTCAAAATAGCTCACTGTTAGTCTACTGTCACAGTACTCTCAAAGGGATAGTTCACCCAAATTACAAAAGGACTTATTCGTCTCCCACTGCAGTCTAAAACGTGATTTTCTGTTTTTAAAATATATTTCCACCCTATGAGGCTGGAATAATATTCTGAAAATTGTGAAAATTATGATAATGCCCTTTTTGTCTAAGAGCTGTTTGAAAAGACAACCTGAAATTCTTCCTGTTTTGGTGGGATGGAGTTTAAGCCTTTCCATGGTGACATCACCATGCAGTAAATTAGTTCATCCTTAAGATTTGGTTGTTACATAACAAAAAAATTCCCCATCAAAATCTGTCAATTTAAGCTAGAGATATCAGTTTTTTTTGCATGGGATGCGTCTCAATCCACCACATTCGCCTGTCGCACTTCCGCATCTGCGGTGAAAGATGGCAGAGCTAGAGTGATGTTTGTCAGACCATGAGACATCCTGAAAATCGGTCTTCTCACTAAAACGTAATTAGCATTCCGAACAGTTTGAATGACTACAAACTATTACCACTCTATGGAAAGGGAAGACGGTGGTCTACGTTCTGCTCTACAACCTCCACGAGACTCGTCTGAAGTCGGTACCGTCAATGGGCCAACTTGGCATCCAAACCATTTGGGCTACCAACTAATGGGACCCCACTGTGAATGTGGGAGATTCTCATGAGCACGATGGTGTTCTCTATTTTGTTCTACGACCCCCTACAAGTGCCAAGGGACTCGTCTGAAGGTAACTGGTACCATTTTTTTTTGCAAAATGAGTGGAAGTATGAAGGTAGTTTTGTGCCTACCCAAAAGAAAGGGGTTAAAATGTCACCGACCAGCTCAAATCGGTCTTATATAGCAAAATTTGAAATTGTGTTTTTTACATTGGATAAAAGTAGAGACTACAAAAGTGTATATCATAGACTACAATTGAGGCACAATGGGAAAGTAATTTTGCTTTGAAAGTTGTTAAACGTTTAAACTAACTTTTGAGAAAATGGCCTTTGAATGTTTTGGTACTACTATTGTAGAGTTCTTCTTTGTCTACACCCATTCAGCATCGTTCACACCCTCTTAAGCTTTAGCCCCACCCATCTCTGTAAGAGTTGATCTGAGCATTCTGTACGAACATCAGCAGTCAAGCACACAAGCAAACTTGCTAGCTACTTCCAGACATCTAAGTGAGAGAGAACAGCTCACTGAACATTACTTGCCCAACCAGAGCTGGCTAGGCTGTTATGTTATCCAGAGTGTTGGTGACTGCAACTGTGCTGTCAGATTGTCCATCCGTAAATTCAGAGCGTTTCGTATTGAGCTCACACTGGAAGTTCTGGTTGATGAGTAGGATTGATCTGAACATTCTGACCTCACACCGGCAGTCAAGCAGCTAAGCTAACTGGCTAACATTGGCTAGCTTGCTAGTTACTTCCAGACACATAATGAGAGAACACCCCACGATGACCATTTTACTTGCCCTAGCAGAGCTGGTTTCATGTTATCCATACCATTGGTGACTGTAACTGTGCTGCTGGCAAAAATGTAATTGCGCTTTTTTTCCGACGTTTACTGACAACAGCCATATTCAACGGGTGTCGAGCATTCATAAATGTATCAGTTATTCTGAGCTCTGGCACACTAAGACGATAGTATTTTGTTAAGACATGTAGCTAAGTAAACAATGAAAAATAATCCCAACTCATGAATCTGCAGATAGCTAATCAACCAGGCTCAATGTTAGCTAGCTAACATTAGGCTATAACTAGAGGCTATGAAATACTAATTATAAGATCATACATGTAACGGTAGTTATCGAGCCAGCCAGCTAATGTTAGCTAGCTAGCTAACAGTACACTTTAAAATGAAAATACTTTGTCAAAATTAGAAATGTGTAATATCTGAAAAAGTTGCTAGCTGAACTATCTTACTCGTGGTCTGAAAACGAAGTAGATAATGAGAGCAGATTTAACAGCTAGTATATCTATCAACGGTTGTTGCAGTGACATTCTATTGAAAGGGATACTTGCATAGTGGAGTCTTTTGTTAAGACATGTAGCTAGCTAGCTAGCTAAACAATGAACCATAATCCCAGTTCATGACGTTTACTACTCTGCATGAACCAACCAGGTTCAATGTTAGCTAGCTAACAGCAAGTCAAGCAAATGTGTCTGAGATACAAATAATAAGATCATACACATAACGTTAGCTAGTGAGTCAACCAGCTAATGTTAGCTAGCTAACAGTACACTTTTAACTTGAAATGAAACCAATTTCTGTCTAAATTTAAAACGTGTAATATCCAAAAATATAGCTAGCTAGACTATCTTACCCGTTTACAACATGGTTGGATGCGTCTCCTGTCGGATGCCACGGTTGCCCTTATATACCTATCATATTCGAATTCCATTGATTTCAAAATGCGATCCTCCAGAAAGTAGAAAGCTTACACGTAACTTTAGCTAGCGAATCAGCCAGCCGGCTAATGTTAGCTAGCTAACAGTACACTTTAACTTGACATTAGGTTTATTCAGTTTTACCACATGATACATTTAAGAATATTCCGCGTTAGACAGGATTACCTAGCCATACTGACCAGCTCAAATAGACAGAAGCGTGTTGTATGGCAGACCAATCCAACCTCATCTCTCGGCATGTCCAACCCACTCATTATTTTAGCCAATCATTGCAAGCGGGAAGGTTGCTCGCTTTTTCTGTGGCTAAACCAACTAGGTTCATAATTTAACAACTGTAAAATAAAAATTACGTAATTTAACGACTGTATTTGTATTTACAGATGGCATACAAGTTTGTTATTAAGGCACATGAACGTTCACATGTTCGAGAAGCTATTTCTGCCAAAAAAACACATTTACTTTCAAACGGCTCTCCTGTGAAGTAGTGACACCTAGTTTCAGGGGGGTCACATTTTACATTGCCCTGGGAAAGAATTCAGACCCCTTGACTTTTTGCATATTTTCTTACGCTACAATTAAATCATTTTTTTCCTCATCAATCTTCACACAACACCCCATAATGAAAAAGAGAGCATTTTATTTAAATGTAGCTAAAAAATATAATATTTGCATAAGCATTCAGACCATTTACTCAGTACTTTGTTAAAACACTTTTGGCAGTGATTACAGCACTGAGTCTTCTTGGGTATGATGCTACAAGCTTGGCACACCTGTCTCTGTGGAGCTTCTCCAATTTCTCTCTGCAGAAACTCTTAAGCTCTGTCCGGTTAGATGGGGAGTGTTGCTGCACAGCTATTTTCAGGTCTGTTCGATCGGGTTTAAGTCCAGGCTCTGGTTGAGCAACTCAAGGACATTCAGAGACTTGTCCCAAAGCCACTCCTGCATTGTCTGGGCTGTGTGCTTAGGGTCGTTGTCCTGTTGGAAGGTGAACCTTCAACTCAGTCTTAGGTCCTGAGCACTCTGGAGCAGGTTTCATCAAGGATATCTCTGTACTTTGCTTCTTTCATCTTTCCCTCCATCCTGACTAGTCTTCCAGTCCCTGCCACAGAAAAACATCCCCACAACATGATGCTGCCACCACTATGCTTCACCATAGGGATGGTGCCAGGTTTCCTCCTAACGTGACGCTTGACATTCAGAACACTGAGTTCAATCTTGGTTTCATCAGACAAGAGAATCTTGTTTCTCATGGTCTGAGATTCTTTAGATGCATTTGGCTAACTCCAAGCAGACTGTCATGTGCTTTTTACTGAGGAGTGGCTTCCACCTGGCCACTCTACCACAAAGGCTTGATTTGCGGAGTGCTGCAGAGATGGTTGTCCTTCTGGAAGGTTCACCCATCTCCGCGGGGGAACTCCAGAGCTCTGTTAGAGTGACGATCAGGTTCTTGGTCACCTCCCTGACCAAGGCCCTTCTCCCCCGATTCCTCAGTTTGAAGACTCTTCGTGATTCCAAACATATTCAATTTAAGAATGACCATGAGAGGCATGAGGTGGCGTACAATCGGTCCAGCGTTGTCCAGGTTAGGGGAGGGTTTAGCCAGACGTGATTGCCTTGTCCCATCACGCTCTAGAGACTCCTTATGGTATGCTAGGCCCCTGAAATCTGACTGCGGTCGACAGCTAGACAGTGTTTCCTCCGGCACATTGGTGCGGCTGGCTTCCGGATTATGCAAGCAGTGTGTCAAGAAGCAGTGCGGCTTGGCAGGGTTGTGCTTTGAAGGACTCATGGCTCTCGTAAGGGAGTTGCAACAATGGGACAAGACTAACTACTAATTGGATATCATGAAATTGGGGAGAAAAATGGGTAAAGGTACACAAAAAAACATAATAAAAGAATGAATGCCATCAAAGGGGGGCTTTGATGTCTTCACTATTATTCTACAATGTAGAAAACAGTACAAAATTCAGAAAAACCCTTGAATGAGTCGGTGTTCTAAATTTTTAGATACATATATTACCTGAGTTTCTTTTATATCTCCTAGATTTAGGACAGGCATTTCTTATGAATTTTTTTTGGACTGTGCTTTTTGCCATTTATGAATGTGTTATTCAATGTATTTCTACGGGCTTTAGTAGTAGGCCAAAAGCAGTTTTTGATCAAGTCATTCAATACCTAAATGGGTACAAAAATTGTAAATCAAATTCAAAATTCAAAAAGAGCTAAATGATCCAAAGTATGACCATGTTAAAACAATTCCATATGTCAGCAAAGCTTAGCATTTTAAATAGTGGCTAGGTAAACAAAACCAAAGCATGGTTTGCTGCAATACCTTGTACATACATTTCTTACAGGGTAAGGAAACCAATATGTCACTATATAATTTGGGTGAACTATCCCTTTAAGAATCGGTGTAAAGATCAACAAATAAATAGACATAGTAATGGAATGTAATTGTAAACTCAAAATGTAAACTTAAGTACTATGTAATAACTACAGTGCTGCTACACAGGTACAAGAGAGATCAACTTCATGTAAAATGTTACCGATGTTCTGATGTTCTGCCACATTAGATAAAGATAACCTCTTTACTTTACAGACCTTTGATGTCTTAAACAGTTGCTTGCAATTGTGTGCTTTTCATTCAACTGTGTGCCAAATACTGAACTTAAATGGTTTCATTGGCAACTTGTAAAATGACCATACTCCGTACCTCCCTAATAGTGACCAGGCTCTGATACTCTGATGTGATTCTAGTAGGTATCAGAAAGCCCATCCACTGACACCAACACACCCAACACAGCAGGTTCTGGTGCCTGCCTCTCTCACATACCTGACTTCTCTCACCTCATACCAGCTTAACAAGGGCTTGGCACGGGAAAAGAGTAGTACAATCCCTACACAGCATGACTGACTAGTCGGTCTGAGGCCCAAACAGCACAATAGATTTGGCTAAGATAACAGGAATCACATCTCTCAGAGGCCCCCCCCCCCCCCCCCCCCCCCCGACCGAAAGATAATTAATGCCATATGTGTTCACATATCATAGTATAGAAATGACTAGCAGGGCATTATCAGTGATGGGCATCCTCTGTAAGGTCCTCTCCTCTTCATTTCCCTACCTGTCTATGTTGAAAGGATGTAACCATGGAATACAGTAGCATGGAAGTATTAAACTGTACAAACACACAGCAGAGAAGAGGAAACATAGACCTAATATAAAACCTTACGCTACTCAAAATGTAAATAGTAGATTATTTTAGTCACAGACTGAGCAGGATGAAGCCATAAAAACCCAATCCCTGAAAAATGCATATTGTCCAAAAACCAGGCAAGAAGAATAGATTATTTTTAATTAAGTGTTTTTGCCTGACATTAAAAGCTGAACAACACAATTGCTCTGACTCATCTTTACGTTTTAATTCTTTACGTCTGCAATTAAATTTTGTGAAATGTCACAGCGCATGTGATGGCATATCACTGAAAGATAAGAAGTTGTTTGTTAGAAATGCAATTACGTTTGAACTGGAGGGAACATAATTAAGCTCTGCGTTACGTAACATACGGTACACACGTTAAGAACCCAAAGTGGTTAAAGATAAGCTTTTCCAGCTTTATTTTTCATAGCATTCTCAGGACTAACTTTCTGTCACATGCTAACACATCCCTTTTGACCTAATTAGCGCATCACACTTTGATGCTTACAACACGTGCACACACACACACACGCACACACACACACGCACGCACGCACACGCACGCACACGCGCGCACACACACACACACACACACACACACACAACATTCTTCAAAAATAAATAAACAGAGGTGTTCCCAAAATTGGATTTTCCTTCGTTCCTGGCAGCAAGCTGTGATTTTTACAGTAAGCATGCCTTACAGCGACGGTAAAAATAGCTGGAGCTCCTTCACGCTAAACTCCCAAAATGTCAGTCACAGTTAAAACCGATAAAGCAGATGCCTAAATATGTTTTTGCTCATTGCAGTTCATTAACACTGTTGTGACTGTCACGTTGTATAAATGATAGGAGACAGGCGCAGTAATACAAAATAGGGGTTTGTATTAATTCACCCAAGATAGTATACATCATGAATATGACGGGGACAAAGCCCAAAACAAATATGTAATATATAACACCGGGGTGTAACCCAAACAAAGAGCGAGGTGTAAACCTCTAATAAATACACGGGATGAGACCCGTAAACAATACATGGGACTACACCGGTAATAACAAGAGCACTATAACTCGTAGTACGAAAGCCTAAACAACAGAGCACAGGTTACTTACAAGATCAACGGACATGGAAAAATAACCGTCAAGGAGGACAAACGGGAACAGAGGGCACACATATACGCATACTAATTAGGGGAAATGAGAAACAGGTATGTGTAATGAGACAAGACAGTCATTTGTTGGTGGTAACGATCCAGTTCAGTGACTCCTAGAAGGCCGGTGATGTAGACAGGTGGAGAGCCAGTGGTTTTGACGTGCCTAGGAGACCTGGAACGCTCCGCACACTCGTCTCCAGCACGCCGTGCGTTGGCACAAGGAACAGGCCAACCGTCACCGCAGTGAGGCGCCTGTTATCCTTCCATGCACCTTCCACTCGTCCACTGCAGGGGCCTCGGTATGGTTCGGATGTCAAGGTGCCAGGGCCGTCTGATACCCCAAAACTCACTGGAAAGGAGTGAGGTTAGTGGAGGAGTAGCGGAGGGAATTCAGCACGTACTCAGCCCAAGGTATAAAATCCACCCACTCCCCCGGGCCGGCCTGAAAGTAACACCTCAGGAACCTGCCCACTTTCTGATTGACCCACTCCACCTGCCCATTAGTTTGAGGACGGTACCCGGAGGTGAGATTGACTGTGACCGCCAGACGTTCCATGAACACTTTCCATATGCGTGAGGTAAACTGAGGACAACGGTATGACACAATGTTCTCTAGGATCCTGTAGTGCCAGAAGATGTGCGCAAACAGAGCCTCCATGGTTTGCATGGCCGACGGGAGCACAGGCAGAGGAAGGATGGGACAAGCTTTGGAAAACCGGTCCACAACGACGAGAATGGTGGTGTTCCCCTGGGAGGGGGTAAGGTCAGTGACAAACTCCACCGAGAGGTGAGACCAGGATCATTGTGGAACTGGCAGGGGAAGGATCTTTCCATGAGGGAGGTGTCTGGGTGTCTTTGACTGGGCACAGATGGAGCAGGAAGAGATGTAAACCCGGGCGTTCCTAGCTAAGGAGGGCCACTGGTACTTCTCTGTCAGGCAAGTGATAATGCGACTTATCCCAGGATGACCCGACACAGACGCCGTGTGTGCCCAGGTAAGGTGGCGGTCCCACAGACCCGTGGGCACGTAGGAGCGCTTTTCCGGGCGCTGTGCAGGTGTGGATTCCGTGCGCAGGACCTGCCTTATGTCAGCGTCCACATCACACACTGCTGACGCGATGATACTAGACGGAGGGATGATGGGGATCTCCTTTCTCTGCCTCTCCTCTGCGTCATAGAGGCGTTACAGGGCGTCTGCCTTAACATTCTTTGAGCCTGGCCTATAGGAAAGCGTGAATTGGAACCTGGTAAAGAATAGAGCCCACCAGGCCTGTATCGGGTTTAGCCTCTTCACTGCCCCTCCACACCAGGAAAGGGTGTTTGGACGTCTCCAGCCAGTGCCTCTACGCTTTCAGAGCCTTCTTGACCACCAAGAGTCCCTGGTTCCCCATATCGTGGTTCCTCTGGGCGAGGCTCAGCTCCTTGGAGAAGGCGGCACAGGGCTGCAGCTTTGGAGGGGTTCCGGTGTGCTGGGACAGTACTGCCCGACTCCTACTTCAAAAGCATACAACCTCGACGATGAAAGGGAGAGAGGTGTCGGGATGTGCCAGAACGGGAGCAGTTTTGACTTTAGTGTCTCAAACGCCCTCTCCGCCTTCGTAGTCAAACAAAGCCGCTGCGGGGCTCCTCTCAGCAGGCAGCTAAGAGGTGCGACCACTGTGCTGAAGCTTCGGATGAACCTCCGGAAATATTTGGCGAACCCCAGGAAACGCTGGACTGCTTTCACAGATTTGGGGATGGGCCATGACCTGACTGCACTGATGCATTGCTCCTCCATCTCCACTCCTTCCGTAGATACAGTTGAAGTTGAAAGTTTACATACACTTAGGTTGGAGTTATTAGCACTTATTGATAAAGCCAGTGACTGATGTGGTGTACCCCTCAATGCCATCGGAAGAATACCGGAACATGTTCCAGTCTGTGATAGCAAAACAGTCCTGTAGTTTAGCATCTGCTTCATCTGACCACTTTTTTATAGGCCGAGTCACTGGTGCTTCCTGCTTCAATTTTTGCTTGTAAGAAGGAATCAAGAAGATACATTTGTGGACAGATTTTCCAAATGGAGGGCGAGGGAGAGATTTGTACGTGTCTCTGTGCGCGGAGTACAGGTGACCTAGAATTTTTTTACCTCTGGTTGCACATTTAACATTTGGTCGGAAATTTGGTCGAACTGATTTAAATTTCCCTACATTAAAGTTTCCGGCCACTAGGAGCACCGCCTCTGCGTGAGTGGTTTCCTGTTTGCTTATTTCCTTATACAACTGACTGAGTGCGGTCTTAGTGCCAGAATCTGTCTGTGGTGGTAAATAAACAGCCACGAAAAGTATAGCTGAAAACTCTCTAGGCAAGTAGTGCAGCCTGTAAATTATCACAATATACTCTACTTCAGGCGAGCAAAATCTAGAGACTTCCTTAATTAAATTTCGTGCATCAACTGTTGTTTACAAATATGCACAGACTGCCCCCTCTTGTCTTACCAAAGTGGGCTGTTCTATCTTGCCGGTGCAGAGTGTATCCAGCTAGCTGAATATCCATGTCATCATTCAGCCACGATTCTGTGAAACATAGGATATTACAGTTTTTGATGTCTAGTTTATTGTCCAACGATTGCACGTTGGCGAGTAGTATTGACGGAAATGGCAGCATTCCCACTCGCCTTTTTTGGGTCCTGACCAGGCATCCGGCTCTTTGTCCTCTGTACCTGCATCGCTTCCTCTTGCAAATAACTTGGATGTTGGCCCTGCCGGGTGTTTGGAGAATGTCTTGTGCGTCTTATTTGTTAAAGAATAAATCTTCATCTAATCCGAGGTGCGTGATCGCTGTCCTGATATCCAGAAGGTATTTTTTGCCGTAAGATACGGTTGCAGAAACATTATGTACAAAATTAGTTACAAATAACGTGAGAAACCACATAATAGCACAATTGGTTGGGCGCCTGTAAAACTGCTGCCATTTCTTCCGGCGCCATTTGAGTGGAAGTATGTAAACTTCTGACTCACTGGGAATCTGATGAAAGAAATAATAGCTGAAAAAAATCACTACTATTATTCTGACATTTCATATTCTTAAAATAAAATGGTGATCCTAACTGACCCAAGACAGGGAATTTGTACTAGGATTAAATGTCAGGAACTGTGAAAAACAGAGTTTAAATGTATTTGGCTAAGGTGTATGTAAACTTCCGACTGTATGAGGTAGCCCAAAAAGGACACTGACCGCTGGAAAAAGAAACGTTTCTCTTGTTTAGCATAAACAGTGCCTTGCGAAAGTAGTCGGCCCCCTTGAACTTTGCGACCTTTTGCCACATTTCAGGCTTCAAACATAAAGATATAAAACTGTATTTTTTTGTGAAGAATCAACAACAAGTGGGACACAATCATGAAGTGGAACGACATTTATTGGATATTTCAAACTTTTTTAACAAATCAAAAACTGAAATATTGGGCATGCAAAATTATTCAGCCCCTTTACTTTCAGTGCAGCAAACTCTCTCCAGAAGTTCAGTGAGGATCTCTGAATGATCCAATGTTGACCTAAATGACTAATGATGATAAATACAATCCACCTGTGTGTAATCAAGTCTCCGTATAAATGCACCTGCACTGTGATAGTCTCAGAGGTCCGTTAAAAGCGCAGAGAGCATCATGAAGAACAAGGAACACACCAGGCAGGTCCGAGATACTGTTGTGAAGAAGTTTAAAGCCGGATTTTGATACAAAAAGATTTCCCAAGCTTTAAACATCCCAAGGAGCACTGTGCAAGCGATAATATTGAAATGGAAGGAGTATCAGACCACTGCAAATCTACCAAGACCTGGCCGTCCGTCTAAACTTTCAGCTCATACAAGGAGAAGACTGATCAGAGATGCAGCCAAGAGGCCCATGACCACTCTGGATGAACTGCAGAGATCTACAGCTGAGGTGGGAGACTCTGTCCATAGGACAACAATCAGTCGTATATTGCACAAATCTGGCCTTTATGGAAGAGTGGCAAGAAGAAAGCCATTTCTTAAAGATATCCATAAAAAGTGTCGTTTAAAGTTTGCCACAAGCCACCTGGGAGACACACCAAACATGTGGAAGAAGGTGCTCTGGTCAGATGCAACCAAAATTGAACTTTTTGGCAACAATGCAAAACGCTATGTTTGGCTAAAAAGCAACACAGCTGAACACACCATCCCCACTGTCAAACATGGTGGTGGCAGCATCATGGTTTGGGCCTGCTTTTCTTCAGCAGGGACAGGGAAGATGGTTAAAATTGATGGGAAGATGGATGGAGCCAAATACAGGACCATTCTGGAAGAAAACCTGATGGAGTCTGCAAAAGACCTGAGACTGGGACGGAGATTTTTATCTTCCAACAAGACAATGATCCAAAACATAAAGCAAAATCTACAATGGAATGGTTCAAAAATAAACATATCCAGGTGTTAGAATGGCCAAGTCAAAGTCCAGACCTGAATCCAATCGAGAATCTGTGGAAAGAACTGAAAACTGCTGTTCACAAATGCTCTCCATCCAACCTCACTGAGCTCGAGCTGTTTTGCAAGGAGGAATGGGAAAAAATGTCAGTCTCTCGATGTGCAAAACTGATAGAGACATACCCCAAGCGACTTACAGCTGTAATCGCAGCAAAAGGTGGCGCTACAAAGTATTAACTTAAGGGGGCTGAATAATTTTGCGCGCCCAATTTTTCAGTTTTTGATTTGTTTAAAAAGTTTGAAATATCCAATAAATGTCGTTCCACTTCATGATTGTGTCCCACATGTTGTTGATTCTTCACAAAAAAATACAGTTTTATATCTTTATGTTTGAAGCCTGAAATGTGGCAAAAGGTCGCAAAGTTCAAGGGGGCCGAATACTTTCGCAAGGCACTGTAGATCATGCTCCAATAGTCTTCCCAGCACAGACCTGACTAATGACACATGCTGTGCACTGTCAGCAGAGTAGACAAATGTCATCTATATAAACTACTACGCCCCGTCCCTACTACGCCCCGTCCCTGGAAGACGAAGGAGCATTAGACAGGCCAAAGGGCATGACGAGATACTCATAATGGCCCATGGTCGTGAAAAAGGCAAGTTTCCATTCGTCGACTACACAAATGCGCACCAAATTGTAGGCGCTGCTCCAGTCTAATTTCATGAAGTATTGTGTCCTGTGCATTTGTTTGATGATGGTTGGGATGAGGGGTAAAAGATAGCTGAACTTAACGGTGGCTTTGTTCAGTGTTAAATAATCAATGCAGGGGTGCAGTCCCCCATCTTTCTTCTTCACAAAAAAATAAGCTTGAGGAGGCTGGTGACGTAGAGGGTCGGATAAAACCCTGCTGGCGGCTCTCCTGTATGTAGGTCTCCATGGCCTCAGTCTCCGCATAGGAGAGGGGATAGACTGTCCTCTCCGGAAGGCTGCATCAGACTGCAGGCCAATGGCACAGTCCCAGGGGCGATGAGGAGGCAGCCGTGTAGCCTAGGTCTTCAAGAAAACCCAGTGCAGATCCGGGTACTCCTCCAGGAAATCTACTTGTGGGGCGTGGCCCGGACTATAACTGTAGTGGTGTTGACAGACACCGCGAAACACCTCCTATGACCAATCCAGCATTCTCCTCTCAGACCAGGAAATAACAGGGTTATGCCTACACAACCAGGTGAGACGGGGTGCGTGGTGGTGTCTGTAATCAAAAAGGTGATCTGTTCTACATGATTGTCAAAGATCATCAGAGGAACAGGAACCGTGATGTGACCTACAAGCCCTGTCCCTACTGGAACAAACTGGAATGGGTGACTGTAGGGGAACCAAATGGACGTGTAATGCAGTAGCCAGTGCAGCTCCGGAATCAATCAGAGCTAACGGGGGTGAGCGGCTAGGGTACTCAGGGAATTTGATGGGAAAACACACTGGTTGAGTAGACAGAAAAGGAGGGGAGATCTTGCATCCTGGAGCAGGGGAATTCCCTGGCTTGTCACCTCCTCCCCTATAAGTGGAGAGAGGGCAGGTCAGAGAGAAATTACACTTATCTCCACCATAGGATCAGAGGCACAGATTCCTCCTCCTTCTACGCTCTGCCTCGGGCAAACGTGCAGAGCCCACCTCCACTGGCTCCGGCCACAGAGCAGGTCTAGCCCTGGGCTCCGGATACAGCACAGGTCTTCATCGGGACCGCAGGAGGTTGTCCAACTGGGTCGCCATGTTGATGAGCTGGTTGAGTGACAGGTTGTCATCACTGCAGGCTAACTCCATCTGTACCACCTCCCGCAGTCCGCTGCGAAACACAGTGACCAGAGCCGACTTGTTCCAACCGGTGGAGTCCGCAATGCACTGGAACTCCAGGGCGAACTACGAGGAGGTCCTAGATCCTTGGCATAGGCGGAGTAGGCTCTCACCCCGCTCCCGGCCCTCCACAGGATGATCGAACACAGAGAGAAAGAGGAGGGTGAAGCACTCGTAGGATTCAACCTCGGGCCTGCCCGTTTCCTAGACCACAGCCCCCCAGTCCAGGGCCCTTCCGGTCAGTGCTCTCTCCCGGAGACAGCCTCGTCATAGCGAGCGAGGTACAGGTTGCATGGTAGAAGGAATCCTTTGCATCTCGCTGGTGCGCCATCAAAGCCCCCCGGGAGGGACAGGTGTACTCTGTGGACCGGCTCAGATGGGACGGAGGCAGGTAGTGGTGATGTGAGGGCTGGTGCCGGAACCAGTGCTGGAGGGACTGCACATTCCCCTCCAAAAGCAGGATGGTTGTCAGCATGCTGCCCATGTTGACATGGAGAGACTGTCTCTACGATGGTCGCCAGCTTGGGACGGATATTCTGTGACATTGTATAAATGATAGGAGACAGGCGCAGGAATACGAAACAGAAACAGGTCTGAATACGAAACAGGTCTGTGCAGGTTTTTTCTTACTTCACCCAAGATAGTGTACGTCATGAACATGACGGGGACGAAGCCAAAAACAAACACGTAATATTTAACAGCAAGCTGTAACCAAAACAAAGAGCAAGGTGTAAATCTCGAATAAATACACGGGATGAGACCCGTAAACAATACACAGGACGAGACCGGTAATAACAAGAGCACAGTAACGTGTGGTATGAAAGCCGAAACCACAGAGCACAAGACCAACGGACATGGAACAATAACCGACAAGGAGAAAGGGGAACAGAGGGCACACATATACACATAATAATCAAGGGAAATGGGAACCAGGTGTGCGTAATGAACCAAGACAGTCCGGGGTTGATGGTAACGATGCAGTTCAGTGACTCCTAGAATGCCGGTGACGTAGACCACCGGAGCTGGTGAATGGACTGAGCAGCAGTAAGGGGGATCCCTGACAGTGACAGCAGTTTGAGAGACAATCAAAGCCCATGAGGCTGAGGTAAGGCAATAATAATGTAATATTTCTTCATCTCTGTATCTGTCAAATGCGGTGGAAGTGGTGGAAGCTTGAGACTATGATAATAAACAACTGAGAAGGATTGCTGTGGGGTATGTAGGACAGCGTAAACATTAACCCAGGACTGAACTCATTGTGAACTTGCAGTCGATAAAATACTACATTCAAGTGGTTGATTACCTTGCTTTGTTGTTCAACCTTGCAAAGTTTTGATAATATTCAAATCAATTATTGTGGTATTGCTACATTTAGCTTTGGTTCAAATATCCCCACAAAAATCAAATGCTTTTAATTGTAGCCAGCTGAGTAAATTGATCGATTTGAATGATTTTCTTCACCAATACTTTTCTTCCTTCCGTCCACTGGTTGGCCTGTTGTATTTGGAGAGCTTGCTCATGCTTGCCTTGCAAATTGCACGTTTCACTTAACACAGTGCAGCTTAATTGAAGGCACACGCTTGAGTAATCACAGGGCCTTCTGAATTACAAAGCAGTGAATCGTGGCCCTCGGAATTTCAAAGAAGAAAATCGTGTGGCAGCCCGTTGTGAATTGTTCTAAAATGAGCCAGGGTGCCAGTCTACCATTCACTACCCTGCGGCCATAAACTACAGCTCTGTCCATCTCCTGGGCACTGGAAGCATATGGTGGTGCCAGTCACACGTACAGAAAAAGAAAGCAGAGGGAGGGAGGAGAGAGCGGTGGGGAGGTAGACAGGGAATGAGAGGGAGAAAGAGGGAGAGAGGAAAAAGAGGAATGAAGTGTTTCAGTTCAGTCAGATCACTAGATTTCTAATCTCGGCGGCGAAAGATTTGCATAGCCTAGGGTTGGCAGTCTCTTTCTCTCTCTGTGCTTTTCTGAAAGGCACCAAATGCATTCTATTATTTGTGTCAAGGCAGGTTCTGCGATGAAGAAAATAACAGCACTGGCGTGCAGGCAAAGTCACCCCCCCCCCCTTTCCTCCTCTCTTATTCACAGTCTAGTTCCTGAAGGCAGCGCAGATCTCTGGTGAAAAGGGATGGAGGACACAGGGCACCTCGACAGAGGGAGAGGGGGAACAAAAGGAGCTCCACAGGCAGAGCATGCAGGCCCCGGGTCAGCAAACAGCCTGGCCAGCGATGGCCCCCACAGTTATAATACATCAGAGAGAGGTTATTACTGGCAGCCTGCTTCACTCTGCTGAGGGAGAATACAAGGACGCACGTTAGGGTGGAAATGCCTGGTTAAACTGTGTTTGTGTGTGAGTGTGTGCGTGTGTGTCCTGTTGGGTTTCCTAAATTCCCATTGTTTTTTCAACAACACAACACCTGCTTATTTCACTTAGACAGTGGGCATACATTTACTTCTATAAACTGTACTCAATAAATATTTTGGGAGAATTTTGTAATGCATGGGATGGTTTTCATTGTCACTGCATATTTGTTTCTCAAACTAGACACTGTCCTTGTCCTCTTGCTCAGTTGTGCACCGGGCATACCACTCCTCTTTCTATTCTGGTTAGAGCCAGTTTGCGCTGTTCTGTGACAAGAGGAATACCTATGAATACAGTTGAAGTCGGAAGTTAACATATACTTAGGTTGTAGTCATTAAAACTCGTTTTTCAACCACTCCACAAATGTCTTGTTAACAAACTATAGTTTTGGCAAGTCGGTTAGGACATCTACTTTGTACATGACACAAGTAATTTTTCCAACAATTGCTTACAGATAGATTATTGCACTTATAATCCACTGTGTCACAATTCCAGTGGGTCAGAAATGTACATACACTAAGTTGACTGTGCCAACTTGGAAAATTCCAGAAAATGATATCATGGCTATAGAAGCTTCTGATAGGCTAATTCACATCATTTGAGTAAATTGGAGGTGTACCTGTGGACTCAGTGCCTCTTTGCTTGATATCATGGGAAAATCAATAAAAATCAGCCAAGACCTCAGAAAAAAAATTGTAGACCTCCACAAGTCTGGTTCATCCTTGGGAGCAATTGTCAAACGCCTGAAGGTTGCACGTTCATCTGTACAAACAATAGTACGCAAGTATAAACACCATGGGATCACGCAGACATAATACCACACAGGAAGGAGATGTGTTCTGTCTCCTAGAGATGAACATACATTGGTGCGAAAAGTGCAAATCAATCCCAGAACAACAGCAAAGGACCTTGTGAAGATGCTGGAGGAAACAGGTAAAAAAAGTATCGATGTCCACAGTAAAATGAGTTCTATATCGACGTAACCTGAAAGGCCGCTCAGCAAGGATGAAGCCACTGCTCCAAAACCTCCATAAAAAAGCCAGACTACAGTTTGCAACTGCACATGGGGACAAAGATTGTTTTTGGAGAAATGTTCTCTCATCTGATTAAACAAAAATGGAACTGTTTGGCCATAATGACCATCATTATGTCTGGAGGAAAAAGGGGGAGGCTTGCAACCCAAAGAACACCATCCCAACCCGAGGGAGGTGGCAGCATCATGTTGAGATGGTGCTTTGCTGCAGAAGGGACTGGTGCACTTCACAAAATATATGGCATCATGAGGAAAGAAAACTGTGGATTTATTGAAGTCACATCTCAAGACATCAGTCAGGAAGTTACAGCTTGGTTGCAAATGGGTCTTCCAAATGGACAATGACCCCAAGCATACTTCCAAATTCAAGGTATTGGAGCGGCCATCACAAAGCCATGACCTCAAGCCTACAGAAATGTGTGGGCAGAACTTAAAAAGCATGTGCGACTCAGATACACCAGCTCTGTCAGGAGGATTGGGACAAAATTCACCCAACTTATCGTGGGAAGCTTGTTGAAGGCTACCTAAAACATTTGACCCAGGTTAAACAATATAAAGGTAACGCTACCAAATACTAATTGAGTGTATGTTAACTTCTGACCCACTGGGAATGTGATGAAAGAATACAAATCTGAAATAAATCTTTCCCTCTACTATTATTCTGGCATTTCACATTCTTAAAGTAAAGTGGTGATCCGAGACAGGGAATTTTTACTAGGATTAAATGTCAAGAATTGTGAAAAACTGAGTTTAAATGTATTTGGCTAAGGTGTACGTAAACTCCTGACTTCAACTGTATGGAAGGCTTGATTACCAACAATGATGAGACAGCCTTCAGGGAGGAGATGAGTGCACTCGGAGTGTGGTGTCAGGAAAATATCCTCTCACTCAACATCTTCAAAACAAAGGAGATGATCGTGGACTTCAGGAAACAGCCGAGGGAGCACCCCTCTATCTACATCGACAGGACAGTAGCGGAGAAGGTGGAAGGTTTTAAGTTCCTCTGCGTACACATCACAGACAAACTGAAATGGTCCACCCACACAGACAGCGTGGTGAAGAAGGAGCAACAGTGCCTCATCAACCTCAGGAAAATGAAGAAATGTGTCTTTTCACCCTAAACCCTCACAAACTTCAAGAGATGCACAATCGAGAGCATCCCGTCGGGCTATATCACCTCCTGGTACGGCAACTGCACCACCCTCAACAGCAAGGCTCTCCAGAGGGTAGTGCGGTCTGCACAACGCATCACTGAGGGCAAACTACCTGCTCTCCAGGACAACTACATCACCCAATGTCACAGGAAGGCTAAAAAGATCATCAAGGACAACAACCACCTGAGCCTCTGCCTGTTCACCCCGCTATCATCCAGAAGGCGAGGTCAGTACAGGTGCATCAAAGCGGTGACCGAGAGACTGAAAAACAGCTTCTATCTCAAGGCCATCAGACTGTTAAACAGCCATTACTAACATTGAGAGGCTGCTGCCAACATACAGACTCTCCACTTTAATATATGGATTTAATAATGGATCACTAGTCACTTTAAATAATGCCACTTTAATAATGTTTACATATCCTACATTACTCAACTCATATGTGTATGATGTAATTTATACCATCTATTGCATCTTGCCAATGCCACACGGCAGTAGCTCATCCATATATTTATATGTACATATTCTTATACAATCCACCTTACATTGTGTGTATGAGGTAGTTGTTGTGAATTTGTAAGATTACTTGTTAGATATTACTGCACTGTCGGAACTACAAGCACAAGCATTTCGCTACACTCACATTAACATCTGCTAGCCATGTGTATGTGACAAATAACATTTGATTTGATCTTGACCCTAAGGGTTAAAAAACGTCATAATATCTTAACTTCCATAATTACCTGGACATTTTTGCCAAAAACCTGGTTGCCTCTGCCAGGAGGCTCACACTTGTCCGCAAGTGGATCTTCCACCAAGACAATAACCCCATACACAATTTAAAAGGCTAATTTTCCACAAAATCAAGTCTCAGTTCTGGACTTGAACCCCACTGAAAACATGTGGTTTGAATTGTCCATAAATGTAGAGAAAGGATATCAAGGATCTAGAAAGATTATGTATGGAGGAATGGTCGAAGATCCCTCCCAATGTGTTCTCCAATCTCATGAAGCATTTAGAAAAGGGGCTCAGGCCTCGATTCAATCAGATTGCATTGGCAGTGAAGATAAAGATTTAAATAAATATATCCTTAATCATTATAATCCAATAAACATTCATATAAAGATCTCAAGTACTGTGTGTGCCAGATACTGTGTTTGTTTAAACCCTTCACTTGTGGTCAGATGGCTGTGCTAGAAAGGGAATGAGGAATTCTTCTTGAAGAGAGCTCAGCCTATTCTGGGCAGTAAGGTTGCTGACCAAGACTCATTCTCCTGGAGGGGATAACTTGAGTTGTTATTTGCAATTACCATGTCAATGGCAATGTTCGCTGTAAGCTACTACAAGGAGCTGCTTGTGGATTTGACAGACCTAACGCAGCTCCACCTCTGAAACTGCCAACACTAACAACCTTAGTGTTGTTATCCTCTCAAGGGTATCCTGACAAGATATACACTCTATATACAAAAGTATGTAGAGACCACTTCAAATGAGTAGATTAGGCTATTTCAGCCACACCTGTTGCTTACAGGTGTATAAAATTGAGCACACAGCCATGCATTCATAGGCAAACATTGGCAGTAGAATGGCCTTAATGAAGAGCTCATTGACTTTCAATGTGGCACCGTCATAGGATGTCACCTTTCCAACAAGTCAGTTTGTAAAATATCAACTATAAGTGATGTTGTTGTGAAGTGGAAACATCTAGGAGCAACAACAGCTCAGCCATGAAGTAGTAGGCCACACAAGCTAAAACAATCGGACTGCTGAGCACGGAAGCGCACAGCACGTAAAATCGCCTGTCCTCGGTTGCAACACTCACTACCAAGTACCAAACTGCCTCTGGAAGCAACATCAGCACAAGACTTGATCGTTGGGAGCTTTATGAAATTAGTTTCCATGGCCAAGCAGCCGCACACAAGCCTAAGATCACCATGCACAATGCCAAGTGTGGGCTGGAGGGGTGTAAAGCTCGCTGCAATTGGACTCTGGATCAGTGGAAATGTTCTGTGGAGTGATGAATCATGCTTCACCATCTGGCAGTCCAAATCTGGGTTCAGTGCCCGACCTCACTAATGCTCTTGTGGTTGAATGGAAGCAAGTCCCCGCAGCAATGATCCAACATTTGGTGGAAAGCCTTCCCAGAAGAGTGGAGGCTGTTATTGCAAAGGGGGGGGGGCAATTCCATATTAATGCCCATGATTTGGGAATGAGATGTTCGCCGAGTAGGTGTCATATACTTATGGTTACGTAGTGTAGATATGGAGCCACCCCAGATTTGGCCCCATGTCTCCATACCAAATTGAGAGTTTCATCTTTCAGATACAATTGGAACTGAGTTGATAGCCCATAGTGTTCCAAAGTTAGAGCTAAAAGTCTGATGGCACCGGAGCCCATGTTGCCTACTGTATAATGCCTATATTGGTGGCTATCGTCAGTCATACCAGTATGTCAGATTAGCTCAATATCCAATTTCTCAGCCTCTGAGTATCACAGAAACACATCACTTTGAATTAAAAAAACAACAACATTTTAATGAGTTGCTATGTATGACATTTATTTAAATATCTGTTCAAAACATGCAAAACATACAAAAACATACGTTTCAAACATCAAATGTGACTGTAAATATTTAATAAATGTAAAATATATGGTTATTCTTGGTAATTAAAACCAACAACTTGTTTTTGAAAAAGTTTTACTCCTTGACAGACAGTGTCTCTTTGCAATCATTACCAATTTGAGGTAAAAAAAATTACCCCCGTTGGTGCTGGAGCTTTTCAGATTAAAATGCGTTGGTGTTTTTAGGGTTAATATACACATTTTATACCACAATTTAAACCTGCAGTTGACTGTGACAATACATACAGTATTTTATTTGGTACACATTCACTGGGATTATAACATTTGGTGAGGGTGGACGATTCATTTGAAATATGAAGATTATTGTTCACCGAGCTACTTAAAAAGAAACCTCTCTACCACAAAACCACTGTTGCCAAGATACATTAATGTACGAATCATAATGTACTTTCTTAGAAATACAAAATAAACGTTAAAATATAAAGCTTTTTGAGAGGGTATGATTAACTTGTTGGGCATAATGCTGAAACGGAGAACAGAGGTTGTATGGTTTCTTCAAGTACCTCTCTTTATTAACCATTATACAACAGGTGGGTGTAACGTCTCTCGTCAGAATGAGGATCGGACCAAAGCGCAGCGCAGCGTGGTAAGTCTTCATGATTTTTATTTATCAAAACACTCGAACAAAATAACAAAGTGAAAGAACAAACAGTTCTGTAAGGCAAATAAACTTTACAGAAAACAACTACGCACAAAACACAGGTGGGAAAAATGGCTGCCTAAGTATGATTCCCAATCAGAGACAACGATAGACAGCTGCCTCTGATTGAGAACCACACTCGGCGAAAATCAAAGAAATAGAAAACATAGAAATAAAGAAACCCTAGTCACATCCCGAATGTGGGTCTCATCCTGAATGCTGATTGGTTAAAACCGCATTCCAACCGGTGTCTATTACACAAGTTACCACTTGTTAAATCTATGAAGTTAAAATGCCTATTTACTCTTCCATCTGACCGGGCAAAGTACTGTCTCATCAGCCCAGCCAGCCTATTTCTAAACTTGATCTCCACTATAAAAAGCATTTAGAGATGATCTCACATTTCTTTTAGACTAATATTAAGTTTTCAACCGTGGAGATTTGTATAAACCTTACTGTCTGTGTCTCCGATATTTTCAACATTGTTTCAATATTCAAATTCGATCTCCAGATGTTGCATAGTAGTGAATGTGTCTGGAGTCGGGATGAGACAGACAGGCAGGTATCTTTCCTTAGCCAGTCGAAATCATGAATCAGCATAATTTCTATGGATATATACAAAGAAATATCAATAGAAAATGGCCTCATTAGCTCATTGTTATGGATGTATCCAAATAAATGTCTCAAGAAACCAGCTTAAACAAATACAAATGCCCTATTTTTTGTTATTCTGGCTGCACTATTTGATGTGACTGTAAGCCGTAGTTGGCTAGCTAACAAGCAAGGGATAAGAATGTTGCCAGCCAGTGTGGCAATAAAATATTTAGATTGAACGACTGGGCCAAGTCCATAGGTACAGAACAAAAAAAAATTAACGACTGGGTCTCTGGCAAACTAACCGATACAAAAAAACGACCAGCCGCCTTGGGTAGCAGCCCTAGACTTTTGTCGGTACTAATTCTTGTGGAAGGATGAAATAGTATGAATAAATTAATCAAAATCAATTTTTTTATGTAAATATGTAAATCATAAAAGTGATATTGATCTCGAAGCTGATGTTTGGAAGATAGATTGGCACAGTTTACAACATCCGTGCCAATATATCCCATATCGGCATTATCACTTAAATAACCAACAGAGATTCAAATGTGTACAAGCTGTCAGTTGTCAAGACAACTCATTGGTAGCATAGAATTAACCATATTTCTATGGTTATCTGTCATATTTTGCTCTGGCATTGCTGTGGATTGTCACCTTCTGGTAATCTAATGGATTGACTGTATAAAGCCCTTCATATGAGATATGGAATTAATCAGTTGTTAAGTCCTCCAATTAAAATGAGAATTTGAATAGCTTTAGCCTTTATTAAGACATATTGGGGTGACAAATTTATACATTTCAATGCAATAGATTACAAGGGTAAAAGAACGCTTGACCCCAGAATTTAGTGAATGAGAGAAAGATTGCAAGGTTAATGTGACTGCTGCCTTCAACACAATAATTGCCCTAAATTTGTCCTTAAGATTTTTTTTAGTCTCTCTCCCTTAAAATAAGTTGAATTCTTATGTTGGTCAGAGATGAGAAAAGAGGAGAGAGAAACACTGGCCGACGTGATTATTCACAGGAGATAAAGACTACCAGATAGGGCAAAGTATGCAACAGCTTCCTTATGGAGATGAACAAATGTGTTTTATTACTCAATCATCCCTGGGGGTGATAAACAACGTGTTCATAAGACAGTACGGACACAGCACTGTGGGGATGTGCAGTGTGCTGGACACTCCCACTCATCTACACACATCTAAATGCGCTTTCTCATTTACCCATTAAACAACTCTGTGAAAATGTGTCCTTTTGCATTTGTCATTGTGTTGTATGAGAGAGACAGAGAAAGAGATGGAGAGAGTTAGTGAAGAGAAATGTTGCATGTGCAGAGTTGACCAGTCAACTCTAAAGGGCCTGCTCATGAAATTGTGTTTGTCCCATTTCTATTCGGAACCCTTCAAGTTGCTGATGAGCAGGCCTGGTTGGTCGGGAGCAGAGATAATGCCCTCCAACACACAGTACATTAGAGCTATACAGGCATTGGGGACAGCATTTAGAAGCAAGCCGCTCCTTTTTACTTCAACAGTCCACTTCAACCCTTTAAAAGACTGCTCTTTTCCCATATCCTGGTCTGATTAAAGAGCCATTCAAACAATTAGGGCCTCAACCAAAAGTAATGTTCAAAGAGAGAGAGAGAGCGTTCTTTGTGAATTGGCCAGCAAGACTCCTCTCACCAGGAAGCAGTCTTTAATTGCCATGGCTGACTTTTAACAAGCCTGTCTAAAACATATCTTCCCAAAATATCACAAACATGTGTCCTGCCCCACAAGAGGATCCAACGTGCTTGACAAAGTATGCGCAAACATCTGTGACACGTACATGTGTTGATGATGGTGTACCCACAATAACAATCCGGAAATACCACAAACAAAAACCCTGGATGAATGGAGATATCCATACAATGCTGAGAGCCCACACTGCAGCCTTCAATGTCAGCAGAATGACCCATGATGACTCGGTGGTGCGTACAGGGCAAGCAGGTATGAGCTCCCCAAATCAGTTAGGGATGCAAAAAGACAATACCGACTCAAACTGAATTGATGTTCGACAACTCAGACTCACGTCGCATGTGGGAAGGACTACAGCCCATCATAGACTACAAAGGCAAATCCAGCCCTGCGGTGCCCACCGAAGCCTCCATCCAAAATTAGCTAAAAAAATTCTATGCTTGCTTTGAGGTAGACAATAACGAGCCATCCAGGAAGACTGTCACTGGTCTGGATAACCAGGTGTTTTCGCTCTCCAAGGCTGACGTGAGAAAAACTCTCAAAAGAGTGAAAACTTACAAAGCCGCCGGCCCAGATGGCCCACATCAAGGACAGCATGCCAGTGTAACTGGCGCTGTGCTGCACAGCTGTAGCTCTGCGTTGTGTGTGGTTGATTGAGACTATAGACGTAGGAGATCAGATTATTTTAATGAATTCACTCTCTGTATCCAAAAGAAAAGACAAAACATTTGCAGAGCACAAATATGTTCTGCGAATCGTCACCTCTTCCTACAACAGACACACTATACAAGGGATTGGGATCATTCGAGGAGCTAGCCATCATTCACACATACAATAGCTAGCTAATAACTTAATGCAATGCAACTTAGCTAACTAGTAACCACGTTGAATTCAGAATGTTAATATCATCCTAAAAAGTACAAGTACATCTTACCAATACCATCCACTTATGAGTAACCTCTAAATATACAACATTATTCATGAACAGAACACTGTGTGTGTGACTTTGTGCTTTAGGGCTCCCCTGCATTTTTTCAACATTTTGTTAAAAATCGCGCAACATTTCAACGTCCTGCTACTCATGCCAGGAATATAGTAT
This sequence comes from Oncorhynchus mykiss, assembly GCF_013265735.2. Classification (NCBI taxonomy): domain Eukaryota; kingdom Metazoa; phylum Chordata; class Actinopteri; order Salmoniformes; family Salmonidae; genus Oncorhynchus; species Oncorhynchus mykiss. The sequence goes on from NC_048572.1 coordinate 32,862,003, forward strand.
ATACATATTAGTATGTGTGGATAGAAAACACTCTGAAGTTTCTAAAACTGGTTAAATCATGTCTGTGACTATAACAGAACGTGAACAGCAAGCAAAATCCCAAGAAAAACCTGGTCACAAAAACTAAAAAAAAGTATTCATCCGCCAGTCTCTGAATTGTCTATGGCCAGAGAAAATAGATGGCGACCAGTTGACAGTTCCTACAGCTTCCACACGATGTCGCCAGTACTGTCAATTTCATTGGTTTTAATCCTTGGTGGAATGAGAAATAGGCCCTTCCTGTCATCCAGTAAACAGGAAGAGGCTTATGGGAGAGAGACAATGGACGATGATTTCAAGAGTAGCTGCTATTGAATACAGATCGCCCCGTGATCAATTTGATCGATTATTAACGTTTACAAATACCTAAAGTTGGGTTACAAAAGTAGTTTGAAGTGTTTTGTCAAAGTTTATAGGCAACTTTTTTAATTTAAAAAAATGACATTGCGTTTTGGAACGGTGCTTTTCCATGGATCAGACGGGCTATATAAATGGACATTTTGGGTATACATGGACGGATTTAATCGGGAAAAAGACCCAATTGTGATGTTTATGGGACATATAGGAGTGCCAACAAAGAAGCTCGTCAAAGGTAATGAATGTTTTATATTTTATTTCTGCGTTTTGTGTAGCGCCGGCTACGCTAATTATTTTGTTTACGTCCCCTTCAGGTATTTCGGGGTGTTGCATGCTATCAGATAATAGCTTCTCATGCTTTCGCCGAAAAGCATTTTAAAAATCTGACATGTTGGCTAGATTCAAAACGAGTGTAGCTTTAATTCAGTACCCTGCATGTGTGTTTTAATGAAAGTTTGGGTTTTATCGAGTACTATTAGCATTTGGCATTGCACACTTCCATTTCCTGTTGACTAGGTGGGACGCTAGCGTCTCACATGGCTCTAAGAGGTTTTAAAGGAATCAAACTTTTCTGTGCATCAAAATTATTTGAGCATGAGCACGCAGGGCAAAACGTAAGTACACACTCCCCTATTCCCAGGATGCAGGCCTGCATAATAACAAATCAACATGCTATATTAATATATGAACCTAGTGAAATTCACAAATTTCTCCAATTTCACCAAAACAAAACAAAATAATCTACCAAGCTCAAGGCATAATTCAGGTCAAAGCTACCCATAGGGGTCAGAGCAAGTGAAAGTGTGTCAGGCCTTCGACTGCCCCTAGATGCATAGTGCCTCTTACACTATATCTACCTTCTTAGCCTTAAAAAAACAGTCATTTTGTACTATATCTCTGTACTATGCTAAACTTGCAGCTTCTGGGGGATTGACTCAATTAGTCTCTTGACTGGTTTAACTACCCTCCCCGCCCTTGTGCAACCTTCGACTTGGCAGCTTTTATCAGGTGCATTACAGTGGACTGGGCTAGGGACCATGGCGACTAACAGTGGTTCCGGTCTTAGTTAATTAATCAGAGGAGGGTTTGAAGAATCAGATCCAGGATCTCAGAGGTGCTTCCCAAGTCATTTTCCTCAGGCAGGCAAGGTTCTTCTGGTTCTGTCTTTACATGATTCCCAGAGCTTGGAGTATTCCCTTGAATCCTTCACCATCCAAGATGCACTTTCCTCCCCATAGTCATCCATGTCTTTACTGTTCAGTCCATTGCAGGAGTGAGTGGCCTCTCCTGCATCTACATTGATTGAAGGTCCTGCAGCATCACTGTCATTGAGGTGCTCTGAATCATCAATTTCAAATGGCAGGGAATTCACTGGCAGCAGTAGATTCCTCTGAACCACCTTCTGCCTGCTGTAATGGTCTTGGATTATGTACTTGTGAGTTTGTGGATTGATTGTAAAAATTCACTGTTAAAATCTCGGGATTCCACTTGTCAGCCAACTTGCTGTGGCCACTTTCACCCTTCTTGGAGATGAGGACACAATCCCCCATGGACAAACTGATGCCATTAACCCGGTTACCGTACTCCTGACCTTGTCATCTCTGTTGCTTGACAGTGTGCCTTTGGGCAACACTCATAGCTTCCTTCAGCCTGGTGATCAAAGTCTCGACATACTTGTTGCAATCCAAAATGCTGGAGTCGTCCAAGACATTGTGGAACATCACATCCACCGGTAGCCAAGGGACCCTACCAAACATGAGAAAGAATGGAGCATAGCCCGTAGTCTTGTGAACAGTGGCATTGTAGGTGAATGTCAATGACTGGATTTGTTCAGACCAATGTTCTTTGGTTTTCAGGGGAAGACTCCTGAGCATGCTGCCTAAATTCCTGTTGAAGCGTTCAGTCTCTCCATTCCCCATAGGGTGATATGCTGTGGTTCTTGACTTTTGGACACCAGAGAGCAGCAAATCCATAGACACTGTCACGACGAGAGTCGGTCCCTCTCATTGTTCAAGCGGCGTTCGGCGGTCGACGTCACCGGCCTTCTAGCCATCGCCGACCCACTTTTCATTTTCCATTTGTTTTGTCTTTGTTTTCGACACACCTGGTTTCAATTCCCCCATTACATGTTCATTATTTAACCCTCTGGTTTCCCCCATGTTGGTGTACGTGTTTGTTTTATTGTTCAGGCTGTTACTAACGGCTGGTATTTTGTTGCCAGGTTTTGTCATAATGCCCGTTTATTCCATGGTACCGGTATTTTTCCCACACCATAGTATTGTGTTTATACTGGTGTTATCTTGTATTAAATACATTGTCCATGCATCTCAGCTCTCCTGCGCCTGACTCCTTTCACCAGTTACCCACAGCCTTGACAGACACAGAATACATGATCCCACAGTTTATGAGCTACTTGCTTGTCTGTCTGGTTTCTGCATGGCCATGCATGGGCAAGTTCAGTGAAGTGGTCAGTCACCACCAGAACGTCAACTGAATTCTTCTTACTTTCTTCCGCTGTCCAACTCCATGGGAGAGCAGGTTTTGATGATCTCTAACGGTGCTCTAGCCGCTGGCTCTTGAGTCTTTGCTAGAACGCATCTCTGGCATACTCCTTGATGTCTCTCTCCATTGAAGGCCAGAAAAACCCCTGTCAGGCCAGAGTTCTAGCTTGGCCTTGATGTCCTGCAAGGTTGTGAATGGCGGTCATTGCATTGAGTCTCCTCTGGTAAGACATATTGGAACTTTCTCCGGTTTGTGTGACTCTCCTTAATGACACGATAGAGAACTCCCCTCTCTTAGGATCAAGCGGCCCCACTGCTTCATCAGCAACAACACTTTAGAATAAACATTATATCGGTCTCGTCTGGTGGGCAGTTCCTTATTTATTTATTTTATTATTACCTTTATTTAACTAGGCAAGTCAGTTAAAACACCTCCAGCAACTCCCAAACTCGCATGCGGGAGCGTAATCATCGCCTGAAACTAATTAGCATAACGCAACGGACATAAATATCCCTAGAAAATATTCCTATTCATGAAAATCACAAATGAAATATATTGAGACACAGCTTAGCCTTTTGTTAATCACCCTGTAATCTCAGATTTTCAAAATATGCTTTACAGCCAACTCTAGACAAGCATTTGTGTAAGTTTATAATAGCCTAGCATAGCATTATGCCTTGCTAGCAGCAGGCAACCTTGTCACGGAAATCAGAAAAGCAATCAAATTAAATCGTTTACCTTTGATGAACTTCGGATGTTTTCACTCACGAGACTCCCAGGTAGATAGCCAAAGTTTATTTTTGTAGGCGAAACAGCTCCGTTTGTTCTTCACGTTTGGCTGAGAAATCGCCCGGAAATTGCGGTCACCACAACGCCGAATTTTTTTCCAAATTAGCTCCATAATATTGACAGATACATGGCAAACATTGTTTAGAATCCATCCTCAAGGTGTTTTTCTAATATCTATTTGATAATATATCCGTCGGGACAATTCCTTTTTCTCTAGGACCGATTGGAGTAATGGCTACCTCTGTACTTTACGCGAGAATCTCTCTCGGAGCCACCATGTGACCACTTACGCAATGTGCCCCCATACGTCTATTCTTCAACAGAAATGCTGAAAACTACGTCACAATGCTGTAGACACCTTGGGGAATACGTAGAAAGCGTCAGCTCGTTGATGGTACATTCACAGTCAAATAGGGATTCATTGGAACGCAGCGCTTTCAAAACCTGGGGCACTTCCGGATTGGATTTTTCTCAGGCTTTCGCTTGCAACATCAGTTCTGTTATACTCACAGACAATATCTTTACAGTTTTGGAAACGTTAGAGTGTTTTCTATCGAAAGCTGTTAATTATATGCATATTCTAGCATCTTTTCCTGACAAAATATCCTGTTTAAAACGGGAACGTTTTTTTCCCAAAAATGATAATACTGCCCCAAGAGTTCCAAGAGGTTTTAAGGTTAGGGGGCACTATTTTCATGTCCGGATGAAAATTGTGCCCAAAGTAAACTGCCTGCTACTCAGGCCCGGAAGCTGGGATATGCATATTATTGGTAGATTCTGATAGAAAATACTCTGCAGTTTCTAAAACTGTTTGAATGATGTCTGTGAGTATAACAGAACTTATTTGGCAGGTAAAACCCTGAGGACAAACCATCCAGGATTTTTTTTTTCAATGGGAATCTAGAATTCTAAGGCAGTTGCTTGCAGTCCCTTTCGCTTCCACTAGATGTCAACCGTCTTTAGAAATTGGTTGATGTTTTTCCTTTGAGAAATGAAGAAGTAGCCCTGTTCAGAACGAGGGTCGAGTGAAGTGTACTGTTTGTTAGAGGCGCGTGTCCTGAAAGCATGCTCCACTTTGTTTTCCTCCGGTATTGAACACAGTTTATTCTGTCATAAATTGTATCAATTAATTACGTTTAAAAAAACGAAAGTTGGATTAAGAAAGTTGTTTGAAATGTTTGGATCAAGTTTACCGGTAACTAATGAGATAATGTGTAGTCATGTTGCCCGAGTTGGAACCGGTGTATTTTCTGAATCATACGTGCCAAATAAACATTTTGAATATATAACAAAATAATTTATCGAACAAAAGGACGATTTGTGATGTTTAATGGACATATTGGAGTGCCGATCTTCAAAGGTGAGGCTTGAATTATATGTTCTTTCTAACTTTTGTGTTGTGCCTGGCGGGTTGAATTATGATTTTCATGTGTATGTTTGATGGGCTGCTGTCCGCTTTCGCGATAAAGCCTTTTTGAACTCTGACACTGCGGCTGGATTAACAAGAAGTTCATCTTTAAACCCATGTATAACACTTGTATGATTTATTAATTATTATTATGAGTATTTCTGTTTTTGAATTTGGCACGCTGCTATTTCACTAGGGGGTTGTCAAATCAATCCCGTTAACGGGATTGGAGCGCGAAGGGATCACTAAGAAGTTAAGAACAAGTTCTTATTTTCAGATTGTTTCTTATTGAAGACAATAGGGATGACCTTGGAAATCACAGAGTCTTGCAGCTGGAGATCTTAACTTCTTGGTGACAGGGGGCAGTATTTTCACGTCCGGATGAAATGCATGCCCAAATTCAACTGCCTGCTACTCATCCCCAGAATATAAGATATGCGTATTATTAGTATTATTAGTATCGGTCTCGTGGGCCCGTTCCTTATTCTTTATTTATTTTATTTACGCATTTTTTGTGGCGCCTGCAGGGTTGACATGTGTTTTTCTCTCTTTGTTTACGGAGGTACTATCCTCAGATAATAGCATTGTTTTCTTTCGCCGAAAAGCCTTTTTTAAATCTGACCTGTTGGCTGGATTCACAACAAGTATAGATTTAATTTGGTATCTTACATGTGTGATTTCATGAGTTAGATTTTTATAGTAATTTATTTGAATTTGGCGCTCTGCATTTTCACTGGCTTTTGGCCAGGTGGGACGCGTCCCACATATCCCAGAGAGGTTTTAATTAAGCCAGTGACTGAATTTCTTACACACACTCCATTTCTGTGTGCTGGATACCTTCTTTGTGACTTACATGCAGTAACGGAACTTGACAATCATTGATTATTATTTTTTTTAAATATATATTTCTACAGTTTTTTAACCTCTAGCGTCGAGCAATCCCGTATCCGGGAGCGTAATCATAGCCTCAAGCTCATTACCATAACGCAACGTTTCCTATTCATGAAAATATTCATGGTAGATATAGTCTCTTATGGTCAATCTTCCAATGATATGCCTACAAATCTTCTTACCTTGTCTCTTATGGCTCTCAATGATATGCCTACAAATACGTCACAATGCTGCAGACACCTTGGGGAAAACGTGGAAAACGTAAGCTGACTCCTAGCTCCTCCACAGCCATATAAGGAGTCATTGGCATGCAGGGTTTCAAAAAATGGGGCACTTCCTGATTGGATTTTTATCTGGGTTTCGCCTGTAACATCAGTTCTGTGGCACTCACAGACAATATCTTTGCAGTTTTGGAAAGAGTGTTTTCTTTCCAAAGCTGTCAATTATATGCATAGTCGAGCATCTTTTCGTGACAAAATATCTTGTTTAAAACGGGAACGTTTTTCATCCAAAAATTAAAAGAGCGCCCCCTATATCGAAGAAGTTAAAGAATGCTACGGGCCTTGCTTTATCTTCACCTTCAGGCACTTGACAAAGCTCAGCCCCGAGGCCATTCAAAGACGCGTCAGTGAAGAGAATGAACGGCCTCTCAAAATCAGGGTGAGCTAGCACGACACAAAACATTTCAGAAGAGCATCCTTCAGCTTCTGGAATGCAATGACGCACTACTCAGTCCAATCCGATAGCGTCAGCTTCCGGAAAATCCTTTGACGGCTAAACACAACTTTGAGTCACTGCGGAGCCAGTTCCTCGGTGGGTACAAAGACCAACAAGTCATCTAGGTAACAAAGGAGATTTGAGAAATGTAGGTCCCCAAATATACTTAATAACATCATTCTCATGAAAGAGGCTGGGCTGTTACACAGACCTTGTGGCATGTGATTGTACTCATAAAGTCCCATCGGTGTGGTAAAGGCTGTGTACTTCTTGTCCTCTTCATGAACTGGAATTTTATAAAATCCTGAGGTCAAGTCCATGGTGCTGAAAAATGCACTGCCACCAAGGGCTGCTAGGCAATCTGCTTGATGAGGAAGGGGATGAGCGTCCTTCACCGTTCGCGCATTCATCCACCTGATGTCTGTGCTTAACCTCAGACTCCCGTCTTTCTTCCATACCATGACTAAAGGGGAGGCATACTCACTAACTGACTTGCGCATGAGACCTAATTCCTCCATATATGTCAATACCTTCCTCAGCTTTAGGTAATGAGCAGGCGGAACTCTTCTGTATGGTAGGCGGACGGGTCTGTCATCAACCAGGTGGAAATGGTGAACATAAGCCCTGGCTTCTCTGCAGTCCAGATTATGTCTTCAGAAGATGTGATGCTATTCACAAGCTTCTCCTTCCACTGGTCAGTCACCGTGCATCCATTAATGTCAAAGTCTCCAAAACCTAGATCTGACAGCTTTTATTTCAGGTTGTGGCAGCCATTATCACCTTGCTTCTGTTCCATTGGGGTTTTCCTCACTTCATGAAGGCCCTGAAAGATTTTTGCATCCTCAACAGCCAAGCATGTACAGTTGAAGTCAGAAGTTTACATACACTTAGGTTGGACATTTAAAACTAATTTTTCAACCACTCCACACATTTCATGTCAACAAACTATAGTTTTGTCAAGTCGTTTAGAACATCTACTTTGTGTATGACACAAGCCATATTTCCAACAATTGTTAACAGACAGATTATTTCATTTATAAATCATTGTATCACAATTCCAGTGAGTCAGAAGTTTACATACACTAAGTTGACTTTGCTTTTAAACAGCTTTGAAAATTACAGAAAATTATGTCATGGCTTTAGAAGCTTCTGATAGGCTAATTGACATCATCTGAGTCAATTGGAGGTGTACCCGTGGATGTATTTCAAGGCCTACCTTCAAACTCAGTGTGATGTCAAACTTTGCTTAACATCATGGAAAATCAAATGAAATCAGCCAAGACCTCAGAAAAAAATGGTAGACCTCCACAAGTCTGGTTCATCCTTGGGAGCAATTGCCCAATGCCTGAAGTTACCAAGTTCATCTGTACAAACAATAGTACACAAGTATAAACACCATACCGCTCAGGAAGGAGATACGTTCTGTCTCCTAGAGATGAACGTACTTTGGTGCGAAAAGTGCAAATTAATCCCAGAACAACAGCAAAGGACTTTGTGAAGATGCTGGAGGAAACAGGCACAAAGGTTGTATTTCCACAGTAAAACAAGTCCTATATCGACATAACCTGAAAGGCCGCTCAGCAAGGAAGAAGCCACTGCTCCAAATCTCCATAAAAAAATCCAGACTACCGTTCGCAACTGCACATGGGGACAAAGAAAGTGATGAGGATATATTGAAGCAACATCTCAAGACATCAGTCAGGAAGTTAAAGCTTGGTCGCAAATGGGTCTTCCAAATGGACAATGTCCCCAAGCATACTTCCAAAGTTGTGGCAAAATTGCTTAAGGACATCAAAGTCAAGGTATTGGAGTGGCCATCACAAGCCCTGACCTCAATCTTATAGAACATTTGTGGGTAGAATGGAAGAAGCGTGTGCAAGCAAGGAGGCCTACAAACCTGACTCAGTTACACCAGCTCTGTCAGGAGGAATGGGCCAAAATTCACCCAACTTATTGTGGGTGTGTTGTGGAAGGCTACCCGAAACTTTTAACCCAAGTCAAACCATTTAAAGCCAATGCTACCAAATACTAATTGAGTGTATGTAAACTTCTGATCCACTGGGAATGTGATGAAAGAAATAAAAGCTGAAATAAATAAATCATTCTCTCTACTACTATTCTGACATTTCACAGTCTTCAAATAAAGTGGTGATCCGAGACAGGGAATTTTTTCTAGGATTAAATGTCAGGAATTGTGAAAAACTGAGTTTAAATGTATTTGGCAAAGGTGTATGTAAACTTCCGACTTCAATGGTAGACACATCGGCCAGCTTCATGTTACGTCTTAGAGTGAGATGTTTATAGGGACCCAGCCATCTCCCCACTTGGGCATAATATGTCTACCCACAAGTATGTTTCTGGGCATGACCTTTGGCTCAACTACTGCAGTGCTGCCTGGAGACAAAGCCACATTTTTAGGAAGTTTACCCAAAACTAAGTGTTCACTCTTGGGAAACAGAGTCACAGCTTGAGTGAGCTTCACACTCAGGATCTTGCCATCAACTTGCTGTCCCTTCCATCTTGTGACACTTTTCATCATCTGCAGAAACTGCTCACCCTCTGGTGAGTGGGTCTGGCCATCCATGTTGTTGACTAGCTTCCAGTATTCGTCAGTGCCCTTCGTCTCATGCAATAGATGCTTAATGACATTCGATCCTAGGATGAGATCATCACGCTGTCCATGAATAACTAGGGTGGGCACTTTAACATCAATCCCAAGTCATAAAAACAGGCCTTCCTCCCCCCACACCCCACTAACACTAACTCTGTAGGAGGCTGATAATGCTGAGGAAGGGCATCTGCTTCCAAATTTCTCTGCTCAGCATGTTCACTCAACGTACAGGCAATAGATCCAGTGTCAAGCATGCCCTTAAACTGCACTTTCCCATGTACAGACACAGAGGTGTAAAACACATCGGAAACAGTCTCAACCTCTTATTAACCTAACATAACAAATTTCTCTCCTTCTTTCGCATCAGAGCACATCTCATATGTTTTCTTGAGATCCTCAGATTCTTTCTTGGGGGCAGACAGTTGAACACCCACATTTCCCCCGTTCACCTGTTGCCATGTCAGTTTAACGGTTGCTGCTGTGGTGGGATTCTCTGCTGCTGTGGTGGGATTCTCTGCTGCTGTGGTGGGATTCTCTGCTGCTGTGGTGGGATTCTCTGCTGCTGTGGTGGGATTCTCTGCTGCTGTGGTGGGATTCTCTGCTGCTGTGGTGGAGTAGCGTTCCCCCTGTTCTGGACAATTTGACTTCCAATGATCGGGGGAAAAGCACCAGAGGCACAGGTCCTCATGTATACAGTGCATCACAGTGGAGTGATCTGTTGAGCCACAAACCCTGCATTCCCTGTGGCTGAAGGGCTAGGCAGGGAAATATGGCACCTTGGGCTGTGTCTGTGAAACCATAACAGGTGGAATGCTCTTCTCTAAGGTACATTCAAGCAGGTGAACGAGCCTCTCAATACTTGTACTCTGTCCATCTTGTTTGGCGCTTGATGTGAGTGAAGTGTTACTGCACGCACCAGCATTGGCCCGCCTTCAAACCGAGTAGTCTGGGGATGTACTGTTACTTGCTTTGAGGATACAGCGGTAGAATGACACATGGTTCATGTTCATAGATTCTCTCCTGTACTTCACTCGCTGTCCATTTTTCAGCAGACTTGTATTGGAATACTGCTGCCAGTTTGGGGTCAGGGCAGTATGTTACAAACATCATGACGACATCTGAGTTGGAGTGGTCAATCTTCTTACCTTGTCTCTTATGGCTCTCTTCAGCGACATCTACAGCCTTGTTCAGTTGAACCCAATACTCCATAACAGCCTCTCCAGGTACAGGTTAAGTATTGTAAAAATCAGTCAAAGGCATGTATGAGTAGGCCAATTCGCTGAAATTCTGTTTCAGGATTTCAAATATAATCTCTGGCTTCTCTGTAGGATCAGAAGTTGTCTCATTGCCTAAATGTATCTTTACCATGTGTCTTGCTTTGCCAGATAATCGACTTATCATCTCATCCAACTGTTCCCCAACAGGACATCCCTTCCTCTTCAAGTATATTCTCATCAATTCCTCTCCATTCATGAATGGAGCGTTTGTCTGTGCCATCTCCTCTATGTGTAGGAGGTTCCTTCTCGTCTGATTGCATGATGAACTTCATTTTACTAAGGTCTACATATCCTGCTGACTCTGAGTGATGATCACTTTTCTTCTCTGTACTTACTGGTGGCTCATGAGTGCTGGATCCGCCACTCTGTAGTTCTTCCCTAATGGAGCTCCCTATTTCCTGGGCTAGCTGAGTGACCGGCTCAGCTAACCCATCTACATGAGCATTTGGATTAACACTAGACGAAATGCTTATATCAGAATTTTTTGTGGAACAAATCATGAGGGGAACCTACACTCTTTACAGGGGTTTGATCAGGATATGAGAAAAACCTCCCCCTCCCAGCAGTGAATTTGGGTTCATCATCACCATTATAAGATGCCATGTCACTAAAACACTAATGTTATGTTAAAATTCCTTTTGATGAACCCACTTCTATGTTAGTTAACCATAAACAACGCTCTCAATACATTGTTTTCAGAAAAAAAACAGGAAAGAAAGTAGACTGCAGTTCCGCTTTTTGCCACAAGGCTACAAGAGTATCTCAATGTTGTGAACAGAGTCTCTAGAGCAGCAGCACCGCAGTGAGCTTATCAACGATCAATCCGGGTCTAGAAGGCACCAATGATCAACGATGAATCCGGGTCTAGAAGGCATCAATGTAACCTGTGCTGTACTGCACCACTGTAGCTCTGCGTTGTGTGTGGTTGATTGAGACTATAGACGTGGACTTCAGAGATCAGATTGTTTTAATGAATCAGAATCCCCTCTTTGTATCCAAAAGAAAAGACAAAACATTTGTAGAGCACAAATATGTTCTGCGAATCGTCGCCTCTTTTTCTCATAGTGATTCAACATTATTTGCTGGAATACATAAATGAGTACAGCCTCTCCTGATTATGTATCTACACATGACATGCATTTGACATAGATAAAACCACATACCTGCATCCAAAAGAAAAGACAAAACATTTGTAGAGCACAAATATGTTCTGCGAAACGTCACTTCTTTCTATAACAAACGCACAATAACAGGGACTGGGATCATTTGGGGAGCTAGCCATCGTTCACACATACAATCGCTAGCTAATACCTTAGCTAGCTGGCAACGGCATGTTGCATTCAGAATGTTAATATCATCGTAAAAAAGTACAATTGCATCTTAACAATACTATCCAGTCATGAGTAACCTCTAAACATACAACATTATTCATGAACAAAACACTGTGTGCGTGTGACTTTGTGCTTAAAGAAATCTAACTTTTCTGAAGACGACAGAAAAAGCCTGCCTACCTTTCATAGTGCATCAAAATTATTTGAGCACGAGCACGCAGGGCAGAATGCAAGTACACACTCCCCTATTCCCCGGATGCAGGCCTGCCTAATAACAAATCAACATGCTCTATTAATATACGTATGAACCTGGTGAAATTCACAAAGTACTTTAACAACTGTTACACCAGGCACACTGGACCCACTCCAATTTGCCTACTGCTCCAAGAGATCCATGGAAGATGCCGTTTCCATCTCCATTCACACGGCCGTAACACATCTGGACAAGAGGAACTCTTATGTCAGAATGCTGTTCGTTGACGACAGTTCAGCATTCAACACTATTGTTCCCTCCAAGCTCAGCAACAAGCTCAGCCTTTTGGGAGGAGGTAAGTGAACTGGCATTGTGGTGTCATGACAACAACCTCTCCCTCAACGTCAGCAAAACAAAGAAGTTGATTGTTGACTTCAGGAAGCAAACAAGACTCTGTAGAAGTTTCATGTTCCTCGGCATCACCGAGGACTTGTCATGGACCAACAACACCACAACTCTTGTCAAGAAGGCATGACAGTTTCTTCTTAACAGTTTCTACCCCTAAGCCATAAGACTCTTGAACAGCTAATCAAATGGCTACCCAGAATATTTGGATTGACACCCCCCCCCCCCCATTTGTACGCTGCTGCTGCTCTCTGTTTATTATCTATGCATAGTAACTTTACCTCTACCTACATGTACATATTACTTAAATTACCTCGACTAACCTGTGCCCCTGCACATTGACTCTGTACAGTTACCACCTGTATTTAGTCTCGTTACTGTTATTTTTATTTTTATTGTTGCTCTTAAATTATTTGTTATATTTCTATTTTCTTCTTTTTTTTACTAATTTTGTAAACATTTATTTTTTTACTTCAGTTTATTTTAGTAAATACTTTCATAACACTTATTTTTCTTAAAACTGAATTTTAATGGCTTGTAGGTAAGCATTTGACTGCACCTGTTGTATTCGGCACATGACAAAAACAATTTGATTTGATTTTAAGGAGGCCCCAGGTCCTCTCCAAATACTACCACTGCACCGTTGAGAGCGTCTTGAACGGTTGCATCACGGCTTGGTACAGGAATTTCTGCGTCTCTGACCACAAGGCCCTCCAGCCGGTGGTGAAGACAGCCCAGTACATCACTGGGACCGTGCTACCACCCATCCTACCACGACATTTGGCACACAGCATAATCTAGCACCCCACTCACCCCAGCCAGAAGCTATTCTCTATCTAACCATCAGGCAGACGGTATCGGAGCACAAGATATGATACCACCAGGCTTAGAGATAGTTTCTATCAACAAGCCATCAGACTGCTGAACACTTGAAATGGACTGACCACCTGCTCTGATTCTCCGCTCCTTAGCACACATGCATTCACTCTTGCACACACCCACACGGACATACACACGCGCATGCATGCTACACACCCACCACAACTGATACTACCAGACTCTTGTTACTGCTCAGTTTTTACACTGCCCCCAACCCCCCCCCCCCCCTTCCCCAATACATGTAAATATTGGACTATAAATTGTGCCTTCTTGTGCAAAATGCAAAAAGGTTTATTTATTTTTTATTGAGCCAGCATAATTCATGTTCATATTCTTGCTTTTCATTACTTCTTATTGTTACATTGTCGAGAAGGAACCTGCAAGGAAGCATTTCATTGGACGATGTAGTGTCTACCATGCGTATACCGCAAATATGACTAATAAAACTTGAAACTTGACAGAGTTCAGATTGAAGATGTTTGAGATGAACTCATAGAACACAGCCATTTGGTCAGTTAGGAGCAGATCAAAGCAACTCATGTGAAGTAATTGGAAAATGTGATCTACTGTACCAATCAACATTTTGTGGAAACACCTACTCATTCAAGGGTTTTTCTTTATTTGACTATTTGCTACATTGTAGAATAATAGTGAAGACATCAAAACTATGAAATAACACCCAAAAGGGTTAAACAATTTTATATTTGAGGTTCTTCAAAGTAGCCACCGTCTGCCTTGATGACAGCCTTGCACATGCTTGTAAAAAAAGTAGTAAAAATAAAGAAAAATCCTTGAATGAGTAGGTGTGTCCAATCTTTTTTCACTGGTGCTGTATATTTAGACATTTTGAAAAAAAGTATGGTCTGTACTTCCACTCACTACATATCTCAATCTTGGAGGGCATTACTGGAGAATGTGTAAAGATTTTAGCGAACAGTAATAGTGTAACAACCCTTGCCGGTCTCCAACCTCGTCCCAGCCCATAGGCAGACCTGCTAAACACTGGTCCAATAAGAGTTACCCCCCAAACCCCATAGGGAAGGACCCCATCACTTAAGGCAACTGAAATGATGATTGATGAGAAAAGCCCTCCTTCCTTCCTACCCACCACTTTGGAAGCAATCTTTTAGGCCTGGAAGCTGAGAGTCATGGTTCGTTGTAGTGTCAGGTCTCTAATAGGTCTCTCTGTAGGAGAATGGGAGTCATTAGCCAGGTAAGTGACACCATGGAGTTAGAGAGCTTCCAAGGGCAAGTGAACCTGTTGTTGAAGTGAGAAGGTTTCAATCTAGCCTGAGGGCCATGTTTACCATGTTTTTGCTGTAGTCCTGGGCAGGACCTTATACAAAAAATCTAATTGGAGGATTCCGCATTTCCTGCTAATTCCATGAATCTTCCATTTAGGGTTTCTGGAAAATCTGGGAATTTTAGGAACGTTACCGGGATTTTGTAATCCTAATTACAATCAAGTCAAAATCAAATTGTATTTGTCTCATGCGCCAAATACCGTGAAATGCTTACTTACAAGCCCTTAACCAACAATGTAGCTTTAAGAAAAATAACAGTTAAGAAAAATATTTACAAAATAAACTAAAGTAAAAAAAAAAGAGCTTGGTGAAACACAATATATTACAATTTTTAATGTCCCATTGGTAGGACAGTCTTGAACGGAGTTCATCCATTTTATTCTCCAATGATTGCACGTTGGCCAATAGGACGGATGGTAGAGGCGGGTTACCCACTCGCCGACGAATACTCACAAGGCACCCCAACCTGCGTCCCCTGTATCGGCATCTTCTCTTCATGCGAATGATGGGGATTTGGGCCTGGTCGGGTATCTCGAGTAAAACCTTTGCGTCCAAGTCGTTAAATAAATTATTTTCGTCCAGTTTGAAGTGAGCAATCGCTGTTCTGATATCCAGAAGCAATTTTCAGTCATAAGAGATGGTGGAAGAAAAATGATGTACAAAATAAGTTACAAACAACGCAAAAAAATACATAAAGTAGTACAATTGGTTAGGAGCCCGCAAAACGGCAGCCATCTCCTCCGGCGCCATTCTGTTGGTACAAAACTCACTATTTCAGAAATACTACAGTTCAGTCATTGTAGTTTAGGGTTCATTCATAATGTTTATTATGTTCCAGGGGTGACACTATTTATCTGATATTGATTGAATTGGGGCCATATACGGGAGCAGAGTGCCTGTGTGAAAGTTTGATTTGACTGACTAGAATGAGTACAGTCCTTGCCTCCTTGGCTGAACACATGCTGAATAGAATGCCAGTTCTAGACACAACATCGCAAAGATGTTTATCCTTCTATTCAACCCAGCTATCCTTATAACTATTACTACAGTATAGCCCTGCAGTATGGTGAATGTACACTCTAAATGTAACATCTTGCTGAACATAAAATAAAAAGTCCCTGGCTGTTATGTCCAAGCCTGTAGCCTACATGTTATTGTGTTGGTTAGGTAACTCACAGAGCGCAATTGATCAACACACTGAGTTTAAGTTGAAAAGCCATATATCGTCTGAAAACCTACAATATGATGAATATGGAGTGTCAGTGGGCTTTCAAAACAGCAGCTAAACTGTCCTCTCTCTCTCTCCTCATCTTTCACAGGGTGTTGGACCAATTTGTTGCCTGACCTCTTCAGGACCCTTTACGATTCAGTTTAAGACTCAGTAAAGATCTGTTGATATGAACAAAGACCTTGCTACATGAAAACAGGAAGAAGAAAGGAGGGCCTTCGATGAATGGAGCTGCAATGCATCCTGGGTAAATGAAGAGGTTAGTTATTACTGACTTGGTACTGAAGTGATAGCTACGTCTTGTAAAAAAATATATTGGGGTCATTTAACCAATTCGGTGTCTTTTGAAAAGTATAACTTGGTAAAAAATTGTTTTTTTGATTTCACCTCATTTTAACTCATGTTCAACTTCATGAAAAAATCATTTTTCCCATCTCAAGAGGTTAAATCAAATGTATTCATAAAATGACTATAGTAAGACCCTTGGGATATTTTCAGCCAGATGTTTGAATATGGTGCTCTTGAGTCAAAACGGGTCGCCGTTTTTTGTGTGCTATGTCGTCCATCTCATGTGATATGTTATGAATTTTGCAATTTACTTGATATGTCAGGAATCCAATTCGTGCAATATGATTCAAATTTCTCGTGCTAAAGATCCCGGAGTGCACCTTTTTTAAATGCCTAATTAATTAACAGGGTTGACCTAAACAGGGTTGATGATTTCTTTTAAAATGAATGAATCCCCTTTTGACAGGGGGAATGGAAGCTTGTTATATAAAACAGGGAGTGGCAATTGAATGCGAGCTTCACACATTTGTTTAGTTGTTAAAACATTTCTAGCCTGCCTATCCATGGGTGACGTGTTATCCTCGAACCACCCAGTGTTCCACCACAAATACCAGAAAATGGCCAAAAAGATTAGTACCTGATTTTACACTATGATCTGACTATTAGATGTTCAATGTTTCTTCTGAAAAAAATATTTAAGATGTTGGGGGTGGGGGTAGTGGGGGGGTTATACGCTGACATGTGGAATTGTTTTAAGATGCTCATGTAATGGATAATTTAGCTATTTCATTTAGAATTTTAGGACACTTTTGGGTATATACAGTTGAAGTCGGAAATGTACATACACCATAGCCAACTCAGTTTTTCACAATTCCTGACATTTAATCCTAGTAAAAATTCCCAGTGGGTCAGAAGTTTACATACACTCAATTAGAATTTGGAAGTATTGCCTTTAGATTGTTTAACTTGGGTCAAACGTTTCGGGTAGCCTTCCACAAGCTTCCCACAATAAATTGGGTAAATTTTGGCCTGACAGAGCTAGTGTAACTTGAGTTAGGTTTGTAGGTGAACTTGCTCTCGCACACTTTTTCAGTTCTGCCCACAAATTTTCTATAGGATTGAGGTCAAGGCTTTGTGATGGCCACTCCAACACCTTGACTTTGTTGTCCTTAAGCTATTTTGCCACAACTTTGGATGTTTGCTTGGGGTCATTGTCCAGTTGGAAGACCCATTTGTGACCTTCCTGACTGATGTGTTTTTTAAAATTAATTAATGTATTTATTTGTATTCTTTATTACAGGAAACACAAGGAAGGGGTAACATTAAAGTATTAGAACATGAAGGACAAACAATACAGCATCAAGACACGATCAAACATGTATCAATCTTTCCGCAACAGAGCCATCTTGTGCATGATAGTGATATAAATTATGTCATAGTTACCATCGGGCAAAGAGAAAATGTTGCAATTTTTGCTATGGGGTAGATATATATTTTTTGTGCATTTTCAAGTTAATTTCCTGCAATTCTACCCATTGTGCCATGTGGTGGATCTACATGTTTGTAGTATAAATGCAAATTTCCCTCCTTCTGTGTTCTAGTCAAATTGGATTTCTTTCTGAAAAATGTAGTTAATTTAATCTGATTGTCATAAAGTTCCATGACTTTGTCCACTCATGGCATCTGAACACACAAAATACATGTAGATGATTTTTATTAAATTAGGGCTGTTTTATTTCACTTTTGTACACCTGTGGAATGACCGGTCATTAGAAATGAATGGGTGAGACTACAATTAGTGTATATAATTGAGATCTATTCATCAGATGGACACACTCTCTCTCCCAGACCCCACATACATGTATATTTGAGCAAACACACACACTCACTCACTCACTCACTCACTCACTCCCCCCCTTCTTGGCGTCAATGGAAACCCGCACGGGAACCTTTCCCCAATAGAATCTTTCCCCACGGGGACGTGTTGGCATTCTCACAAACAATCAAAACATTTATTCAATAATATATAGAACTTTTCCAGTGCATATAGAAAGTGTTCAGACCAATTGATATTATCCACATTTTGTTACATTTCAGCCTTATTCTAAAATTGATTAAATAAAACAATTGTTTAATTGGTAAGTTAGTTAGCCAAATATCTAAACTTTTCAAAACCTGTTTTAACTTTGTCAACTTTGACAGAATAAGGCTGTGACGTAACAAAATGTGGAAAAAGTCAAGGGGTCTGAATACTTTCCGAATGCACTGAATCGGACTGAGATTGACAAACAAAATCAAATGGGTGTCTCCTGGAGGTCAGGGCCCATTGGCACATGCCCTGCATGTCCGTTCGGAATTCGCCCATGATTACTATGAGTTTAGATAACTGGCTAGACTAACTTACCAATTAAACCATTTTTAGCTGACATGTCTAATTGAGTGGTTGTCAGTGATTGACAAAACAAGAGAACGACTGCTGACGCACAATCACATTTTAAACTTGCACCTTGTATATTCTACTGTTCTAACGCTCAACAGTAAGTTGAAAAAAGATCATTGTACAAAAGAAATCCCTTTTTTCATATATTTGGAGAAAATAACAATGAGCTCACAGTTTAGCTTCCCGTATAGAGATCTTACAACAGAGGTTTGGCCTCCCTCTCGCCTCCCGTCCTGTCCTATCCGTCCTCTTATCTCCTCTCCTAACCCCACTCTGCCCTGAGAGGCAGCAGTGTGTGTAGTGGTGGCATAGGCCGGGCTAGGGGAGGAGGGAGTGTCGACAGCCCCCTGGCACTGCCTTTCATTGATTGAGACAGATGCTGGGCTTGGCGTTGAAGGACGCACCCACAAATAGAAACTGAAATCAAGACTAGAAAAATTCCATTGGCGAGACAATCTCACAGTGAATTGATTGTCAGCTTTGCATTTAGATTCCCCACTTGTCGTAACAAATCTTCTGCTGCGGATGGGTACTGATACTCTTCAGCAAAAGCAGGAGAAATAGAGCGAGAGACAGAGAGAGAGAGAGAGGAAGTGGGTGAGGGAGAGAGGGGAGATAGGAGAGAGAAAGAGAGAGAGAGGGAGAGAGAGAGGTAAAAAGATTGAGCATGTGCGTCCGCTGGAAAAGTGCTATTGACTTGTTCAGCCTGAAAACTAAAACTGTTTAAAGGATTTTTACCAATGCAACAAACACACAATAGCCAATTTATCTGACAAGGCCCCACAGAGTTCTGACTACAGGCTTCCTGTTGGGAGAGAAAATGGAAAACTCATGCCTTTGTTTCTCTCAGTCCTCTCAAGCCTTCCAATGACTCCTGGATGTGTGTTAAATGGGATGACGTTGGTCGTAACTCTTCATGAAAAGATATTGATTGTACTCACACACAGACAATCCATCGTTCAGGAAGGTGAAATCTGTATTTTGTGTGCATCATATGCACATAGAACAATTTCCTGTAATGTACTCACCATTTAATGTTGTGATGTCCAGGCATCTGTCAGTCCGTCAGACAGACAGTGTTCCAACCCCTTCCTACCCCTGATCTGGTGCTGCTCTGTTACTCCTGGCAACAGTGTGTGCTGGTAGACCGCTGCTGCCTCTCCCTCCAACATAGGAGCTATATTTTGATTTATTATGTAACCTTTATTTAACCAGGCAAGTCAGTTAAGAACAAAATTTACATTGACGGCGTTCACCGGCCAAACCCAGACTACGTTGGGTACCACCCTATGGGACTCCCAATCACGGCTGGTTGTGGTACAGCCTGGAATTGAACCAGGTCGTCTGTAGTAACACCTCTAGCACAGAGATGCAGTGCCTTAGACTGCTGCTCTACTCGGGAGCCCACTGTAGGGCTGGCTGTGGATGTACACATGGGAAGTAGGATTTATTCTTGAGAAGGATATGTTTGTCATTTTCCATATATAACTCCAAAGTGGTTAAAAGTCTGAATAACTGCACATATCTCATTAGATATTTGTCAGAGTGTTGACCATCAAGCACACCAATCCCTCATAATCAGAGCCACACACATTGAGTGGAGAAATAATTAGAAACACCTTCTTAATATTGCCCTCTGAACAGCCTCATTTCGTCAGGACATGGACCCTACAATATGTTGAAAGTGTTCCACAGGGATGTTGACTTCAATGCTCCAATGATACTGTACAGTTGTATCAAGTTGGCTGAATGCCCTTTGGGTGGTGGACCATTCTTGATACACACAGAAAACTGTTGAGTGTAAAAATCCAGCAGTGTTGCAGTTCTTGACACACTCAAACCGGTGCGCCTGGCATCTACTACCATACCCTGTTCAAAGGCACTTAAATATCTTGTTTTTCCCGTTCACCTTCTGAATGGCACACATGCACAATCCATGGTCATACTAGCTTTCATTTAGGACCCCTTTAGATATCAAAAAATATATATAAAATATTATTTTATGAAATATTGAATACTAGCATACCCCAGAAAAACACATTGAATAACACATTCATAAATGGAAAGAAAGATAGTCAAAAAAAGAATTATAAGAAACAAGGTTTTGAAGTATTTGTCCTATATCTATGAGATATAAAACAAATATATATATATATACAATATAAATATTTTAGCACACATATTTAACACCTTTTTTGGATAGGCACAAAACTACCTTCATACTTCCATTAATTTTTTAAAACTGATACTGGTTACCTTTTTCCACAGTAGGGTCACATTAGTTTGTAGCCCAAATGGTTCGGAGGCTACAAACAGATGTTGGCACATCGACGGTACCAACTTCAAACAAGTCCCCTGACACTTGTGGGAGTCGTAGAGGAAAACGGAGACCCCCGTCGTGTTAGTGAGAGTCTCGCCCTGTCCATACTGGTTTTCTAGGTCAAACCGTTAAGATGCTAAAGATGTTTTCGTGAAAATACCGATTTTTGTGTTGTCTCATGTCTGACAAACACTGCTCTAGCTCTGCCATCTTTCACTGCAGGATGCGGAAGTGCGACAGGCAGATGCGGTGGATTGAGATGCATCCAATGCAAAAAAAAACAACAGATTATCTCTAGCTTAAACTGATGGTTTGTGATGGGGATTAATTTTTTATGGAATTTATATTGATTCACCGGTGACATCAGCATGGGATCATAGCTTTCACCTGGATTCACCTGGTCAGTCTATGTCATGGAAAGAACAGGCGTTCTTAATGTTTTGTTCACTCACTGTATGTGTATTCACACTCCATTTCTTATGTATTTAGAAAATGGTCCTAAACATTTCCTGTTGTCTCTATACTCCAGCATGTAGAATTTGAGATCAAATGTTTCATATGAGGTGACAATTCAAAATACCACCTTTTATTGCAGGGTATTTTCACACATCTGATTTACGTTTGGAATGAAAGCACATTATATATCTAGTCCCCCCATTTGAAGATGTCATACTGTATGTACAGTATTTGGACACATTTCCTGTTGGGCGTTTTGAGGTGTAGTTCATGTCAGAGTTCAACTAATTGTTACGTAATTTGTTTATTGGACAAGAAAATGCTCACATTAAATCCATTTATGATTACCATGAAGCATCACTTGAGTTTCCCAATCTTCATTTTGCTTTTGCATTGGTCTTCCAACAACATGCAGGAGGAAACAGTGGCCAGCAGCTCTAACTGCAACTTGAATAGGCAATACAGAATAGCCTAAAATACATCCTCAGTACAGTGCCTTGCGAAAGTATTCGGCCCCCTTGAACTTTGCGACCTTTTGCAACTTTTCAGGCTTCAAACATAAAGATATAAAACTGTATTTTTTTGTGAAGAATCAACAACAAGTGGGACACAATCATGAAGTGGAACGACATTTATTGGATATTTAAAACTTTTTTAACAAATCAAAAACTGAAAAATTGGGCGTGCAAAATTATTCAGCCCCCTTAAGTTAATACTTTGTAGCGCCACCTTTTGCTGCGATTACAGCTGTAAGTCGCTTGGGGTATGTCTCTATCAGTTTTGCACATCGAGAGACTGAATTTTTTTCCCATTCCTCCTTGCAAAACAGCTCGAGCTCAGTGAGGTTGGATGGAGAGCATTTGTGAACAGCAGTTTTCAGTTCTTTCCACAGATTCTCGATTGGATTCAGGTCTGGACTTTGACTTGGCCATTCTAACACCTGGATATGTTTATTTTTGAACCATTCCATTGTAGATTTTGCTTTATGTTTTGGATCATTGTCTTGTTGGAAGACAAATCTCCGTCCCAGTCTCAGGTCTTTTGCAGACTCCATCAGGTTTTCTTCCAGAATGGTCCTGTATTTGGCTCCATCCATCTTCCCATCAATTTTAACCATCTTCCCTGTCCCTGCTGAAGAAAAGCAGGCCCAAACCATGATGCTGCCACCACCATGTTTGACAGTGGGGATGGTGTGTTCAGCTGTGTTGCTTTTACGCCAAACATAACGTTTTGCATTGTTGCCAAAAAGTTCAATTTTGGTTTCATCTGACCAGAGCACCTTCTTCCACATGTTTGGTGTGTCTCCCAGGTGGCTTGTGGCAAACTTTAAACAACACTTTTTATGGATATCTTTAAGAAATGGCTTTCTTCTTGCCACTCTTCCATAAAGGCCAGATTTGTGCAATATACGACTGATTGTTGTCCTATGGACAGAGTCTCCCACCTCAGCTGTAGATCTCTGCAGTTCATCCAGAGTGATCATGGGCCTCTTGGCTGCATCTCTGATCAGTCTTCTTGTATGAGCTGAAAGTTTAGAGGGACGGCCAGATCTTGGTAGATTTGCAGTGGTCTGATACTCCTTCCATGTCAATATTATCGCTTGCACAGTGCTCCTTGGGATGTTTAAAGCTTGGGAAATCTTTTTGTATCCAAATCCGGCTTTAAACTTCTTCACAACAGTATCTCGGACCTGCCTGGTGTGTTCCTTGTTCTTCATGATGCTCTCTGCGCTTTTTACGGACCTCTGAGACTATCACAGTGCAGGTGCATTTATACGGAGACTTGATTACACACAGGTGGATTATATTTATCATCATTAGTCATTTAGGTCAACATTTGATCATTCAGAGATCCTCACTGAACTTCTGGAGAGAGTTTGCTGCACTGAAAGTAAAGGGGCTGAATAATTTTGCACGCCCAATTTTTCAGTTTTTGATTTGTTAAAAAAGTTTGAAATATCCAATAAATGTTGTTCCACTTCATGATTGTGTCCCACTTGTTGTTGATTCTTCACAAAAAAATACAGTTTTATATCTTTATGTTTGAAGCCTGAAATGTGGCAAAAGGTAGCAAAGTTCAAGGGGGCCGAATACTTTCGCAAGGCACTGTATAAGCCCCATCTCCCCTAATGTGTATCGGATGCGCTCATAAATACTCTGTTACTCACATAATGTTTCACAGGTCTTACATGATGATGCTGCGTGCATTTCATCAAATGCTCGTAGTCAAACAACCAATAATAATAAACAACTTTGGCAATGTTTCCTATGATTGGTCTGGACTGCGTTCTCACCTGCAGCGAACTGCACCATGGTATGATTTCAATCAGACTTATACCACCCTTTTTGAGCAAACCACGGTCTGTTGTTTAATGCGCTCCCTGAGTGCAGATGGTGTTAACGCCAATCTAAACACATTTGTTTTTGTGAAAGCTCCCTTATAGTGTATGAAAGTAGTCAAACGTTAAGTATTTGGTCCCATATTCCTTTCCAACAATGACTACATGTGTTCTGGTTGTGTTTGTCCAATAGGAAGTGAATAATGTATGTGTCATTTTGGAGTCACTTTTATTGTAAGTAAGAATTTAACATGTTTCTGAACACTACAGCGTGAATGTGGATGCTACCATGAATATGGGTAATCATTAATGAATTGTAAATGATGATGAGTGAGAAAGTTACAGAGGGGCAAAGATCAACCCTCCCCCAAAAAATGCTAATCCCCCCATTTTTGATCATTGTGAGAGGTTAGCATGCTTTGTTGTAGCCCCTGTAACGTTCTCACTCATCATTATTCATGATTCATTCATTATCTTCCGTCAGCAGGACGTTATAAAGATTGATTTAGACGTGTTCAGAAACATCTTATGTACTCAGAAATAAAATTGGCTCCAGTCATCATTACCATTGAGTTCCTATTGGGCAAAACACAACCCAAAACGCAACCAAAAGAAACTGAAAAAGCATCTAATGCGTTTGTAGAGTTTCAAGATTGATGTAGTCGTTGTGTGCTAGGAATATGGGACCAAATACTAAACTTTGGTACACTATAAGTGACATTTGTGCAAATACTTATGTAATCTTCAAATGGGGTTGGGGGGGGGATCTATAAACTGCATTCTGTACTGTCACCTCATATGAAAGATTTGATCTCAAATCCAAAATGCTGGAGTGTAAAGTCAAATAAAAAACACAGAACATACGTAAGGGAGTGTATATATAGGGAGTGTATATATAGGGAGTGTATATATAGGGAGTGTACTGCATCTATATATGGCTCTTCTCACAACTATCTCATAAACACGCTCAAATAATTATCATGTATAAGTAAAGATCCATTAAACTTCACTGATAAATCAACTACTCTTTGTCTGACAAGTACTGAGTTAATATGTGACATACAGTCAGGTCCAAAAACGATTGGCACCCCTGTTTTCAATACATCCTCCCCTTGCTAGGATAATGACAATGAGCATTTTTCTAAAATGTTTTATGAGATTGTAGAACACATTGGAATCTTTCCAGATCCTTAACATCCCTTATCTGTGCTTATTCTTTTACTGCAGTGGGCTAAATCAGTGGGCTAAATCAGTGGTTTAAATCAGTGGGTTAAATCAGGGTCACACAGAGTTTTTCTTGGTAGTCTTAAACAAATCTACGTAGAAACAAAAGTTTACAACTCACACACATGGTTATTGGCTTAAAAAAAACAAGACACTTGTAGCTTGTCAGATATAAAGTTGGCATGTATTCAACTTAGAATTTGCATCCCAATATTGCACGTCAAATACATCACTGAAGACTGAAATATAACTAAACCATTTGACATAAAAAATACCAGATTTTCTGCGTAATGATAAAAATATGAATAACATTCCACCCATGATGCCACTAGGTAATTTGACTGAAAGAAAGGGACTGCCCTCTTCAGACTGCCCTCTTCAATTCAAACCACAGGTTTTCATTGGGGTTTACGTCCATTTCTATGTGGATTTTGATGTGTGCCTGGGGTTATTGTCTTGCTGGAAGATCCATTTGTAACCCACATTCAGCCTGGCAGAGGGAACCTGTTTTTTGTCAAAAATATCCTGCTACTTGGTAAAGTTCATGATGCCATTCATCTTAACAAGGGCCTCAAGACCAGTGGAAGCAAAATAGCCCAATAACATCAAAGATCAATTACCATATTTTACAGTAGGTATGAGGTGCTTTTCTACATATGCTTTCGTTTTTCGACGCCAAACCCACCACGGGTGTGTAGGGCCAAAGAGCTCTATTTTCATGTCATCTTATCGTAGCACCGGTTCCAATCCAAGAGCCAATGCCCTTTAGCAAGCTCTAGGCGGTGCTATGTAGGAATGGTCAAGATCCCTCCCAATGTGCTCTCCAATCTCATAAAACATTTTAGAAAAAGGCTCAATGTTGTTATCCTCAAAAGTTGAGGGTACTAGAGTATTGAAAACAGGGGTGCCAATAATATATTTTTTTTATTTTTTTTTATTACTTGTTAAACAAAAGGTGTACATTGATATAAAATAATATAATTTCCCAATTTCTTAGAGCATCACACAATATAGTTCAGTATTTGTATTATTTGTATTATTTATTTTATACAGTCTTTTTTGCCCATCTTTAACAAGGGTGCCAATAACTTTGGAGCTGACTATATATAAATGCATGCTTCACTAATGGCTGAAGTGGCATGAGAAAACATCTATATTGTGCTGACAATCACTGGCCACTGATTGGCTGAATGTTAATTAGAACCTACAGAGCATGGGAGATGAGATGTAAAGTTCTCACCTGAATTCTCACCTCAGCATGCAGATCAGACCAATTAAGTCTGTCATCGCTGTGTGACACAGGTTACATTGGAGAGTGACAGCGGTGGGCTTTCTGTGCCATCACTCCGGAATCATAAGTGTGCTAAGGCAACATGCGGTTGTTGATGGAATGCTGGAAGCCTGCTGATGTTTTGAGAGCCTATCGATAAAGCTTTGGATCACGTTTGGATGGGATGTTTGAATGGTGTGGTATCTATACAGGTAGTGATGGATCACATCTATTTCATCGACCAAACCTTGCCAACCTGCCATTTTCTTTTTAGATTTATTTTTGTATTTTCAACTGCCTCCCTTCTCCTTGAAGTGCTGCCTGGTACTGAAATATGGCAACTCCATCTACTATACTCTCAGGAACCAAAAGTCACAAATGGAGAAAAGGGGATGCATGACAAAATATATCTTCTTTAAAGACTGGGGTATGGTGCAAAACATTCCAGGCTCTTTTTGAAAGTGTCTCTTTTGAGTGTGTGTTTATATGAGTGCGTACCGGCATGCTTTTGCCCATGTGCATGCGCGTGTGTGTGTGTGTGTGTGTGTGTGTGTGTGTGTGTGTGTGTGTGTGTGTGTGTGTGTGTGTGTGTTTGTGTATTCCTCTCAGGGGACAGCTCTTTTGACAAATGATAGACATGCACAACCATTACAACACTCTTCTATGTGTTCTGTCTCAGACCAATTGCAGGATTCTTTGACGGGACTACCTCTGTGCTTTGATCCGATCCGTTCTGTATTCAGGGCCTTTTGTACACACATCTAGTCATTTCCCAGCAGGGCTAGACACCCACTGGAGGCATGATAAGAGTGTGAAAGAAGCAAGTGCCATCTCAGAACAGCATTCTGTGTGTGCATGATCTCCATCCCAAGTTCAATGGCTCATATCACATCTATAATTTATAATGTATTCTCAATATATTTTCCGTTCTTGATGTGCTAGCATAATGCATTATCATTGACCTAGTGACTTTTTCTCAGTATAATATGATATAATATTGCAAATATTCCTGGACACAGACAAACTGGGATTGAGCCTAAAGTAGAGTAGTCGAGGAATAGACTTGTTTTTATCCCAGCAGTCTCCTTATCCTAAGATCAGTCTCATTTAGTATTCAGCTTTTAGGTTAAATGGTTATTTGTGCGATAAGCGAGCCCAAACAGTCTCTAGAGGAGAAACAGAAATAATCAAAACAGCCACGGTTGAATTACTTCCCCTATCCCATATGATTATGTTTGACAGTCTCTTGGAGTAGCTTACCCTCCAAGGTTCTGTGTTAAATATCACATCAAACCGTAGATTGCGTTCTCAACCTCAACAGTGAGACTACTTCATAGTCCACTAGCATTGACGTAGGCCATTTATTTTCAACGGAAGGAAGCGACTTGCGCCGAAAGTTAGCGAGGCAAAAAGCGTGAACAGAGTGGGACGTAAGTTGACGAAAGCTCAATACTATACAAATGCTTGGCGATATCGCATTATTTTCATTCGAATAATGATTTAGTCTAGTTATTGTACAAATTACAAAAACACGGGGTATTTTAGTAGTGGGTCATTTTGCCCTTTCATTTTAGTCAATTTTATTTGTCACATCACAATTTGTTTCCTCATTAACCTATAGTAAACATAAATCACTGACTTCCATGTGCATAAACATTCATAGCCTTTTCCTACAAACATATTTTTTGCATCAACTTATCGTATGATGCTATTCCCAACAACTAAATTGGCAGAAGAAAACGTTAGTCTGCAGCATATATATATTTTTTAAATCACATCCCTTGACACACTGTAGCTATATTGAAATCAAAGTTCTGTCATAAGTAGTGGTCTGATAGGTTGCAGAAAACTGATTAGCTCGCATTATAAATCTGTTATTACCTGAGAAGATACACTACCAGTTTTTGAAAGAAAAGCACATTTTTTGTCCATTAAAATAACATCAAATTGATCAGAAATACAGTGTAGACATTGTTAATGTTGTAAATAACAATTGTAGCTGGAAATGGCAGATTTTTCTATGGAATATCTACATAAGTGGACAGAGGCCCATTATCAGCAACCATCACTCATGTGTTCCAATGGCACGTTGTTAGCATTGAAAACATTTTCTTTAACCTTTTATTTAACTAGGCAAGTCAGTTAAGAACAATTTCTTATGTGCAATGACGGCCTACCGGGTACAAGTGGGTTAACTGCCTTGTTCAGGGGCAGAATGACAGACCTGACGTTGTCAGCTTGGGGATTCGATCCAGCAATCTTTCGGTTACTGGCCCGACTCCGGGATGCTGGCCTTCTAGGCAGAGATCCTCTGTCCAGTAACTGTGTTCTTTTGCCCATCTTAATCTTCTCTTTTAATTGGCCAGTCTGAAGTATGGCTTTATCTTTGCAACTGCCTAGAAGACCAGCATCCCGGAGTCGCCTCTTCACTGTTGA
This sequence comes from Oncorhynchus mykiss, assembly GCF_013265735.2. Classification (NCBI taxonomy): domain Eukaryota; kingdom Metazoa; phylum Chordata; class Actinopteri; order Salmoniformes; family Salmonidae; genus Oncorhynchus; species Oncorhynchus mykiss. The sequence goes on from NC_048572.1 coordinate 32,890,706, forward strand.
CTTTGAGAATGGTGTTTTGCAGGTACCATTTAATGAAGCTGCCAGCTGAGGACATGTGAGGCGGCTGTTTCTCAAACTTGACACATTAATGTACTTGTCCTCTTGCTCAGTTGTGCAGCCGGGCCTCCCACTCCTCTTTCTATTCTGGTTAGAGACAGTTTGCTCTGTTCTGTGAAGGGAGTAAGACACAGATTTGTAAGAGATCTTCAGTTTCTTGCCAATTTCTCACGTGGAATATCAAATCAAATCAAATGTATTTCAAAAGCCCTTCTTACATCAGCTCATATCTCAAAGTGCTGTACAGAAACCAAACAGCAACCAATGCAGGTGTAGAAGCACAGTGGCTAGGATAAACTCATTAGAAAGGCCAGAACCTAGGAAGAAACCTAGAGAGGAACCAGGCTATGAGGGGTGGCCAGTCCTCTTCTGGCTGTGCCAGGTGGAGATTAAAACAGAACATGGCCAAGATATTCAAATGTGCATAGATGACCAGCAGGGTCAAATAATAATAGTCACAGTGGTTGTCAAGGGTGCAACAGGTCAGCACCTCAGGAGTAAATGTCAGTTGGCTTTCATAGCCGATTGTTCAGAGAATCTCTACCGATCCTGCTATCTCTAGAGAGTTGAAAACAGCAGGTCTGGGGCAGGCGGCATGTCCGGTGAACAGGTCAGGGTTCCATAGCCGCAGGCAGAACAGTTGAAACTGGAGCAGCAGCATGGCCAGGTGGACTGGGGACAGCAAGGAGTCATCAGGCCAGGTAGTCATGAGGCATGGTCCTAGGGCCCAGGTCCTCCTAGAGAAAGAAAGAAAGAAAGAAATAAAGAAAGAGAGAATTAGAGAGAGCATAGTTAAAATCACACAGGACACTGGATAAGACAGGAGAAATACTCCAGATATAACAAACTGACCCTAGACCCAAGACACATAAACTACTGCAGCATAAATACTAGAGGCTGAGATAGGAGGGGTCGGGAGACATGGTGGCCCCATCCGACAATACCCCCAGACAGGGCCAAACAGGCAGGATATAACCCCACCCACTTTGCCAAAGCACAGCCCCCAACTTACCATCCTGAGACAAGGCTGGGTACAACGATCTCCGCCACGGCACAACCCAAGGGGGAGCGCCAACCCAGACAGGAAGATCACGTTAGTGACTCAACCCACTCAAGTCACGCACCCCTCCTAGGGACAGCATGGAAGAGCACCAGTAAGCCAGTGACTCAGCCCCTATAATAGGGTTAGAGACAGAGAATCCCAGTGGAGAGAAGGGAACCGGCCAGGCAGAGACAGCAAGGGCGGTTCCCTTCACATTCCTGGGCCAGACTACACTCAATCATAGGACCTACTGAAGAGTAGCATCTTCAATAAAGACTTAAAGGTTGAGACCGAGTCTGCGCTACAGTTTATTTATGAGAGGACAAACCATCCACAGAGACAAACCAATATCTTTCCAACAGATAAGATCTAAACCAGGCCAGATGTTGTCAATGTGTAGACCAATTTGGGTTTCCAATCTCTCCAAAAGAATGTGGTGATCGATGGTGTCAAAAGCAGCGCTAAGGTCTAGGAGCACGAGGACAGATGCAGAGCCTCGGTCTAACGCCATTAAAAGGTCATTTACCATCTTCACAAGTGCAGCCTCGGTGCTACGATGGGGACTAAAACCGGACTGGAGCATTTTGTATACATTGTTTGTCTTCAGGAAGGCAGTGAGTTGCTGCTCAACAGCTTTTTCTAACATTTTTGAGAGGAATGGGAGATTCAATATAGGCCAATAGTTGTCTTATATTTTCTGCGTCAAGGTTTGGCTTTTTCAAGAGAGGCTTTATTACTGCCACTTTTAGTGAGTTTGGTACACATCTGGTGGATAGAGGGCCATTTATAATGTTCAACATAGGAGGGCCAAGCACAGGAAGCAGCTCTTTCAGTAGTTTAGTTGGAATAGGAACCAGTATGCATCTTGAAGGTTTAGAGGCCATACTGTTTTCATCATTGTGTCAAGAGATATAGTACTAAACACTTGAGTGTCTCCCTTGATCCTAGGTCCTGGCAGAGTTGTGCAGAATCAGGACAACTGAGCTTTGGAGGAATACACAGATTTAAAATGTTGCTTCATTATATCCAAATAATTTGCAATCCTCATGATTCCATCATTTTATGAACTGCACCAGTCCCTCCTGCAGCAAAGTACCCCCTCAACATGGTGCTGCCACCCCCATGCTTCACAGTTGGGATGGTGTTCTTCGGCTTGCAAGCCTCCAAACATAACGATGGTCATTATGGCCAAATTGTTCTATTTTTGTTGCATCAAACAAAGGAAATGTCTCTAAAAAGTATCTTTGTCCCCATGTGCAGTTGCAAACCATAGTCTGGCATTTTTATGGCAGTTTTGGAGCAGTAGCTTCTTCCTTGCTGAGCGGCCTTTCAGGTCATGTCGATATAGGACTCGTTTTACTGTGGATATACAACCTTTGTGCCTGTTTCCTCCAGCATCTTCACAAGGTCCTTTGCTGTTGTTCTGGGATTAATTTGCACTTTTCGCACCAAAGTATGTTCATCTCTAGGAGACAGAATGCATCTCCTTCCTGAGCGGTATGGTGTTTATACTTGTGTACTATTGTTTGTACAGATGAATTTGTTATCTTCAGGCATTAAATTGCTCCCAAGGATGAACCAGACTTGTGGAGGTCTACCATTTATTTTCTGAGGTCTTGGCTGATTTCATTTGATTTTCCCATGATGTCAAGCAAAGTTTGACATCACACTGAGTTTGAAGGTGGGCCTTGAAATACATCCACAGGTACACCTCCAATTAGCCTATCAGAAGCTTCTAAAGCCATGACATCATTTTCTGGAATTGTCCAAGCTGTTTAAAAGCACAGTCAACTTAGTGTATCTTCTGACCCACTGGAATTGTGATACAGTGAATTATAAGTGAAATAATCTGTCTGTAAACAATTGTTGGAAAAAATTACTTGTGTCATGCACAAAGTACAGTGCCTTGCGAAAGTATTCGGCCCCCTTGAACTTTGCGACCTTTTGCCACTTTTCAGGCTTCAAACATAAAGATATAAAACTGTATTTTTTTGTGAAGAATCAACAACAAGAGGGACACAATCATGAAGTGGAACGACATTTATTGGATATTTCAAACTTTTTTAACAAATCAAAAACTGAAAAATTGGGTGTGCAAAATTATTCAGCCCCCTTAAGTTAATACTTTGTAGCGTCACCTTTTGCTGCGATTACAGCTGTAAGTCGCTTGGGGTATGTCTCTATCAGTTTTGCACATCGAGAGACTGAATTTTTTTCCCATTCCTCCTTGCAAAACAGCTCGAGCTCAGTGAGGTTGGATGGAGAGCATTTGTGAACAGCAGTTTTCAGTTCTTTCCACAGATTCTCGATTGGATTCAGGTCTGGACTTTGACTTGGCCATTCTAACACCTGGATATGTTTATTTTTGAACCATTCTATTGTAGATTTTGCTTTATGTTTTGGATCATTGTCTTGTTGGAAGACAAATCTCCGTCCCAGTCTCAGGTCTTTTGCAGACTCCATCAGGTTTTCTTCCAGAATGGTCCTGTATTTGGCTCCATCCATCTTCCCATCAATTTTAACCATCTTCCCTGTCCCTGCTGAAGAAAAGCAGGCCCAAACCATGATGCTGCCACCACCATGTTTGACAGTGGGGATGGTGTGTTCAGCTGTGTTGCTTTTACGCCAAACATAACGTTTTGCATTGTTGCCAAAAAGTTCAATTTTGGTTTCATCTGACCAGAGCACCTTCTTCCACATGTTTGGTGTGTCTCCCAGGTGGCTTGTGGCAAACTTTAAACAACACTTTTTATGGATATCTTTAAGAAATGGCTTTCTTCTTGCCACTCTTCCATAAAGGCCAGATTTGTGCAATATACGACTGATTGTTGTCCTATGGACAGAGTCTCCCACCTCAGCTGTAGATCTCTGCAGTTCATCCAGAGTGATCATGGGCCTCTTGGCTGCATCTCTGATCAGTCTTCTCCTTGTATGAGCTGAAAGTTTAGAGGGACGGCCAGGTCTTGGTAGATTTGCAGTGGTCTGATACTCCTTCCATTTCAATATTATTATTATTAAAGCTTGGGAAATATTTTTGTATCCAAATCCGGCTTTAAACTTCTTCACAACAGTATCTCGGACCTGCCTGGTGTGTTCCTTGTTCTTCATGATGCTCTCTGCGCTTTTTACGGACCTCTGAGACTATCACAGTGCAGGTGCATTTATACGGAGGCTTGATTACACACAGGTGGATTGTATTTATCGTCATTAGTCATTTAGGTCAACATTTGATCATTCAGAGATCCTCACTGAACTTCTGGAGAGAGTTTGCTGCACTGAAAGTAAAGGGGCTGAATAATTTTGCACGCCCAATTTTTCAGTTTTTGATTTGTTAAAAAAGTTTGAAATATCCAATAAATGTCGTTCCACTTCATGATTGTGTCCCACTTGTTGTTGATTCTTCACAAAAAAATACAGTTTTATATCTTTATGTTTGAAGCCTGAAATGTGGCAAAAGGTCGCAAAGTTCAAGGGGGCCGAATACTTTCGCAAGGCACTGTAGATGTTCTAACCAACTAGCCTAAACTACAGTTTGTTTATTAACAAGAAATGTGTGGAGTGGTTGAAAAATGAGTTTTTATGACTCCAACCTAAGTGTATGTAAACTTCCGAGTTCAACCGTATGTAAGTAAGGTATTTCATACATGATGAACTACACAGATATTTTTGGTAAAAAGTTATATTTCCAAACTTTGCATCTGCACAGTTTTTCAAGTATATAATTTTTGTTTAAATGTAGTCGTTGTGCATAGAGTTTGAAATCAATGGGTTGGTTTGGTATATTTTTCAAAGTTAAAAATCAGAGTCTTAGCATAATTCCATCACTGTGGAATTATTCAGCAACAGAACACTACTGCAATGTATAAATCACAGCAATATACTCGTGGTGAAATGAGTTGTCAGTGATGTAGCTGAAGTGTTGACGTCTGCCTTTCTCCCTGAGTCCCCCACATCTCATTCCCTTTCCCTGTTCACGTTACAACACTCCCTCACCCTTCCCCTCCCTCCTCTAAACTCACCTTCCCTTACCCTTCCTGTCTCCATCACCCGCACTCAGTTCTACAGAGAGACATGGACACCTCTGTTGAGCTCCAAACGAAGGGGACTACCTGTGGAGACCTGTGGAAACTGACTTGTCAAAAAATTGTGACCTTTCATTTTTACATCTCAGCTCTCATCACAGACGTTGAAAGTGCTCTGTCAGCCTCGTACGTATAATTTGGGAGGAATATGGATTTTGAAGAAGAGGTGGGATGAAGGTATTAAGGATGCCATCCTGCCTCACCACATTGCCTAACTTGTCAGTATAAGATTACAACTTTTCTTGTTTTGAAAAGCCACCTATTTTGACTGAGTGTGTCCTGCTGGCTGCTTGCTTGGGTTGTCTAAATAAACTCAGTTTATTTATTTATTTAATCATCAGGAATAGTTAGAAAGTGAAGAGAAGATATAGAATATATATATATTTGATTAAATTCAACAATTTTTTGTTAAGGTTCAGAGGCTTGTTTGACGTTTTTAATTTACATCGAATGAACAAAGGTGCGATGACTGTACAAGGTTGGCTCCTGGGTTGCTGGGAAGGTTAGAAGATGAAAAATTATTATTTATCAATTTTATTTGCATGGAACTAAAATGCCCAAAGTCATCGTCACTGGTTATCCCATCTTCTATAAGGAACATTTAACCCTGCAACTCTGTTAGAGCCTGAATGGGCTGCTTTTGAAATATATCCCCAAGAGCCCACTGGTCAAAGAGTTTTTGCATCAACATTGTTTCCATGTTATTTCAACAACAAAAAATCTATGAGATGACATTGAAACAACATGGAAAACTGATTGGATTTGCAAAAAGTCATCAAAGTAAGGGGATTTTGTCTTTTTTTTCAACCAACATTTAACATAAATCCAATGACATGGTGAAATGTTTTGTTGATTTCACGTTGAATTCTCATTGGTTGACAACTCAACCAAATGTAAATAAAAAATAGACCTTGAAATGACATCTGTGCCCAGTGGGAGGCATTGAGCACTAATATCTCCCTCTAGGCAAAATATGACTTTTTCCTTTAAGCTGAAATAAAGAGGGCAAGGTTCAGCGGTTATTTTTCCTCAGCAGTGGCTCAGCCACCATGTCCTTTGAAGTAGGAGAGAAAAATATAAAAATATATATATATATTTGACATTTCTCACATTTTTCTCTCCATTATATACCCTTACAGTACAAAACTGAACATAACACAGTTTTCATTCCATCAATGTTTTATTCATCGACTTTTTCAAGTCGCTCCTGTCACACAGTATTGATCAAAACATCCCCCGCTCTGACAATAGACACACATGTTTGATCTTTTCCTCTGTATATAAGGTAAGAAAAGGTCAAATCTTACTTTGACTCAGAGTTAGCAAGCTATTATGAGCCTGGAGGCATCTATACGATCTAAGGTTCTGATCTATCTGATCTCATGCTCTAAGCTATAGACAGAGCTTGATATAGGTGTGAAATTGTGTTTTATAGGTTCACCGTTGTCTATATTCTCTGACTAAATCAAAAAGTTAGAAAATGCAAGGTCCAGGGTCTGACTTGTAAAATATATTTTTATATTCCAGTAAGAACTAACCTGGTCAAATAAAATAGCACGCAGAATCAAGAAAGTGTTCTTTGATTTGTTTGGACTGTGAGTGTTTTCCTACCTACAGAAAGATATTCTAAAGTCTGTTCTTCTAAAGACATTCAGGGGAGTGAATGAGGCTAACAAAGGCAACAACAACTACAAAAAAATGATGCATTTAATTCCACACAATATGGTCGCAGTGGTAAACATCTCTCTATTTGAATCCTGCTCCAATTTATAACTACGAGTAATTCCACACATGATATGACATTTATCCCTATTAAACCATTAAGAAAGGTCCCTCATACTCACAGCAACAGACAGCCCTCCTTCGGGGGAGAGAGAGGGAGAAGATGGGGAGAGAGAGGGAGAAGAAGGGAGAGAGAGGGAGAAGAAGGAAGAGCGGTGGATGGAGAGAAAGAGAGATGGATAGAGAGAGACAGACAAAGACGGACGGACGGAGAGAGCGAGAGGAAGAGAGAGAGAGAGACAGAGAGGGAGCGGAAGATGGAGAGACAGATAGGTAGAGAGAGAGAGAGAGATAATCTCCTCATGACCGGACAGTATCAGTAGGCTCATCTCTGTGGTGAGAGTGAGATCCTCTTCACGACCTTCACACAATTCTTATCTCTGTTTCTTTTTGTGGGCGGCTAAAGCCTACAGTGTAGTGTGTGCACGTTCACCTTGCCCTCTGTGCTGTCCTGTTAGCATCCTATTTATTTATCTGCTAGCTAGCTCACCTCACACCTTCAGAGGCACATTTTTGTTAAAATGATGAGGGGAGAGGCAAAATATCCATCCTGAGATGTAAAGAGATGGATTCTGCTGTGACATTGACTCGATTGATCCATTTAGAAGGTCTTTAACGAAGGACATAATAGAAATACACACAGCACAAATGCTCTCTTTCTCCATCTCTTATGCATGGCAACAGTATTCAAGAGCTCTTAGAATGAGGAGAGACATATTAACATGCAAGCCCTGAAACCGATTAAATCGATTTGGCTTTATTAAATAATGATGAGCCACATTGCATGCAGGCAATGAAACCTGCGTAAAAAAAAGCAATACTTGACAAATAATTGAATTGGTTGGGTTATCAGCAAGTGAAATTTGAAATGCCAAATAAGAACAATACCTTACTAAGAGCATTCTATTTTTGGAGAGCTCTTGCACATCAGCCATATGTTGTGTCAGTCTCAGTATCTCTAAAATAACGCTAAAATATGATATCATAGGAAAACACCACCCTGACACGTTTTTTTTTGCTAAAAGTTAAGCTTCAAACAGTTGATATTTATGCGAATTGGCCATGCTCCCAGCAGGCTTTGCGGTGCCAATGGGAAAAGATGAGCGTCATCAAATTAGGACAAGAAACGTGTCACATGGTCAATACATTACATTCAATGGCAGAAGGTGAGTGTCACACTTACGTCAATACATTTTCAAGTTGGGGCGGCAGGGTAGCCTAGTGGTTAGAGTGTTGGACTAGTAACCGAAAGGTTGCAAGTTCATATCCCTGAGCTGACAAGGTACAAATCTGTCGTTCTGCCCCTGAACAGGCAGTTAACCCACCTAGGCCGTCATTGAAAATAAGAATTTGTTCTTAACTGACTTGCCTAGTTAAATAAAGGTAAATACAATTTTGGGAAAAGATGATCTTCACAGAGTTTATGCTTATGTCAATGCATTTGCAGTCAATGGGAGATGATGAGTGTCCAAAAATGTATCCTTATGTCAATGAATTCAAGTCATGGGGAAAAGATGAGTCAGTAGGTTGGTATTTATGTATGATGTATGTATGATTATGTCAATAAATTCCATGTAAAGAGAAAAGATGAGTGTCACAGAGCTAAATCTCATGTCAATACATTGCATTCAATTGGAAAATATGAGATTCACCCAAATTATGATTGTCAATACTTTCCAGTCTATAGGAAAATATTATTATTACACATTGCATTCAATGCAAAAAGAAAAGTCTCATGGTTGAAGCTCATGTCAATCAATTGCAATCAATTTGAAAAGATGTACTTCACCTAATGATGCTCATTGCTATTAATCAAATCAAATTTTATTGGTCACATACACGTGGTTAGCAGTTGTTTTTGCAGGTATAGCGAAATGCTTGTGTTTCTAGCTCCGATAGTGCAGTAATATCTAACAAGTAATATCTAAAAAAATACACAACATATTCCCAATACACACAAATCTAAGTTGAAATGAATTATATACACATAAATGAGTTATGTCAGAGCGGAACGGACTAAGATACAGTAGAATAGTATAGAAAAACAGTATATACATACGAAATGAGTAATGCAAGATATGTAAGAATTATTAAGTGAATGAGATATCGTAGAATAGTATAGAAAACAGTGCATACTTATGAGATGAGTAATGCCAGAAGTAAACATTAAGTGACTAAGATACCGTAGAATAGTATAGAATACAATATATGAGATGAGTAATTCCAGATATTTAAACATTATTAAGTTACTAGTGTTCAATTCCTTAAAGTGGTCAGTAATTCCTAGTCTATGCCTATATGCAGCAGCCTCTAATGTGCTAGTGATGGCTGTTTAACAGTCTGATGGCCTTGAGATTGAAACTGTTTTTCAGTCTCTCGGTCCTAGCTTTGATGCACCTGTACTGACCTCGCCTTCTGGATGATAGCGGGGTGAACAGTGGCTCGGGTGGTTGATGTCCTTGACAATCTTTTTGGCCTTCCTGTGACATCGGGTGCTGTAGGTGTCCTGGAGGGCAGGTAGTTTGCCCCCAGTGATGCGTAATGCGTAATGTGTAGAGTAATGCTACAGACTTTGCGGTGCAACAGAAAGATAAGTTAGGTTTACCCCAAATCTAGCAGTAAGTTTCAATTGTGCATCTGTGGAGTGGAGTGGAGGTGATGTTTCCTACCTTCACCACCTGGGGGCGGCCCGTCAGGAAGTCAAGGTTCCAGATGAAAAGGGCGGGGTTCAGACCCAGGGCCTCGAACTTAATGATGAGCTTGAAGGGTACTATGGTGTTGAATGCTGAGCTATAGTTAATCAACAGAATTCTTACATAGGTTTCCTCTTGTCCAGATTGGATAGGGCAGTGTGTAGAGTGGTGGCAATTGCATCATCTGTATTGGGGCGGAAAGGAAATTCATTTTTCATTTTCCCCCCACAAGTGACTCGTCTAAAGGTAACCCATACAAACAAAAGGAAGTATGGAGGTACTGTAGATTTGTGACTCAAATAATATGGGGTTAAACATGTATAACAAAACGTCTAAAATATTTCCTGAGCCTTTATCTCCTAGATGTAGGACACACACTTCAAAACCGTATTCCTTATGATACATGTTTTTACTGTCATTTTTTAAACCATTTAATAATGTGATATTAAATATGTTTCTATTGGCTATAGTAGTAAAGGCCAAATTCAATATTCTATCAAAAAATGATTTACATTTTGGTGGGATACCTAAAGGGGTCCTGAAATTCAAAACCAAATAGCTAAATGATCCATGGTTAGATTTTTTGAGGTTAAGCTTTGTTAGTGTTAGGGTTGAGCTGGAAGTGGACATGAAAGTGGGTTACGGTTTGGAATGCGGAATAGGGTTAGGGTCTCAACTTTAGACATAACCTTAACCTTAATCCAATTAAGAATTAATGAATCTGCCCCTCCCCCCACTACATGGTAGAAGGTACGCCTCACTTGAAGCCTGACCTAGAGATAATGTGCTTTAGAGTGACATCTTCAGAACGGTTGAGGCTAGAAGCAAAATTCACATGTGATCATTCAACAGACGCTCCCGATGAACGCTAGCCTACTCCTGAACACCTGAAGCCTACACCTCAACTTTTCACAGTAAAAACTTGGTCCCACAGAGAACAAGGCTTTTCTTTCATAAAAAACATTATCTGCAGCCCTCACATAACCATGACTCCCCCATGGACTGCAATTGAGCTAGCTAACCGTCCTTCCACACAACCCATCGTGATCTTGTAGGGATGCCCTGTGTTGAGGTTCAGCTTCCTGTGGTAACAGGAAGTGGCTTAATTCATTCTCAACATGCTATTCTATTCTCTCCCTGCAGTTACACAAAAACACTGTCTTCCATCCTCTGCAGAATGGTTCATTCCTAATGTAAAAACTTAACTCAGGGCATTGTTAAAGAGTGTCCCCAGGAAGCAATACATTTCAGCTTCCTGCAACTACAGAACGTGGCTTAATTGGAGGTCATAGGGGAGGTTTCCAAAGGGTTACAAAGGTTGAATCTTTGAAAATTGTACATATTTGACCCTGCATATGACATTTGAAGTCAATCAACCCAAAATAATTGTTGACCTCCATTGGACACAATGGTCTTGCAGTTCTAGAAACTAAGAGCCTTGTTAGAATAAATTCTGAAGAGGATATTGGGCAACAAATCAAAAATGTTTGACTTGAAACTTGTAACTGTCTGCCTGTGTAACTGCCTGCCTGCATGTCTGCCTGTCTTTCTGTAAAAACATTTTTATCATAATTGTAACATCAGTCAAAACACCTCAAAACAAGACATGGTATCAATAACATGATATAACTAGCTGAAACGAGCCACCTACGATTCTCCACATGACAGCTTCTTGATATTGTTGCCAGCTATCTGGTCATAGATCACATAACACACTGCCTTCTGCCCTATTGAAGCGTGTGCATTGTTTTTGTGACGTTGTCAGCTAACCCCTCTATGTGTCATAGAGGAGGGAGAGGCAAAGAGAGAGAGAGATGAGAAGATAGGAAGTGAGGGAGAGGGAGTAGGGGGAGAGTGAGAGAGAGAAGGGAGAGAGAGTGAAGGTGGGAGGGTGAGAGATAGGAGAGAGTCAGACAGAGGTGATAGAGAGGATGGAGAGAGAGAGAGATGTAAGGAGAAGGGAGAGAGAAGTAGAGATTGAGGGAAGGAGGGGATTGAGGAGAGAGAGAAAGGGAGAGAGTGAAGGAGGGAGGGGGAAGAAAGAGGAGGGAGAAAGAGATGGAAGCAGAGCAAGAGAGAGAAGAGGGAGAGAGAGAAGAGAAGGGGAGGGGATAATGAGGAGGTAGAGTTTATATGTCTGTGTTTATATGTCTGTTTGCCTGTTTGCCTGTCTGTCTGTCTGTCTGTTCCATGGCGGGAGACGCAAGCTATGAAGGAAGGACAGTGACAAAATTTTTTTGGGGGGCTCATGGGGTGGTCGGCGGAGCTGAGGAGTGAGTCGGAGACCGTCGAGGAGTTATTGGATCAATTTGAGGAGAGTGAACGGAGGGGAGAGTTAGAGACCTTAGAGGAGTTGTTGGATAAATTGGAGGAGAGTGAAGTGAGAGAGCTGTTGGTTTGGAGTAGTATGCACGGCATTCGCCCTGAGGAGCGTGTTAGCCATCCGATGCCACCTGAGTCAGCTCCCAGTACACGTCCTGAGAAGTGTGTTAAAGTTCAGGTACAATTGATGCCGGTTATACGCACCAGGTTTCCAGTGCGCCTTCACAGCCCAGTACGTCCTGTGACAGCTCCTCGTACTTGCCGTGAGAATTGTGTTAAAGTTTGGGTACAATTAATGCCGGCTATACGCACCAGGTCTCTTGTACATCTCCACAGCCCAGTACGTACTGTGCCTGCTCCTCGCACTCTCCCTGAAGTGCGTGTCCCCAGTCCACTACGTCCTGTGCCTGCTTCTCGTACTCTCCCTCAAGTGCGTGTTCGCAGTCAGGTACGTCCTGTGCCTGCTACTCGCACTCTCCCTGAAGTGCGTGTCCGCAGTCAGGTACGTCCTGTGCCTGCTCTTCCGCACTCGCCCTGAAGTACGTGTCACTAGTCCGGTGCCACCTGTACCGGCCCCACGCATCAGGCCTCCAGTGCGCCTCCCCAGTCCAGTACGTCCTGTGCCTCCTCCCCGCACTCGCCCGGAAGTGCATGTCACCAGCCCGGTACCACCAGTGCTGGCCCCATGCACCAGGCTTCCAGCGACGATCCCCAGTCCAGAGCTTCCAGTGACGGTTCCCAGTCCTGAGTTTCCGGCGACAGTTCCCAGTCCAGAGTGGGTACTGTCAGGGGGTACTGTCACGTCCTGACCATAGAAAGCCTGTATTTTCAATGGTAGAGTAGGTCAAGGCGTGACTAGGGGTGTTTAGTCTAGTTTATTATTTCTATGTGGGGTTCTAGGTCTATTTTTCTATGTTGGTGTTTGTGTATGATTCCCAATTAGAGGCAGTTGGTAATCATTGTTTCTAATTGGGGATCATGCTTAAGTTGCATTTTTCCACCTGTGGGTTATGGGATATTGTTTATGTTTAGTTGCCTGATCGCACTGCATTGTCGTCATGGTTAGTTTATTCTTTGTTTGTTTTGTATTTACTTAAGTTTCACTTTATTCATTAAAAGTATGTGGAACTCAAAGTACGCTGCGCCTTGGTCCGACCATCATTATTACGAACGTTGTGACACATTAAATGCAGTGAATTGACAAAATTGAATGCTGTGACACATTTATTTCCCATGGTATGCAATGTATTGACGTGAGCATCAATTTGTTGACTCATCTTCTCCCATTAACTTTAAATGTTTTGCCATAAGAGTCAATTGTTTAACACTCATATTTTCCCATTGAATGCAATGTATTGACATAAGACTGAACCCTGTGACACATTTCTTTTCCCATTGTATGCAATGTATTGACATAAGCATCTATTTGTTGACGCTCATCTTCTCCCTTTGACTTGAACTGTGTTGGCACTCATCTTCTAATGAATGCAATGTGTTGACCGAAGCAGCAATTTGTTGATTCTCACCTTTCCCTATTGTCCCCTCAAAGCCTGATGGGAGCATGACCAAATTGGCATAGGCTTCAACCCATTGAAGCTTATCTCTTAACTCATAAACATGACAGGATGAGGTTTCGAGGCTGATAATGGTCTTGACACTCAGGATTTTCCTCACTCATTTCAATGACAGCCAATCGATCAGGCTAGATTGTCCCATGTCATATAAAACAAGCTATGAGAGTGCATTGGTAAAGTACTATTGAGTGGATATACTATTGAGTGCATGTCGGCTGCCAGTTCGGAAGTTTTTATAAAGGCTTATACAAGAGCATGTGAAAAATGTCACATTGAAACTGGTACTGACCTTGCATATAGCGTATATTCTCGTGTGCTCTTTATGGATGTTCTATTTTTTACCTTTGATAGTGAATACTGCATTGTTAAGGAAATGCTTGCAAGTAAGTATTTCACTCTACTGATTACATCCTGTGCACATGACAAATTCACTTTGATTTGGTTTATGAGCAGCTATTAACACCTATGTTGTGCGTTATAATTCCACTATACATAGCTCATAAGGTTTATATACAGCATGTGCTTATAATGCATTATGAAGAGGGTAGTCATCAATAAGTGTTACTGTAGTAACCAGTGGGTTTAGGAGTCATGTGAGGACAACCTGTATAGGTCTGTATGAAGGGGGGTGGACACAGGTTGTCGTGTGACTTCTGTGATTGTAATGAAGGTGGGAGTGCTTGAAATGATAGCTCTGTGATAGCTCAGAGCAGCTGTGAAAAGAAGGAACAGATTGAAAAGTGAGGGATCTGCAGCCCCACTGCTTAGTTACAGAGGGGAAAGAAAGAAAGAATAGAAAAAAAATCCCATTTGTTTTTTCTATTGTGAAGCAAGAACAGCCGCCTTCGTTTCATGCACCTGCAGAGGCTGATTAATTTGAACCTTGAAATTCAAACAAGCCTAAACAACATAAAAACAAACAAGGCTCTTATAAAAGTACAGAGCAGATTTATTGGCCCAACAAAAAATTAATTGTGTTTGCTATATTGTTACAATTTAATTTGACAAACAATTTGCCCGGGGTTCCAATTTGGCAGCGCCAGACTAGGCAGGCGACATCATCATATTTTCCTTTCCATGACGTTGGGAGTCTGGCTTGAGCCCTTCTATACATGCATTTTAAAAAGGCTAGAGAGACAATTGGCAATAAGATTTCTTGAGGACAGTATTTTGGGAAGGAAAATGGGTGGCATTGTTTCTGTGTTGCCTATCAACCAGTTCATCACTTGTGGAATTGCATATTGCAAATGTATTTTGAATGAATAAAGAGAGTGAGAGAGACAATAGATGTGTGTCGTCGCTTCTGAACACTCTATACTACTTGTTGACAATGTGCAAACGTGGTGTGCCACATTCTGATCATGTCCTTTATCCCTCTTGCATTCTGTTAAACAGATCTAATTTAACTGTACTGTATATAAGAATATGAAAATGTATATATGAATAGTGTGTAAATAGTATTTTTGTTGTCTCTTGGTGTCTTTCCAATATATAACTCTTATTTTATGTATTTTTTTGTATTTTGTTTTCTTGTCTATAACTGTTCTGTACATTTTATGTGAACCTCAGGAAGAGTAGCTGCTGCATGTGGAGTAGCTAATGTGGATCCTATTAAAGTAAACTAAACTGTTATGGATTTAATGGTGTGTTCAGAACCAGCACTGGAAAAAGTACTCAATTATCATACTTGAATTAAAGTAAAAAGTAAAAGTAAAGATACCTTAAAAAAGTGCAAATGTTAACTTAGTAAAACCCCTAGGTGGTTAAATGTAACTACAAAAAGCCATTTATATGGTTTTGGAATACTATGATTTGTTACATGCATGATTGCTGTACTTTTAGTTTATGGTTGACGCAGCTTGTTGGCCATTACACAGTCAGTGTTTCTCAATGAGTTTAAAGCATTTGAATGCGTCCAACTCTTATGTGACCCATTCAGGAAACTAGGTACACGTCGTAAGTCATGACTTTACAGGACAGCTGTTTGAACATCATTTAAATAAAAAAATAAAAAATGTGTCATTTGCCAGAAATGCCTACTTCAACATGTGAACTTTCATGTGTCTTAATATCAAAGGAACCCCTTGCGAGGAACCCCTCACCAACAGCCAATGAAATTGCAGAGCGCCAAATATAAATCAACAGAAATCTCATAAATCAAATTTCTCAAACATACAAGTATTATTTTAAAGATACAATTCTCGTTAATCCAGCCACAGTGTCTGATTTCAAAAATGCTTTACAGCAAAAGCTCCACAAACAATTATGTTAGGTAACCACCAACTCACAGAAAAACACAGCCATTCTTCCAGCCAAAGAGAGGAGTCACAAAAAGCACAAATAGAGATAAAAATTAATCACTAACCTTTGATGATCTTCATCAGATGACACTCATAGGACTTCATGTTACACAATACATGTATGTTTTGTTCGGTAAAGTTCATATTTATATCCAAAAATCTTATTTTACATTGGTGTGTTATGTTCAGTAGTTCCAAAACATGCAGTAATATTGCAGAGAGCCACATGAATTCACAGAAATATTCATTATAAATGTTGATGGAAATTCAAGTGTTATGCATGGAACTTTAGATACACTTCTCCTTAATGCAACCGCTGTGTCAGATTTAAAAATACTTTACGGAAAAAGCATAATCTGAGAACGGCGCTCAGAGCCTAAACCATCTAGAGAAATATCCGCCATGTTGAGTAGTCAACATTAGTCAGAAATAGCATTATAATTATTCCCTTACCTTTGATGATCTTCATCAGAATGCACTTCCAGGAATCACAGATCCACAATAAATGCTTGTTTTGTTCGATAATGTCCATCGTTTATGTCCATTTATGTCCAAATAGCTTCTTTTCTTAGGGCGTTTGGTAAACAAATCCAAAAGCGCGTTCAGGTCCAGTCGGAAGAAAAGTTCAAAAAGTTATATTACAGGTCGAGGAAACTTGTCAAACTAAGTATATAATAAATCTTTAGGTTGGTTTTATCATAAATGTTCAGTAATGTTCCAACCAGAGAATTCCATTGCCTGTAGAAAAGCAATGGAACAAGAGATGCCTCTCATGTGAAATACACGTGACTGAGAACGAGGCTGCTGGCAACCTCAAAGTCAAACAGCTCCCATCCGGGCCCCCTTCACACGAGCAGCCTGAAACAATATTCTAAAGATGGTTGACATCTAGTGGAAGTAAAATAACCCATATCCCACTGTGAATTCGATAGGGGCTGAGTTCAAAAACTACAAACCTCAGATTTCCCACTTCCTGTTTGGATTTTTTCTCAGGTTTTTGCCTGCCATATGAGTTCTGTTAAACTCACAGACATCATTCAAACAGTTTTCTATCCAATACTAATAATATGTTTGAATGATGTCTGTGAGTTTAACAGAACTCATATGGCAGGCAAAAACCTGAGAAAAAATCCAAACAGGAAGTGGGAAATCTAGTATCTGGGACTGAGTAGGAGGCAGTTCACTCTGGGCACGCTATTCATCCAAAAGTGAAAATACTGCCCCCTATCCCAAAGAAGTTATCTGCCTTGTTCAAGGGCAAGATGACAGATTTTGACCTTATCAGCTTGGGGATTTGATCTTGCAACCTTTCGGTTACTAGTCCAACACTCTAACCACTAGGCTAACTGCTGCCCCAAGTGATCTGGACATGCTGAGAGATACGTTTGGATTGGTCTACCATATAGCACGCGTCTGTCTATTGGAGCTGCTCAGTATGTTAAGGTAATCGTGTCGAACACGGCAATTTTTGAAATATTGTGTAGTAAAACTGCATAAACCTAATGTCAAGTTAAAGTGTACTGTTAACCGCTAGCTAATGTTATGTGTATGCTCTACACTTTCTGTAGGACCAAGTTTTGAAATCAGTGGAATTCGAGTATGATAGCTAAGGAGAACAACAGTCTGTATTACATCGTCAAACTAAGGAAACCATGCATGGCATCAGACAGGAGATGCATCCAACCATGATGTATACAGTTATGATCTTCAGATATTGCACATTTTTAATTTTAACAGATAGTGGTTTCCTTTCAAGTGTGCTGTTAGCTAGCTAATGTTAGCTGGCTGGGTTGTTAGCTAACGTTATGTGTATGATCATATTCTTTGTATCTCAGACACATTGGCTTGACTAGTTATAGCCTGCACCTGCCCGCCGGTCCAGCATCACTACTCTGGACGTTTCTGACTTAGAATATGTGGACAACTACAAATACCTAGGTGTCTGGGTAGACTGTAAACTCTCCTTCCAGACTCATATTAAACATCTCCTTTCCAAAATTAAATCTAGAATTGGCTTCCTATTTCGCAACAAAGCATCCTTCACTCATGCTGTCAAACATACCCTTGTAATTCTGACCACCCTTCCGATCCTCGACTTCGGCGATGCCATTTACAAAATAGCCTCCACCACTCTACTCAACAAATTAGATGCAGTATATCACAATGCCATCTGTTTTGTCACCAAAGCCCCATACACTACCCACCACTGCGACCTGTATGCTCTCGTAGGCTGGCCCTCGCTTCATACTCGTCGCCAAACACACCGGCTCCAGGTCATCTACAAGTCTCTGCTAGGTAAAGCCCCGCCTTATCTCAGCTCACTGGTCACCATAGCAGCACCCACCCTTTAGTACGTGCTCCAGCAGGTCTATCTCACTGGTCACCCCCAAAGCCAATTCTTCTTTTAGCCGCCTCTTCCAGTTCTCTGCTGCCAATGACTAGAACGAACTGCAAAAATCTCTGAAGCTGGAGACTCTTACCTCCCCCACTAGCTTTAAGCACCAGCTGTCAGAGCAACTCACAGATCACTGCACCTGTACATAGCTCATCTGTAAATAGCCCATCCAGCAAACCTCATCATTTAAACGTGTTAACCCTCACAAGGCTGCAGGCCCAGATGGCCTCCCCAGCCACGTCCTCAGAGCATGCGCAGACCAGCTGGCTGGTGTATTTACGGACATATTCAATCAATCCTTATCCCAGTCTGCTGTTCCCACATGCTTCAACAGGGCCACCATTGTTCCTGTTCCCACTGGAACAGCTAAACCACTACCGCCCGTAGCACTCACTTCTGTCATCATGAAGTGCTTTGAGAGACTAGTCAAGGACCATATCACCTGACACCCTAGACCCACTCCACTTTGCTTACCGACCCAAGAGGTCCACAGACGACACAATCGCAACCACACTGCACACTGCCCTAACCCATCTGGACAAGAGGAATACATATGTGAGAATGCTGCTCATCGACAACAGCTCAGCATTTAACACCATAGTACCCTCCAAACTCATCATCAAGCTCGAGACCCTGGGTCTCAACCCTGGGTCTCGAACCCGCCCTGTGCAACTGTGTACTGGACTTCCTGACGGGCCGCCCCTAGGTGTTGATGGTAGGTAACAACATCTCCACCCTGCTGATCCTCAACACTGGGGCCCCACAAGGGTACAAACTGAGCCCTCTCCTGTTCTCCCTGTTTACCCACAACTGCTTGGCCATACACGTCTCCAACTCAATCATCAAGTTTGCAGACGACACAACAGTGGTAGGCTTGATTACCAACAACGACGAGACGGCCTACAGGGAGGAGGTGAGGGCCCTCGGAGTGTGGTGTCAGGAAAATAACCTCACACTCAACGTCAACAAAACAAAGGAGATGATTGTGGACTTCAGGAAACAGCAGAGGGAGCACCCCCCCCCCCCCCCCATCCACATCGATGGGACAGTAGTGGAGAGGGTAGTATGTTTTAAATTCCTCGGCGTACACATCACGGCCAAACTGAATTGGTCCACCCACACAGACAGCGTGGTGAAGAAGGCGCAGCAGCGCCTCTTCAACCTCAGGAGGCTGAAGAAATTTGGCTTGTCACCAAAAGCACTCACAAAGTTTTACAGATGCACAATCAAGAGCATCCTGTCGGGCTGTATCACCGCCTGGTACGGCAACTGCTCCGCACACAACCGTAAGGCTCTCCAGAGGGTAGTGAGGTCTGCACAATGCATCACCGGGGGCAAACTACCTGCCCTCCAGGACACCTACACCACCCGATGTCACAGGAAGGCATGAAGATCATCAAGGACAACAACCGCCACTGCCTGTTCACCCCGCTATCATCCAGAAGGCGAGGTCGGTACAGGTGCATCAAAGCAGGGACCAAGAGACTGAAAAACAGCTTCTATCTCAAGGCCATCAGACTGTTAAACAGCCACCACTAACATTGAGTGGCTGCTGCCAACATACTGACTCAATTGGAAAAATGCATGTAAAAAATGTACATACCCTACATTACTCATCTCATATGTATATATACTGTACTCTGTACCATCTACTGCATCTTGCCATCTTTATGTAATACATGTATCACTAGCCACTTTAAACAATGCCATTTTTATATGTTTACATACCCTACATTACTCATCTCATATGTATATACTGTACTCGATACCATCTACTGCATCTTGCCTATGCCGTTCTGTACCATCACTCATTCATATATCTTTCTGTACATATTCTTCCTCCCTTTACACTTGTGTGTATAACTTTTTATGGGTGCAGTGGCAGTATTGAGTTGGATGAAAAGGTGCCGATTGTACATGGCCAGCTCCTCAGTCTCAGTTGCTAATATATGCATATTATTATTAGTATTGGATAGAAAACACTCTGAAGTTTCTAAAACTGCTTGAATTATGTCTGTGAGTATAACAGAGCTCATATTGCAGGCAAAAACCTGAGAAATTCCACTTCCTGTTTGTACTTTTTCTGGGGGTGGCAGATTTTCAACCAAGCTCTCATTGAAGTTACAGCGAGATATGGATGAGTTTTCACTTCCTAGGCCTTCCACTAGACGTCAACAGGATAGCCTAGTGGTTAGAGCGTTGGACTAGTAACCGGAAGGTTGCGAGTTCAAACCCCCGAGCTGACAAGGTACAAATCTGTCCTTCTGCCCCTGAACAGGCAGTTCCCTAACCCACTGTTCCCAGGCTGTCATTGAAAATAAGAATTTGTTCTTGACTGACTTGCCTGGTTAAATAAAGGTAAAAAAAATGAACTTTGACTCTAATGTGAAGGGGGTTCGAATGAGACAGGAAATAGTCACCACTGCCACAAGTTGACCATGCTTTCACCATGTGCGTTCACAGGGGAATGACCTGCGTTCCACCAGTCATCTGAAGTCATTCTAATTCTCCAGTTGGAATGTTATTCAACATTCTAAAGATTGATTCAGTACATTGTTTGACATGTTTCTACTCTCTGTTACAGAACTTTTGGACATTTCGTCACATTATAGTGGACGCGCTTTTTGACTTTGGAATTGTTTACCAAACGCGCTAACCAAAGTAGCTAATTGGACATAAATAATGGACATTTTCGAACAAGTCAAGCATTTATTGTGGACCTGGGATTCCTAGGACTGCATTCTGATGAAGTTCATCAAAGGTAACGATGTGGCTATGCAAAATCACTAGACGTCAACAGGATAGCCTAGTGGTTAGAGCGTTGGACTAGTAACCGGAAGGTTGCGAGTTCAAACCCCCGAGCTGACAAGGTACAAATCTGTCGTTCTGCCCCTGAACAGGCAGTTCCCTAACTAACCAGGACGACTGATCCGTGTAAGGGACAGAATGAATCGTGCGATTTTGAGTGAAAACCTCCTTCCATCAGCAAGGGCATTGAAGATGAAACGTGGCTGGGTCTTTCAGCAGGACAATGATCCCAAACACACCGCCCGGGCAACGAAGGAGTGGCTTCATAAGAAGTATTTCAAGGTCCTGGAGTGGCCTAGCCAGTCTCCAGATCTCAACCCCATAGAAAATCTTTGGAGGGAGTTGAAAGTCCGTGTTGCCCAGCAACAGCCCCAAAACATCACTGCTCTAGAGGAGATCTGCATGGAGGATGGGCCAAAATGCCAGCAACAGTGTG
This sequence comes from Oncorhynchus mykiss, assembly GCF_013265735.2. Lineage (NCBI taxonomy): Eukaryota > Metazoa > Chordata > Actinopteri > Salmoniformes > Salmonidae > Oncorhynchus > Oncorhynchus mykiss. The sequence continues at coordinate 32,912,197 of NC_048572.1, forward strand.
TGAAAACCTTGTGAAGACTTACAGAAAACATTTGACCTCTGTTATATACCCTTTGTTGGCAATGACAAAGTATTGAGATAAACTTTTGTTATTGACCAAATACTTAATTTCCACCATAATTTGCAAAGAAATTCATTAAAAATCCTACAATGTGATTTTCAGATTTTTTTTTCTCATTTTGTCTGTCAGTTGAAGTGTACCTATGATGAAAATTACAGGCCTCTCTCATCTTTTTAAGTGGAAAACTTGCACAATTGGCGGCTGACTAAATACTTTTTTGCCCCACTGTATGTTTTAGGATTTGTAATTATGAGATTTCTGTGGTTTGAATTTGGCACCCTCTATTTTCACTGGTAGTTGTCATTTTGGTCCTGTTAGCGGGATTGCAGCCAATACAAGAGAAGGTAGTTGTTGTGAAATTGTTAGGTTAGATTACTCGTTGGTTATTACTGCATTGTCGGAACTAGAAGCACAAGCATTTCGCTCCAGTGTGCTCTCTGAACGTGAAACCGGAGATAGAGTGATAGGGTGAGTAATGTTCAGTGAGCTGTTTTCTCTCTCTTAGATGTCTGGAAGTAGCTGGCAAGTTAGTACAGAACAGTTGGATCAACCCTTAAAGAGATGGGTGGGGCTAAGGCTTAAGAGGGTGTGAACAATGCTGAATGGGTGTAGACGAAGAAGGGCTCTCCAATAGTAGTACCAAACCATTGAAAGACGTTTTTCTCAAAAGTGAGTTTACAAGTTGATCAACATTCAAAGCATAATTACTTTCCCATTGTTTCCACAAATGCAGTGTGTGATTTTGTAGCTCTGAGGCTCTACTTTTAGCCAATGTAAAAAACTGAAATGCAAATGTTGCTACATAAGACCAAATCCAGGAGGTGTCACATATTTAAGACTTTACAACTGGTAATCACCAACTTCCCAGTTGGTTATGAATGCAGTATAAGTCACCGATGTAGGAAAGTCCATTATATAAATTATGCCCAGTATGAGGGGAATCTCTTACACCTACAAAACCTCCGCTTGAGTGAAAAATGTACCAGCAAATTGTATAATAATATATAGCTAGATGACTCCTAACATAATTTTTGTCTTTATCTGTTGTTGTCTTGTACTGTATTTTTTGCTAGTTTAAGTGATGCCTGTCCTACCAGTAGCCTTCATGGTGTGTGAACTGCTGACTGCTTTTATTGTGCAGATGATCGTTGACACATCAACCAGGATTATGGTGCAGGGCAATTTGTGGCTGTTGTTGTTTTGGTAATCAGTGGCTATATTGGAGGGGGAGTTGTTTCTCCTCTCCTAGGCAATCAGCAATTAGTAACGGGAGGTGTGCTCTTCACCTTTGCAAGGCAATTAGCAATTAGTACTACAGTCTCCCCTTTTCTCTCAGTGGCAGCTGTAAGTGGTGGTTTTGCCGCAGAACTAAGACCATAGCTGAAACAAAGACGATTCTGCAGAGTTGTTCTGCCGAGTTAAGAGAGGAAGGCTCCATACCACACTCTCACTTTAGTATTTTCCCTAATTATTTTCAGATGATCTCACATTGCTCTTTTGTAGCTTTGGCAACTACGGTATGTGTGTGTGTTTTCTATACCAGTTCGCTCCTCTCCCTGTAGGTTTTACAGATGATCCCCAACCCTTGGCTACAACCTTTCTAATTTAGCACACTCTGCGCGTACAACCCATGTGGAATTCCTGGTCTCTGGCAGTGTTTCGAAATGCAGATCTGCGTCAAGAATGCCCAATTCATCTCAGCCAATTCTGCCCTTCAGTCTATTGACTTTTTGGCCCTGATGGAGACATAATCACCCCAGAGAACAATGCTGTTCTCTTCATCTAACTGTTTTCTCTCATAGTCCGAGAGCATCTGGTTGTCACGGTGGTGGCACATGGCTACTCGTTTCTTCTAATTGAATGTTTTTTCTCACCTGTCCATCTCCTCATTTGAATTCCATTCTGTCACTTGTCCACTCAAGCTTAATATTGTTGTTATCTATCACCCACCAGGTGTCCTTAGAGAGTTCCTCTATGAGCTTAACACCTTGATAAGCTCATTTTCTGACCATGGCTCAACTCTCTTTGTAGTTGGCGACTTCAACTAATTTCTTTCCAACTCTCTCTTTCCCCTCCTTACCTCTTTTGACCTTTTCCCAGTCCCCTCCCACTCACAAGGCAGGCAACACACTTTACCTTTACATTTACTAGAGGCTGTTGGCCTCACTACAACCCATGTCTCTCAACCCAAGTTTTCTGTGTCCCTTTACTCCAACACTACAGCAACTCAATCCCTACCCAGATGTTAATGCACCAGTGCAATCTTCACTCTCTATCTCCCACAACTCTCTCCTATCATCTCTTCATTCTGCTAAATCCTTCTCCCTCCTGTATCCTGATTCTGCCTCTCCTACCTTTCCGCATTCTATGTCCTCTTTCCTCTCGGCCGGCTCAGCCCTCCCCTCCTGCTCCGAGGCTGAGTGACTCATTGCGAGCTTATAGAATAGGGCTGCAGGCATCTGAGATTGACGACATCCGCTCCTCATTCACTCAGCTTATTGAGTCAACTGGTCCCACTCACACATAACTACTATACGCCTTTACCTCTTTCCCCCTCTCTCTCTACTGAAGATGAAATCCAGCTACTAGTGAGGTCCGGCCACCTGAAAACCTGCCTGCTCAAACCCATCCCCTTCTCCTATCTCCAGACCATCTCTGGAGACCTTCTCCCATTCCTTACTTCCCTCATCCCTGACCACTGGCTCTGACTTCAAAATGGCCCTACTCAAGAAAGCAACATTAGTCTCCTCTGATGTCAAAAATTACAGACTTTTTTCTATTTTCTTTGCAAAACACTTGAGTGTGCTGTCTCTGACCCACTATCTCTCTCAGAACGATCTTCTTGACCCTAACCAGTCAAGCTTCAAGACCGGTCACTCAACCGAGACTGCTCTTCTCTGTCACGGAGACTCTCCGCACTGCCAAATCTGACTCTCTCCTTTGCTCTCATCCTCCTAGATCTATCCACTGCCTTCGAACCATCAGCTCCTCCTCTCCACCCTTTCAGGGCTGGGTGACTCAGACTCTGCTGACTTGAATTGAATTGCATCCTACCTGGCAGGCTGCTCCTACCAGGTGACGTGGAGAGGATCTGTGTCTGCACCAGATACTTTCACTACTGGTGTCCCCCAGGGGTTGGTTGAAGCTAGGACAGCAGAGTCTCTGCCCATCTTCCGAAAACATCTGAAACCCTACCTTTTTTAAGAAGTATCGTAAATAATCCCACAGCACCCCTCCATGCGCCACCTCACACAACCAAAGGATACTTTCCTATACTAACTCACACTTGACTTTATTGAGGAAAACAATTACTTACTGTGATAGTCGCTCTCGATAAGTGTCTGCTAAATGACACAAATGTAAAAGATTGGGAGTAGGCTGACAAGATGGAAAGACTGACTCTCAGCCCTAGCCCACACACTTCCTACAGGTTCCATTCTAACTCGGGATGAACACATCATTGGTGTCCATTTTTGTTACACCATTTTCTCAAGTTCCTCAATACTTGTGTTCCCTGATCCAGACCATACTGACATAGTTGTTGATCGCATTTCCTGTTTGGGGTGTGTTTGCACAGGAGGATGGGAGAGACAGAAAAGACAAGACAAAGGAGGAGAGAGACAGGAGAGGTTCAGGATGCTCTGGAGGCTGTCACTTTTAAGCAGCTGATATGTAATTAAAGTGCTAGATCCGTTTCTTACGCATGGCGGCAGCAGAAGCGCTCAGCGGCGGTATATGCAACGTCGTAATTACAGTTTCCTGTCACCACACTCAACGGCATGGCCCGTTGGTCAGAGGGAGAAATTGAAAAAGCAATCATCCCTGTGTTTACGTTGTTACTGAGAGCTGCATCTTCAGACTGATGATTTAACAATTAACTTGAAGCCATGAGAGTGTTGTGTGTGTGTGAGTGTTTGTCACACCTTCACAGCCACTTCCACTTGGGTAGCCTCTACAATTATCAGACACGTATGGGTGTGGTGTTGTCATCATTTTGCAGGTATGAACAACGTCAGTGTGAATACTGTTAGTTTATCCTTGTTTCTCTGTTTGGCTATTCCATATTTGTGAATCAATAGGGTGATTAGACAGTGTGTGGAATAGAAATCTCCCTGATCTCACCATGCACAGTTCAATATTATACCACATTCATGTATCAGCCCAATTCCATCCTCTTTCATAACCTTTTCGGAAAATTCCAAATGGGGGGGGGGGGGGGGGAGTATGGAACGCCCCAATTGGAAGTTGGAGAGGGGATGGGAGCATTTGCATTCCATTATATCACAATTAACATGGAGTCAGTTAATAATATTCTCTTTCATCTCTGAGTGGCCAGGCACCAGGATGTAGGGTTGAGCCTGGAGGAGAGGAAGAGTGTCTCCTGTCTCCCCTGTGAGGATAAATGAAAGAGAGGTCTCCTGTCTGTTGTGTCACCGGCCATATGTGTCACACACAGGCATGCGCACGCACACACAGATGCCTGCACACACGAATGCACTCTATCACACACACACACACACACACACACACACACACACACACACACACTTGTCACCTGGCTGTCACCGTGTCCTGCTGTGATGGCCATCTGCCAGTCTCTGTCCAGGGAGGTGAGAGAGACAGATGACAGATGTTCTTCACTCAGTTTGCATTCCAAATAGAGCCCTATTGCCTTGGTCAAAAGTTGTGCACTATGTTGCTCTGTCTGTATGCTATGTCTTGCTTGTCCTATGTTGCTATGTCTTGCTTGTTCTATGTTGCTATGTCTTGCTTGTTCTATGCTGCTATTGTCTATATTGTAATTGTTTTTAATAACCTGCCCAGGGACTGCGGTTGAAAATTAGCCGGCTGGCTAAAACCGGCACTTTTACTGAAACGTTGATTAATGTGCACTGTCCCTGTAAAAATACAAAATAAACTCAAACTCATAAGGAATAGCGTGACATTTGGGACACATACATACAGTATTGGATATACAGTAGCCTATATCCATGCACACCAATATATTTAAATTACATTCAAAGACATTTCGAAGTAGGTATATTTGGATATATTTTCTTTGAAAATACAAGTAGTTGAATATTGGAATGTATTTCAATGCACTCATACACCTGTGCAGTGCATACAGTACATATGCTATCTGTTAGTCTTCGTCTCTGACACACACACACACACACACACACACACACACACACACACACACACACACACAGTGTCAATGGCAAATAGAGACAATCCATATTTCATTTCCTGTTGGGTCTTGGAGGGCACATCCCCTGTGGTTTCAGCCTTGTCAAACTGTCACATCTCCAGCCCTCACAGGCACAATGAAAACCGGTGATGTTCACCAACCATTCTCTTTCTGCAAGACATCTTCTTTCTCGCCTTTCAGACTTCAATTGGTTGAAAGTGGTGAAATTGTCTGGACATTTCCACTGTTTTGGCAAAAAAGCAGGAGAGCCAAACTGAACGCTCATTTTTGTTTTTTGCTCATTGTGAATTTGTTGTGAACAATGATGATGAATTTGATTGGAACATGAAGCAAACACTTTGGTATTCTCCATATAAACTGTAAATTACTTTAATTCGTTGGCAATGGCTTCATATCTTATTCATAAGGGTCTGATTGCAACTTTTATATTCTTTAAATATTCACATGTGAAAATGTCTGTTCTTATCTAATATATCTATTTGCATAACATTTCCTATGATCTATGAACCGCCTGCGAAGCACCGTAATGCATTATGAATTTAGTTCATTACACATAGTTTATTATACATAGCTTATCTCAACATACAGTAACTCCATGTGGAATCGATTAACGCTGAAATCTCACTATATACAGTACATATGTATGTAATTTAACCAGAAATATATATGAACACAATGGACTGTGAAAAGGTCCACTCCAGCAATTAATTGGGGACTTGGGTCGGATAGCAATGTGAAAGGTCTGTGTGTGGGGTATGAAAGATGGATGACTGGAGCTGGAGATTGGAGGTCAGTGGGGAAGCACAGTAATTATGTTCTAACTGCTACGAAGAGAGAAGGGAGAGAGGTGAGAGAATGTGTGGGACAGGGAGAAAGAGAGGGAGCTGTCTGTTTGGCAGGATAGAGCGGAGCCCCTCCAGGCATCAGATACACATACACCATTTATGACATCACACAGTCAATTACATCACATGTCAATCCGTTTTTTTTACAACAGCAAGGCCTTTTTGAATAATTTGAATTATACGTCAAGTAAGTCCAGACATTTTGTTTCAGGTCTAAGGGTAGACGTCTACTCACAGAGATTAGAAAGAGAGTGGTTGATTGAGTTGCATACCCCTGTGTAGCATACATTGAAAACTAAATGAAACTTTGCCCCTGAAATGATTTAAATTATGAAACTATAAAAATAATGTGTAAATATGTTCACTTGGCTTGTTAAAACTTCTTATGGCTGGGGGCAGTATTGAGTAGCTTGGATGAATAAGGTGCCCAGAGTAAACTACCTGCTACTCAGTCCCAGAAGCTAATTGGTATATTTGGATAGAAAACAATAATCTGAAGTTTCTAAAACTGTTTGTATGATGTCTGTGATAATAACATAACTCATATGGCAGGCAAAAACCTGAGAAAAAATCCAACCAGGAAGTGGGAAATCTAAGGTTTGTTTTCAACTCTTGGTCTATTGAATACACAGTGGGATATTGGTCATATTGTACTTCCTAAGCCTTCCACGAGATGTCATCAGTCTTTAGAACATTGTTTGATGTTTCTACTGTGAAGTGGGGACTAATAAGGGCTGTTTGAGCCAGGTGTCTGGCAGAGTGCCCATGAGCTGACCACGCTCGTGAGAGCGAGCTCTTTTACATTGCATTTCTACAGACAATGGAATTCTCCGGTTGGAACGTTATTGAAGATTTATGTTAAAAACATCCTAAAGAGTGATTCTATAGTGACATGTTTCTACGACCTGTAATATAACTTTTTGGACTTTTCGTCCGTAATTTCCGCTGGACTTGCACGCGAGTCGTGAGTTTGGATTTGTTTACCAAACGCGCTAACAAACGCGCTAACAAAAGGAGGTATTTGGACATAAATTATGAACTTTATCGAACAAATCAAACATTTATTGTGGAACTGGGATTCGTGGGAGTGCATTCTGATGAAGATCAAAGGTAAGTTAATATTTATAATGCTATTTCTGACTTCTGTTGACTATACAACATGGCGGATATCTGTTTGGCTTGTTTTGGTCACTGAGCACTGTACTCAGATTATTGCATGGTTTGCTATTTTCGAAATCTGACACAGCGGTTGCATTAAGGAGAAGTTTATCTAAAATTCCATGTATAACGCTTGTATTTTCATCAACATTTATGATGAGTATTTTTGTAAATTGATGTGGCTCTCTGCAAAATCACTGGATGTTTTTGGAACTACTGAACATAACGCGCCAATGTATACTGAGAATGTTTTATATAAATATGAACTTTATCGAACAAAACATTAATGTATTATGTAACATGAAGTCCTATGAGTGTCATCTGATGAAGATCATCAAAGGTTACTATTTAATTTATCTCTTTCTGCTTTTTGTTACTCCCCTCTTTGGCTGGAAAAGTGTTTTTCTGTGAATAGGCACTCACCTAACATAATTGTTTGTAGTGCGTTCGCAGTAAAGCCTATTTGAAATCGGACACTGTGGTGGGATTAACAACAAGTGTATCCTTAAAATGGTGTGAAATACTTGTATGTTTGAGGAATTAATTGCTTATTAGGCAGTAGGCCTTTAAGGTTGTAGTTATGGGTGTGGTTGGAGGCGTGTCTAACCCACAGGTGCTATCTTGAATTAGGCTGCAGGCCCATTGTCTGGAGAGCCTAGAATTTTTTGTTAAAAATATGGATTTCAGAGGGGTATCCTCCAAAGCAGGTTTGAGGAGTTAGCGAAGTAACTTTATTGAACTCGGAGTTCAACTTCAGAACTAACAGCTATCTCCACTTACCCTGTTTCACGCCCTGACCTTAAAGAGCCTTTTTTTACGTCTCTTTTTGGTTTGGTCAGGGTGTGATTTGGGTGGGCATTCTATGTCCTTTATTTCTATGATTTGTGTTTCTATGTGTTGGCTGGGTATGGTTCTCAATCAGGGACAGCTGTCTATCATTGTCTCTGATTGGGAAACATACTTAGGTAGCCCTTTTTCCATCCTTTCAGTGTGGGTAGTTAACTTTGTTAGTGGCACTTAGCCCTGTAAGCTTCACAGTTGTTTCTTTTGGCGACATTTTAAAATAAAATGTACGCTCACCATGCTGCACTTTGGTCTACTTCCAACAACGCCCGTGACAGAACTACCCATCACCAAAGGACCAAGCAGCGTGGTAAAGAGGACTCCTGGACATGGGAGGAGATCCTGAACGGAAAGGGACCCTGGACGCAGGACGGGGAGTATCGCCATCCGAGGGAGGAGATGGAGGCAGCTAAGGTGGAGCGGTGGCGATATGAGGAGGCAAGTCAGCGAAGCAGGCATGAGAGGCAGCCCCCCCCCCCCCCCCCCCCAAAAAATGGGGGGGGCAGCACACGGGTAGATTAGCGGAGTCGGAGTTTAGACCTGAGACAACTCCCCGTGACTACCGTGGGGAGCATACGACTGGTCAGGCATCGTGTTATTGGTGATGCACATGGTGTCTCGAGTGAGCATTCACAGGCCGGTGTGCTCTGTGCCAGCGTCCCGCATTTGCAGGGTGGAAGTGGGCATCCAGCCAGAACGGGTTGTGCCAGCTCTGCGCTCGAGACCGCCAGTGCACCTTCACGGCCCAGTGTATCCGATTCCCGCCCCACGCACCAGGCCTCCTGTGTGTCTCTCCAGCCCGGTGAGTCCTGTGCCTGCTTCAAGGACCAGGCCTCCTGTGTGTCTCCCCAGCCTGGTGAGTCCTGTGTCTGTGCCCAGGAAGAAGCCTCAGGTGATGATCCATGGCAAGAAGCCTCCGGTGATGATCCATGGCAAGAAGCCTCCGGCGACGGTGCCCAGTGACGGCCTCCAGCGACGGCCCGCAACGAGGGTCCCCAGTCCGGGGTCGGTGGCAAGGGTCCTCACACCAGAGGCACCACCAAAGCGGGGTGAGCCAGAGGTGGAGCGGGGTCTATGTCCCGCACCAGAGCCGCCACAGCGGATAGATGTCCACCCAGACCCTTCCCTATAGGTTCAGGTTTTGCGGCCGGAGTCCGCACCTCTGGGGGGGTACTGTCACGCCCTGACCTTAGAGAACCTTTTTTATGTCTCTTTTTGGTTTGGTCAGGGTGTGATTTGGGTGGGCATTCTATGTGTTGGCCGGGAATGGTTCTCAATCAGGGACAGCTGTCTATCGTTGTCTCTGATTGGGAATCATACTTAGGTAGCCCTTTTTCCCTCCTTCAGTGTGAGTAGTTAACTTTGTTGGTGGCACTTAGCCCTGTAAGCTTCACGGTTGTTTCTTTTGGCGGTATTTTAAAATAAAATGTACGCTCACCACGCTGCACTTTGGTCTACTTCCAATGACGCCCATGACACCCTGAATAAAATTACTGTTCCGCAAGTTGGGGACCAATGAAAACAGATTCCCATTACCATCCTCTTTATTTGATGAAGACGTCTTATTCAATATTTCTTTCTGCGTAAAAAAATTGTAATGTTAAAATATACACTCAGTACAAAACATTAAGAATACCTGCTCTCTCCGTGACATAGACTGACCAGATGAATCCAGGTGGAACTCTTTCGACACTTTGTAGAGTACATGCCCCGACGAATTGAGGCTGTTCTGAGGGCAAAGGAGGGGGCAACTTAACTTATTAGGAAGGTGTTTTGTACACTCAGTGTATCACATTCCATGTTTAGTAATGACAGAATGCATTTTAAACTTCACGTAATGTAACACTTTTCTATGACTTAATAGATAAAAAAAATGTTGATAGGAGTGCGGAAAAAGGTGCTTGTGAATTCATAAGCACACCAAAGATGGCATTAATGATAATTAATCAAATAAAGACTGCAATTCTTAAAAACAAATTCCAGCTGAATTTGCAAGATATCTATTCTTTCATTTTGATTTCAGCACAAATTAAAATGTGGGGACTGACTCGCCCATGGGTTGATGTTTCAGCATTGTATAAATGAAGAGTTTGGCCATCGACTAGCCATGTGCGACATGAACACACTGTTACAAGCCTGCTAGAGCAAGCAGCAGGTGGATGAGCAATATCCACCGTCATAGTACGGATGAAGTCTGAGTTGGAATGTGAGGCTAACTGAAGCTGGTTAGCTTTCGAAACACTGAGTAGATCTAGCTGGCTTCGTGAGGCATCTTTTCTCCCAGATTCCACAACATTGATTAGTTCAGAGCCATTTTTCTATTTTATCTTTTGCATTTCTGTTTGTTTGACTTTTTTGCATGCTTTATTATCTGTTTCCTTGAAATTAAACCCCCACAGAGTGGATTTGCTGTTTGGACTGTTGGTTCTGACAACAATTTCTGGTAAGTTTGTGGTTTATGCAAGTTTGTTTCACCTGGTGCATCTGGCTTCTAATGTACTTTTGGCAGGTAGCATATAGCCTCCCTGTGCGACATAATACTCCACCCTCTGCCAAGAGGTTTGGGCCTTTATTGCACAGGTGGTAGTGTAATCACCCTGAAACAGCAGGGTCGCTGCTCCTCCTTAGTCACTACACTAGTACAGTCATCTCATGCCAGAGATGGTAGTCACTATTATCCCTGGCCAAGTCCTGGGCTGCCACTATTGTCTGTACCCTGAGCCTTTGAATGTACACACACACTCCCATAGAATCCTCCCCTCATGCCCCTTTGCTCTGTATTCTTTTACTACATGGAACCAATTAAGCAGGAACAGAGGCTTCTCTTGCTGTGTGTGTGATTGTTTTTAATAACAGCACAGTCAAAAACAGAACCTCTCATTGCTCCTCACTCACATTCCCACTAAATATTAAATAATATTGAGGGCACTTAGTAGTAAATACCATATGTGCTACTTGTGTTTGTCCATATGTTTTCAACGGCCCCTGATGGTCTGCATTGTTTGTCGGCATAATTATTATTATCAAAAAATCATATGTATACCTAGTCACAGTCATGCAGCCCGATATTCAGAATCATAAATCTCAAGTGTTCCTTGAAAGGACACTAGGATGCATCTGTGGCATTTGTGCCACGGCGGTCTAAATTAATGGGAGAGCTACAGTTTCTACTGAGTACAAAGTAATTACTGTCATTTTAGAAATGTTACCCTTCAACAATTAATTGAAGACCGCATTAACGGTGAGGGAGACAGGACAAGTGAATTAAAATGTGCATGCTAATAATTGCCAAACCGTCACATTTGAAAATGAATGCCGCCGTGTCTTCAGAGTTCAGAGTTCCATAAGAGTAATAAACAGGTCCCCCCCCCCCACAAATTCTGCAGTGCCCCCCCCCCCTCGGGCCAATTATTCAAACTTATGTTCAAGTCGAATGTTATTTGTCACATGCTTCGTAAACAACAGGTGTGGACCAACAGCGAAGTGCTTACTAACAGGCCCTTCCGAACAACTGTGAGAGAAAAATAGAAAAATAATAGAAAGATAATAATAAAATGTTCTGGGGATTAATGAGAGAGAGAGAAACAAACAATCAATTATATTTCTCCTTGCTGTTACTATAGCGACCCCTTGAAGTTTTGTTAATGCAGGATGTTGATGGTAAGAGATCATTCATCCAAGCTTCGTCAAAAGCGGGCCAGTGGTGTCTGAAATATCGTTTGAGACGTACGTACTCACATACAGTACGTCATCATGGGGATGTTTTACTGTGGCCTGATGCCAGGCACCCAGTCACGGTCCATGATACTGAAGATGTAATGTAAACACATCATGTGTAGGGGGAGAGGAGCAGTCTGCAGATGGAGTACACAGCTGTGTCAGGATACACAACTGTGTGTTATCCAACATTGCTGTATGTGCTTTGTGAATCATGAAGTTTGGTCATATTTCAAAGCAGTTAATATATAGCATCTGCAAAGTATACTGAGTGTACAAAACATTATGAACATCTGCTTTTTCCATGACATGACCAGATGAAAGCTATGATCCTTTACTGATGTCACTTATTAAATCCAGTTCAATCTGTGTAGATGAAGGGGAGGAGACAGGTTAAAGAAGGATTTGTAACCCTTGATACAATTGTGAAATGGATTATGTATGTGTGCCATTCAGAGGGTGAACAGGCAAGACAAATTATTGAAGTGTTTTTGAACGGGGTGTGGTAGTAGGTGCAGGAGCACTGGTTTGTGTCAAGAACTGCAACGCTGCTGTTTTTTTTCACTCTCAACAGTTTCTCGTGAGTATCAAGAATGGTCCTCCAGCCAAAGGACATTCAGCCAACTTGATACAACTGTGGAAAGCATTGGAGTCAACATGGGCCAGGGGGTGGGGGGATGCAAGTCAATATTATGTACACTCAGTGTATGTCAAGATGACACGGTCAAGAAAGACTCCCATCCCTATAAGCTTGGGTACTGTACTTGGTAATGGTTTGACTTTGTAACTTCTAGATAACACTTGCTAACTTCCCGCAGCCACACTAAAGGTCCTTTCTCACTGAGTTCGGACAAAAATAAAGAAATACGAGAACATGTCTTGTGTACGGGAAAATAGTCTGTTGACCATCAAAGTGTTCTCTGGGACACGTGTTCTACCACTGACAGGCCAGCCACACACGGCCACAAGGTTTGTTTACTAAATTAATGAATTAATTAGTTTCTCTCTGTTTTGTAAATTTGCAATGCAATCATGTGTACAAAACAACAAAATCTGACCTTGTTACATATAACTAACTACAAGGTGCTACTTCAATCGGAGCCACATGTAATAAATACCAGGGTTAATAAATAAGCTATAACCTGCTAACAGCAATTGTAACATGGCACCACCTGTCATTAACTAATTGTCATTTTCATCGCTGTTTGTGAGAAAAGGCTTTAAATCTATCAAAACCCGGTTGATTCTAGAGATCAACTTTCTATCTCGCTGTGTAAACTTGCCTGTGCATTTTGGTTTATATTCAATCAACTGGATAAGCATTCTAAGACAATATGGCGAAAAAAACTGCCATGCTAGAATTAAATAACAGAAGAGATATCCAGAGGCAGATTGGAGATGGCATTTTTTATCAGGGAGGCAGCAGCATATTCATTAAGAAGCCTTTGAGCCATGAGACACAATACCGCTGTCACCCGGCAGCTTGTAACAGGAAGACCGAAACTTAATCCGATTGCAAGATTACACAAACATATTTTTAACCCCATCATTCTAGTTGAAACACTAGAAGGCTTGTCACGGAGACGGTCCCTGACAAGGCTAGTGACCAACCCAAAAGGGCTTTTGTTTTTGAGATACCCCATACCCGAGGCATAACAAAGCACAAACTTGTTTTTACATATTTTTAAGGTCTCCCATATATGAAATGGATGGTTGTCTAAAAATATTTTACTGCAAAAGTGGATAGATATTGTGACACACCCCCTTAACTCAAAAAGTGCTGAATAATGCCTGGTTGGAGGGGGTGGGCCACATTCGTTCATGTAACCCAAAATTGCAAGCTCTGATAACGCTAAAACATGTAATACAAGCAGTCAGTTCTCTGTCCTACATACATGAACAGCATTAGGATATCTTAAAGCATTTTGAGAATATAGACCTGTAAACAGACAGGTACAATAGGCAGAAATACAAATATTTATGATTAATAAACATATCTTTTTGGTAGCTGTTTAACAGGCAACTTTCTAAGTCAAAATTGCTCTCATTCTGTGCTGTATGGTCCTGCCTGACAAAAATGCATACAGTTACATGTGTTTTGATGGCTATTTTAACTGGCTCGAAGGTAAGTGGTCTCAGACACTGAAACTGTCACTTTTTCTCAAAGTTTCCACCGTGGATTTTACATGTTAAGCACCATCTCTTACATTTAGAGGGTCCCTTGACTCCACATCCAATATGTCGTCCGATATCCAATATGGCTGCCACAATATCATTAAATGGTGATTTAATCACTTGTACATGTGCACGTTTGACATTTTTTTTGTGTACGTGTACTGTATGGCCTGTACTCAACTTGTTTGTGTACTTCAACTATGTTAGGAATTCAATATGCCCACCATATACACTCAAACATCTTTGTCTGGATATATAAAAAGGCAGCAGACTGCTTGGAATGGCAACACCAAGCATTTGAGCCTCGGAGGACCAATGAGACAACTGTGAGGCTCCAAGGAAAGGAAAGAATCCAACTCTGGACTCTCACACCCTCTCCCAAGCTCTACAACATGCCCCCACTGTGGTATAACTTGCACCTCCGGGATTGGGCTCTTAAGTCACATCATTTAGTCCAATAAGTCTGCCTGAATCCAATATGACCTTCTGCTGGCTCACTGCATTTGTTATGTTCCGGTGCACTCTTATTCTGTTAGGACCTCCTCATCAATGACAACAAACACTTCATGTTCCTACTCTTTCTAGGAGTAGTACTGTTGACCAATCAATGACAAACCGGACATAAACTCTAGCTACCGAACTTCAGCATGACTCAAGAGTAAATGTGCACGATCAGCCGAAAACCCCCTGCCGAATACCAAAACTAAGAAGAAAAACATCACAATTTATGCCTGAACTGTTTCGACTGGGAAGCATACAGTAAGTTTTACTCATAGTATATGACCTAACTAACCACTGCACAGGGTTGCGTAGTAACAGATGACATGTAATCCATTACATGTAAGGGATTACAAAAAACGGTAGCTGTAATCCGTTACGTTACCAGCTAAAATATTGTAATCAGATTACAGATACTTTCGAAAAACTTGAGGATTACCTTAAAATTCAGAAAGGATGTTTTCCAAAAAGAAAATCTTTGACACTTCTCTGAAAAAAGGTGCAAGTTCCACCTAAGCGAGTCTGACCACAAGTCAGAGACCACTATGATGACACACCAAATGTGGTTGATGGATCGTGGGAAGAGAGCAGGAATAGGATTTTGTAGGCTACAGCCAATGGAGCGACAGCTGTCAGCATCCAAAGATTATCCAATTTGAATAAACACTTGGAGGTAAGGATGACAGCAGTGGTGTAGTCTGCAGCGATAGGGATATCACATATTATTGATATCTACATAGCAAATTGATGTGAATCACACTGCTGCTCTCTCATTTAGCTATTTGCACCTTTCGGATTGTGGATGGCTGTTCACAAATCTAAATGTGTATTTCAACCCAATATTGGTTGAATTCAAGAAGTTTAAGCTGCCTATCAATCATTGTTTTTGAAACCAGTGGACAGCAAGTGAAAAAACAGAGTTCCTTATTATTTTCTATGTTTGGTTAGGTCAGGGTGTGACTTGGGTGGGAAAGTCTATGCTTTCTACTTCTTTCTTTTTGGCCGTGTGTGTTTCCCATTCAGAGGCAGCTGTCTATCATTGTCTCTGATTGGGGATCATACATAAGTTGTAATTTTCCTTTTATGTTTTGTGGGATCTTGTTTTCTATTTCATGATTTCTGCCTGACAAAACTGTGCACTATTGCTTTCACGTTGTGCTGGCGAACTGCAACGACGATCTACGGTCCGTAGGCCCCGGCAATGATCCCTGCACCAGAGGCGCCACCGAAGTGGGGGGAGCCTAAAGCTGAACGGGGCCTGCGTCCCGCACCGGAGCCTCCACCGAGAAGTAGATGCCCACCTGGACCCTCCCCTATAGGTTCAGGTTTGCGGCCAGAGTCCGCATGTTTGGGGGGGGGGGGGGGGGGGGGGGGACTGTCACGCCCTGACCTTAGAGTTATTATTTTCTATGTTTGGTTAGGTCAGGGTGTAACAGTCTGTTTTCGGCCGTGTGTGTTTCCCAATCAGAGGCAGCTGTCTATGGTTGTCTCTGATTGGGGATCATACATAAGTTTTAATTTTCCTTTTGGGTTTTGTGGGATCTTGTTTTCTGCCTGACAGAACTGTGCGCTTTCACTTTCACGTTTGTTATTTTGTTTGAGTGTTTTTGAAATAAAAGAATCATGAACACTTTCCACGCTGCACTTTGGTCCACTCTTCCTTCTACCAACGAGAGTCGTAACATGAATAGTGCGGTCCAAGCCTATGGAATAAAAGTGGGGCTTTTATTGCTCATTCTAATTCATGCTGATAAAAAAAATCCATAGGCCTAATGGACACACGTTCACTTTTCAGTAGAGCTTAAAGCATGCCATTCCATGAGCGCAGCATTTATTTTTCAACTCGAATCAATGAGCCCAATTAGTCCTCCATGACCACAAAATCATAAACAACGGAGTAGGGCTGGCTAATAAGTCCTTAGTTTCGGGGTCATGCTCAGGTTATACAATTTGGCTAATCTATACTTCAATATCAAGGGGTATAATATGTATTGCAATGACTGGAATTCTGAAAGAGACTTTGGTTTTTAATGTAACAGTATAATTTAATCATATTATTATATGTAGTAGAAAGCGATGGGTTAGAAGAAGCCTACATAACCAACCCATAAAGTAAAATGTACCATCCATTAATGGCCAGGTATGTAAACTTTAACATTGATTTATCCTGCAATAGATGTTGTTCAATTGTTAACATTCATTTTTGTCTTCTTCTAGTGGCTCTTAAGGGGAAAGTCATCTAAAAGTAACTGATTACAATTTTGAACAGGAAACTAGTAAATGTAACAGATTACATTTAGAAAGTAATGTACCCAACCCTGCGACCCTGAGGTCATCCTCACAGGCTCTGTCACTCTCCACATCTCCTGATTGGTTGCTCCAGTATGTAATCAATACCAACCACCAGTTAATATCATCAAATTATCCCCCTACCCGACTTCCAAAGGAACATAAAGAATATGTAGCCGCACAGCTAAATATCCCCATCCTTTGAAGTTTAAAATTAATTTGCACCAAACATTTAGTTTCCAAACAAATAATGACTCAACACATGGCTTTCATTTCAAATATCAAAGACTGTATATTCATTCTAAGTTGAGTGTACACTCAGATTTATATTTGTAGCGTCATTTTAATCTAACAATTGTTTATATGTTTTACCCTTTGAGTTTTTGCAGCTCTTTTCTGGTGCCTTGTCTGCAGGATGTTGGCCAGGCGTGCTCGTTAGAAGGCTTGCTGCTGATTGGCACATCTTATTATCTTGAAATCGAGTGGCTTGGAGGGTGGTACCACCTCCATTCTGTTTTGTAGACCTCGGTTATACATTTATCTATGTTTGCATGAATTTACAGACCTTTAAGTACTCTTTTAATGCACCTTGGATTTTGATTTCCTTTACTTGGGAAAAATAAAATAAACCCCCTAATAATTGCACCCGTACTCAGTCTTCTCTCGTTGCCTGCTTGGTCATCCCTTACAATGACCGCAGGACTTTTTTCCACATCCAACACAAAAAACTCACAGGCCAATTAGGCTTTGGAAAGATCTAAAGGCAAGTCTGTTTGTGACAGCCCTTTCACAGATTTCCCTTCACAACCAGACAAGCAACCATTCCACTAATGGAGTATCCCCAGTATCATTCAGGCTGGGATAACATTCCAGTTAGTCAATGGGTCTCATTGGACCTCTGAATGCTTGGCTATAAAAAGCCAACTGACATTTACTCCTGAGGTGCTGACCTGTTGTACCCTTTACAACCACTGTGATTATTATTTGAACCTGCTGGTCATCTATTAACATTTGAACATCTTGAAGAACAATCTGGCCTTAATGGCATGCACATACTTTTATAATCTCCACATGGCACAGCCATCAGAGGACTGGCCACCCCTCAGAACCTGGTTCCTCTCTAGGGTTCTTCCTAGGTTCCTGCCTTTCTAGGGAGTTTTTCCTGGCCACCATGCTCCTACTGTCACGTTCTGACCTTTATTTCCTTTGTTTTGTATTTATTTAGTATGGTCAGGGTGTGAGTTGGGTGGGTAGTCTATGTTTGATTTTCTATGTTTTGGGTATTTCTATGTATTTCTAGTATGGTTCTCAATCAGAGGCAGGTGTCATTAGTTGTCTCTGATTGAGAATCATACTTAGGTAGCCTGGGTTTCACTGTGTGTTTGTGGGTGATTGTTCCTGTCTCTGTGTTTTGCACCAGATAGGGCTGTTTTTGGTTTTCCACGTTTATTGTTTTGTAGTGTTCGTGTTTATCTTTTTGTTATTAAACATGAATCAAAGAAACCACGCTGCATTTTGGTCCGCCTCTACTTCACCACAGGAATACCGTGACACCTACATCTGCATTGTTTGCTGTTTGGTGTTTTAGGCTGGGTTTCTGTATATCACTTTGTGACATCTGCTGATGTAAAAAGAGCTTGATAAATACATTTGATTGATTGATTTTCCATGCAAGCTGCATCTGCTGAATGCCAATACCAAACTATATAAATTGAAACTGATCACACCACAGTGCACAGCCCCAATATCCCGTGGGTCATACACATAAAAAATGCCCATAATGTTTAGTTAGCTGTCAGGCCCCAGAACTACAACCACCACTGGCTACTTTGTCTCCTCACCCAGTTAGGGCACACTGATGTCCTGGTCACCTCAAAAACATTGAATCAACCTTCCATACTTCCATACTTAGTTTTAGTGGGGAAAAGAGGGCTGTACATATACACTATTAGAGTAGCTGACCATATTATTACGGTTGCTTTCCTGTTACTTGGTTATGCTACTGTGTGCTTGTGTCGTGAAAGGCTTGTTAATTTATTTTGTGGAATTGCCTGTTGTTGATATGCTGTAAGTGTGAATGAGAATAAAACATAAACACACATTGAAAAACTAGTAGGCTATTCAAACACAACAGAGTCAAGGCAGTGCCGCTCAAAGTTGTAGCTATACCAAGAGCCTTATGAAACCCTTTTAAGAATAACATAATACAACATGAACAATGGCTACTTATGTGGTGTTTGAGGGTAATCATGTTGGCCATATCTGATTCATAAAAAATAGATTTACACTAATAGTCTTTATAGTGTGTTGTACACAAATCTGAAAAATGCCTCTCATTTACAAAATGCATATTTACAGGTGATTTAACCTCCATGAAATGTTATTATGCCGCCATATTGGATTTTTGGACGCCAGCAAATTTGACTTGAAAAGTTGTCTATTGATCAGCTATCAAAAAGTGAAGTTAACATTCATCATAAATATTCCTATTGTATCTGTTTGATAGCGGGTCTATATTTCCAGGATGCATGACGATATCTTAATGCTGTTGTGTTTGTGTATGTAGGGAAGACAACTGATTACTGAGCAGTACCAGAGCATACAATAGTGGGTTACATGTTATTATGTGGCCCACCATCCTCCATAGAGCAGGTAGACGTGTTAGCTGACAACATCACAAAAATGATGAGTGCGATTCAATGGTGCAGAAGTCTGTGTGTTGTTGTGATTCCGGATGGCGAGATTCTGCAGCTAGCAGCAATGATAAGAACCTACCGTGTGGGGAATCATTAGTTTGATCTTATTCTTGATACCATGAGGTGTCTTGACTGATGTCATGTCTTTGCTAGTACACTGCAGTATCTCGCTGGAATTTGGGACTTCAGTCATTTTCTCATGCCGAAACCTGATTAGATAAATAAATGCCAAAATGGTATTTGTAATGTCTCTAAACAAAAAACAGCCACTACAATGTCAAAACTTGATTTTGTCATGAATTCATTACTGTTTGCTTGATTTCGCTACACTCGCATTAACATCTGCTAACCATGTGTATGTGACAAATAAAATTTGCTTTTGATTTGATTTTACGGACCCACGACTATGGTGTATCATCATTAGCTAGCCAACATTAGCATGCTAGTGATGGTAGCATTAGCTAGGAAGAAAATCTGTGCAAGCTAGGAAGAAAATCTGTGCAAGCTAGTTAGCCAGCGTTAGCTACCTAGCTAGCCTAGCAAGCTCTAGTCCAATCGAAACTGATTCAACCCTGCTGGGGAATGTGGCTAGCTACATGACCAGTGGTGACAGTGAGGTCCCTATATCATGAGATTAAAGGCACTAATAAGTGCCATTGTGGAGAAATTGCAAAGAAAAAACAGTTTGACAAGCTAAGTTAGCTAGCAATGTAAACCAGTTATCAAAGAGTATGCAAGCTAGCTTCGCATGCATGGCAGGACCAGTGACAGTGTTGTCAAAGATGACATTAGACCATCTCTGTTGTTGAGTCAACATTACAACCAGGAAGGATTTTCCTATGGGACGCAAAAACGCAGACACATATGCAGCTCTCATGCAATGATTTTTAGTTAATAACAATACACATTCATTCACATAGCTATGAGTGAGCATGTTGTAAATGGTAAAGTAGCTAGATACAGTGCCTTGCGAAAGTATTCAGCCCCCTTGAACTTTGCGACCTTTTGCCACATTTCAGGCTTCAAACATAAAGATATAAAACTGTATTTTTTGTGAAGAATCAACAACAAGTGGGACACAATCATGAAGTGGAACGACATTTATTTGATATTTCAAACTTTTTTAACAAATCAATAACTGAAAAATTGGGCGTGCAAAATTATTCAGTCCCCTTAAGTTAATACTTTGTAGCGCCACCTTTTGCTGCGATTACAGCTGTAAGTCGCTTGGGGTATGTCTCTATCAGTTTTGCACATCGAGAGACTGAAATTTTTTCCCATTCCTCCTTGCAAAACAGCTCGAGCTCAGTGAGGTTGGATGGAGAGCATTTGTGAACAGCAGTTTTCAGTTCTTTCCACAGATTCTCGATTGGATTCAGGTCTGGACTTTGACTTGGCCATTCTAACACCTGGATATGTTTATTTTTGATCCATTCCATTGTAGATTTTGCTTTATGTTTTGGATCATTGTCTTGTTGGAAGACAAATCTCCGTCCCAGTCTCAGGTCTTTTGCAGACTCCATCAGGTTTTCTTCCAGAATGGTCCTGTATTTGGCTCCATCCATCTTCCCATCAATTTTAACCATCTTCCCTGTCCCTGCTGAAGAAAAGCAGGCCCAAACCATGATGCTGCCACCACCATGTTTGACAGTGGGGATGGTGTGTTCAGCTGTGTTGCTTTTACGCCAAACATAACGTTTTGCATTGTTGCCAAAAAGTTCAATTTTGGTTTCATCTGACCAGAGCACCTTCTTTCACATGTTTGGTGTGTCTCCCAGGTGGCTTGTGGCAAACTTTAAACGACACTTTTTATGGATATCTTTAAGAAATGGCTTTCTTCTTGCCACTCTTCCATAAAGGCCAGATTTGTGCAATATATGACTGATTGTTGTCCTATGGACAGAGTCTCCCACCTCAGCTGTAGATCTCTGCAGTTCATCCAGAGAGATCATGGGCCTCTTGGCTGCATCTCTGATCAGTCTTCTCCTTGTATGAGCTGAAAGTTTAGAGGGACGGCCAGGTCTTGGTAGATTTTCAGTGGTCTGATACTCCTTCCATTTCAATAGTATAGCTTCCACAGTGCTCCTTGGGATGTTTAAAGCTTGGGAAATCTATTTGTATCCAAATCCGGCTTTAAACTTCTTCACAACAATATCTCGGACCTGCCTGGTGTGTTCCTTGTTCTTCATGATGCTCTCTGCACTTTTAACGGACCTCTGAGACTATCACAGTGCAGGTGCATTTATACGGAGACTTGATTACACACAGGTGGATTGTATTTATCATCATTAGTCATTTAGGTCAACATTGGATCATTCAGAGATCCTCACTGAACTTCTGGAGAGAGTTTGCTGCACTGAAAGTAAAGGGGCTGAATAATTTTGCACGCCCAATTTTTCAGTTATTGATTTGTTAAAAAAGTTTGAAATATCCAATAAATGTTGTTCCACTTCATGATTGTGTCCCACTTGTTGTTGATTCTTCACAAAAAAATACAGTTTTATATCTTTATGTTTGAAGCCTGAAATGTGGCAAAAGGTCGCAAAGTTCAAGGGGGCCGAATACTTTCGCAAGGCACTGTAGCTAGCTACTAACGTTAGCTAGATGTGTATCATCTTCATTCGCTATACATCTTGCTATCGCATGGAAAATGCAAAATGCAAAATATCTCTCAATGCATTGCATATTAGTCCACAATTTCTCTGACATTTGGCTCATAGTTCTTGCAGAGGAAGGAGGTGGAGACAGTTTTCAGGGACCAGATCACAACAAACAGTAAACAGTGAAGGGGAGATAAAAATCTGATGCATATTTTGACATCAACCATACCCACAGACCAGTACTTGATAGAGTCCACTAGCTTGCTGCACCGGTATAAAATGCCACTATTGCATATGATTTGTATATTAACATATCTGGGACATTTTGGATGTGTTAGACACATACATACATTTATTTTCTCTGTATTTTCTCTTCGCATTGCTGGGGTGAGGTGGGGCTTGCTAAATGCGAAATGGCAATCCAGGACAAATGGAAATACAGCATACTTTGTTATATCAATTTCCTTCTTACACTTTAAGATGGGGGATGCAACCAAGCTCACATGAAATCATCAATGAAGACAAATTATCTGAAATACGTTGCCCTTACCTGCTGAATATAAAAAAGAAAGATAATTGTAGATACCCCAAAATAGATTTAATGGACTTGTCATTCACAATGTACTAATGAAAAAGCAAATGCATTTGATCTAAATACCGGTTCATCCTCAGTCACTGGCTATCATAAATGTGTATGCCCACTTCACAAGCCTGATGTTAGTTAAGTCCGCTTTCCAATGCAAAAAAACACAACCAGGATTACCTGGCCTGATGACTCCTTGCTGATCCAGTTTCTGCTGTCTTTCCCTTCGGCTATGGAAACCTGACCTGTTCACCAAACGTGCTGCTGCTCCAGTTTCAACTGTCCTGCCTGCGGCTAAGGAACCCTGACCTGTTCATCGGACGTGCTACCTTGTCCTGGATCTGCTGTTTTCGACCCTCTTGCTCTCTCCCTCACTCTCGCTCTCTCAATCTCTGAATGCTCTGCTATGACTTTTAAAACTGAGGTGCTGACCTGTTGCACCCTCTACAACCTTTGTGGTGGTATAATTTCACCCGAAATGTTGGTTTTCTAAAAAAAGGTGTCATTGTTGTTCTGAACCCACTGCCCACAAGTCATAGTTAAATTCTAATCTGTGGTTCAGAACCAAAAAGTTGTGCTTCTTAATTGTTGACCAATGACCAGTCATCAGCATTGACGCCCAAAAGAGGTGTGCATATCCAGATTAGTGACCATAAATAACTAGTTTAATATCCTCCAGTTTTGCCGGGCAAAAACAGAGTAGGCCTACCTTTAAGAATGGTGCCGGAGGGGATGGCTGGCATTTTAGAAGCTCAGAACCAATTGTGCTGTTTTGTGTTTTTTCTCTCGCATTGCTTGTAACTTATTTTGTACATAATGTTGATGCTACAGTCTCTTTTTTTGAAAATAGCTTCTAGATATCAGAATAGCTATTACTCACCTCGAACTGGACAAAGATTTTTTTCTTTGATGAGTCTGACGCGAAGCATATAATGTTGCTCCCAGACAAGGCCCAAATCCCCGTCACTCGCATTAAGAAAATAATGAAATACAGGGGGCGTAGATTGAAGTGCCTTGTGAGAATTTGTCGGCGAGAGTGTAACCCGCCTCTTCCAACCGTTCTATTGGCCAACGTGCAATCACTGGAGAATAAACTGGATGAGCGCCATTCGAAACTACCCTTAAAAACTGTAATATCTTATGTTTCATCGACTGGTTGCTGAATGACGACACAGATAATATACTGTTGGCTGGGTTTTCCATGCATCGGCAGGAAAGAACAGCTACGTCCGGTAAGACGAGGGGTGAAGGTGTGTGTCTGTTCATCAGTAACAGCTGGTGCGC
The DNA here is from genome assembly GCF_013265735.2 of Oncorhynchus mykiss. NCBI lineage: Eukaryota > Metazoa > Chordata > Actinopteri > Salmoniformes > Salmonidae > Oncorhynchus > Oncorhynchus mykiss. The sequence goes on from NC_048572.1 coordinate 32,936,157, forward strand.
AATGTCTAATATTAAGGTAGCCTCGAGGTATTGCTTGCCTGAGGTAGAGTACCTCATGATAAGCTGTAGACCACACCATCTACCAAGAGAGTTTATCTATATTTTTCGTAGCCGTTTATTTACCACCACAAACAGACACTGGCACTAAGATCGCACTCAACGAGCTGTATAAGGCCATAAGCAAACAAGAAAAAGCTAATTCAGAAGTGGCGCTCCTAGTGGCAGGGGACTTTAATGCAGGCAAACATAAATCTGTTTACATGTACACCACCTTTACTCCACACATAGAGGCAAGTACAAAGCTCTCCCTCGCCATCCATTTGGCATATCTACCAAAATTCTATCCTGATTCCTGCTTACAAGCAAAAACTAAAGCAGGAAGTACCAGTGACTCACTCAATACAGAAGTGGTCAGATGACGTGGATGCTATGCTACAGGACTGTTTTGCTAGCACAGACTGGAATACATTCCGAGATTCATCCAATGGCATTGAGGAGTATACCAAATCAGTCACCGCCTTCATCAAGAAGTGCATCGATGATGTCATCCCCACAGTGACCGTACGTACATATCCCAACCAGAAGCCATGGATTACAGACAACATCCGCACTGAGCTAAAAGACTAGAGCTGCCGCTTTCAAGGTGCGGTACACTAATCCAGACGCTTATAAGAAGATTGAGTCCTACTACACCGGTTGTGGCAGGGCTTGCAAACTATTACGGACTACTATGGAAACCCAGGGTGAGCTTCCCAGATATGTGATCCTACCAGACAAACTAAATGCCTTTAATGCGCGCTTACCAGGACGTGTACTCAGAGCAAGTGTGGACCAACTGGCAAGTGTCTTCACTGACATTTTCAACCTCTCCCTGACCGAGTCTGTAATACTTACAGTACATGTTTCAAGCGGACCACCCGTAGCACTCACGTCAGTAGCCATGAAGTGATTTGAAAGGCTTTTCATGGCTCACATCAACACCATCATCCCGGAAACACTAGACCCACGCCAATTCGCATACCGCCCCAACAGATCCACAGATGACGCAATCTCAATCGCACTCCACACTGCCCTTTCCCACCTGGACAAAAGGAACACCTAAATGATGTGAGACTGCTACTCATTGGCTACAGCTCAGCGTTCAACACCATAGTGCCCACAAAGCTCATCACTAAGCTAAGGACCATGGGACTAAACACCTCCCTCTGAAACTGGATCCTGGACTTCCTGATGGGCCGCCCCCAGGTGGTAGGGGTAGGCAACAACACATCTGCCAAGCTGATCCTCAACATGGGGTCCCCTCCGGTACTCCCTGTTCACCCACTACTGTGTGGCCAAGCACAACTCCAACACCATCATTAAGTTTGCTGATGACACAACGGTGGTAGGCCTGAACAACGACAACGATGACAGCCTATAGGGAGGAGATCAGAGACAGGACAACAACTTCTCCCTCATTATGAGCAAGACAAAGGAGATGATCGTGGAAAAGGAGGACAGAACACGCCCCCATTCACATCAACTGGGATGTAGTGGAGTTGGTCGAGAGTTTCAAGTTCCTTGGTGTCCACATCAAAAACACCAAGAAAGTTGTGAAGAGGGCACAACGCCTTTTCCCAGATCCTCAAAAGTTCTACAACTGCACGATTGAGAGAATCCGGCATCCGACCATAAGGTGCTACAGAGGGTAGTGCGTACGGCCCAGTACATCATTGAGTCCAAGCTACCAGGAAATATATACTGGGTGGTGTCAGAGGAAGGCCCCAAAAATTATCAAAGACTCCAGTCATCCAAGTCATGGATTGTTCTCTCCTTTACCATATGGCTATCAGTACAGGAGTGCCAAGCCTAGGTCCAAAAGGCTACTTAACAGCTTCTACCTCCAGCACGACTGCTGAACTATTAATCAAATGTCCATCTGGACTATTTGCATTGACACCGCCCCCTTGTTTTAACACTGCTGCAACACACTGTTTATTATCATGCATAGTCACTTTACCACATGTACAAATTACATCGACAAACCTGTACCCCTTCACATTGACTCCGTACCGGTACCCCTTGTATTTATGCACATTATTGTTCTTTTATTGTTCATTTTATTTAAATGTTTTTACCTTCGTTAATTTAGCTTAACTCTAGTTTCTTAAAACTGCATTATTGGTTAATGGCTTGTAAGCATTTCACTGTGAGTTCTACACCTGTTATATTTGATTTGATTTATCATCCATGTAAAATACTGCTCAGCAATCGACTACCGACTCATCTTTGCCAGGACAATAGACTATCTGGCGATTTGATTGATCATTTCCATATTTCAGATAGGCCTACATTTTATATATTTTTTTTTAGCTTGTTTGTTTATTCCCATTAGCTTTTGCAGAGGCAGCAGCTATTCTTCCTGGGGTCCACATGAAACACAAAACATGACAAGTAACAAAACACTGGTACAACGATATACAAATAATACAAACATATTATAATGTCAAATCAAGTCGACATTTTTTGTCACATGCGCCGAATACAACAAGTGTAGACTTTATCGTGAAATGTTTACTTACAAGCCCTCAACAAACAGTGCAGCTCAAGAAGAGTTGAGAAAATATTTACCAAGTAGACTAAAATAAATAGTAATAATAAAAAAGTAACACAATAAGAATAACAATAATGAGGGGCACCAGTATATATACAGTGGGCACCGGTACTTAGTTAGTGTGTCTCCCCTCAGGTGACTATGCAGGTGCAGGTGACTATGCAGTGTATGTTTGTGTGTGTCTCCCCTCACAGTCCCTACTGTTCCATGAGGTGTTGTGTATTTTTTATTTTTTTGGGCGGGGGGGGGGGTAATTGGAGATGAATTTGCTTTGGACTTCGGAACTGTGAAGGGACCCTTTGTGGCATGTCTCGTGGGATATGTATGAGTATCTGAGCTGAATGTTATTTGATTATACAGACAATCTGGAATTTTTAATACAGTAATGCTTCTCATAAAAACTACAATAGAAGCAGTTCATCAACCCTCAACCAGGAAAGATTGCCATGCATGTTGTTGATGATAGTTCTGGGCAAGAAGTGTTGCTTTGTTTCGATCCAGCTGCAGCTTTGCCAGGCCTTTCTTTGCTGACCATATTACCGGACAGTAATCAAGATGGGACAAGATCAGAGCCTGAACAACTAGTTTGGGTGGCTACTGTCTATATGTCTAAAGATAAGCAGGTGTAACATCGTACTGCTTTCAATATTATGGGATGAGGATGTAACATATTCTGGGGAATTTATCACTTTATTTGTGACGAAGAACAGGGCTACCCAGCTGGCAGCGAGCAATGTACAGACAGGCTACCCTCGGTGCAGACAGAATATGCTTTCCATCTGATCCTGCAGTCTCTGCTACAAGTAGGCTGTATGATTTTCCTTGCTCTGGACTCCAGAGAAGTGTTGTTAAAATCCCTGTTAGTGAGCATTTCTCCTTTGCCAAGATAATCCATCCACCTGACAGGCGTGGCATATCAAGAAGCTGGGTAAACAGCATGATCATTACACAGGTGCACCTTCTGCTGGGGACAATAAAAGGCACAGTTTTGGCACACAGCACAATGCCACAGATGTCTCGCGTGCCATTGGCATGTTGACTGTTTCTGATCCCGTTTTTGCTATTAGGCTTGGGCCTGGGCAACCATGAGGTGGTTGGTTTTCAATTGGCTAACACTTATCATTTGTGCAGACTGAAAGCAAGGTAACAAGAATTTGTTGTTGCATAACTGCAATTACCAAATGTTATTGGTCATATATGCATACATAATTTAGCAGATGCTATTGCGGGTGTATCAAAATGCTTGTGTTCCTGTGAATTATTAAACTTAATTACAATTATTGTTACAGTGTAATAAGGATTATTTAAAATGAAGTGTTACCGATTGTTACATTGCACCCTGTCTTCTGTACGCATGTGGAGGGGAAGAGTTGGCGTATAAGAGCAGCACAGCATTTGTGTTTGGAAGTTTTTCCTGTCATTATCAGAGAATCAAAGCTCAACACCAACCCTGATTGTTTGTAAGCCGATCAAAACACAACACAGCGTCAATCTACACCAGTCACATCAACCCACCCACTGTTAACTCGTCTCGGGATCAGCTTCATTCTATAGTTGGGATGGAAAAGATGGAGAGTAAAGGGCATCATTTCAAAAATGTCACAGTATTATTCCAACCTCATAGTGTGGAAATATATAGAAAACATAGGGAAATCATGTTTTGGACTGCACTGGGCCTTTAATAGAATTACAGTGGATATTATATATCACAGCAGCAAAAGAGAGAGAGAGGGGTTGAAATCCTGTGATTGGGGCCTTACACTTTCACCAAGTTGAGATGACAGTCTGTAATTTTATGGTTGAGAACGTCTGTGAGTAGTAGCGTGATAGCACAATTGATAGTAGGTTGATAAAATCACCATGGATATTCTGTCACAGCAGCAACAGAACGATGAGGGTAGAAATGAATCCTGTCGATCAGGCTCGCACCTTCGCCTGCAGCTCCTGTATCCCATTTCTACACGATTGTGAGATTATGTCATTCTCCTCCGCTATTGTAAATGTCAAGGACACAATAGCTCACGATACACACCCTGGGAAGGGAAATGCCCATTTAACCTTATACAGGAAACACAATCAGTCTAAAGGGCAACAAACCTGTCCCTGTCAATGATGGGATGGGAGTCCCACAGAAAGTGTTGAGTTCTTAAAAAAAAAAAAACACCTTGAGAAAGACCATATAATATATATGCTATAGGATGAATTTTTTTTATTTTTTTTTATTTCACCTTTATTTAACCAGGTAGGCTAGTTGAGAACAAGTTCTCATTTGCAACTGCGACCTGGCCAAGATAAGGCATAGCAGTGTGAACAGACAACACAGAGTTACACATGGAGTAAACAATTAACAAGTCAATAACACAGTAGAAAAAAGGGGAGTCTATATTTACATTGTGTGCAAAAGGCATGAGAAGGTAGGCAAATAATTACAATTATGCAGATTAACACTGGAGTGATAAATGATCAGATGGTTATGTAAAGGTAGAGATATTGGTGTGCAAAAGAGCAGAAAAATAAATAAATAAAAACAGTATGGGGATGAGGTAGGTGAAAATGGGTGGGCTATTTACCAATAGACTATGTACAGCTGCAGCGATCGGTTAGCTGCTCAGATAGCAGATGTTTGAAGTTGGTGAGGGAGATAAAAGTCTCCAACTTCAGCGATTTTTGCAATTCGTTCCAATCACAGGCAGCAGAGAACTGGAACGAAAGGCGGCCAAATGAGGTGTTGGCTTTAGGGATGATCAGTGAGATACACCTGCTGGAGCGCGTGCTACGGATGGGTGTTGCCATCGTAACCAGTGAACTGAGATAAGGCGGAGCTTTACCTAGCATGGACTTGTAGATGACCTGGAGCCAGTGGGTCTGGCGACGAATATGTAGCGAGGGCCAGCCGACTAGAGCATACAAGTCGCAGTGGTGGGTGGTATAAGGTGCTTTAGTGACAAAACGGATGGCACTGTGATAAACTGCATCCAGTTTGCTGAGTAGAGTGTTGGAAGCAATTTTGTAGATGACATCGCCGAAGTCGAGGATCGGTAGGATAGTCAGTTTTACTAGGGTAAGTTTGGCGGCGTGAGTGAAGGAGGCTTTGTTGCGGAATAGAAAGCCGACTCTTGATTTGATTTTCGATTGGAGATGTTTGATATGGGTCTGGAAGGAGAGTTTAGAGTCTAGCCAGACACCTAGGTACTTATAGATGTCCACATATTCAAGGTCGGAACCATCCAGGGTGGTGATGCTGGTCAGGCGTGCGGGTGCAGGCAGCGAACGGTTGAAAAGCATGCATTTGGTTTTACTAGCGTTTAAGAGCAGTTGGAGGCCACGGAAGGAGTGCTGTATGGCATTGAAGCTCGTTTGGAGGTTAGATAGCACAGTGTCCAAGGACGGGCCGGAAGTATATAGAATGGTGTCGTCTGCGTAGAGGTGGATCAGGGAATCGCCCGCAGCATGAGAAACATCATTGATATATACAGAGAAAAGAGTCGGCCCGAGAATTGAACCCTGTGGCACCCCCATAGAGACTGCCAGAGGACCGGACAGCATGCCCTCCGATTTGACACACTGAACTCTGTCTGCAAAGTAATTGGTGAACCAGGCAAGGCAGTCATCCGAAAAACCGAGGCTACTGAGTCTGCCAATAAGAATACGGTGATTGACAGAGTCGAAAGCCTTGGCAAGGTCTAGTACAAATCTTAATCTTTAAATGTAGGATCTTTATTTGATCATCCTGTTGCAGGATAACTTTTCCTGACTGTAGGACATTTGAAACGTGCAGTGTATTTGAGGTTTAAAAAGGCTTCTGGAGTTTGTAATATCCACTTTGAAATTTCAGACTTGATTTTCACTTAAGAAAAATGTATCAACCCCTACAAAAATGTCCATTAATTATAATTCACATTTCTTGTTACTGCAGGATTATTTTCCTGCTGTAGAATATTGCCTCAAATTAAGATCCTACATCTGTTGCCTTCACTTTGATTTAAGAAAAAACCTCTACACCCTTTTTTCACCTTTACCACTTACGTTTTACCTTGATACCTTTCCTGAGTTTTTGACATCAACACATGAGTTACGCAATGGTCCAGGTGTGCGCATCACAAAGCTAAGATTCGACTCTCATTTTGATAGGTGGCACTGCTGAAGTGCACTAAAAGCTCATCACCACGTATGTGCTTTCTGGTTGTAAGTTTATCAGACAGTGAGCGAGGTGTTCCTAACGAGTGTCTTATTGATTTAGTGTGGCACTGACCAGGGGAACCAGCTCATGGAAAAGAACTGAAGAACAACATTTTTAGAGGAACAGAACTAGAACCGAGAAAGAAAGTGATCTATACTGTTCCGTAACATAACCGTTATTTTAAAAGCATGGGAACTTTAATAGAGTTCCTTAAAAAAAACGCAAAAATGCGCCTCACTGTCATTCAGAAATGTATTTCAGTGTCAGCCTGCCCTACCTCCGAAGGAAGCATAGTCTACTGTAGCTACTGATGTTACAGGTGTGATTCAGAAATTTGGGAGAGAGATTTTTCATTAGATAACAATGATTTCACTTTTTCAATGCTAGTTAACCTGTTTGGGATAGGGGGCAGCATTTTCACGTTTGGATGAAAAGCGTGCCCAGAGTAAACTGCCTGCTACTCAGTCCCAGTTGCTAAAATATGCATAGTATTAGTAGATTTGGATAGAAAACACTCTGTAGTTTCTAAAACTGTTTGAATGATATCTGTGAGTATAAAATAACCCATATGGCAGGCAAAAACCTGAGAAAAATCCAACCAGGAAGTGGGAAATCTGAGTTTTGTGGTTTTTCTACTCTTGCCTATCGAATATACAGTGTATATGGGGTCAAATTGCACTTCCTAAGGTTTCCACTATATGTCAACAGTCTTTAGAACCTTGTTTGAATGAGTCAGTGGCCTGTCAGAGTGGTATGAGCTGGTCATGCGCGTTCACGTGAGAGTTAGCTTGCGTTCCATTGCATTTCTGAAGACAAAGGAATACTCCGGTTGGAACATTATTGAAGATTTATGATAAAAACATCCTAAAGATTGATTCTATACATCGTTTGACATGTTTCTGTGAACTGTAATATGACTTTTCTTCTGAACATCCGCCTGGACCTGCCCGCACGTCGTGAGTTTGGATTTATGAACTGAACGTGCTAACAAAAGGAGGTATTTGGACATAAATTGACTTTATCGAACTGGGATTCCATTCTGATGAAGATCATCAAAGGAAAGTGAATATTTATAACGCTATTTCTGACTTCTGTCAACTCCAACATGGATATCTGTATAGCTTGATTTGTTGTGAGCGCCGTACTCAGATTATTGCATGGTTTGCTTTTTCCGTAAAGTTTTTAAAAAATCTGACACAGTGGTTGCATTAAGGAGAAGGATATCTCTAATTCCGTGCATAACACTTGTATCTTCTAATAAAGTTTATGATGCTATTTCTGTAAATTGATGTGGCTCTCTGCAAAATCACTGGATGTTTTGGAAGCAAAACATTACTGAACGTAACGTGCCAATGTAAACTGAGATCTATGGGACTCCCGGATCGAACCAACGTCTGTAGTGATGTCTCTAACACTGAGACGCAGTGCCTTAGACCGCTGCACCACTCGGGATTTCTGCACTACTCTCTGAAGTTCAAAGACATTCAAAGCTCCTCCATCGGTTTAATTATGTGGGCCAAATTCAGATAATGCATGTCAAAACAACAAGATGCCCAGGGCTTTATACCCAGCTCTCTCTTCACCCGCAACTTTTCAGTCACATATTGCACCTTCCACTACACTTCTAAGTCCAATGCATGTACATAGCTTACCTGCTCCATAGCAAGCTGCTCTATCCATTGGTGAAGTAATTTAATGTCGAGCTAGAGGTTTAAACAGCAACAGAAAGGAATGCTTTAAACCGTTTCTTTTTTGGAGTTTGAACTGGTTTAGAACCGGGAACAGGGGAACGTAAACAAAAAAAAGATATGCTTATTTTCAGAACGAAACGATTGTAAAATTATTTTGACCCTCCTTTGGGCTCCATGTTAAACCAGGTCTGGAATCAGATTTATGTCTCTTCCACCCAGGTTTCTCTTTCCTCTAATGCTGCTTTATTCAACAGCCTATTGGTGTTTCTGTCATGTTGCAGGGATCTATGGCGCAATATCAGTGGCCCGGAATGGGCTGGTCTATGTGTCAGGTCGTTCAGATCTATAACGCAATATGGACTGCAAGAAAAAGGAGGAGAAAGCAGTAAAATCATAACATGCTATCTCTATCCTGAGAGAGAATGTGTGACGAGAATGTGTGACAGGATTGGTCTGGTAATCAGATTCTGGCGTTTTTTCCAATGCATTTAGTATCGCACTTGTCAAATTTCCTCATCTTATCTATGACACTGTGTGAAAAACACTTGATTGATATGTTGATGTATTCAAGTTTTTTGTACGTTATGTGAATATGACAAGCCACAGTATTCTGAATAGCTACAGCTGTTGAAAACAGACTACATGTCTATTGTCAAGGTTTCCTGAAAGACAATTACTTTTCTCTGTCAGTACATTGCGCTCTGATTTTTATAATCATAAGTCTACCCATTTTATTTATACGATTTCATCAATAACGACTGTTAAATCTTGCATTGATAAATCAGAATAAATGTTGCTGTTAATAGCACAATGAATACGTCATTACGGTATTTTTTCCATTTGTTGTGCTTTTACTAATTATAATATCCACCTCTTTGTTAAACCTTTGTGAGGGCTTTCGTAAAGTGGACATTTATATAAAAAGGTTAAAATTAGAACACATGGAACTCAAGTCAAATGAATTAAACAGGAAATGCCCAAATTCACTCTGAAGCAGAAGGCACAACACTGAGGTAGTTCTTTAATTAAAGCTACAAGATTTAAAGTATATCTGGCACTAGACTCACCTGGCACCAGATTGACCAAATTAATGCTCTTGTTAGGGCCTCAGAGTTCCTGTCCTTTTTTGTGTCCAGCCAGTGTTTGCCCTTGTTTGCCCTTGCTCTTGCTTCTCTCCTCACAGGTCTTTGTTGTGTCCTGAGAGGGGCTGAGGGGTGAGCTGGTGACGTCCTGTGGGCATCCGGCGCCACTTTACCCCTTCCACCCAATGAAACATAATTTGGTGGTATCGTATCCATTGCATTCCTGCCTTTGGATCTGAAGGTGGGTCAGTGGACACTGGACAGCAGCGGCATGTTGTTAACCCTCATACTACCAACATATTTTACAGACATGGATCACCAACTGAGAGGAAACAATTGTAAAAAGCAACAATCATAGCAAAATATCAACTTAATTATTATCAAAACATCATTAGACTTGTAAATAATGTTATCTGAAACAAAAAACTAGTAGTGGTTCCTAATATTTTATTTCTGAGGCTTCGTATCCATGAGTACGCGAATTCTAGTATCTACAGGAAATTGGTCATTTTCTCTGGCCCCAAAAAATGGTAGTGTCTATTGCTATTTTGGTTGTTTGTTTTTTGTTTAGTGACATTGTGAATGCCATCTTTTTGCCCAATTGTTTCATCCTCAGTCACTAGCTATCATAAATGTGCATCCCCCTTCACAAGCTTGATGTTGGGTCAATTTTCTTAGGCCTAAAAAAAACACAACTAGAGATGTGATACCCTAGCATGCTATGCAATGAGAGATATTTTACGCAGGTATTCGCTTTGCAACATGTATTGTCATTGACTAGAACAAAACATAATGCATCTGTGTACCCGCATTTTTTCCCCCCTCTACTAGTTGCTACAGTAAATGGGGCAGTCCAGTCCCAGAGAGAGGCAGTCTGTTCTGCTGCATGACTTCTTGACTTCGACACAATGTGTAGTTATGCATGCACACACATGCTGACTGCAAGCCAGGCCTAATCCCACAACATCAGTGCCCAACCTCACATTGTGGCTGAATGGGAACAAGTCCCCGCAGCAATGATAAGCCTTTCCAGGAGAGTATTTGGGTATTTTATTAAGATCCCCATTAGCTGTTGCAAAAGCAGCAGGCACTCTTCCTGGGGTCCACACAAAACATGAAACATAATACAGAACATCAATAGACAAGAACAGCTCAAAGACAGAACTGCATAAAAAAAGGCACACGTAGCCTACATATCAATGCATATACACAAACTATCTAGGTCAAATAGGGGAGAGGTGTTATGCAGCGAGGTGCTGCTTTATCTGTTTTTGAAACCAGGTTTGCTGTTTATTTGAGCCATATGAGATGGAAGAAAGTTTCATGCAATTAGGGCTCTATAGAATACTGTACGCTTTCTTTAATTTGTTCTGGATTTGGGGACTGTGAAAAGTCCCCAGGTGGCATGTCTGGTGGGATAAGTATGTGTGTCAGAGCTGTGTGTAAATTGACTATGCAAACAATTTGAGATTTTCAACACATGAATGTTTCTTATAAAAAGAAGAAGTGATGCAGTCAGTCTCTCCTCAACTCTTAGCCAAGCGAGACTGGCATGCATAGTATGTATATCATCCCTCTGGTTTCAATTAAGAGCAAAATGTGTCGCTCTGTTTTGGACCAGCTGCAGCTTTACTAGGTCTTTCCTTGCAGAACTGGACCACACGACTGGACAATAATCAAGATTAGACAAAACTAGAGTCTGCAGAACTTGCTTTTTGGACTGTGGTGTCCAAAAAGCGGAGTATCTTGTTATTATGGCCATACCTCTCCCCATTTTTTCAACCATTGAATCTATAAGTTTTGACCATGACAGTTTACAATCTAAAGTAACGGCAAGTAATTTAGTGTCCTCAACTAGTTCAACAGTTATACCTTTCATTACCAGATTCAGCTGAGGTCTAGAAATTGGGGAATGATTGTACCAAATACAACCGTCATAGTTTTAGAGATGTTCAGGACCAGTTTATTACTGGCCACCCATTTCCAAACAGACTGTAACTCCTTAATAAGGGTTTCAGTAACCTCATTAGCGGTGGTTGCTGATGCGTACATGGTTGATTCATCAGCATACATAGACACATTCATCGTTTAATGCCAGTGGCAGGTCATTGGTAAAAATAGAAAAGAGTAGAGGACCTAGAGAGCTGCCCTGCGGTACACCACACTTTACATGTTTGACATTAGAGAAGCTTCCATTAAAGAAAACCCTTTGAGTTCTATTAGATAGATAACCTCTGTCATATCATGGATTCAGAGCTGAAAAGCCATAACATCAAAGGCTGCACTGAAATCTAACAGTACAGCTCCCACAATCTTCTTATTATCAATTTATTTCAACCAATCATCAGTCATTTGTGTCATTGTAGTACATGTTGAGTGCCCTTCTCTATAAGCATGCTGAAAGTCTGTTAATTTGTTTACAGAGGAATAGCATTGTATTTGGTCAAACACAATGTTTTCCAACAGTTTGCTAAGAGCTGGCAGCAAGCTTATAGGTGTGCTGTTAGAACCATTAATGGCCGCTTTACCGCTCTTGGGTAGCGGAATTACTTTGGCTTCCCTCCAGGCCTGAGGGCAAAGACTTTCCTTTAGGCTCAGATTAAAAAGATGACAGATAGGTGTGGCTATAGAGTCAGTTACCATCCTCAGTATCTTTCCATTTAAGTTGTCAATGCCAGGAGGTTTGTCATTACTGATCGATTACAATAATTTTTCCACCTTTCCCACACAAATTTTATAAAATTCAAACATGCAATGCTTTTCATTCATTCATTATTTTTTTCTGCATAAATACAATTGCTCATTGTTGACATTTCCTGCCTAAGTTTGTCCACTTTGCCAATTAAAGAATCATGTAAATAATTGGCAACATCAAATGGTTTCGTGATGAATAAGCTGATTCGATGAAAGGTGGTGTTGAATTTGTCTTTCTGCCCATAACTGAACCTGTTGGATCTCTAGGGGCGCTATTTCATTTTTGGATAAAAAACGTTCCCGTTTTAAGCGCGATATTTTGTCACGAAAAGATGCTCGACTATGCATATTCTTGACAGTTTTTGAAAGAAAACACTCTGAAGTTTCAGAATCTGCAAAGATATTGTCTGTAAGTTCCCCAGAACTCATTCTACAGGCGAAACCAAGATGAAACGTCTAACAGGAAATGAGCAGAATTTCTGAAGCTCTGTTTTCTAATGTCTCCTTATATGGCTGTGAATGCGACAGGAATAAGCTTAGACCTTCTGCTGTTTCCCCAAGATGTCGGCAGCATTGTGACGCATTTGTAGGCATATCATTGGAAGATTGACCATAAGAGACTACATTTTCCAAGTGTCCGCCTGGTGTCCTGCGTCGAAATTGGTGCGCAAAGCCAGCTGCAAGTTTTTTTCCATTTGATTGAGAGGAGAAACCATGCTTCCACGAACGATATATCATCGAAGAGATATGTGAAAAACACCTTGAGGCTTGATTCTAAACCACGTTTGCCATGTTTCAGTCGATATTATGGAGTTAATTTGGAAAAAAGTTCGCGTTTTGAGGACTGAATTTTCGGGGTTTTTTTGTAGCCAAATGTGATGTACAAAACGGAGCTATTTCTAATACACAAATAATATTTTTGGAAAAAACTGAGCATTTGCTATCTAACTGAGAGTCTCCTCATTGAAAACATCCAAAGTTCTTCAAAGGTAAATGATTTTATTTTAAGGATTTTATGTTTTTGTTGAAATGTTGCGTGCTGGATGCTAACGCGAATGCTAACGCTAAATGCTACGCTAGCTAGCTACTTTTACACAAATTATTGTTTTCCTATGGTTGAGAAGCATATTTTGAAAATCTGAGATGACAGTGTTGTTTACAAAAGGCTAAGCTTGAGAGATGGCATATTTATTTCATTTCATTTGCGATTTTCATGAATAGTTAACGTTGCGTTATGGTAATGAGCTTGAGGCTGTAGTCACGATACCGGATCCGGGTTTGGGAGATCAGAGAGGTTAATTTAACGTTTTTTTCCATCATTCTTTATATCATTGATCTTGGCTTCATAGTATAGTTTCTTCTTCTTTTTGTTGTCAAATAATTTCTCAATTTGCAGTAAGTAAGCCAGTTAGACTCGTTTTGCCCCATCACTTTCAACCATACAATTTTTCAATTCCTCATCAATCAATGGAGCCTTAACAGTTCTAAAAATAAGTTTCTTAAAACCTCTCTGATCTCCCCATCCCGGATCCGGTATCGTGAATACAGACTCAAGCTCATTACCATAACGCAACGTTAAGTATTCATGAAAATCGCAAATGAAATGAAATAAATATAAACATTTTATATAAATATAAACATTTTATCCAATAATGAAATAGTGCCCCTATAGACTTGAGGTGCATGTTTATCAATAATTGGAAAAAGCAATTTCATACATTCACCAAGTGCAGTGTCTGGATGCTCCTCATTAATCACATCAGACCAATAAATATTTTTAACATCATCCACAAAAGTCACAGCAAAGTCTTTTGTATGATCGCTTATGCACTATTTTAGGCCCAGATGTTGGAACTTTGGCTTTCCTGCATATAGCCACTATATTGTGATCACTGCATCCAATTGGTACGGCTAGTAATACAAAGTTCTACAATATTAGTACAATTGTGATCGATACATGTGGATGATCTTGTTCCTGTAGTGTTTGTAAACACCCTGCTAGGTTGATTAATAACCTGAACCATATTACAGGCACTGGTTACAGTAAGAAGCTTCCTCTTGAGCAGACAGCTTGATGAAAACCAGTCAATATTCGGGTCCCCAAAAAGTAGACCTCTGTTTACATCACATACACATACATATCAAGCATTTCACTCATATTATTTAGATACTGAGTGTTAGCACATGGTGGCCTATAGCAACACCCCAAAAGAAAAGGCTTTTAATGTGCTAAGTGAACCTGCAACCACAACACTTCAATAACATTTGACTTAAGAACTTCTCTAAGCATTACAGGGATATGGCTCTGAATATGTACAGTAACACCTCCCCCATAAAAATGTCTGTCTTTTCTATAGATGCTACTGTTGTATCGTCAAAGTAATTATCTAAGTGAGTCTCAGAAATGGCTAATATATGAATGTTTATTGATGTTAGCAAGTTTATTGATTTCATAAACTTTTCCGCCCGTTCCTGGGTAGCTTATCAGAGAAACATAATACAGAAAAGAGCAAAGCAAGAGAAAAAAAATACATTCAGCAGTCTATTAATCAATTGCTGTGTGTGCTGCGGGGTTGAAGCTACAAACCCATAGGCTTCACTCTCTCATCCCAGGCTTCTGGGAGGGAGGGTGGACAATGCGCCTGTCATAGCGGATGTAAGCAATGTCCCCACGCGCTCTGGCAGCTTTCATGGCTAGGATCACTTATTTCCTCTTCTTGCGCACAGCTTCGGGACAGTCCTCATTGAGGAAGATATAAGTTCCTCTCAAGTTGTTGGCTCTTTCAAGAACAGCTACCTTGTCCTTGAACCTCAAGAACTTGACCACTATCACCTGGGCCGGTGGTGGCTTTTCCAGTCCTGTATGCTCGCTCCACCTCAATCTTCCTGTGGTCCATCTTCAATTTCTCAGAGATTTGCCTCACTTTGTTCTCAGGCTCCATCCAGGTCTCATGTGGAGATTCTACAATTCCGTCCACAACCATGTTGTTCCGCCTTGATTGTCCCTCGAGATAGGTCATGGGGAAGATTGAAAACAACAAAGAGCAGGGAAGATTGAAAACAACAAGGAACAGGGATCTAGACAGACAGAAACCTGGGACAATCTGCAGTACCAGCCACAACAGCTAAGAAAATCCTGCTATTTTGATATGCAGCTAGCTAGCAGCTAGGCTAGCTAGCAGCATTGTCAAATAGCTCCTCAAACTCATCCTTGATCGGCAGGATCACTGGAAAGAGACAAGCAGTCCCAGCAACTGTCAGAAGGTGAGTGTAGCTGGTGCATGAAGTCAGGCACAGGAGAGCAAAATGAGTGAGCAACACACTTTACTCAAAAAATAAAGGCCCAAGGTAAACAAATACACCAAATACTAACGGTAAATATTGCACACGGGTGAACACAGCACCCGTCAAAAAACTAGTCATCATGAATTGAACTGAACGTAGAAATAATCACGCACAACAAACATGGGGGAAACAGAGGGTTAAATACATGAACATGTAATTGGATAATGAAAACCATGTGTGTAGAAAATAAAGACAAAACCAATGGAAAATAAAAGATGGATCAGCGATGGCTAGAAGACCGGTGACGTCGACCGCCTAACGCCGCCCGAACAAGGAGAGGGACCGACCTCTTTTTTCAGAGAAACATTTTGCACAAACACAATCTTTACAACTTCATGTCCTTAAAGAGAGGAGTTTATATTTGGATGCAATGTTCAGACATTCAAAGAAGTCTCAACAGCACAAAACAATTCTCATCCAAATTGGAAAATGTAGGCTATGTTAGTCCTAACACTAACTGAGAAAGAGTGAACTAACAGAAGCAGTCATATTTAGGTAACTCTCACCTGACAGAAAACATAATATTCACCATTTACCACATGACGGGTGAGCTAACCAGTGATCGAAATAATTGAGTAAAACACTTTCTAATATCGGTGGGTAGAGTTTGTGTGCACTGCCATGTTTCTTTTTCCACACCAACCAAATATAAGACAAGGTGACAAGACGAGTTGGGACTGTTTGCGGTGTGCAAACAGTGTCATTTACCATCATTCACTTCTGGAAGTTTACTTGAAAAACGAGTGAACCAGTCCTTCACCTCGTTTTGTCATGACATCTTTGGTCTAAAGGATGTACGTGGCACCCAGAATGCATTTAATGATGTCAACCAACATTCACCTAACCTGCCACGTTAATTATCCTAACCTGCTATGTAAACAAATCATCTGTTGCAACAAATCTTCAGTACCACACCGGCAGCCAATAACATTACCCCTGACTCCCACTCAGATCCATTCAGTGTTGTTGTTTATAAATGTAGCTTGTGGGCTACGCTGTAGCATTAGCAATTCCTTTCATAAGGAGACAACTCACAAATGCGGAAATTATAGAGATTTTTGTGAATTCTGACACTTAGTCCAAGTATGAAAGTGAGGAGCTGCCTCCCAAACTTGTGGCCATTGAAAATCTGAGGAACCCTTGCCCAACAACGAAGTCCCAGGTCTCACTTAAGATGCTGGTGGTGATGGAGGCAGACCAACATTTGGTGAGGTGCAGGAGGACTGCAGTGATTGGAAGGCTGCCAGCCATTTCACCCTTCTGGTCTTGCTGTTGGCTTTGGTGAGTCCCTGTCTGAAGTGCAAAGCCTCTTGCCATCTCTCTCTGAGGCAGAGTGCTTCAAGCGGTTTCAAACAGAGGAGCTGGTAGGAGACATAGTGGAGGAGACCAATTGCTATGCCTTGGAGCTACAGGGAAGAGAGAGCCACAGGGAAGGTATACCACCTGGTGGGAGAGAGAAAGATCTAACCAGACTGTGCTTGACTATAATCGCAAAATGGGGACAGTGGATAAGGTGGACATAATAAACAGTTTTGTGGCATTTGCTCAGAAAACCACCAAGTGGTATAAAAATATATTTTTCCATCTGATCGACACTGCTGTCTTCAATGGCCACATAGTTCACTGCCAGCTAACAAGTGAAATGGTAACTGAACAAGTTTTTTTGTAATTGGACATAAAGTTCACAGATAAACCACATACACTTCCATTATGCAATTATATTGACAATATCTTACCCACCTTCCCACACCCTCATCACCCTCTCCACTCCCTCATCCTCCCCACTCCCTATCCCCCATAGGCAAGGTGATTTCCTACCAAAAGTACTGAGAGAACCTCACAAGAGAGCTGCTGGAGGAGCACCACACCCCTTGGCATCCTAGGGCTGTCATTCTGCAGACAATCCCCTGCACTGCATTTTCCCTATGAAGTCCCCCAAAATGCTTCTCAAGGCAGCCACACATTGGGGCACTGTCCAGCACCAGGAGAAGGAAGCAGAGAAGGCTGACAAAGTACATTGTGACACACCCCTGTGTGTTGCACCATGCTTTGGGGAGTACCATACAGTGGTTCTTCCTGTAAAAGTTGCGTCATTCTACAGCACACCTTGCGGGCTGCCGCAAAATTCTATGGTACGTTATTTAATTGTCTGCCATTAATGCTAGATAGTGCTAGTTTGTCTACCAGAGGGCATCTTTGACAAGCATTTAACAGTCTTCAATATTGGCTGTACTAGAGAATTTAAAACATTTTTTGTAAGAACATAGTATGTGGGATTAACCTTTCTGATCTCCCCATCCCGGATCCGGGATCGTGAATACAGACTCAAGCTCATTACCATAACGCAACGTTAACTATTCATGAAAATCGCAAATGAAATGAAATAAATATGCTAGCTCTCAAGCTTAGCCTTTTGTTAACAACACTGTCATCTCAGATTTTCAAAATATGCTTCTCAACCATTGCAAAACAAGCATTTGTGTAACAGTATTGATGGCTAACGTAGCATTTAGCGTAGCATTTAGCATTAGCATTCAGCTGGCAACATTTACACAAAAAAACAGAAAAGCATTCAAATAAAATCATTTACCTTTGAAGAACTTCAGATGTTTTAAATGTGGAGACTCTCAGATAGCAAATGTTCAGTTTTTCCTGAAATATTATTTGTTTAGGACAAATCGCTCCGTTTTCTGCGTCACGTTTAGCTACGAAAAAACCCCTGTATCCAGGATTGTGTAAATCTATCAGCAAGCTCATTAGCATAACACAACGTTAACTATTCATGAAAATGGCTAATGAAATGAAATTAATCTATTTGCTCTCAAGCTTAGCCTTTTGTTAACAACACTGTCATCTCAGATTTTCAAAATATGCTTTTGAACCATAGCTAAACAAGCATTTGTGTAAGAGTATTGATAGCCTAGCATTGCATTAAGCCTAGCATTCAGCATGCAACATTTTCCACAAAAAACCATAAAAGCATTCAAATAAAATAATTTACCTTTGAAGAATTTCAGATGTTTTCAATTAGGAGACTCTGTTAGATAGCAAATGTTCCGTTTTTACAAAAAATATTATTTGTGTCAACTAATCACTCCGTTTTGTTCATCACGTTTGGGTAAGGAAAAAAAAAAAAAAAAAAAAAAAAAAGTCATTAAAACGCGAACTTTTTTCCAAATTAACTCCATAATATCGACAGAAACATGGCAAACGATGTTTAGAATCAATCCTCAAGGTGTTTTTCACATATCTATCGACGATAAAATCCATCGTGGCAGTTTACTTTCAATTCTGAAGAAATGGAACGCGCATGGACTTACTGATTACGCACACAGGACACCGGGCGGGACACCAGGTAAATGTAGTCTCTTATGGTCAATCTTCCAATGATATGCCTACAAACACGTCACAATGCTGCAGACACCTCAGGGAATATACAGAAAGTGCAGGCTCATTCCTGGCGCATTCACAGCCATATAAGGAGACATTGGAACACAGCGCCTTCAGAATCCGGGGCATTTCCTGTATGAAACATCATCTTGGTTTCGCCTGTTGCATTAGTTCTGGGGCACGCACAGATAATATCTTTGCAGTTTTGGAGACATCAGAGTTGTGTCTTTCCAAGGCTGTCAATTCCATGCATAGTCGAGCATCTTTTCGTGACAAAATATTGCGCTTAAAACGGGCACGTCTTTTTATCCAATAATGACACAGCGCCCCTATAGGTTCAAGAGGTTAATGATTTCAAGCATATTTTAACAAAGGCTTAACACCTACCAAACACTTTGTACTTTTACGTTGTTACCTCTCCTTGCATTACGCTTGGGAAGAAAACACTTACATTTGCTCAACTTGCATATCGGCTCAACCTACCCCAAGGCAAACATTTTGACTATATTAACCCACAGCTACAAGGATGCACTTTCATGCTAGGGTTAGGACTTCACATTAAAGCTTATAGAGATTCCAACTGATTATATAGAACAATCTTAAAATGATCTAGATTGGTTTAGATACAAGCATCATGAAACCTCTAACACATCAATTCGTTTGATTTGGTGGAAATCTGTTTTTTAGACCTAACTTCCTTACCACTTTTCCACGTGTTTTTTTCCTTCAGAGTCCATGAAATGGTGACCTCTTCCTAAATATTTGGTCAAATTATTAATTTTCTGTATGATTTTCGAGAAAGAACAGGGGCTCAATTTACCCCACTCGCCCTAGTGGTTGAACAACAAAAACTAAGTTTCTACCCCCCACCCGTAAAGTCATAGTATCATGGTAGGTCACCTGTCAAGTCAATCGGTCAATCAGTCAGTCAGTAATTGCTGCAGATGTGCTCAATAGTGCTTTAGTGGTTGCTCAACTAAAAGTTTTGAGATTATGCTTTGGGATTTAGAGGTAATTTGGGGTTTAGTACGGTACCCTGCATCACTGTGTCACTGCTCCAGACCAGCGCAAGGGGGATTTAGAGCACTGATTATGCTTACTGGAAAATACTCTTTCAAAATTAATGGAAGAGGCAAGTGGAAGGGGGAAAAGACAGCATTCAGAGGTCAAGACAGCGCTGCTCTGAGACAAGCATGGGGACTGGTCTTGATAAATCAATGAGATTTTTATTTTCACTGAATCTCCGTTTGGATATTGGTTAGACTACAATTAGGGTGTGGAAATGTTAGGATTATTTTGCTTTTACTGTAGCCTACTCCCGACCGGTCACATTGCAGAGCGCCATTATGGGCTATTAGCAGGACAATAGACTCTTGCCAAGAAGGAGGGTAGGGGTAGAATTGTATCGTCAAATGTATTTCTTAGTTAGGTTGACTGTATCACAACCGGTCGTGATTGGGATTCCCATTGGGCGGCGCACAATTGTCGCAGAGTCGGCCAGGTTTCAGTGTAGGCGATCATTGCAAAGAAGAATTTGGTCTTAACTGACTTGCCTATTAAATAGAGGTCACATTGTACAGCCCCATATTTTCCTAACAGAAACCCTGAAGGTTTAGTTTTTAGTTTTTCTTGGAATAGAAACACCATAATATTTATCAAATGAATTAAGCAACATGTCTTAAAAGACAGTGATTGTGATTGTGTTTAATTTTGTTTGGGAAATAAACATAGACGGGTAGTGGTAATATTTCATGTGACTTTGGCGAATACGAAAGTATTTTTTATACCTCATGGTTTGGACAGGATGTGTCAATGTGTAGTTCATACATGCATAATCTATGAGTAGAATTACTGTCTTACCTCAATTAGCCACAAAATCCATATTTTGAAAGCGACTGTTTTCTTGAAGCTGTGCTGCGCCACTTCCCCCCACAAGGGCCAGCCCCTAGCAATTTGAGTCCTAGCCGTTGAGCTTCAGCCCCACGTATTTGAGTGACAGCTAGTAAGAGGCCTTCCCAGCATTATCCATTGAGGTTGCAGGCTGGACCCAACGGCTCAGTGGACACAGTGGAGAGATGGCAATATATGTAACGTAGGACGCCATTTTCGGGGACCACTTTTGCCTCGTGATTGATAGTTTCAGAACTACTGTCTAAAAAGTATACTAAACCAAATCAAGAATCTCTTTAACTTAACCTGTTCAGTGGCTCAACTTATCCAGGGTAAGTTGTACCAGAGACACATTTTTTGGGACAAGCTATGTTTTCAAAACTGCAATGTTTACATGAATTCATATTATTTCCAGGGATACACAAAATCGCCTCCTCGCAATCCATGCGACCCCAAACCTTTCACACCCCTCTTGTTGGCGGGGAGAAACTGTTGCAGTTTTAAAACATTTTAAAACATTTTTACACATTTTTCATAGGGCAGAAATTTTCTTTTCTTTATTAAAGCAGATGTTTTTCCCTTCTGTGTGTTTATATGATACCAGGGGTCGAAGTTCGATGGAGTAAAAAAAAAAAGACTATTTTTTTTTTTTAAATTTTATTTTGGGACCTGCAGTTGACCCCGTTCTTTGTCCGGATCCGGTCCACGGTCTGCTAGTTGAGTATGGAGCTTTTTATTTTTCCATTATCTTTGTGGACCATGAATAACAGGCTCTGTAATGTGTGCACAGTTTTGGAATGAGCCCTTAGCTCAAGTGTTGTCATATTTCAGTGCATTTCTTCAAGAGGAGCAAAGGTGAGTGTGTTGCATTGTTTTCCTTGTCCTTGCTTTCATATTTTTCACCTACAATAAATATTTATATTAAGCCGATTCCTCTCCCTGATCTCTTTCTCTGTATTGAATATCTTCAAAATCTCTTCTGCACTTTTTGTTTTCTCAATTACAGTTTCTTCTTTTGTTGGAGTTCAACCAGGGGCGCAACTTTGGTTTTAGAATTGGGGATGGGCATAACTTGGCGGGGGGTCTGGGGGAGGACTTTTTTGGGTCATCTAAAGCTCATATCCTGCATTTCTACACAATCCAATATGTTGTGTCTATTTAGAACAACAAAAAGTAAGCAAAAATGGCAACATCATCAAGCTAGATAAGAGATGATTAAATATGTTTCAGTGATTGATAAGACTAAACTAGATTAAAGGTAATTCATAATCAATATTGTGCTGCACCTTTAGCCAATAGACTACATTTTTTTACAATTCTTTAAAAAAATAGAAGATTTTTGATCCTCTTTGTCAAATTTCAGCCAGACGGAGCCGCCAGCAAGCCCGATCCCCAACAGTCTAGTACATAATTCAACTCTCTACCAACATAATTTCCTTTCCACCTTTCCAAGGGAAAGGTTTGGAAAAGAAAGTAAAACAAACAACCCAGAAAATGAACATTAACACCCACACAAAAATATACATTAACACACAAAAACAGCAAATCCTCCATATACAGTGAAAAAATATCTAAACGCAACATGTAAAGTGTTGGTCCCATGTTTCTTGAGCTGAAATAAAAGATCCAAGCAATGTTCCATAAGCACAACAAGCCTGTTTACATCCCTGTTAGATAGCATTTGAACCTTTGTCAAGATAATCCATCCACCTAATAGGTGTGGCTTATCAAGAAGCTGATTAAACAGCATGATCAGCACACAGGTTTACCTTACTGGGACAATACATGGCCACTCTAAAACATGCCGTTTTGTCACACAACACAATGCCACAGATATCTCAAGTTTTGAGGGAGCACATTGCAGGAATGTCCACCTGAGCTGTTGTCAGGTAATTCAATATTAATTTGTCTACCATAATCTGCCTCTAACGTTGTTTTAGAGAATTTGGCAGTATGTCCAACCGGCTCACAACTGCAGACCACGTGTAACCACGCCAGCCCAGGACCTCCACATCTGGTTTCTTCACCAACGAGATCATCTGAGGGAGGATAGGGTGCTGATGAGTATTTCTGTCCGTAATAAAGCCCTTTTGTGCACCGCTACCAAATCATGTGAAATCCATATATTAGGGCCTAATGAATTTATTTAAATTGACTTATTTCCCTTTATGATCTGTAACTCAACGAAATCTTTTGAATTGTTGCGTTTATATTTGTGTTCAGTATTAATACCATAGACCTAATAGTACTGTAGAGCTCTTTTTACTTGCACAGAATATAGCTGGATCGCCCGGTCCTGTCCCTAGGGGTCCCCCGCCCTGCGGCGCCCCAACCCACTCAGCTTTAGGATCTTACTGAAACATTCATTATTGGTTTTGGGTGTGTTAGTTCAAGGCCAGAGTGACATACTACAGGACGGCAGACCCTCAGGGCCAGGACTGAGCAGCTGAGCAGCTAGGGATTGCCTAACTAGATATCTCCTCTGACGTGGGCATGTTTTCAATACTGACTCATTTTATCATACTGTATTCCATATAAGGCATCCAGACCTTATGAAAGTTGCCCATTTTACCCTTATTCTTGTAATAAATCAAATCTAGTGATACATAACTTGACATTTCTGACATTCATTTTGACACTGTGGGAGGATAACCAACCTTCCAATTAATGGCAATGCATTTCTTAGCCGCTATAAATACTTGGTTACACAGTTTCTTCTGATAACAGTCTCCAGTATCAACATTTCCAAACAAACAAAAACAGGGAGAACATACCCTTTGCTAGAATTTAGCCAGCCTTCACAAGAACATAGCATATGCAAATATGTCCCCTTTTGTGTTTAACGCCTCAGAGGAATTATATTACTGAGTGCATGTAATTCAGTTGCATATAGTTTGTTCTATGGATGGTCTTAAAATGCAGTAATTTATGTCTGAGATTATATGAACATGACTGGGCATTCAAACACATATGTATCCATTCATCATCATCAATAGCTTTTACCAGGTCTTCCTCACATTTGTTTTTTACATGTTTTGTGTCATTGAGAAAAGCCTTTATCAACCCTTGATACAGTTTGGAAATCAATTCTGGAAGTTTTTCAGACTGCCTTAGAATATTTTCAATCTTTGAAGCATCTGGCTTGTCCAATGTTTGATGCACAGAGAGAGTAAAGTGTTGTATCTGCAAAAATTCACCATCACAGACTGGTCTTCCCTGGCTGCATGACCCTGCTGAGACCCCTGTCACCATCTGATCCTCCTAAGATGAGTCACAACATTAGAAGTACCTTGGTGTACATTATAGAATCAATGGTTCAATAACTGAAATTACCATCATTCCCAGATCCCAGACTGTGGCTTTACACTTAGCTGCTGTCATGTGGCTACTGTAGGTCTACCCATCAACTCAAGATGGAATTTTGTATCATTCACTGATATTGTTAATATGCTGCAAAAGTCACCTGAGACTGGTCTTCCCTGGCTATCTGATCCTGCTAAGACATGATGAGCATAGTGTTGTGTACTGAATGTGCACCATGAGAGTGAAGCCTGTAGAGCTCTATATTACTGTGTTAGTGTGAAAAGTAGGGAACTAGCTAGGGAAAATGACAGATCAAAAACCTTGCATTGCTATACTGATTAATAAAAACTAACTTTGCACTGAAAACACTTTAGAATATCGGTATTCAATTGTTTGGTTGCTGGTTTCATGGCTTAATTCAGGTCTAGTATGATTGAGGCAACAACAACAAAGTATTTACACACAAACAATAGCTGTTAGATAGTAATAATAGCCACCTCATATTGCTATCTGACAGATAGCTAGAGAATAGAGCTGAACTGGCTGTTAGAAGTTAGCTACTAGCTAGCTAAATTGCTCACCTCAGTCGAGAGGGGATGAAACATTAGCTGATGTTGCATGTCAGTTACACAAGCTAATTGCTCAGCACTGGGAATAAACACTTGTTTATTTATTTTCTATTAAGTTAAATAGCAGTTATCTTGCCAGCTATATCACTGATAATGATCAGTCATTAGTAAAAGTACAATTTCGGAATGTGAAGGGAACATGACCCCCCCATCCGCAGTGAAAGTTGCGTCCCTGAGTTCAATGCTAAGATTGCATACAATATTCATATTTTGCTTTCTGGCATCCTATCCGGCTCATTTCATAAAATGTTGTCTAATGGCTGAATAGTTGGACAACTGCTGTCAATTAGGCACGTGCACAGATAGGGCTCTACCTATGCAGAGCACATGCCCCTTTGTCCTTCCAGTCTCCAAAGTGCCCTTTTAGGTGGTGGTATAATATCCCCCAAAAATATTTTCTGGAACCCACTGCAAGTCATTGTGATGTGGTCAAGTTCGCCACCTTCCACCCCGGGTTGGTTGCACCTGTTGATCTGCGCTGTAAGGAGCTTGCGCGTGCCGATTACACCTTTTTCCCAGTCTGCCCTGTACGAGGATTGTGCGTGGCGGGTGTCGAAACATGCATGGCTTGAGAGATGCAGTCGAATGTGTGTAGCTAGCTACCTAGTTTAAATATCAACAGTACTGCCACAGCAGCATAAGATTTGATTAACACTTGTTAACGCTTGAGTTAGCCAACATTATAATCAATAACATTAATTCTGGTTGGCTGATACTCTGAGCAGAGAGAGGTAGAAAGACATTGAGAGGAGGTGCTGCATCAACGGCCCTCCAACTCAACTGCATCCCTTCTTCAGTCGGGAGATACACGTGTGTCAGGCAGCAGCAGCACAGGTAGACCTATAAAAAAATAACACCTGCCCCTGTAAGGTCTGCTTTCGTCCCTGCTATCATTTTAACAGAGTACCACGCAGTCCTATCCTTGAATGTCCCATTTATTCAATTTGAGCACTGAGTGAGATTTTATCATCTCATCTCATGTTTTCATCTTGACCCCCTAGCATCAATACTAAACTCTGTAAAAAAAGAAACGTCCTCTCACTGTCATCTGTGTTTATTTTCAGCAAACTTAACGTGTGTAAATATTTGTATGAACACAACAAGATTCAACAACTGAGACATAAACTGAACAAGTTCCACAGACATGTGACCAAGAGAAATGGAATAATGTGTCCCTGAACAAAGGGGGAGGGGGGGGGGGGGTCAAAATCAAAGGTAACAGTCAGTATCTGGTGTGGTCCCCAGCTGCATTAAGTACCTCAGTGCATCTCCTCCTCATGGACTGTATCAGATTTGCCAGATCTTGCTATGAGATGTTACCCCACTCTTCCACCAAGGCACCTGCAAGTTCCCGGACATTTCTGAGAGGAATGGCCCTAGCCCTCCGATCCAACAGGTCCCAGACATGCTCAATGGGATTGAGATCCGGGCTCTTCGCTGGCCATGGCAGAACACTGACATTCCTGTCTTGAAGGAAATCATGAGCAGTATGGCTCGTGGCATTGTCATGCTGGAGGAGGATGTCTTCCCTGTAACGCACAGCGTTGAAATGGCCTGCAATGACAACAAGCTCAATCCGATGATGCTGTGACACACCATGACGGACCCTCCACCTCCAAATCGATCCCGCTCCAGAGTACAGGCCTCTGTGTAACGCCCCTTCCTTCGACGATAAACGCGAATCCCACCATTACATGGTGAGACAAAACCGTGACTCGTCAGTGAAGGGCACCTTTTGCCAGTCCTGTCTGGTCCAGCGACGGTGGGTTTGTGCCCATAGTCGACGTTGTTGCCAGTGATGTCTGGTAAGGACCTGCCTTACAACAGGCCTGCAAGCCCTCAGTCCAGCTTCTCTTAACCTAGTGTGGACAATCTGATTACTGATGTAGGGATTGTGCATTCCTGGTGTAACTCGGGCAGTTGTTGTTGCCATCCTGTACCTGTTCCGCAGGTGTGATGTTCGGATGTACCGATCCTGTGCAGGTGTTGTTACACATGGTCTGTCACAGCGAGGATGATCAACTGTCTGTCCTGTCTCCCTGTAGCGCTGTCTGAGGCATTTCACTGTACGGACATTGGAATGTATTGCCCTTGCCACATCTGCAGTCCTCATGCCTCCTTGCATGCAGCATGCCTAAGGCACGTTCACGCAGATGAGCAGGGACCCTGGGCATCTTTCTTTTGCTATTTTTCAGAGTCAGTAGAAAGGCCTCTTTAGTGTCCTAAGTTTTCATAACTGTGACCTTAATTACCTACCGTCCGTAAGCTGTTAGTGTCTTAAAGACTGTTCCAGAGGTGCATGTTCATTAATTGTTTATGGTTCATTGAACTGTGCTTATACCCTTTACAATGAAGATCTGTGAAGGTACTTGGATTTTTAGGAATTACCTTTGAAAGACAGGGTCCTGAAAAATTGACGTTTCTTCTTTTGCTGAATTTATTTGTTTTAGGCATATAGCCAACACTACAGCTAAAGTATTGCCCAGATTCAACTAAAAAGAGTCCATTGTTTTTGAAGATGTTAGAGCAGCTCGGAGGAATTAAGATCTGAGTGAGACCTGATATTGGCTCTATATTATTTCCTGTGGGGGAGGTATCAGTGACTCAATGAACAGTCATCTCAATGAACACACACACACACGCACACTGAGTGATGTGCTGCTGAGAGAAAACACATTCATTACTAATCTAATGGATCAGTTTGTGTTCAGTTCTGCCCACCAATTTATCAGCTAGGTTTGTCTATACGGCTGCAGTATCTACTGAGACAGAGGCAGAGCCATCGGCACGCGGCGAGCAGCCATCTCACACCGTGCACAGTTTAAGAGCTATGAGAATGTGGCCCGGAAGGCTATGTTATCGAATGCTATTTCATTTATGCAGGTATTAGATTCATTTTGTTTTCCAAATACCTGATCAAAGCTAATGTAATTTGGACTTTTATTTGGTGTATTGAAAGAAGAAATTATCAAAACGCTATCAATCTACAAAACATCATTGATACCATTATTTTGACATTTCTTAAATGTCAAGTTTCCAGCATCAGTTATATGGTTTCCATTTCTATATAATTTATTTATTTATTATTCAGCAAACATACAGTATTTCCACATTACACATAATATCAATGCATGAACATCCACTAGACCCACCACTATACAATACATTCCCAACTCCATTTCCAGTCACTCTCCTCTTATTCCTCAGTGGTGTACAACTCTTATAAAGAAAGGTGCTATCTAGACAAAAAATGGTTCTTTGGCTGTCCCCTTAGGAGAACTCTCTGAAGAACCCGGTCACACCTTGCAGACTTGTTTACGTGTTGCTGTGCGTTTTGTTGCCAACCTGACTTTGCTACCTGACAACTTTACGTTTTTTACTTTTTAATTACCGTTTATATTTTAGTTTTTTCCCCTCGCTCATTCAACTTTTTCACTCCGGACGCTTTATCTGAACATGGTTCGTCAGGACCTCCAACAGCCGAAGTTAAGTAGTAACATTAACATGATGCCTTCTAATTGCAGTCGCTGTACTCATAATATACAGGAGAACAATTGCCTTACGGCGAGGATAGCTGTGCTGCAAGCCCAGTTTCAGACGCAATCGTTAGGCAAGGGTAATTTCAGTGTAGGAAAGGATGAAACGGCATCTGTGCCACCAGTAAGTACAGATAGTAATGTTAGTATAAATCCCCTCGCACAGTCCCCGCAGCCGGACAAACGGTGTCGCTCATTCAGCGGACAGAAACTTTCAACCAGTTTTACCCATTAAGCAATGAGTCGGAGTCTGAGGCCGAGCCTTCTCTTGTCTCTACTCCTCCCGTTACGGGGTCTGAGACGCCGAAGCTTCCCACCATTAGCTCTGACAAACTGAAAACCCTAGTCAATGGCGACTCCATTACCCGCAGTAGACTTAAAACAAATCATCCAGCGATCATACACTGTTTACCAGGGGGCAGGGCTACCGACGTTAAGGCTAATCTGAAGACGGTGCTGGCTAAAGCTAAAGCTGGCGAGTGTAGAGAGTATAGAGATATTGTTATCCACGTCGGCACCAACAATGTTAGGATGAAACAGTCAGAGGTCACCAAGCGCAACATAGCTTCAGCGTGGAAATCAGCTAGAAAGATGTGTCGGCATCGAGTGATTGTCTCTGGCCCCCTCCCAGTTAGGGGGTGATGAGCTCTACAGCAGAGTCTCACAACTCAATCGCTGGTTGAAAACTGTTTTTTGCCCCTCCCAAATGATAGAATTTGTAGATAATTGGCCCTCTTTCTGGGACTCACCCACAAACAGGACCAAGCCTGGCCTGCTGAGCAGTGATGGACTCCATCCTAGCTGGAGGGGTGCTCTCATCTTATCTACCATCATAGACAGGGCTCTAACTCCTCTAGCTCCACAATGAAATAGGGTGCAGGCCAGGCAGCAGGCTGTTAGCCAGCCTGCCAGCTTAGTGGAGTCTGCCACTAGCACAGGCGGTGTAGCCAGCTCAGCTATCCCCATTGAGACTGTGTCTGTGCCTCGACCTGGGTTGGGCAAAATTAAACATGGCGGTGTTCGCCTTTGCCATCTCACTAGAATAAATACCTCTTCCATTCCTGTTATTATTGAAAGAGATCGTGATACCTCACTTCAAAGGCAATTATAGTCAATTAACTAATCACTGATCATAATCTTGATGTGATTGGCCTGACTGAAACATGTCTTAAGCCTGATGAATTTACTGTGTTAAATGAGGCCTCACCTCCTGGTTACACTAGTGACCATATCCCCCGTGCATCCCGCAAAGGCGGAGGTGTTGCTAACATTTACAATAGCAAATTTCTATTTACAAAAAACAAAATTACGTTTTCCTCTTTTGAGCTTCTAGTCATGAAATCTATGCAGCCTACTCAATCACTTTTTTATAGCTACTGTTTACAGGCCTCCTGGGCCATATACAGCGTTCCTCATTGAGTTCCCTGAATTCCTATCGGACCTTATAGTCATAGCAGATAATATTCACATTTTTGGTGACTTTAATATTCACATGGAAAAGTCCACAGACCCACTCCAAAAGGCTTTCGGAGCCATCACCGACTCAGTCAGTTTTGTCCAACATGTCTCTGGACCTACTCACTGTCACAGTCATACTCTGGTCCTAGTTTTGTCCCATGGAATAAATGTTGTGGATCTTAATGTTTTTCCTCATAATCCTGGACTATCAGACCACCATTTTATTACATTTGCATTTGCAACAAATAATCTGCTCAAACCCCAACCAAGGAGCATCAAAAGTCGAGCTATAAATTCACAGACAACAGAAAGATTCCTTGATGCCCTTCCAGACTCCCTCAGTCTACCCAAGGACGTCAGAGGACAAAAATCAGTTAACCACCTAACTGAGGAACTCAATTTACCCTAGATGCAGTTGCACCCCTAAAAACTAAAAACATTTCTTATAAGAAACTAGCTCCCTGGTATACAGAAAATACCCGAGCTCTGAAAGCAAGCTTCCAGAAAATTGGAACGGAAATGGTGCCACACCAAACTGGAAGTCTTCCAACTAGCTTGGAAGGACAGTACCGTGCAGTATCGAAGAGCCCTTACTGCTGCTCGATCATCCTATTTTTCCAACTTAATTGAGGAAAATAAGAACAATCCTAAATTTCTTTGAGGAAAAGATCATGATTATTAGAAAGCAAATTATGGACTCCTCTTTAAATCTGCGTATTCCTTCAAAGCTCAGTTGTCCGGAGTCTGCACAACTCCGCCAGGACCTAGGATCAAGAGAGACACTCAAGTGTTTTAGTGCTATATCTCTTGACACAATTATTAAAATAATCATGGCCTCTAAACCTTCAATCTGCATACTGGACCCTATTCCAACTAAACTACTGAAAGATCTGCTTCCTGTGCTTGGCCATCCTATGTTGAACACAATAAACGGCTCTCTATCCACCAGATGTGTACCAAACTCACTAAAAGTGGCAGTAATAAAGCCTCTCTTGAAAAAGCCAAACCTTGACCCAGAAAATATAAAAAACTATCGGCCTATATCGGATCTTCCATTCCTCTCAAACATTTTAGAAAAGGTTGTTGCTTAGCAAATCACAGCCTTCCTGAAGACAAACAATGTATACAAAATGCTTCAGTCTGGTTTTAGACCCCATCATAGCACTGAGACTGCACTTGTGAAGGTGGTAAATTACCTTTTAATGGCATCAGACCGAGGCTCTGCATCTGTCCTCGTGCTGCTAGACCTTAGTGCTGCTTTTGATACCATCGATCACCACATTCTTTTGGAGAGATTGGAAACCCAAATTGGTCTACATGGACAAGTTCTGGCCTGGTTTAGATCTTATCTCTCGGAAAGATATCAGTTTGTCTCTGTGAATGGTTTGTCCTCTGACAAATCAACTGTAAATGCCGGTGTTCCTCAAGGTTTCGTTTTAGGACCACAATTGTTTTCACTATATATTTTACCTCTTGGGGATGTCATTCGAAAACATAATGTTAACTTTCACTGCTATGCAGATGACACGCAGCTGTACATTTCAATGAAACATGGTGAAGCCCCAAAATTGCCCTCGCTAGAAGCCTGTGTTTCAGACATAAGGAATTGGATGGCTGCAAACGTTCTACTTTTAAACTCGGACAAAACAGCGATGCTTGTTCTAGGTCCCAAGAAACAAAGAGATCTTCTGTTGAATCTGACAATTAATCTTAATGGCTGTATAGTCGTCTCAAATAAAACTGAAGGACCTCGGCGTTACTCTGGACCCTGATCTCTCTTTTGACGAACATGTCAAGACTGTTTCAAGGACAGCTTTTTCCATCTACGTAACATTGCAAAAATCAGAAACTTTCTGTCCAAAAATGATGCAGAAAACTCCATGCTCCTTAATCCATGCTTTTGTTACTTCTATGTTAGACTACTGCAATGCTCTACTTTCCGGCTACCCGGATAAAGCACTAAATAAACTTCAGTTAGTGCTAAATACGGCTGCTAGAATCCTGACTAGAACCAAAAAATTAGATCATATTACTCCAGTGCTAGCCTCCCCACACTGGCTTCCTGTCAAGGCAAGGGCTGATTTCAAGGTTTTACTGCTAACCTACAAAGCATTACATGGGCTTGCTCCTACCTATCTCTCTGATTTGGTCCTGCCATACATACTTACACGTACGCTACAGTTACAAGACGCAGGCCTCCTAATTGTCCCTAGAATTTCTAAGCAAACATCTGGAGGCAGAGCTTTCTCCTATAGAGCTCCATTTTTACGGAATGGTCTGCCTACCCATGTGGGAGACGCAATCTCGGTCTCAACCTTTAAGTCTTTACTGAAGACTCATCTCTTCAGTGGGTCATATGATTGAGTGTAGTCTGGCCCAGGAGTGTGAAGGTGAACGGAAAGGCTCTGGAGCAACGGACCGCCCTTGCTGTCTCTGCCTGGCCGGTTCCCCTCTTTCCACTGGGATTCTCTACCTCTAACCCTATTACAGGGGCTGAGTCACTGGCTTACTGGTGCTCTTTCATGCCGTCCCTATGAGGGGTGCGTCACTTGAGTGGGTTGAGTCACTGATGTGATCTTCCTGTCTGGGTTGGCGCCCCCCCTTGGGTTGTGCCGTGGCGGAGATCTTTGTGGGCTATACTCGGCCTTGTCTCAGGATGGTAAGTTGGTGGTTGAAGATATCCCTCTAGTGGTGTGGGGGCTGTGCTTTGGCAAAGTGGGTGGGGTTATATCCTTCCTTTTTGGCCCTGTCTGGGGGTATCATCGGATGGGGCCACAGTGTCTCCTGACCCCTCCTGTCTCAGCCTCCAGTATTTATGCTGCCCTAGTTTATGTGTCGGGGCTAGGGTCAGTTTGTTATATCTGGAGTACTTATCCTGTCTTATCCAGTGTCGTGTGTATTTAAGTATGCTCTCTCTAATTCTCTCTTTCTTTCTCTCTCTCGGAGGACCTGAGCCCTAGGACCATGCCTCAGGACTACCTCGCATGATGACTCCTTGCTGTCCCCAGTTCATCTGGCCGTGCTGCTGCTCCAGTTTCAACTGTTCTGCCTGCGGCTATGGAATCCTGACCTGTTCACCGGACGCGCTACCTGTCCCAGACCTGCTGTTTTCAACTCTCTAGAGACAGCAGGAGTGGTAGAGATACTCTTAATGATTGGTTATGAAAAGCCAACTGACATTTACTCCTGAGGTGCTGACTTGCTGCACCCTTGACAACTACTGTGATTATTATTATTTGACCATGCTGGTCATTTATGAACATTTGAACATCTTGGCCATGTTCTGTTATAATCTCCGACCGGCACAGCCAGAAGAGGACTGGCCACCCCTCATAGCCTGGTTCCTCTCTAGGTTTTTTCCTAGGTTTTGGCCTCTCTAGGGAGTTTTTCCTAGCCACTGTGCTTCTACACCTTCTACACCTGTTTGGGGTTTTAGGCTTTGTTTGTGTACAGCACTTTGATATATCAGCTGATGTACTAAGGGCTATATAAATGCATTTGATTAAACCCCTTTTGGTTCCCATGTATAACCCTTTCCACAGAGGGTTCTACCTGGAAGTAAAAATGGTTCTCCTATGGGGACAGCCGCAGAACCCTTTTGGAACCTTTTTTCAGAGTGTATAGGCTATCTATGGCCTTTATTTCCCCAAGGAGCTGGAAATGTGGCACGATGCCCAATGACTCCGAGCTACATTCCAATAGCCGCTAATTGTGAACTTGCATGTCATGCAGGCCATGATTGATGGCATAATTAATGACGGGCCTGTTTGATGGAGATGCCTGGCGTGGGGCTAATTCCTCTGTCTGTCAGCCCATTGTGTGGATAAGGAGGAGGAGGAGGCAGAGGGTCCCTGGAGATCTGTTCTATCGCTAACCTTGTCTCTGTTACAGAGACAGCGAGGTGTGCTATAGCCTACTGCTGTACTGCCGCACACACCCGGCATAGCTCTCTCTGCCTCTCACTCTGTTTTCACAATGAGCCACTGCTCGCTCCAAGCCGAACGAGGGGGAGACTGATTAAATTAAACTGCCTCACAGGTAATCATGCCAAGGTTAAAGGGATGCCGAGCAAACTGCTTTTGGCACCAACTTTCTCCTCTCTCTCCATGCAAGGCAAGGCGGCCGGTCGGTTGTCTGCAGATATGTGCGGTTTGGACTGAGGGGACGCCGCTCCGTGCAGGGGCCTGGAATGTGGAAAATTGAGTTGTCACTATCAATTTTACTGTGTGCATATCGGGAGAAAATGAACTTCTAACAACGCAGGGAGTGATATGAGGTCCTAGTCTGAGCTTGTATGACACAGAGCCCCTATAGGGTTTGGATGTTGGTTCACTGGCCTCATGGTCAAGGAAAACAACCTCGGTCTGAGAGGTAGTCATACCACTGTTGAGAAAGTAGGTGTACTGTTGGAGCACAGCGGAACATGACCCATGTATATTTGAGTTAGCTGTATAAAGTATCTTGATTTGCAAAGACTTCAGGGCACTTTTTAAACCTGATGTTTGACACAAGCCAAAATTAACATTAACATTGAATTAACATTTGTTCATATGAAACTTTTCAAATAACGGGTTACAGAGTTAAAGCAAAACAGTGATGGGAGAAAAATACATTTTGCGTCACTAAATCTAAGATAAGCACTGGGTTAAAGTGCTTACAGTAAGAAGAGGGTAGGGGCCTGGATGAATGAGAGAGAGAGAGAGAGAGGAGAGAGAGGTTTTGAATGAGTGGCGTCCAATCAGTGGGCCCCTTTTTTTCTTAAGTGGTTTCAAGGGATGTCTGTGGTTAATGACTCACCATTGGAGCGTCTCCACGTCTCATGGAGGGAGTCAGATCCGTGCGCCAAGCTGAATCGCTATCAGATGGTCCTATCTGAAACACGAGTAGCGTCTGCAGCATATGCCTAATTGGCAGTTTGAGCCTCTTGCTTCGCTGTCCGTGTTCCAACTCATTAACATGTAATGTGCACTCTGGACCAGAAGTCTACCAACGAGCGTGCATGTCGTTACATTTAAGCAGCCGTGAGACCATGGGTTTTCCCCAGCTGTGAGACAAGAGTCTGGGTTTTGTATGAGGAGGAGTGGACTCTTTTTTTTGCTGTGATCTAACGCCACCTTTCCACCCCAAGCCATGTTCTTGTAGTTTTCTCATGGGATAGTGTTCACACTAGGCTGGTTTTTGTCTCAGCTACTTCTAGTGCTAACAGTGAGAGAGAAAGAGAGAGAAATACAGAGAGTGTGATTGAGAGACACATTTATATATAGAGAGAGAGACAGAGGGACAGAGTGAGAGATGATAACAGCTTGTTTAATGTGCATGTTTAATCCAAAGCCCTTCCGCATTAGATACACCAATACACGGTAGCTCCATTGTATTTCCCAGTCTTCTCAGTACAGTGCAATCATCAGGGGCTCCAATTTGTTTTTGACTGGTTGTTGTTTTTTTAGCTTGTTGGCCTGTAGTCTCTAAGGAATGTTTTCTTGTGAAAAATCAAATGAGAGAAAAGGTAGTTTTATGAGGGGGAGATGGACAGTTTCAAAGCTGTTGCAGAAAACGTCCGACAGGAGTTGCACATTTTGAGGTCTGACTGAAGGTACTGTAACACCCATTCATTTCCATGGTGTTTCTAGCAGTTTGTTGTTTCTCTGTAACAATGCTGAAAAGTACAGTATAGTTAAATTTTGACGATTAATTGATCTGGCACTCACTGTAAACAAACTGTTATTTTTAGAACATTAAAACAAGAGCAACATTTTAGAGTTCACCTCTTGGTTTGTCGTTCTGAAAGCGATGAGAGACCTTTCGCCTCTTACTAATCATCAACGTCTTCCTTCATTACGGGTTTTCCCAAATGGTGTGTCAAGGTCACAGCTGCTCTGTCCCACCTGGAATTGTAACCCCCCCCCCCCTTGACCCTGTAGCCCAGCGCATATGGAGTTCCCACCATGCTCCATGCTGTCCCGGGGAAAAAGAGAGTTAAAAGTTTAATCTAGGAGTCTGTCAGGGAATTTGCTCTAAGTTTATCTTGGCAGGTGGTGTTTTAATTATTTATTTAAATGCTTGGTACACATTTAGGAGTCCATTACTTTTTTGCGGCCTTAAATGTAAATGTGTTTATTGCAGAGGCAACTTGGGCATTTGAATTTCCTTATTTCCAGTGTGCTTCGTTTTGGCTCTGCATGCATAAAGCTTCTCGGAAATGAGCATCTTCTGCTGTTGCATTTCAGTGGTGTATTCCATTGAAAACTCAAGAGGCAGTTGACATTAATGTTTTTTTTCTCTCCCTCAACACATGCGGAACGACAGTCAAATGGAACATTTACACAACACACTCCAATCATTCTCCTATTCTAGTATTGTATTATATGTATAATCTTCTTCTATTCTATTATATCAGTGCATTTGATTCATTCTTCTGTTCCATATAGTTCATTATTAACAGGGTGTCAGATGTGCTCCCTCTCCGGCCTCGAGGTCACCAGGCTGCTCGTTATGGCTCACACCTGTCACCAACGTTGCGCGCACCTGCGCGTCATCAGACTCACCTGGACTCCATCACTTCCCTGATTACCTTCCCTATATATGTTACTCCCGTTGGTTCTATACCAAGGCGTTCTTGTTTCTGTTTCAGTGTCATGTCTGTGCGTTGTTCGTGTTTCTTGTTTTGTATTATGTTGCGTTTATTTATTAAAACATTCACTCCCTGAACTTGCTTCCCGACTCTCAGTGCACGTCGTTACACTGGGTGGTTCGAGCCTTGAATACTGATTGGCTGAAAGCCGTGGTATATCAGACCGTATACCATGGGTATGACAAAACATGTATTTTTTACTGCTCTAATTACATTGGCAACCAGTTTATAATAGCAATAAAGGCACCTCGGGGGTTTGTGGTATATGGCCAATATACAACGACTAAGGGCTGTTCTTATACATGACACAACGCAGAGTGCTAGGACACAGCCCTTAGCTGTGGTATATTGGCCATTTACCACACCCCCTCGGGCCTTATTGCTTAAATAATCAATTTCCCTGTGATCTTTCCAAGTACAGAGTGCTTATTACCTGATTATAATAAGCTATAGCAGGTAATGGCCAAAAAACAATTACATTCTTGTAATCCAACACCTGAGATGGAAAGATACATTTTGCACCAATAAGAAATGCGTAGATGACATTGATACTATTCTGATGTCAGTATGCTAACTGATGCTAAACGGGTTATAGATGAATCAACTGAATGAATGGAATATGCTAATTGTTTACCAACTGTGTTATTCAATTATTTAGCACAGAGGTAATTAACATACTTGAGACCTATTTTAGCAGCACTGGAAAAATATGTAACTCAGGGACTCTGAGACATACAGTATTCTGACGATTGATCTAGAGACATACATAATAGTGAGGTTTGATCTAGTTCAAGACAAGCATAACATGAATTTAGGCCAGTGCTTTTTAAATGTTCTCTTATAATCCACTTCTGGATTCCAAAAGGGACAATTCTACATTTTCTACCGCAACCAAAAACATCATAGTAAAATTGTTGATTTTAGTGGGGTAAAGACAGCCGTTCATGAGATGGGGAGTATGGATGGAGCAAGACAGCCCGTGGTTGTTATTGGGAGTGTAGGGACTGGAGAGACATCCATGAGATGTTGACAGCCTCAGCACTGCCATAGCTGGGTCTCTGGGGAACTACTGCTTGGAGCAGATTTTAGACGGTTATTTTAGTCAGAAAAACATTTTGTCGCCAATTAGGTCCGGGAGTAGCTGGGATGCGTCTGCTTGTAGAAGTTCTGAGAGGCAAAACAGAATGTATTTTGAGGATGGTATGTTTGGAAAAGTAGGGAAGAGATTTTTTACTGGGTTCTGAAAGCAAGTCTCTTTTGTGGCTGTAAACCTGTCATGTTTTCACACTAGTGTTCCTTTCTGGTAAATAGGGTATATTAGTCGGTAATCTCCATCGGGTTACACTGCTCATATTTTCAATCCAGTTGTAGAAACATTGGAAGGAACGGTCTGTATACATTTGTTTACTAGTACTAGTCATTTCTAGACAGGTAATTTGTAGTTGGGTGGACATTTCCTCACATCTCAAAGCATAAGGTTGCATAAAGATGTGTACACTTGTTCTTAAACATTTATTTTACTGCGTAAACTTCAGAAATAGGTAGCCTTGGGATTTCTATGGAAACCAATGTTTTGGCCATGAAGGTAAAGTTTGTGGGTACAGCTACCAGCATCTTATTTTGTGCAAAGCAAGCTTTTAGGAAAACCAGTGCCTAGATTCAGGAAAAGTAGTACAAAATAAAGTAAAACTCCATGTTCCTATCAACCCCTGGGCCAAAACATTTTACTCACTAAGCGGTAGCCTACTTAAAAATGTCCCCACTCATTTGTGTTTTCATATGATTTCACCCAGAGTGGGATGCCAAGGCAATGATCTTCAGTGGATTTGCTCTCTCCCTGTACCTAATGATGATGACCCTCTTCAGTGGAAGCAGACGGGCAGAAATTCAGTGACCCATTGTGACTCAAATTAACCCTACAGAACAGGAACAGAGGGCAAGGCCTCACCTCCACGCAGGCCGTAATTAAAGCCTATTGAAGGGGATGGAATCAGGGGAATTGAGTCAGAATTAGTGCTTTTGGCAGGCAAACTGCTCAAGTGGAATCCCAGTTGACTACACTTACTGGACATCAATGTTACATTTAATGAGTCCATTGACTGGTTCAACTATTTCCAGTTTGCTGTTACGAGTAATTTTAAGGGCTTGGGAGATATACAGTTGAAGTCGGAAGTTTACATACACTTAGGTTGGAGTCATTAAAACTCATTTTTCACCCACTCCACAAATTTCTTGTTAACAAACTATAGTTTTGGCAAGTTGGTTAGGACATCTACTAGTAATATTTCCAACAATTGTTTACAGGCAGATTATTTCACTTATAATTCACTGTTTCACAATTCCTGTGGGTCTGAAATTTACATACACTGAGTTGACTGTGCCTTTAAACAGCTTGGAACATTCCAGAAAATGATGTCATGGCTTTAGAAGCTTCTGATAGGCTAATTGACATAATTTGAGGCAAATGGAGGTGTACCTGTGGATGTATTTCAAGGCCTACCTTCAAACTCAGTGCCTCTTTGTTTGACATCATCGGAAATTCAAAAGAAATCAGCCAAGACCTCAGAAAAAAACATTGTAGACCTCCACAAGTCTGGTTCATCCTTGGGAGAAATGTCCAAACGCCTGAAGGTACCACGTAAGTATAAACACCATGGGACCACGCAGCTGTTATACCTACCGCTCAGGAAGGAGGTACGTTCTGTCTCCTAGAGATGAACGTACTTTGGTGCGAAAAGTGCAAATCCATCCCAGAACAACAATAAAGGACCTTGTGAAGATGCTGGAGGAAACCAGTACAAAGTATCTTTATCCACAGTAAAAATAGTCCTATATCGGCATAGCCTGAAAAGCCGCTAAGCAAGGAAGAAACCACTGCTCCAAAACCCCCATAAAAAAAACAGACTACGGTTTGCAACTGCACATGGGGACAAAGATAGTTCTCTGGTCTGATGAAACAAAAGTAGAACTGCTTGGCCCTAATGACCATCGTTATGTTTGGAGGAAAAAGGGAGAGGCATGCAAGCCAAAGAACACCATCCCAACCGTGAATCACGGGGGTGGCAGCATCATGTTGTAACAACAAAGTCAAGGTATTGGAGTGGCCATCACAAAGCCCTGACCTCAATCCTATAGAAAATGTGTGTGCAGAACTGAAAAAGCATGTGCGTGCAAGGAGGCCTACTAACCTGACTCAGTTACACCAGCTCTGTCAGGAGGAATGGAACAATTTATTGTGGGAAACTTGTGGAAGGCTACCTGAAACGTTTGACCCAAGTTAAACAATTTAAAGGCAATGCTACCATATACTAATTGAGTGTGTGAACTTCTGACCCACTGGGAATGTGATGAAAGAAATAAAAGCTGAAATAAATCATTCTCTCTACTATTATTCTGACATTTCACATCCTTAAAATAAAATGGTGATCGTAATTGACCTTAAACAGGGAATTATTACGAGGATTAAATGTCAGGAATTTAAACGTATTTGGCTAAGGTGTCGGTAAACTTCAGACTTCAAGTGTATACTGATTAATATGTAATCTGAGGTGACATGTACTGTAACTACAATGGCTAAATGTAATTTTTTACATTATTCCAATGAGACCATGTTACCACCAATCATGAGGAGTGATACAGACCAGAACAAAATGTAATTTTTCTGATGGAAGAATATGAGAATACATATGTTCCCTTAATGAATCAGAATGCCGGATTTATATTTCATGAGATCTAGGCCTATCGAACGTGGTGTCCATTGCCAGCACATTGTCTGCTAATTCAGTGATATTACGGATATCCGAGTCATTAGCAATAACGTTTGGTGTGTGTGGTTAATTGTCAGAGTGAATTAAGATGAGGCTAATGTGTTGTAAAGGCATTGTGGAGAAGTGGGCAGGAATGTTAGATTTCTGTTGAGAAAAAAAACATTACATTGTGGATAGGAATATAGCATTTAAATAGGGATGCACTTGTGTTGAA
Source organism: Oncorhynchus mykiss (assembly GCF_013265735.2). Classification (NCBI taxonomy): domain Eukaryota; kingdom Metazoa; phylum Chordata; class Actinopteri; order Salmoniformes; family Salmonidae; genus Oncorhynchus; species Oncorhynchus mykiss. The sequence continues at coordinate 32,976,560 of NC_048572.1, forward strand.
CAGTACTGTGTTCAACTGAAAGCTAAGCAGTATACTGTGACATGTGACGGATAACTATTGGTAGCATACTGTAAGACTAAGTGGATGGAAAGGTCAAATAAGAATAAGTATATATCTCTGTAGATAGGTAAAAAGGCCCAGTGTTTGACCCAGAACACACACACACACAGCCCCATGCAGGATAACAAGGTCAGTGGTACAAGTCCAGGAAAAGTACCTATTCAGTACATTGATTGACATCTAAAATACACTCTTCTCCCTATTTATTTCGACTTTTGAAGATTTGTTATTTTTTGGATTTGAAATCAAATGTTTCATATGAGGCGACAGTAGATGATGTCACCTTTTAATTTGAGGGTATTTTCATAAACATATGTTAACTAGGCAAGTTAGTGGGTTAACAGCCTTGTTCAGGAGCAGAACGACAGATTTTTACCTTGTCAGCCAGGGGATTCAATCCAGCAACCTTTCGGTTACGGGCTCAACGCTCTAGCCGCTAGGCTACCTGCCGGCCCATATCTAAAACCCCCATTTGAAGAAATCATAAATATTTGGACAAATTCACTTATAGTGTATTAAAGTAGTAAAAAGTGTAGTATTTTATCCAATATTTATAGCACGCACTGACTACATCACACTTGTGACTCTACAAACTTGTTGGATACATTTATATCTTGTTTTGGTTGATTCGGATTATATTTTGCTCAATAGGAACTGATTGGTGATTGATGACTGGAGTACTGTAAATAGGATTTTTCTGAACTCTAAATTAGTCCTGACAATGCCATGACTAAGAAAAATCGTGAATACTGATGAGTGAGAAAGTTACAGAGGTTACAACAAAACACGCTAACCTCTCACCATTACCAATAACATGGGATGTTAGCATTTTTTGGGGGGGGTATGATCTTTGCGACCCAACACGTTTGTAGTCACAAGCTTGATGTAGCCATTGTGTACTCGGAATATGCGACTAAAATACTAAACTGTTGACTACTTTAATACACCGTAAGTCAATTTGTCCAAATACATAAAGTGTGTTCATTTCTAAATGGTAAAACAGATATTTATGAAAATACCCTCAAACAAAAGGTAATACTGTCACATTAAGTACAGAGCCAAACAAATAAAAATGCTTCACTGTCCAAATAAATATGGAGGGGAGTGTTAATGATATGTTTCAATGGGCCTATAATCTTCTGACTGAAATGACAATGAATGATATCAAATCACATATCACATAATGGCTCTTTTATTTGCAAAAAGCTTAACTTCTATATTTACATTTTGTGCAAAAACATTTAAAGGTTTCAAGGACTTTACATCGTAAGTTAACCTCAAGGCACATACATGGGACAACAACAATATTTTATCATGAGAAAAGAAATGTAACTTTGGTTCCTAAGTAGCATATTAGTTTATGTTGTTAAAGTCAAAACAACTCAATGTCGAAACGAAAAGCCATAATAGCCGAGAACCCCAAGCCAAATGACATGCATTGTTAATTTTCCGCATAATTTCTTCTGTCAAATGATACATGAACAAATAACCTGTCGTTGTTCATATTATTTCCATTAATTCGACCCAGCAGCTGTAAGAGAAAGTGTTTATTATCCAAAACACAGAAAATGTCATTACTTCAAACACCCATGAATTGTTTGCTGAAGACTTCTAGTTTTCTGAAGACTTTTATGTTGGTCTACAAGGTGTAAAGACGACGTAAAATGTATTCAATTTGATTCACTTGGGTGCTTATTTTGATTTGACCTCTCAGTGATTTAACATAATTATTCCAATGAGAATGAACGAGCTTAAAGGAAGTTACTATCAAAGCCTGAAACAGTAACAAACAGAGGTTGCAGTCTCTCTTTTTCTTTCACTCTTTCTCCCTCTTTCTCTAATGTGTTCGGTCTAATTCCATTGGTCACGCCATTGCGTTTGTGTACTTTCTTCAAATGAGGGAGGGAATTTAGAGTAATGTACTGCCACAAACAAACAACAAGGCTTCTCAGTCACTTTGTATCATTACCCAGCACCACTCGAGGGCGTCGTTACGAATGAACAGGCTTTCATTAATTATGTGTTGGGTCTATTGCTGTCTGTCACTCGTAGTTTTTTCACCAATATGAAAATATGTGCTTTCCATACAGTAACTATTCAATTACTGCCATTGTCTCTTTCACAGTTTATAAATTGCTTCTTCTCTGAAAAAGTCCTTGAACAAACTAAGTGCAGTTAGCCGGTACAGTACTGCATAAAAGTAAGGCAATAAATGGACCTCTATCACTTCTTGGAACATTCTTTAATTTGGGGAAAAGTGTTGCAACAGGTTGGCCTGAAAGACTAACATTACATTTAAATCCTAATCACTAATGAAAATAAAGATACTTTGCTGTATGGGATTATTGTCAGACAGGCCGACTTTGCCACAGGCAGGTAGGATGACGTGTTCAGTGGATGCACAACCTGTTAAAGCACTACGGCCATGTAGCAGTGTGACCTTAGGTCAGTAAATGTTGGTGGGATGTTTTACATAACTTGTCATGTAGCAGTGTCAAACTGACCTTAGGTTAGTTTACGCCAGTGGGGTTTATTGGACGTAACTTCTAATGTGTATCAAACTGACTTCAGGTCAGCTTCCGTTGGTGGGGGTTTAACACAGGCTGATAAACAGATATGTGTACGTTCGTAGACCAAGTGGAGACCCTTTGATAACCACAGAAGAGCAACTGTTATTTCTAAATGACACAAATGTATTTCTGATGTATGAATATAAATTTGACTCAAAACCCTATGAAAGCACACATGAAAGCTTAAGCATCAACGTGAATAATGGCATTATAGTGTCTATTGCGTCATACGTTCCCTACCTACTATTTCTGGATCTACTAAAGGAGTTATTACTAAGGGCAGATGTGCACTGGCATGGCAATTCTTCAAAGAGAGACAACGTCCATTAACACCCGAGCACAAAACGAGAGTTCCACCCTTAAAAATTGTATTTCCTATTGATACTTTCAAATTCTAGCCAAACCAATGCAATGTCGTGGTTTTACGCTGTATTTAACCCAGTGACTTGGTGCCCTGTGAATGGTTAACTCTTGTCATTTGACCTTCCCCTCTCTCTCTCTCGCACTCTTCTCCCTCTTCCCAGCTTGTGATTCGAACGGCCAAGTGAAAAATAACGTCTGCATATTTTCTCCCTTTTTCGGATGAGGATTATGAGCGGGGCAGAGGGGGGGGGGGGGGGGGGGGGGGGGGGTGGATTCTTTGAACTCGGTCTGCAAAATAAAATCTAGTCAAAGCAAATAAAGTCTGAGTAAGAAGTGCATAACAAAGACTCCTCAGTGGCACCAGGCATTCCTAACTGGGAGCCAACATGGTTTGGAATTGATGATGAACGTGTAGCTCGAACCAATCAATCAATTAATCAATAGAGTGGTCAATCCCATGTAGACAATAAAACACATCACATGCTACAGTAGGAAAGTCCTTCTATCAACACATTGTAAAGCAGATAACAGATAAAACGCCGTCATTGTTGATTCTGACTCACTCAATTTTCATTTGAGTACTTAACAATAAAGGACTTAAGAAAGGCAGAGGAATGTATAACTGTGAGTGTATCTCCTCCACATTCATCATCGCGGCAGACACCACCCGGCAAAGACAAGACACGCAACGCAACCTCATGGACCTCCGCCATGATAATATCTGTATCATTTAGCCGCTGAACAACAGAGCTGAGCACTGTTCATTTTAAATGATTCCATAAGTAGCTCCGCGACCATTAATACTCTAAACAATGCCATTTGAGAATGAGTAATGTAATGCATCTGAAGTAATGGACTCATGGGATGCTGGAGGTAAGGGATCTCTTAGACTACCTGTACCTCGCTCTACTCTACACTGACTGAGAAAACATGCCCCCTAGTGGCCACAACTGGAGAGAAAAAAACTCCTGTATCATTGGAGGCAAATCTATATCCAACAGCGACGGCATTATCCCTCTCATCCCTACCACCTTGAAAAGTGTTCACTTAGTCCTGCTAAGGTAGTCTTCCTCCCATCCCTTCCACATTCAAACGTGTTCACTTAGTCTTGTGAGGGCAAAAAGGGGTGTTGAAAAGTGTGCCCATTCCTCTGATGGGATTTCCACAAAAAGCTCATTTGAATGGCTGCTTACACTCTCTGTTGCATTAGGAAGTGCACTTTGATTCTTAAAGAAAATACCACCAGTGCTTATTTTCCACTGCAGTCTAATCAGCAGTGTTAGTTTCCCCCAGACTTCCCAGACCACTGTGTTATCTTAACTAGTGTTTCTGTGAGGGGGTGGCTCTGCACAAAGGCCATATTTTTGCTTCTGTGGTTAGCAAAGAATCCCAGCCCTCATAGCGCCCAGCAACCCAAAAACCTGACAGACAGGACACCGTTCGTCAGAACCAACCCAGCGTGCCATATTGTACAAACTTCTATGTACAGAGAATACTTGAGCAAAAACCACTTACTGTATTTAAATCCCGCTGATTAAAAAAAACATATGTATTCCTTTTTTTACTAAGAATAAAAAAGATTGCAGATAGAATTCCACATTATTGTCCACAGTATAAATTACATCGTAGACAGAACTTGGAAATATATATGGTACAGTATATTTAACTACTTTGTTGTTTCTTTCTGTCAGACAACCAGTGTGGGAATATCCTGTGAGAAGCATCACGTGTGGCAGAACTCGGTGCTGGGAACATTGCTGCTCTTGCAGTAGGCTAAGCTATTGTCACTGAGGTGGCAGTCTCTGAAGCCGATGCCTCCGTTGGGTGTGTAGATGGGCTGAATCCTGAAATCCCCTTTCAAAAGTTGCTCATTGTTCAGCGAGACTATCTGAAAGCTGGTCTCAGTCATTTCCAGTATAGAGTTATCCTTTTTGGTACCTGCCTCGCAGTAGTCGTCTTTTCTCCTGCCCCGGTTGTATTTCCACTTGGACGACTCCGAGCGGCTCTTCTTGTGCATGTGCCAACAAAACAGGCTCAGCAGTATTACCAGGACGACCAGGACGGCCCCACCGATCACCCCGGCCAAAAGGAGGGTGGAGTGGGCGTCCTGTTGGGCTTGCTCTGACCCTGTGGCCTTGTTGTTATTGGAGTTGGATGAGGCCGACTTGGTCCTGGCCTCTGAGCATATTGTATCCTCACCTGGGCGGTAGGAGTTGAGGGTGTCCAGTACATACACACAGATCCGGTACACTGACTTGGGCTCCAGGTTGGTCAAGCTTAGCTTCCGCCTGTCCCCACTCAGCGTCCTCTCGCGGCTGACGTCGCTCATTAGGCTCTTGCCCATCTTGACCCAGGTCACCTTGTAGGCCGTAACGGTGAAGTAGGAAGCCCAGCTCACATCGATGCAGGAGGCGTTGACCACGTGGAAGGATATCTGTAGGGGATCCTCGTAAGGGGGCAGGGGTCCAGCGGGGTGGGGAGGCAGGGCAGGGGGAAGGGAGGGCGATGTGAGGTAAGAGGAGGATGTGGAGATGGGGATGGAAGTGGTCATGGCGGTGGTAAGGAAGGTGGTGGAGGCGGTGGTGGGGAGTTGGGGGTGTGGGGGCGTAGAGCGCAGGGTGGGCCAGAGGTCATGCTGGAGGTCTGTCCCGCCTGAGCACTGGATAGCATCCAGGGTGAGTTCTCTGATTGCCATGCCGCGCACCCTCTCGGGGCTCTGGCACATGAACCCGCGCACGTTGATGGAGCCTGGCAGTGACTTGAGCCACACCACCACCCATTTGACAGTGCAGTCACAGCGCCACGGGTTGTTCCGAACGGTGAGCTGTCTGAGGCTGATGAGGCCGTCAAAGACCCCCTGTGTCAGTGTCTGCAACTGGTTATTGGATATATCCAGTCTTTCGAGCCTCTGAAGGTCGGAGAAGGCCATCACTGGAATATGGTCCATCTGATTATCCTGCAGGCTGAGCTTGACCAGGGACTGGGTCGGGAGGAGGGGTGGGGGGAACGTCAGAGAGTTACGAGCCAGCGCCAGCTCCCGGAGGGTGGACAGCTCCTGGAACGTCCCCGGGGCCACGCCCTCGTCCGTCAACAAGTTCCCATCCAGCAATAGGCGTTGGAGCCGCGTCACGTTCTGAAATGCTTCCTCAGCAATGATGGCGATGCGGTTCTCGTCCAATCGCAGCTCCTTGAGGTCCTCCGGAAGACCAATGGGGACACTGCTCAGGTGGTTCTTGGTGAGGAAGAGCAGCTTGAGGCTGACGGCCTCCCGGAACGCCCCCTCCTCCACCCCCACGGTAGAGATGGAGTTATCATCCAGGTGGAGCTCCTCTAGGCGGGGAAGCTGGGCCAAGGCAGCCCTGGAGATGGTCTGGATGTTGTTCTCCTGCAGGTGGAGCACCCGGATGTTCTTGGGCAGGTTGAGAGGAAACTCATCCAGCTGGTTGCCGTAGAGAAACACCGTCTCCACGGAGGCCACATTGTGTAGTTCCCATGGGAACCCAGCATTGTTGATCTGGTTGTTGTGGAGGTAGAGGATCTTGTAGCCCTCTGTCACCCCCAGAGGTACCGATGTCAGGCTCCGCTCGTTGCAGTAAACAAATGTTTTGTCGCAGCGGCACTCCTCCGGGCACGAGGCTGCGGGGCGGCTGAAGTGCAAGTTGAGGCTCAGGAGGACTGTCAACCAGAAACGCAGAAATGAACCCCAATTTTTATTCCACAGCCTGACCTGAAACTCCATAGTGGAAAAACAGAAGGAGGGGAACGGCCTCAAAAAGCAACACACAATAAAATGTATTAAAAAGGGAAAAGGATTGAAGGCGATGAAGTAAATCCCCTAAAATAGTCAACAAAAACGAAAGTCCTCTAAAATAGTTTGATAATGCTCAGTTCACTTCTTCGCGGGGTGGTAGAACAGGAAGCCATAGGGTTAGGCTTAATCCCCCTGTAATTGGTTAGTCCTCAGCTTTAAGAGGAAAGAGTGTCACATTAGGAAGAGCAGGTCCTCTGACTGAAGCTGACTCTGACTCCATCCATGCTGATATATTAGACCATGGCAGGGCTCCACAATCTCAGCTCCTCCTCAAAGCACAGGGCCAAGCCTGGGCCAATTTAATGCCAAGTCGCAGCTGAGAGCTACCGTGTCCGGGGCCTCCTTCTCTCCTCTCCTCGCCACACGCCCGTCAACGTCACACACTGCTGGTCCCCGCCCGGGGCAGCGTCCAGGTGGTGTGACATTTGGATCCAGAGACCTGTTCCACAAGACAAAAGAAAGGTGAGATAAATGGGGGGTGGGGGGGGGGATGGGTTCGGGTCAGGGGTGGTCTGTTTCGCCCCATGAGAAAAAAAGAGCTGTCTATAACTCACGTGCACACAAAGGCTGAAAAAATGACTCTGTTTCACATACATATTCAGACCCATAAACACATAGATCATAGACACACACTCTCACACACACTCTTTCTCACACACACAATCATACTTAACCCGCACACAGATCCACACACACTGACACCTTTGAAATTTATGCACAGGCTATTTCTTTCAAAATTTCAAACCATCTGATAAAAATGCAGGAGCGCTCTAGCACATCCGGTTTAGCAGACATAAAGGGGCTTTCATTCCTTCCTCTCAGTCATAGAGGAGAGAATATAATAGCTGCTAGAACAGCATGGACATTCTGCGCTTTCTACAACAACAAGTCAATGCCTCAGTGCTGAACTACACACTAATACACACATTGCAATTATTTTTAACTGTCTGAAACATAAATTAGACATAACGGAGACATAAAATGAGAAAAAGCAACAGAAAGGAGATAAAAATACTGCCCGAAAGCAAAAAATACTGCCTGAAAGACTTATTGGGCAGCCCTTTGACTTGTGTGAAAATAGTCTCTTCTTTTTCTTTGCCTTTGTTAGAGCAGACAGTGCTTTGAAGTTAGAGCTGATGAACACATTGTGCTTACAGTAGACAGAGAGAGGTGTTGTTTTGCCTCTTAAGGTGCACCATGCACATTACATAAGTAGGCCAGACAAACCACCAACCATCTCCAGCACATATACATGATATAAGGCACCGCAAAAATGAAATGAAAGGGGAGTGTGGGGGATGTATAGTGGGACTTCATACCAATCCCAGAGTGACAAACACAGCCTGTCAAATGGAATGGGATTGGAAAATAAGTTAGCTCCTCCACCTGCGATAAATGATCGATACTGGACTATTTCTCAAAATGGTTTAGAGGTTTAGCGTGGGCACAAGGCCACCCAGTTACAGTAAGGCCTCAGCTCCCCACATCCCAGTATTTGAGTTGCCCATCACACATGTTCTATCCAGAAGATTGAAAGATACTGCTTGTATCTTTTAACTTAACAGGAGCACTGCACATGTCAATGCTCAAGAGGCCCATACATTTAATAAATAATGGGTTTGATGGTCTGAATTGTATAGAGGTCATATAAGGATAGGAGGTATGGGCATAGGGGGAGATTAAGGTTATCTGCAATTATAGGTTGCTCTGTAGCCTGATGAGTGGTGAGATGTGGCACCACTGCTACTTATAAGGATGACACAAAACAATATGAAATACATCTGTGATCTACTTTTCTAAATTGAAAAGAGCTACATTTAATAGAATAAGCTTCAGGGGAAATAAGGAGATACCACAAGCTGCAATAAATGTGCTGCCACAGCAAAAAAATCTCAAATGATTATAGCTGCATAAATAAAGACTGTGGACATTGGAATGAATTGTGGAGTAAAAATACATCTAAGCAAGGCTAAACAAAATGATCCTATGGACACAATAAAGTTGCCCTTGCATGTATCCAAATCCAAAAACGACATGGACAGAGAGCAAGGTGTATGTGTGAAAAGATAAAATAACGTTTTTCGGTTGAGGCCAGGTTCAATCCGATTAGGACTGGATTAAACGACAGAAACGCAATTAAAAGTTTTTTAAAAGGATAGGCTATTTAAAAGGCGATAAGAAGCGGATCAGGTGTAGGCTACTTCAAAGGCAGCCCAGCGAGTGGTGTTCAATTGAATGAATTATTACAAAAGGGATTGAGAGCCGTGCTGAGCATTGAGATTGCAAATGCAAACGGAGGCTTTGCTTTTCTCTGAAGAAAAACAAAAATCTAAAGCAATGCGCTTTGTAGCTAAGCATTGATCTTTGACATCTAATAATGGATTGATAAATAAACGATAGAAAACGAACTGAGAATTTACAAATTGACCACATTTCCTTTAGAGATAGCAGAGGGTTGTGAGGAGAATATAATATATTAGGCAGCAGTTTGGCTGGGAATAAAATTAGCACCATAGCTCTTAACAATGGCAGTGCATCTATGTATATATATCCATAATAAATCTCATCTAGTTCAATCTACTCATACAGCCTAGAACTCTATATAAACTATTTAAATAAGTTGTGGTATAGTTGTTTATATAGCCTTTATGCTGCTATTAAACATTTGGGCTACTGTAGCCTACCTTAGACGAGGCTTTATCCATATTCATTGTATGCCCCTTTACCATGTTCAACTCTTTTCTTTATCCTTCATGCAATCCTAGAATATGACCGTGCGCAATGATCCAGCGCCATTCGGTATTGTTTGTGCGAATCGCTTCCAAGCGCCATGCCACCCGTGGGTCTACCGGACAGCATGCTGCCTGAGTCGGGGAACAATCTTCTGCTCTGTCCGCACTTTTCTGCAATTCCGGGGCATGCAGCTCAACCTATGACTACACTCAGCTCAGGCCGCCTCAAAACCTTGGGCAATGCATTCGAGCGGGAGAGTGGGACTATATGGACCAGAGGCAGCACCGACTTCTCTCGAAACAGTGAACACGCACTTGCCAAGGTATCCGGGTTGTTTTGGGGACGATAAACTTGCCTTCTATGCTCGGAATCCCAGAGAGATGTTTGCTAAAATGAATTCCGTTGATAGTGATGTGTGTGCAGTGCACCGCTCAACTCTGTCTTGCGCTCTCTCTCTCTCGCTCTCTTCTCTCCCTCTCCCATCGTCGCTCAGGTCCCTCCTACCCTACCCTTCCCTGAATAAAGAATGCGTCTCCCGGTGCAGCTCGGAGAGAGATGGCTAGGAGCCACGTACTGCTCCTCCCAACACTGCTGCCCTCATACTTTCTCTGTTATCAGGGAATTTCAACTTTCTTGTTTTTCTGGAGAACTTTATATTCAGCCTACGCATTTGTCACTATATAGTTTTCCTATACACAATAGTTTACTAGCAATGGTCCAAAACGCAACGACTAGACTGACCTGGATAAAGTAGCCTACATTTCCATGCTCACTTCACATTTTTATTCGGTTTTCAGGACGGCAGACCTCTATGCTTAATTCTGTCTACATTTACAGTCAAAAGTTTGGACACACCTACTCATTCGAGGGTTTTTCTTTATTTTGCCTATGTTCTACATTGTACATTAATAGTGAAGACATCAAAACTATGAAATAACAAATATGGAATCATGTAGTAACCAAAATAGTGTTAATTAAATCAACATACATTTTAGATTTTAGATTCTTCAAAGTAGCCACCCTTTGCCTTGATGACAGCTTTGCACACCCTTTCATGCTCATTTTAAAGTTATCAAGTGTTGCCTACAGTTTGCATTCATATATTTTTTTTTATTGAAAGTGAATTATGCTGGTAAACACATTCTAAACCGCTCTGGTGACACTTTTTGCCTCATCTCCATTCATCCACATGGCTGTTGGATGCCCAAAAACCTATTCAAGTCAATAAATGCATTTATAAAATGTTAAAAAACAATGTATTATTTGGGAAAAGGGAAAGTGTAGGGCAAGTCATTTTGTAAGAGGACATTATGAAAAAATTTAAATGGACCGGGTGTCCATTTGATTAATTGTTCAGCACTCTTATGGCTTGGGAGAAGGAGCCTTTTGGTCCTAGACTTGGCGCCCTGGTACCACTTTCTGTGCAGTAACAGAGAGAACAGTCTATGACTACGACAATCTTTTTTGTACATTTTGAAGTATTGATTCTTTAAATATGAAATGTTTAAACTTGTTTTATTTCTTAAGCTATTATTCAAAATGAACTAGTGTCAGTGTTGATTAATCACTAATCACAACCCTGCAATAAAAGGGGTTCTGTCGCTGTGTTGTTTTCTCAAATTAACATTTTATTTTTGTCTAGCTGTAAGATGTCCAATCGTTTTATTTGATTTTTACGCTCTCTCAGTATATATATATAAAAAAATCTAAACTCTTACTGACAGTTGTGGCTGCTTTACTTGATGTATTGTTGTCTCTACCTTCTTGCACTTCGTGCTGTTGTCTGTGCCCAATAATATTTGTACCATGTTTTGTGCTGTTGTGTTGCTGCCATGCTATGTTGTTACTGGCCTATGGACACCCGTCAGCTGAGGCAGAGAATAGCTAAACTCACACATTTACATGTAGAGAATTTACATGTTCTTAATGTAAAATGATACCAGTAGACAATGTATGTAAGGCAAACCTTACACCAGATTTTGTACATGCATTTAAAGTGCTGACATATACAATCGTTTAGTGCAAATCCAACCTTGTAATTTAGTTTGAAAATAAAAAATGAGGTTAATTTTATTTGATTTCAATAATATTTGCAATGTTGCTTGCAAAAAGGTTGCAGTTGTTCCCATAGGTAGACAGTATATAGTTTCTCTATGTGTCACTGACCTTGGATAAGCTAGCACAACTAACCTTCCAGGTCAATAATATGCTGTTTTTATTTAAAAAAATGTTGGCTTTAGAATTGTGAGAGAAATTGAACTAGCTAGTAGCTAGCTGGTTATACCTAGCAGCATACAAAGTTAGCAGACATTTCTGAAAACAAACCTCTTTGCGGCTAGCTACTTCTTGTCCCTCATGCTAGCCTTACAGCCAAATATCACTTCTGAAATGTAAAAAATAAAAAATAAAAAATATTGATATGGCCACTTCTCTGCCCTTGCTGCAGATTTAGCTAGTCTCGAAATAGCAGAGAAATGCCATGAAAACCAGAATGCTGCTGTGTTTTGTCACCAGTGCTTGCTGACATTTTTAGTCCTAACGCAATGTTGCGCCTACGGCACTAATGCGATGTGCACCTTTGGAGCGCCGCCCAAGCAAGAAAAGTCAACTCGAAGCCAGCAGATGGCGATTCCATTGGTTTTCTGTATTATCGACTCTCCATGAGACAATTTTGTGAGATTCATTCTGCCTTTCATGTTTCATTTTGTCAGCAACATCCCAAAGATGGACTGCTTTGCCATGTCCTGTCCACAAAATGTTATTTATCCATAAATCACACAACTGTACACAGCATGAATTATATATTAGACATGAAGAATGCAGGGGAAAATAGACAATTTTAATTTGCATGTTTTGCAGCATAATTCCAGTGGATGGAAATTGCCATGGAGTTGTAAAATATTTCTCTAAAGTCAAGAAAAGTTTTTACAGTTGTTTGATATAATGTTTAATGTATGTTTGTGTATGCCAGTGTTAATACCAGTTTACTTTTAGCTACTTTTGAGCTACCATGCCCATCTGTGTGTATTAAGGCGTGGATCAGCTTTAATATTGCAAATAGATTTTGGCCTCTATCAATGTCATTGTCTGCATCATTTCCAATCCCCCATATATATATATATATATTTAAAATAATATATATATATATATACACACTACCGTGTACTGCTCCCTTAATAGAACAGCGCAAACTGGCCTAACCAGAATAGAAAGAGGAGTGGGAGACCATGGTGCACAGCTGAGCAAGAGGACAAGTACATTAGAGTGACTAGTTTGAGAAACAGATGCCACACAAGTCCTCAACTGGCAGCTTCATTAAATAGTACCCGCAAAACACCAGTCTCAACGTCAACAGTGAAAAGGCGACTCCGGGATGCTGGCCTTCTAGGCAGAGTTCCTCTGTCCAGTGTCTGTGTTCTTTTGCCCATCTTAATCTTTTCTTTTTATTGGCCAGTCTGAGAAGGTTTTTTCTTTGCAAGTCTGTCTAGAAGGCCAGCATACAGGAGTCGCCTCTTCACTGTTGACGTTGAGACTGGTGGTTTGCGGGTACTTTTTAATGAAGCTGCCAGTTGAGGACTTGTGAGGCGTCTGTTTCTCAAACTAGACACTCTAATGTACTTGTCTTCTTGCTCAGTTGTGCTCCGGGCCCTCCCACTCCTCTCTCTATTCTGGATAGAGCCAGTTTGCGCCTTTCTGTGAAGGGAGTAGTACACAGCGTTGTACGAGATCTTCAGTTTCTTGGCAATTTCTCGCATGGAATAGCCTTCATTTCTCAAGAAAGTTATTTGTTTCTGGCCATTTTGATTCTGTAATCGAACCCACAAATGCTGATGCTCCAGATACTCAACTAATCAAAAGTAGGCCAGTTTTATTGCTTCTTTAATCAGCCCAAATGTTTTCAGCTGTGCTAACATAATTGCAAAATGGTTTCATAATGATCAATTTGCCTTTAAAATTGATAAACATGGATTAGCGAACACAACGTGCCATTTGAACACAGGAGTGATGTTTGCTGATAATGGGCCTCTGTACGCCTATGTAGATATTTCATGAAAAATCAGCCGTTTCCAGCTACAACAGTCATTTACAACATTAACAATGTCTGATCAATTTGATGTTATGTTAAGGGACAAAATATAGCATTTCTTTCAAAAACAAGGTCATTTCTAAGTGGCCCCAAACTTTTGAACAGTAGTGTATGTATTTATATTTGTTCCTCTAACCCTACCATCCCTACCCTAATTGGAGTAAACTAATGGACAACATCATTTACAGTAGGTTTCTACTTCAATCTTATATATACTATATACATTTTATGGACACAGTATATTTTACATTAGTTAACTTATGTTTGTTTTTAGTCCTTCAGCTATCCTCAACCCCTCCCATCTATCTCTGAAGACCATTCAGTTGTGATTTATATTTGCCATATATTTTTCACTGTGCTGTGATGTTTCACAAAAGTTTTGAATCTTTCTATTCTCATAGGTTTTCCAGATTATAAATGAAAGATAAACATTTTTGCTAAGAGTATTATTAGAGTATATTATTGATTGATTGACTTTTTAGATCACCCAGCAGTGCTATTTGCAGAGTTTGAATGTTGCAATTCTTCAGCCATTCCTGAACCTGCGACCAAAAACAAGCTACACATGGACAGTAGCAAAACAAATGATCTAATGATTCTGTCTCTTTTAAGCAACATCTGCAGAGTTGGGATGGTTGTATATGTTATATATGGGGGATATATATATATATTTTTGTTATTGGTTGCAAGAGTTTTGTATGATGACTTAAATTTAAAAACTTGAAGTTTTGAATCCGGAGTCATTTTGTGTGTCAGTTCATAAGCCACGGAATAGGTACATCGTAAATCTCTTCCCAACTATTTTGCAATCTGTATGGCACAGCTGTCAATTTTTGGTCCTTAATTAAACTGGCAAACTTTTTTATTCATCACAATTTTCTTTAACCAATTTTGGTATTTTTTGCAGAGCTGACAGTGTCACGAATACCACCGAAGGTGGCTCCCCTTCCTGCTCGGGTGGTGCTCGGCGGTCGTTGTCGCCGGTCTACTAGCTGCCACTGATCCCTTTTTCCTTTTAGTTTGTTTTTGTTTAATTGTTTTCACCTGTTCCTTGTTGGGGTTTTGGGATGGGTGTTATTTAAGTTTGTTTAGCCCGCTGGTGTTTGTGCGGGCTTGTTTTTATTGTTACGTTTGTGGTTATCGTTGTCTTTTGGGTTTTCGCTGCCCGGGTTTTGTAACTAAGGTTTTGGGTTTGTTTTGCATCTGTGTTTAGGGCTTCACCCATGTTTGGACCTGTTACTTTGTAGAGGACATTAAAGCGTTTTTCCCCATTTACTTTTGCTCTCTGCGTCTGACTCCACACCCATCACTCACCCACCGTTACAGACAGATTAGTTTCTTACTTTCTCCCCCTTACACTTACCTCTTCCATTTTTGCTACAATTCGTTTTTTGTCATTTTGGATAGAGCAGACATTTCAATATATTTTTGTTAGCTGCATGTGCAACATAACTCCTCCAGTCCTATTTATGATATAGTTTACAAAAGATTATACCGTAATCTTATATTTGACCATAATATTTGAAGTAATGTTTGTTCTGTCTTTTCTGGAGGAATAAACTGAAATTGCAAGCAACTTTCTAAAAATAACATTGTTTTGGGGATTATTTCATTTCCAAATATCCGAAAGTGAGAGGTTGTAATCTGAATAAAGAAAAAAATGGCAATTCTTGAACACGGGGTGATCCATTCTTGCTAAACTGCTAGAGAACCAGTTTGGATTTTACTATAGCTTTTGTATGACTGAAGCCTTTACTGAGAGTTCTAATGCATTAACCTCTTAACCTTTCTGATCTCCCCATCCCGGATCCGGGTTCGTGAATACAGACTCAAGCTCATTACCATAACGCAACGTTAACTATTCATGAAAATCGCAAATGAAATGAAATAAATATGCTAGCTCTCAAGCTTAGCCTTTTGTTAACAACACTGTCATCTCAGATTTTCAAAATATGCTTCTCAACCATTGCAAAACAATCATTTGTGTAACAGTATTGATGGCTAACGTAGCATTTAGCATTAGCATTCAGCTGGCAACATTTACACAAAAAAACAGAAAAGCATTCAAAAAAATCATTTACCTTTGAAGAACTTCAGATGTTTTCATTGAGGAGACTCTCAGATAGCAAATGTTCAGTTTTTCCTGAAAGATTATTTGTTTAGGACAAATCGCTCCGTTTTCTGCGTCACGTTTAGCTATGAAAAAACCCCTGTATCCAGGATTGTGTAAATCTATCAGCAAGCTCATTAGCATAACACAACGTTAACTATTTATGAAAATCGCAAATGAAATGAAATAAATATGCCATCTCTCAAGCTTAGCCTTTTGTAAACAACACTGTCATCTCAGATTTTCAAAATATGCTTCTCAACCATAGGAAAACAATCATTTGTGTAAAAGTAGCTAGCTAGAGTTAGCATTTCGCGTTAGCATTTAGCGTTAGCATTAGCGTTAGCATCCAGCACGCAACATTAACAAAAACATAAAAGCCTTCAAATAAAATCATTTACCTTTGAAGAACTTCTGATGTTTTCAATGAGGATACTCTCAGTTAGATAGCAGATGCTCAGTTTTTCCAAAAAGATTCCTTGTGTATTAGAAATAGCTCCGTTTTATACATCACATTTGGCTACCAAAAAAAATCCATAAATTCAGTCCTCAAAACGCAAACTTTTTTCCAAATTAACTCCATAATATCGACTGAAAACATGGCAAACGTTGTTTAGAATCAATCCTCAAGGTGTTTTTCACATATCTCTTCATTGATACATCGTTCTTGGAAACATGCTTTCTCTCCTGAATCCCAGGAGAAAATGCCTGCACCTGAAGATTACGCACAAATTTAGACAAAGGACACCGGGCGGACCTCTGGAAAATGTAGTCTCTTATGGCCAATCTTCCAATGATATGCCTACAAATACGTCACAATGCTGCTAAGACCTTGGGCGAACGACAGAAAGTGTAGGCTCATTCCTTGCGCAATCACAGCCATATAAGGAGAGAATGGAAAACAGAGCTTCAGAAATTCTGCTAATTCCTGGGTGATGCATCATCTTGGTTTCGCCTGTAGAATGAGTTCTGGGGCACTTACAGACAAAATCTTTGCAGATTCTGAAACTTCAGAGTGTTTTCTTTCCAAAACTGTCAAGAATATGCATAGTCGAGCATCTTTTCGTGACAAAATATCGCGCTTAAAACGGGAACATTTTTTATCCAAAAATGAAATAGCGCCCCTAGAGCTCTAAGAGGTTAATAGTTAAGAATTTCTTCCTTCCGAATTCATATAAATAGGCCTGTTTAATTTGTGTGGATTTGATGAGTAGGATTTATTGTTGCAGTGTGGTGGTCCAATCATTATTACTTTCAAAGTTGAATTTTTGACAGATCGTAATTTCAATTTCCAATGCAAGACAAGTACCCTTCACAGGGAGAAAACAAGTAAAACATCTCTAATCTGGGGAAATCTCCTAAACCTAAAGTATTTCCATTCCTCTTGGCAGCTTTTAGTTCTTGAAGACAGATGGAGGAGGTCCAGTGAACCCCCCCACACATCCTTTTATTGTTCTTTATAGGCTAATCATCATTGACTAACTGAACCTGCTAGACCTGCTGATATTGTGTTTCAATTCTGTTTAACTTTGATACTTTCATTTCCTGTCACTTTGTGTACCAGATTGTGACCCTTACACAGGTACTAATATCAAGCTGCGTGTCCACAGAACCTAACCGCAAACGTCCTGATATTCGACTGAAGGTTTCTGTTCCATTTGAAATGCAGAAGATTTAAGACAAACAATGCAGCAGATGGAGAATATTTACCATAATAGGCAGAGAAACTAACTTTGTGACAAAACGTCATCCCCCTCAGGTCTCCTCCTTCATCTTTACACACTCCTCTCAGGAATTGTCTTCCATACCACTGTGCATCTCTCAGTGACAGAATAGCATAGAGCCTAACTGGGTTGTGGGTCATGTTGACCACACGTTATAATCTCAACACGCCGGACACTGTTTCTAAGCTTACAGTTGATGAATTACATTTTTCCTTCATCATTTTTATGCATGTCAATTATAAATCTACCATTGTTACATTTTTACGGCACAACTCCCACCAAAGAAAAAGCCCCATTTTCAACAGTCAACCGCCATATCAGTTGTTGACTGTGTTTCCGTCGATGTACTGCAGGTGTTATATAGGCACTCCATTAAATGAAATAAAGAGAAACCTGTAAAGCTTACAGTTCCTTTTAAGAGAATAAAGCTGCTTGTCAAACTGTTGGGCGGGAGGAAGGAGGAGGCAGGGCTCAAACAACCTGGTAGTCAATTCATCAGGAGCTCAGCTCTCACATGGACATGATGTGAATTATGGGGGAGTATAAATGGTAGCCGTAGACCCTTATTGAAGGCTTCCCTGTGATAATGTCACACCGGAGAAACAGACTGACTGATAACAAGCTGGTCCCTGTAGTAGCCTACTGCAGAGAGAGGGGAAAGAGAGAGGGCAGAAAGGGAGGGAGAGTGTGGGTAGACAGACAGACAGAGGGAGAGAGAGAGAGAGAGAGAGAGAGAGAGAGTGAAACGGAACGACAGGGAGAGAAATATATATTCTCTAGAGATAGAGAATAAACAGATTGACAGAGAGAATGATATAGAAAGAAAGATGGAGAGAGAAAGAGTGATGCCAGGAACAGGTCTTTGGGTCACGCAAAGGATGGGCCTTATCCCACCTCCAATCCCTCCGGATTTCTTTCTGTTTGAAGTCACATCTGGGGTGAATTTCCCCTCCTGAGCTGAATGGAGAGGAAGTCTTAGTCTAGCTGTTCATAGCCTGGATGTGGATTTGAGCTAGCGCGTACCTCCCAGGCTATAGCTCTCTCTCTGAGTCTCTGCCTGCCTGCTGTTGTCCAGACCTCACCTCTCAGTATGTCTGCATGATGGACACATAGCTGGCTACTACTGCCTGAATGATCTTCTGACATCATATGGCTCAGCTCTCATAGGGCCAGGAGTTGTTCCTGTCTTTGTGCAACAAGTTCTCACAGCAGAATTAAACGTTCAGCCACATTCTCCAAATGTCGAATTTTGAAGTGTTTTTGACACCCTGTGTTGACTTCTGCTGCTTTGTATCATTCCATTTCTACAAAGGTCAACTTTTTAAGATAAAGGTTAAGTTTAGCCACTCCTTCCGAATGGTTAACGTAAGGGTTACGGTTTGGGATAGGGTTAAAAGAAATGTGTCCACGACTGGGATTGAAAACGCAACCTTCTGATCCTCATCCATGGGATTCCAACTGTCCTGCATCCCCTTAGTGCCCTATCAAAACCCAAGCCTACTTGATAGGAATCGCACTCACTATTTCCCCTAGTATAATTTCGACATCAACCTTGAACAATCTCCCTGCTTTGTGATCTGACCACAAAAAAAACTCTGGACCCAAAAAGCCAGTTGCCCTGGCATGGTCAAATAAGATAGGCTATAGTCTGGAAATAGAACGTATCTTTGACAAATAGTGTTTGTTTTTGGATTGCCTTACCTGTCCAAAGATTTATTCACTAATTCCCAAGCCAGAGTTTACCTCTATATCAATACATTTCCCCATTAGACCTGTGTTCAAACTATTTCAATGATTTTATTTACTTTCACTTCACATAGATTTCAAAGTGAGTATTTGGATATATATAAAACAAATTACATTACTTCAATATTGCAATGTATTTGGAAATACCCTATGAAAGTATTTAAAGGTATTTGAAAACATGCAGACAGGTATATTTGAATGTCCAAATATTCAAATATTTAAACACTCCCATGCATTTAGAAACAAGTACAAGTCAAAAAGTAGGCTATTTATAGGAAATTATTTGGAAATGCATTCAAATACTTAAAATAAAAATTATTGATTTGGCACCACATCATTTGAAAATATTTAATAGACAAATACTTAAATACTCATGTATTTGAACCCAGGTCTGTTCTCCATATTTAGATTTCAATGTGTTTGCATTCTCGTGATGAGTTCATTCATTATTGCATTGACTCCTAATTAGAGGAGGGTGGAGAAAGACCCTGCGACATCAATTAAACTAGTGATTTCATTTGTATGGCCAAAATCACTGCTTGCTTATCTCCCGAGAGTATCCCCAGAGGATGTCTGTAGCATGGAGTGTGTGCGTGTGTGTGCATGCGTGTGCACGTGTGTCTGTGTGCACATCCTAATTACAGTTCTAGTCTTCTGTGTCTTGGGTTTTCTACTCAGCATGACCCAGTAACAGTGGATTAGTTGCCCGATTTTTAATGTGCTAATTCGCTTGCGTAGGGTTGTAACTGTTCTAAGACTGATTGAAAAGATAAAGTACATTTCTCAGGATACAGTATGGGGGCTGCATTGTGGGGCTTCTTATTGTTCTTCGCAATCTAAATCTTCCCTCCAACAATACAGGACTTTGGGTAGCCCTCTCCTGCAGTCAAATTACCTAATGCCCTCATGGGTGGAATATTATTAATATTTGTCATAATTTCATAATGAATTAACAATTTAAATGAAGTCGCTGAAAGTCCAGTATTTCGTTATGTATATAAAGTGTAATATTGGGATGCAAATTCTTTTTTGCAGATTACATATTTTATTTTGATTAGAACAGTGGTGATTTCAGTATTTACATCTTGGTGGTGAAAATAATGTATAATAATAATAATAATTAAAAAATGTATGCATTCCAGCAAAGCCACTACACAACACTTAACAATACATGAATTGCACTGTAACGGTGACAAACGGTGACCACAAACTGTTAGGGCCTACATAAAGCTGTCCCAACACTTTCCCACTGCTACACCTGGCTGGCAGCGAAACAGTTCATTCCGCCTCATTTACTACCTTTTTAAAAAAATATAGCTGATATGGCTGACTTGTTGAAACAAATGTGATTTCTACTGACAATTGACATGAGGGGACGATGAGCGGATAAGGGGCAATCCATAGTTTTGATTAAGACATTAATGAGCGAGCTAAGACGGACGTTGTCAAATAACTATTTTGAAATGTACAGTGACAGTATTCTCCCTGTACACCAAGTCAGAACCGTAGGATAAATAACAGGGTCATATGAGCAGACAATGAAAGCTCTTACAATATTCGATGATTACATTTCTCTAAAACAGGCTATAGGCTACATGTGCACGTGCACCACCAAGTCAGAGCAGTAGAAAAAATTAAGAGCGGTAAAATGGACCAAATTATTAGCGTGAGGCATGTGGTCTACTAACATCTTACTACCCAACATATTACTTTCTTAGCTGCAGTACACGTATCTCCCTGGCATATTACATCATTTAGGCAGCAGCATACAATACATTTTTGAACTTACCTTGTGCTGTGCTCACTTCCTTCCAAACCACTCATTGTTGAATTTGCGATTTCAAATTGTTGTGTAATGTTTATGTCCAATGGCCGATGAGCACCAATACAATTTATCAATCATTTCTCTTCATATGACAAAGATTTGCTAGTGACTTGATTCAAAATGATGATTGCTAGCTAAGATTTTGAAAGTATGATGTTGACATGATCAGTCCAATCAAAGCTACTGTACATATAACGTGATTTGACACCATTTTATCTGTGGCCAATGACCTTGAGCCTTCTTGGATGGGCACTTCTAATGAATCGCTATGTCAGCACCCAAAGAGCTTGAATTTTTGAAGTCTCCCCTTAGACTTCGCGGTGACGTAGTTTCCCCATGAGTGACAGAACACTGAGCCATTCACGGCCAACGCTCTGTATTTTCTGCTGGCTTGCTGCACCACCACAGAAAGCACTGAGCTGGCTTACTCAAGAAAACACAAAAGAGATCATGTTTGTATGCGGCTTTATTAACTCAATGATATATATTTACATTGTTTGCAAACTGATATTTGAAACGTATTAATGCCAAAATAACAAGTAAAACAGGCCAGACTCCCCAACATTTATTTATTGTTTATTTATTAATTATTTTTTGCTAAAAATGTGGGGCATTGGATGAGAATATTTGTTTTAAATCTCATAGTGCAGGATTTTGATACAACACAAACGTAATCCACAGTATTTGTGAAATTAGGATAGTTATATTCTATACGTTTACCTCCCTAGAACTTGTTTAGTAGCTGCTATTTCCTAGATAAGTTAATGATATGTAATATCTAATTATTTGTTCGCGAGACCTTTACCGCCTTCTCCCAACTCCCTACTTAACAAGATTACCGAGATGTGCAAATAAAATATTTACCTTCATATAGCTTTCGCTAAGGCAATAGCCCTCACATACCAATCTGTACCATCTGGTCACTGTGGTTTTCACATTTACCATTTTCTACCCCTTAGCTTTCACTTACTGCCACAGTGAGAGTCTTCCCATTTGAAAATAGTATCGCAAACATCCTCAGGCGGTCTCCTATGGATCTCTAACATCAGAAGATTAGAAGCACTACACTACCCAGTTGCTGTTGAGACGAGGCTGGTGAATCACACAGCGCCTTCCGAACATGTGCTTCCCTCTTCCAGGTTTATATTAGGTAACACTTTTTGGGGGATTGTAGATTTTGGGATAGTAGATATCCTACAGACTAGCTACAGACAATCAGTAACATTTCAACTAACTATCTACTAACCTTAGCTCTAGCCCTAACCCTTATCCTAACCCTAAAATGAACCCTTCCCTAAAACGTATTCTAAACATAACCTCAGCTGCTTATCAGCAGATAGTGTGAATCCGGACTATCCAAATAAAGTGTGACCTTCTGTTATTATATTTCTGTATTAGTGTACTCTTTCCAGAGGGAAAGGGCAGAGTGAGAGATGGAGAGTAACTGAAGAGGAGTAGGGAGAGAAGGAGGGAATTATGTAAGATCTATCGATTAAAAGGATCCCCTTTCGTCCCTCATCCTTCACAGGGCTGCGGTGCCCCAAAAGATAACTCTTAACTCTCTTTCTCTCTACACCCACCTCTCTCTTTCTCTCATCTCCCATTTCTCATCTCTCACTCTCTTTCTCTCATCCCTCTCTCGCAGGTGGAACAGGGCCCAACCCTGGCGCCTGCCACCCTGTGCAGATTAATTGAAGCATAGCACTGTAAATTAATCACATATGGCTAATATCTCTCCTCTCAGCTTTGCAGGGAGCGGGCCAGAATCACCTCGCTCTATTCTTCCGGGAGTCAGTCAGCGGTGACTCTCAGGCCACTCAAAAAAAATGACAAAATAAATTAAAAATGGTATTGTAGCAAAGTTCAGTAGCTGGAGTCCCGCTATATAATTCAGGACTTCATTTTGTATTACTCGGGACCTCCGGTCCATTCTCTCTCTCGCCGTTCATAATGCAAAACTCCAGATTCATTTCCTTGTTCCAGGTAAGTAAAAAACAGTGTGGAAACCTGTCCGATTGCATTAAGATAAATTGAGTAATCATAGTTTTAGTTTCATTAGTTATTTTTAAGGGCCACTGCCCAAAACAACACTTTACTGAGGAAGTGGAAGACGGCTGGCCAACTGGTCACCATTAAGGGTTAATGGAAATCATGGTCTAATGTACTTCAACGAAGTGAAATATGTTCATGAAAGTGCAATAAGAGATGATCGAAGACTAAGCAACACAAGGAACGTTGCAATGCAGTGGCAGCAATGATAATACCATTAGTATGTTGTTACAGTTGTGTAGGGTTAAGGTAAACACAAAGCAACAACGTACTGATTTTCCTCTCAGATACTCAATGTAATCTTGTCAATGATACGGACTGTCAACTCTTTGGAGGTTTAAACTCTCTCCCTTTTTTTCTTCCAGTCATGGGTTTGATTTGTTGCTCCTAGATTAAATTGCAGAGATTTGCGATAGGACAATATTCCTATAACTAAGGTCTGATATCAACAGTCTTATAACTCATAAGAACATTGCTTTCATACAAAGTTCCAGTGCACTGTTGGTTCCCCTTATCGTCTGGCTGATCAACAGTATTCATTGACTTGCCAAAGGCCCTGATTGCATGGTTAGAAATTCATGTGGTAGATGTATTGGCTTTGATATGAATGTTATGTGGTTTTGCCCATGGGGGCAGTTCCATTAGTTAGATTTTCCATCTGTCTGAAGCAAGACTGAACTCTTTAGCTTTGTCACATTTCATTTTCTTTGCGAACTTAAAGCTGCAATATGTAACTTTTTGGACAACCAGACCAAATTCACATAGAACTTTGAGTTCTATATCGGTCATTCTCATTGAAAGCAAGTCTAAGAAGCGGGTGATTTGTTCTATGTTTTCGCTATTTCTATGCTTTCCGTTCTTCCGTTTTGTACACCAGCTTCAAACAGCTGGAAATACAATATTTTTTGTGTTTTAGATTATACAATGATTCTCTACACGTCTGCTTGTTTTGTCACAAACTGAAATTAGGCGAACTATTCGAATTTTAGCAAACAGGAAATTGTGGAGCAATTTCTGCATATTGACATTCGTCAAGGAATTTTTCACTTTCTAAACCGATGTTTCTAGTGTGTGCCTTGAAATGCCTTGATTTCCCTATTGAATCATATATTTAGGAGTACGATGCTAAGAAATTCATGCATCAATTCCATGTTCTTGTACACCAAAAGGAGCGGAGACTATGTTGTGTTATATTTAGATGCAGCAGCATCCTTGTTCTGCGTGGTGTATTTACTGCTAGTACTGTGTACTATTGTGATCTGTCAGAAAGAAAATAAACCCTGAGAACTTAGAACCCTGAGAACAGAATCAGATTTTGTTGTATGGACGTGCCATTCAACCCACGTGTTCTATGCAATGTTTCGCCACATACAGCAAGCAAGCCTGGTTCTGATTAAACACAATCTTGATGTGTGTAGTGCATATACTAAGCGCCATGTGCTCCCTGCTGTGCGTGTGCACACACTGCCCACACACACATTTGTCATGCCGAACTACTTGTCGAGACTGTTGTTGTGATTAATGTGGTGGTTTAGGGTGGCTTTAGCGTGATCACTGCACTGTCAAAGCAGTGTGTGTAATTTCGCTGTGCATGCCGCAGTTTTGCTGAACCACATTCACATTAACAGCAGGCACGAGGAAAACAAACTGAAAAAAGGGCAAAGACAAACTCATTTAAACCGCAGGTCGGTAGGTTTGCATCCGCGAAACGGTGAAGTGGTATTCCCACAAACAGTGAACCCCTTTGTTCTCCCCACGACCTTAGATCCGACACTTTTATTTGACATCGAGGTCTGTCCTGCCCAACAACTGTTGTTAAAGCATCTAAAGTCCCCTTAACACACGGATATGTCTGCAGTGTGAGATTATGACTGTAATAAAACAACCTTGGCTCTGTTTCCCTGAGAAATCGAAAACAATAGTCAACACGTGTGAGGCATGTCAAAAATTCCCCCGGCGTTAATCGAAACTGTTATGGCAGGTAGGAGTGTTGGGCCAGGAACCGAAAGGTTGCTGGATCGAATCAATCCCTGAATTGACAAGGTACAAATCTGTCGTTCTGCACTGAGCGAGGCAGTTAACCCACTGAAGACACATGTCAGTTGAATATATCCCCCTTTCCCCCAATTAGAGTGAGCAGGTATTTCTCATGAGTATCTGTTTTCTCCTGGGCGTCCAGTGACTGAGGTGAAAAGCCTGGGATTGGTAGTCAGAACAGGGGAATGCTCTAGATGTGCACATGGAAGTGTTTTAGAGATATTTTGTGGGGGAGGCAGTTTGCCAAAGAGATGTAGGATCAAACCATGTCCTCTTAAATGTATCTTTTGGAAGGAGAGTGTTAGCACATTCCTCTCTAGCTATCTGTGCATGTCTGGACTTTGTTGGGGGAACGGTAACTGTCGTGTGGCACAGGGGTTGTGTTAGAAAACCCACCTCAGGACTTGAGCGTTGGCTTCGGTCCAGTTCAACTGACTGGCTAACAAGAATAGCTTATAAATGGAGCCCTTTATACTGTCTGCACATACACACGCATGCAAGAATGTAACGCCCCATTCACATCCCAAATTTGCAGTCCGTTGCGTACAACATTGGATGTTAAAGCCAATTATATTATATGATTGTAGCCTCACGTTTTAATTCGGAAAAGTTTCTTGTGATGGTCATGACATTTGTTTGAGGTGTAGCTACACCATCTTCAACCTAGCCTAGCTTTTAATTAGTTAGCTATCATTAGCTGCTCTGTGTGAACTAGCTTGACTTGCTAGAAACTCAGAGAAAGAAGTTGAGGGAAAAGTAACTCAATTAAACCTGTTTTATTATCACCTGAAACATTGTTTCAGATGAGTGCTATCTCTGACAAGAGACAGGATCTCTTCCATCTTGCGTTATGAAACCCTATGCTCATCCGACCAGTAGAGGAACGAGATTACGTGAAAAGGAAGAATGGCCAACTGAATTGTGTCAGTTTGGGTATGGGTCATAAGCTCACAAACGCAGGCACGCATGCGTGCACACAGGTAATCACTCATTCACATGCACACGTACAGACACAGACACAGATGAGTGCTAAGACACACACTTGCACACACACACACACACACACACACACACACACACACACACCACTGTCTACAGGTGTCAGAGAAAGTAGTGCTTTCAACTCCCCAGCATTCATCAGAGCACTTCAGTAACACAGTCAGAAAGTCATTGTTATTACTCTTACAGAGAGGAATCCAAGTTGAACTATGCCAAGAATAGGGAGAGGTGGGGGGAGAGAGAGAGATCACAATGGTGATAGGGAGGAGGAGAGACCTGTCACTTATCTTGCTGGAGTTTTTTTTGGCTTCTACACTGATACAAGACAGGGTGAGGTAGAGCAAACAGGACCGCCACTGAGCATGCCCAGTTGAGCCTACTAATCTCACAACGCACTCCGACCTATCCGGCCCACTGACAGCATTTAATTACAAACAGCCTAGTGTCAGGCACACACACACCGAGTGTCAGGTAATTCCTTGCTCTCCCTCTCTCACACTTCCCCTTCCCAGGCAGCAATTACACCCTTTCGCTCTTGTCAATGCAGCAGCGTTTTTTTTCCTGCTCTGCGTAGCCAAACATCTACCCATACCCTCCCTCCCTCCTCTGTCACCCCCCCCCCCCCCCCCCCCCCAAGTAGAACAAAGGCCAACTGCTCCATTACTCACTTGTTCAGTTTAACTCAACAATGAGAGCCTATAGTATTGGCTCTGTTGAAGCTAACATAATACAGTAATTCTACACCGAGAAGTTGATAGATCTAGGATCAGGTTCCCTTTCACAAGTAGTTCATTGGTCTATTAAGGTTTAAAGCACATAATTGACCTTCTGTGTCGTGAGTTGATCAGTGTCTCTAGGCATGTTGATTGAGAATACGCTCTTTTGCGAAAAACGCCCTCGGGAAGACCATTAAATCATCTACTGGATTAGTATCAGGTGAACGGGAATTCATTTAACTGAGATCAATCAGCAGTGTTTTCTCTGGTTTCAGAGAAGATACATTCTGAATGCAAACAACACCTGTTTTCTTACCAGATAAAGAAGTTGTAAAAAAAAAAACTATAAAGCCTAGATTAATAAAAACATTTCCTGTCACTAGACAATCAGCTTTTAAAACAACACAACAATTAGTTTGATATAGCTGTCATTCAGCCGTTTACAGTAAATTGCATAGTAAAGTATGGCCTCAGTCGAGGATACACAGTAGGCCTATAGAATAGTGCCATAGGATAGGGCCTGATGAATGAAAATATACATTTCAACAGGGATCCTTTCTGTGGTCATTAAGGGATTTTATGAAAGCTACTTGTCACCTCCTTAATACTCACAGTACTTACAGGGGAAAAAAAGTCTGACTTGATTCTTCCCTAGCGTTGTTTACCGAGCCAGCCAGAGCCGATAAATACCAAAGAATAACTTCACCCTCAAACTCTCCCTCTTTACCCACAGCCAATTTCCTCCAATGGAGGCGATTCTTTTTGCTGGGCTTATTGGGGCGGATGCCACTCTGGCTTTTACACTGTGGAGTGAAAATGAGGGATTTCTAATGACTGTGCACTCTGATAGTCTTCCAACGGAACAGGGTCCAAGGCCGCTCACTCCGGAGCTCTAACTCAGCACAACTCAACAACAGCCACATAACTCTCCCTACTCTCCACCAGGCCATGGTAGAATACCGGAGAATGGAAGGAAAACCGAGCTGCTCGCAGTACTCTACGAGTGTTAGCAGATGGAGAGAGTTAATGCGAGTCTGTAACAGAAAAATACGTGGCGTACTCGGCCAAAACCCTAAAGCTTATTATATCTCATTATGGAGATTTCTGTTGTGACAGCAGGAGAATGTTCAGGTTGTTGATATGGCTTCTTCTTTTTTGGCTGTGAACATCTGCAGAGAAAAACTGTGGTGGTGTTGGATGCGTCGGAGAAGAAAAACATACTACCATGCATACTCCAGTGTACTGGTACATTTGTTCATGCTAACCTAAAGCACGAGTAATGAGCACTTAAATGTGTAGTGTCAAAAACGCTAATGATTTTAATTGATGGAGTAATTAGCGGTGTGTTTGTTGAATAACGTCCAAACCTCATAATCTGTTTCTTGTTCAAGGATTTAAAAAAGAACACCTTTGTCCTTAGTTAAGGGATAGATACTGTAAATGCTTTTTTGTTGTTGTATTTCCTTAGTTATAAGGGAAATGTCAACTATATTTGTTTTATATAGTATGTGGAGTTTCAGTCTAATTTGGATTCAGACGTCTCTCTGTGTAGTGTGTCTAGATTGCTTAACTCCTTTTATTGTTTATTAATCAAGTACATTAATGTAGAGGCAGCTACTGTATATCTACAGTAAAATGTTCCTATCATCCTAATACTTTTACAATTCTAGAGATTCTGTTTTTTATATACGGGAGTTAAAAAAATGACAAAGGGGGATGGTCAAATGCAAATGTTTCGATAATTTAATTGATTGATTCTTGAAGAATATCGATTAAAATGCCTTATACATTTATTCAACGGGCGTTTCAAGCTTCATCATTTTCTAATCTGGTTCCAGTGACAGGTTTGGTATTGTAGCCTATATAGACAGTAGACACTGGGGGACTATTTTCTCAGGGCCAACACTTCATCTCCTCTCCCTGAGTGAGCGTTTGCTCTGTGTAAAAGGAGAACACTTGACCCCTATTGTCTCCATGTATAGACATATTCCCCTGCGTAATGGGCTTTTACATATAGATGTCAAGACACACACACACACACACACACATACAAACACACACACACACACACACACACACACACACACACACACACACACACACACACACACACGTGCACATGTAGGCACATCAGCATGCACATACGCGGGAGCGCATCCACAAACCCAAGCCATATTACAGAGATGCGCACACACACACACAAAGTCACATTTCTTTTCATTGACGTACCACACCCAGGATGAGCATGTTTTAAAGGCAGTCTTTTCCATGGCATTTGACTTGCAACATTCAAGTGAAGCAAAACAAATTCCACTCATGAGTGCATTTGAAATAGCGCGGCACAAAACAGACGCGCCCAGGAATGTCATGTCGACCTGCAAAGACCTACCGATGAGAAATCTTGAATTGATACAGTCCTATGTTCTGAATATAGCTACAACAGAAGTAGTGTTGAAATTCACAGCCTATGTGGTTGTATGGAGATGAGAGAAGGGTTTAGTAGATCATGATGTGGCTTTACACAAAACTTTTTAATTTTTAATCCAGTAGGAATTCACCTTTTTTTGCTCTAAATGTTCTTAGTAAAAACTGCTTCTGTTTCTTGCCTTTTTGAATCGTTTTTTTTCCTTCAGTTTAGTGCACTTTTCCTGTAGGCTAGTGTCGGTCTGTATTTTTTCAGCAGTGCCACTGGACTTATTTTTCCCTCTGTCTGTCTTTCCTCTTGCTTCAATGGGCCATATGCTTCAACAACATGTGGGAGGCAGGGAGACATCTTGGGTGGAAAATTGATTCTAACTGGCTGATCCAGGGCATACGTGTAATGGTGGCCGAGACTGCCTCAGTCCCACAGTGCAATGTCACCACAAGCTATCAGCCTTAGTGCTCTGGGCTTTGATGCTGCTCAGTGTATATTCTGAGCCGGTAAGCCTATATGCCCCAGGAGACCAGGTCAACCAATGGGCCCACAGCCATCTCCTCTTCTTTGATATTGTTATGGAAAAGTGGCAACAGACAGATTTTTTTTAGGGGCTTGATGTTGCAACAGCTAGAGCTCAGCAGAAACAAAAAAGGGTGACTCTTCTAGCTACGCTGAGTGTGAAGGAGAAGTAACTGACCACCATTGTTTTAGTGCCAACACAAACTCACTCACTTCTTGGAATCTTTTAATGTGCCATAATAAATTGCAGTAGAAAGCAATTGCTGGGCGATATGCTGAGGGGTTTGAAATTGAATCCTGTATCATGTGGGGACGACGAGGCACCCTCAAAGAGAAACGCCGGGGTCCCTGGGGGATTCTGGGAAGGCCATCTGATCCCACCTCGAATGAGCTGAATTAATGGACACGATACAGATTTCAGAACTACAGGTCTCTGTACTGTCTGACTGAACATACACACAGACGTAGACACACACACACACACACACACACACACACACACACACACACACACACACACACACACACACACACACAGGGATAGATGAACCTTGACATGTGTAGTCTAACTACTTCATCACGCGATGCAGCAAAAAAAAAACTCCCAGCAACAAGAACATTCCAGCAAATGACAGCCCTGATCTGCTGTACCCTCCAAGAGAGATGCAAGTAAGCCCATTAAATATGTCTCTATAACTCTCACTGGCTAAAAATCACCCTGGTCAGCCCAAGGCTGAGACACTCCCTCTGATTGGTTGGCTGCAGTTTGTTTGAGTTTAAACGGTGGGTTGTTGCCGTGGCGTTGGAGCCCTGCTGTGTGGCAGTCAGCCCTGTTTGCTCTAACTCCAGGTGGCATTAGCGATATGCATTAGGAGCCCTCTGCCCTCATAATGGCAGAATAAAAGTGAGCCCCAGCGCTGTTGGGCTCAGATGTAACTGGATAAAGGCTGTCAGAGGCTTGTCTGCACCGCAAGTGGAAACGCAGACAGAATCTAATAAGGAGGTCCAACCCGCAGCGATTCAGACAAAATCAAAACAAAGGGGCTCTGAATATGGGCCCTTCTGGGCCTAAACCCGTGCCGCCTCTAGCCGGTGTGGGGCCCCTAAGAGCGATTTGGATTGGGAGCACCTTCTGCGAATAGGCCCCTTCTGCGTATAGGCCCCCTCTGCGTATTGGCCCCTCACTCTAAATCTGGACCCCCTCTGCATATAGCAGAGCACTGCTGACATGGGAGAACTGAGTGACTGACATAACAAATAGAAAACTGCTGATGCACCAGAGATTT
This sequence comes from Oncorhynchus mykiss, assembly GCF_013265735.2. Classification (NCBI taxonomy): domain Eukaryota; kingdom Metazoa; phylum Chordata; class Actinopteri; order Salmoniformes; family Salmonidae; genus Oncorhynchus; species Oncorhynchus mykiss. The sequence continues at coordinate 33,007,614 of NC_048572.1, forward strand.
TTGAAATTACACCTTGTGTATTCCACTTTTCCTGATTGAGTTCGTAAATAAATGGTTGTGGGCCCCCTAGTGGCCGCATTTTGTTTCATTGAGTCCAACTAGCCGATTCGGGATGGTAGCCTACTTTAGGAATATAGATAAACAAGACATTGACTGACTGTGGTTATCTGTATTCAGACAGAAGGATGTTTTTTCTTCTTCTCTTCTATCAGGGATAACATTATGGGAATAGAAACCACCAAAAAAGGATTGGGGAGGGGAGAGAGGCAGAGCTGGGTCAGCGTGAGGTATCTGATAGCTCTCTGTGTGTGTGTGTGTGTGGGCGTGCGTTCATGCGTGTGTTTCTTAAAAAAAAAAAATCTCAGTACAGACACTGGTCTAAAAGACCCATTCATCCTGAGTCATGTTTCACTAGGGCTGCAGTGTCAGGCTGAGAGAGAAAAATAACAGAGCCTAATATCCTCCATATGTCCTAGCTGCCCCATGCAGGAAAACAACATCCTGGTCCTGGCTGCCTCTCCTACTGCCTGATCAAAACAATACCTCTTCCTCTCATCGCTGCTCCTGTCCTGCTTACTGGTGTTGGATGGGAATAACTAGGAAAATATATGCGTAACCCTCCCCTGACATAGCGCCTCGTTTGATGTGGATTATTCAAACACATGCACTTTCTCTCCGTTCTCGGAGCAAAAACACATCTGACTCATTAAGTTTGAACAGCTCTGACAGAATATGAATGAGGCCAGCCAGTCAACCAGTTTTGTGGACCTGATTTTTAAGCCTGAGATAAGTTGGCTTGTCAAAAGCTTTCTCTCAGATGTTTAGCTGGAGGGCTGTCAATTTTTTTGACAATCAAAAATAAGGTGTGTCGTGGGATATGATAGTTTAGCCTTGCTTTGCTCCAGGCCAGGTCTGTGGGTCATGTGAAAATGTGAGTGGCTTGGCTGGCATTACTGGCTGCTGGAAGATAGGCAGGGAGAGGGGAGAGTACTTTCTCCCTCTGGCTGATAAAAGGCAGAGAGGTGATCACACTGCTGCCCAGGCCTACAGCCCTCTGTTGGGCTACTGCCAAAGCAATACACACACACACACACACACACACACACATATCACGGGCCACATGGATAAGAGATCTGCCTGCCAGGCTTGCACAAGGTCCACAAAGTTTATCTTGGATATGTGGTAATGTATTTGTTGACTAAACCTCAATGAATTCAGACTATATCCACAATGAATGATATGGAATGGAATGGAATAGATGTTGCAACAGCAACATGAATAATGACTGATGGTTTACTGTCTGATTGAGAGTGGAAGAGGCACTAAGGCATGAAGGGGGAGTCGGTGGGCAGTGGTCAGAGACGTGATGCCTGTTAAATGAGTCCACTGTGACGGTGGCTGGACAGAGGAGAAAATAGAGAGACTGTGAGTGAGAGCGAGAGAGAGCGAGAGCGAGAGAGACTGCGCGGGAAGCCTTGGCTGCTGGCAGCTCGGAGCTCCGGAGTGCTCTCTTGGCCGCCTTCTGAACGTTCCAAAACAAACAACAATGGCCCTTCCAGCCTTGCTGCTCACAGCCAATAAAATGACTCTCAGAAATCAGTCAGTCACAAACTACTTTGCTCTCTGGATATCCATGCTCCAGCCAAGAGAGGACGCACACGGCGCAGTTATCACGAGAAGGCTAAACCATTTTAAGTGATTCATCTGAAAGTGGGTTAGAATCAGATAAAATAATGTTTTTGTGTTATAGATCCATCTTTATTTTTTTTTTATAATCCTATCAATAAATTAAAATCATTGACGTCTAAATAAACAAAATTCATATTTTTTTAATCTGGTATTGGGCTCAATTTTGAAACAACCCAGTGGGCAAAAACTGGTGGAATCAAAGACGCTAATGCGTCTATGTCATTCCAAACAAAAAAAATGCAATGTAATGATATTAAATCAATGTGGATAACCGATTGGATTTGAAGAAAGTCATCAACATATGGGAGTTTTGTCTTTTTCTCACCCAACTTTGAACCTAAATCCAATGACACGTGACATTTTTTGTTCATTGAATTCACATTAATTGACAACTCAACCAAATGTAAATCAAAACTAGCTATTGAATTGATGTATGTGCCCAGGGGTAACTAATTAAATATGGCTGATGGTGAAAATGTAAATAATCAAACTGTTTGATATATCGTACTATGCTTATGCACTATTTTAGGATAATACTTTTTCAATTATTCAGACACACAACATTTGTATTTTATTTACATGAATCTGTCATCAAGTTCCAAGGAAAAGTTAGCTCACAAATTCGAGTACAGTATATTTTTTCCACATATAGACTTTTTAGGTCAATTACACATGATCCATTCCTTTAGCACTAATGACATTACCCGCTGGTATTTGGTTCTATTTTTCTATCGTCTGCGGGAGGCCATTTCTCTCTCCCCCTTTTTCTGATGCCCAGAAGAAGGTGAGTGTCGAAGGCAGTAGGTTATAACTCAGTACGGTTCCTTATGCCAGGCTCTCAGTTTGCCATGTATGCTCTGCTCTCCCTGGCCTCCCTACCCGCATTTCTGGGCTGTGCCCTGAGTCCAAGTTGCTGCTCTAGACAATGCTTGATTCATGACTGAGTTTCCCGACAGTCATATGACTCAAGACACTGATGGAGACTTAGGTCATGCACTACCGAGGCACCTGAAGCGAGGGTTGGTATGATGTATTCTATGTGGAGACCTGTAACTGTTCTTTGTAGTGGTATCAAACCTGCTGCCAAACCTGATGCTCCTATCACGTAGCAAGTAGCAATATGTTGTTCTGATGTCATAGTTACATCATGATTAAATAGTATGTGAATAGAGTTCTGGTTTCTGAAGAAATGTGTTATTTGAAGGGAGGGATAATACAATTGTACATGGTAGTATTATAAAAATATTGTTGGGTTTGATCAATAATTGTTCAATAATCAAACTGCAGTTTTGGCAAGGGCCTTATGAGTTCCTGCTTTTTCCACTGAAAATGAAAACGGTATGAGAACCCCCAGTGCAAACAGAGTGTGAAAAGAAGGTATCTAAAATCAAATCCTATCCTCTTTTTATCCTTTTTTGAATTCATTCACAACCAGAGCTCTTCCACGGTTGGGCTAATGCGTCTAAATGTTTTTCTTGATCATTTTGATTTTAACGTCAGAGTATACAACAGTCAGATCCTGTCAAATGCAACAGATAAAAGCCCATTAAATGAACAACACCTCTCACTGATAAGTAGCAGTGAATTATTGCTACGCCTCACCAAATATTTTATAATATTCATTTGGAAAGTGATTCAAAAATATTTAAACAAGACATCAAAAGTGTGTACCAGCTTTTACGATGTACCATTATCTTCACAATTTCCAGGCTACTCCTAAGAGCCTGTCTTTCTCAGCTTCCCAGAATAATACCCTACTTTATCAGGCTATAAAAATACCATAAGTCATTCTAGGTTTGCTCTGTCTGAACACATTACAATCTTTCTGAAACGTTTCACAAGGGAATGATCGTAGTAAACACTACACAAACAAGTTTCACTGGCCAAAAATACATAGCTCAAATTGTACAACAGTCAATTAACTGGATTTTTTTTCTCCAATGCCTTAAAAATGCATAGACTACTGTATCTAATAGCACCATTTACATTTTAGAAATAGCTTCCTTGTATTCAGATCAAGTTGCTCCCTTTCGGGAATACGTTCTTCCTTCGCTCAAACTCTACCTCTTTATGCAGACGCACTGATTGGTTTAATTATGATTGCACCGATTAAGTGTGTCTTCTCTGCTCTCCTAGCTATCTCAGCCTGAATCACAAAGATCCAGGGAGTTTGAGTTTGGAGCTTTGCTTTAAGTGCTGTGGGGTGTTGTTAGTCTCTCACGCTCTCTCTCTCTCTCTCTCTCACTTTCTCTCACATGTTGTCAGACACTCATTAGAAGAGGGGATCTTACCGTTTTTGAGGCAGCTGGTGGTCAAATCAGGGTCAGAGAGAGAGCGGCGACCTCCCGGAGTTACACACGCATCCCAGGACAGCTCCCGGACGGCAGGGTAGTGAGGGCTCGTTATCTTAAAAGAGCACAGTGTCTGTCGGGCAGCATGTTGCAAGCGGCAGACGTATGTCGGGAGGAAACTACAGGCACCAGTCAGAGAGGAGAGAAAGAGCTGAAAGAGAGAGAGACAGAGCAGGACGCCGGCAGTCGTTTCGCTTCCTCCTCTTGTGTGAGGAGTGTATGTAACTTAACCCCTGAGCAGCCTGAACCTTCACACACCGACACACACAACCAGTTCGAACCCGTCCAACAATGGTTGTCTTTTTTTGTTATGTTGTTTAACTCCTGAGAGTGGCGATGAGCTCACCGTGGTCTCGTGTTTCAGGGCTGGGGTGTCTTGGAGGAATGTGAGAGCAGGCTCACGGAGAGGCAGAGGCGATGGAGAGGTCAGAGGGCACCAGAGGGCACCTGGGGGAGTTATCAGGGGAATGATGGGGGGGAGTTCCAAGAGATTCACCGAGAAAAAAAAAAGAGGAATTAGGGACTGTTTGACATTTCTGAACTGGGCCCTGGAGAAAAATGGGGGAGGGCCATGTTTTTCCAATTTCAGTCAGGGGAAGGGTTTAGTATTTTTTTTTATCTAGTCTAGTAGAGGGTCATGTAATTTGTAATCGATTACATTTCTAAATTGCCCAATTCTGCCCCTCATCCCTGATTCTCTGCTGGTTGCGAAATATCAGGTGCACCCTGTGCCTGTGGCCTCAATAAAATGAAAGAATGCCTATAGTTATACTGTACAAAGTGCATGCTCAGATCATTTTTACAATGCAGAAATCGCTCAGTTCTGCCTCCGGGACAAGATTCATCCCAATAGTCGTCAACCTGCTCATGTGAAATTACATCGAAATGCATGAATCGTATATTTTTTCTCCTACAAAGAAGATCTCTCCCCCCTGCTCTTGTCCGAGGCGGTCGTCGAAACCCACAACCTACTAGCCCACAGCCCTGTGCACAATCAAAATTGCTACGTTGCCATGTAATGCTGACATGAAGAAGAACAGCTTCTAAAAGTGCATACCTAAGGCTCTGGTTTGTACAAGAAGAGAGCGTAAATGGTAGACATGTAATTGGCTTTTTTTGCGTGTGCAGGGAGGGTTGGGTAAAAATATATTTTACTGAAGGGAGGGCCATCCATAACGTACAGTTCCTTAGAAGGGCCAGGAGTCAGACATGCCGCAGGGCTAGAGGAGCGCCCAGGTGGATTGAGAGCTGTAGGCTATGAACATGAGGACAGAGCGCATTTAGCAAGCGCATTTAGCACTCGAACCCACTGTCGATTTACCCCTAGCTCAGAAACTGCACAGGCTCTGTGCTTTGAACAGAGACAGCAGCCGAGGTGTGTGTTTTACTGTCTAATGCTCGAGGGGGGAAATGACAGGCGCCTGCTTTGTTGGAACTGGGGCCTCTCCTGTCTAACTAGATGATTTCTATAGTTCTTTTATGTTCCTCCGTTCCACCTGAGGAGAGAGGACAGAGGTGTGAGATTGTTGGTGTTAGTCATATTTTCTTCAGGCTAAATCCATACAAAACTTTCCAATTAGGAAAGGAACAAACTGGTTTCTGAAAAAAACTTAAATGAACTAACTCCTCATCCCATATCAGTTCCAAAACAATCATAATTTACTGGGCTGGTAACAGGGGGTTGGAGCATTTATTTGTTTCTTTTTCAGGGCTTTGTTTACTCTCCCTGCCTGCTGTTGCTGTTTCAGCTTCGAACTGCCAGATCAGCGTTGCTTCAGAGCCTCTGGGAACTTCACAGGAAGTGTGTGAATGAACACTGCAGGCCCCACATCCCACATCTCCGGAATCTTGATCCCTTTTTCTCTTGTGGCTGATTCAAGAGCGGGACTGGCTAATCGCTCGCACAGATAGCCTCCTTTCTGAGGCCTTTTGGGACTGTAAACTCCCACCTCATTACGGGATGGAAGTGTGTGTGAGTGTGGCGTGCAGTGTGTATGTGTATGTTTGTGCGGGATGGGCACACCCTGGTGGGTCCAATCCCATGGGAATGCGGTGATAGCGAACAGCTTGTTTTTGTGTTCTTTGGCGATGCTGCTGCTCCTGGAATTCCGATAGGCACAGGGGAGGTCTAACATTTAAAAACAGTGCCAGGCATAAAACAAGTTATAAAAAGCTTTTTATTTTTTTCACTTAAAGTTTCTTCTTACTTTTCAAGCCATGTTTTGTCTAATTGCTGCCATTTTTGAACTGCATGTTTCTCAGAATATAGTTTGGATGCTAAAAACCTTTGTTTGAGTGTCAACTTAGTTTTGAGTCCGTTTTCAGTACCTAGCTATGTGTTGGTCTAATGTAGTTTGTACTCTATGTTAATTCCTTGTCACAGCCTGACAGGTTGAACTTGAGGTTGAGTTTAATCCTCTGGTGAATCACCTGATCTGTCTCAGCCAAATGAGTCAGGTCGGTGTTACACGTCCCGACACGCCCAGCTTACTAACACTTGGCTCTGGTCATGTCCCCTAGGCATCCGCACTACATAAACAGGAAAATAACTTTTAAAATGTCCCCCCCCCCCCCCCTAAATAATAACATCCCTGTATATTTACTCTCAGGTCATTAGCATATAAGTAATTGGAGACCTATCTCCTTCCTGAATCTTGATTAGAAGGGTGAGAGAGAGGGAGCTTTCAAACTAACTAAGATTAGATATGGCAGGTTGCTATGGTGAGAAGTCATAAACATGTTGTGGGCCTGATTCCCGTTTAAATTGCTTACACTAAAGGTGTTTAAAATTATAATTATTAAACTGTGATGAAAACAAAAGTGTTTTGTCTTGGTTTATAGGAAGCAGCAAAGGTTTGATGTTGGGTAAACAAACACATTCCCTATCTCTGTCCAACAACTAGAAACAAACCCCACTGCACACATCAAAGGAAATTCCATAACCTCAAATTATCAAACGTTTGTTTTATACACTGCCCCCCAGCTCTCTTATACATTACAAACATAAAGCCACCAGCTGAAACCGCAGTGGAAGGGCTCAAAATGAAATGAAAGTGTACGTTTATTGTGCAAACTACTAACTCTCTTTATGGTGTTTTGAGTCTTAAGTGAAAACATGTTCCTGGAAATCCCCGACAGTGGCCTCTCGCCGGGAGCTCACAACCTTTAAGTGAAGAGAGTGTGTGTGTGTGTGTGCGTATGTGCATGCGTGTGTGCGCGCACCTCTCCACCAATGCAAGCAGGGTTGAGGCCGCTGCTACCCTGCCCGGGACGCCTGGCAAATTACCGCATTTTGGAGACAGCATGAAAGCACTTTAAAAGCAAGAGCAAATTAAAATCTTTATTACTTGCGGAAATGCCAATTAAAAGACAACACCTGGACACGTGGCCGCTAACATGGCCACCGTCTCCCTGCTATGCTGAGGAGGCATTTGGTCTTCGTACGAACCCCAAAGGGGCCCACCGCCATCTCGATTCTCTCCTGACAGGCCGAGGAGGCATATGGTCTTCGTACGAAAGCCAACGGGGCCCCCTGAGAATGTTTTTCTTTCCATCTTTTTTTTACTCCCTCTTTTATTTGTTAAACGTCACCAACAATGTCAACAACCTCTCACAGTCTCACTGCAGAATTAGACATTTCTCCAAATGTCAAATTTGAAGTTTAAGGGTAAAGGGTTTGGATAGGTTTAAAACATGACGTTTAGGCACTCATTCCGAATGTTTAAGGTCAGCGTGAAGGTTTGGGATAGGGTTAAAATAATATATATATTTTTAAATGTCTACCACTGGGATTGAACACACAGCCTTCTGATTCAGATTCATAGAATTATGCTCATCCGCCACACCCATCCACAAAGCCCCAGCAAAACCCAAGCCTACTTAATGGTAATAGCGCCGACTGTTGCCCCTAGCGGCTCAGGAGATAGGCAGACGTCCAATTTCGAAGCAATCGTTGAGCGATCTGCCTGGACAATGTACCTTCAAATTCGCTCCCATTGGCCCATAAGTCACTCTTTGACGTGCTCTTAACGGTATTGATAAAGGTTGTTTCCTGGACGAACCATATGGAATGGATATGTCGTAAACTTGTTTGTGGCACGCTACTGAAAAAGAAAACCCTCCTGATTCTCTAGTCAGCACGCAACACCCATGCCTAAGCCCTATCCCTCATCAATTTAACACTACCCCCCACCTTAGTCCGAATACACACACACACGCACACATGCAAACACACATACATAGCCGCGGGAAGATCTTTGGGGTTGGGGGTAATGGGAATGAGGGGTGGGGATTTCTTCCCGCACTGCAGACGTCTGTATCGGTCCCCTAATACAGGAGTAGTAAAGGCCCAGTGAACTACTTTTGTGAAGCAGATAAATATTTCCCGTGCTGCAGAGGGATATATTGGTCTGCTAACACAGGCATCACTCATTAGGCAGGATTAGGCGACCGCCTACGGTGGTAGATTGATCATGGTGCCATTTTTCTGAGGTAAACTGACCAAGACGCATCTCCAACCACACAGAAAATGGGGCCGGCAAGGGCCGCAAAATATTTCCGCTTGTCCATTCCCAGCGGACAAGCTGTTGGAGAGACGCATCGCTGCCACACTCCACCAACCTTCCGTCAAAAAAATGATCTATCATATATCATGTTGCAGATATAGTATATGGAAGAAAGAGCATGTCACTTTTTCTGTAGCCTACAGCTTGGAGAAATGGATGACAATGTAATGAGACGGTCAGACACTTTTTCATCACGCAGGTTTCTCTGGTCAAAAAGCCTAATATAAATGGGGCACAATCAAGTGCAAAATGTGCTGCCCTGTTATTAACAAACAATATATCCTAAAAACAGGACAGGCCAATGTAAAATGGACAATATGGAATGCAAAATCAGGCTACTCACAACTGCAGTCCTGGAGTTTCACATCATGGGATAAATTGTCATGATCAGTGGTTTCAAGTTTGTATCTGTATATTTTTGATGAGCTGATCATACCAAAAAAAAAAAAAAATTATCATGCATTTCCCAGTGTGTAAACACATTTCAAATAGGCTCTGGATAACTCCTGATAAAGTTGGTTAGCTGGTATTTCAATCTTAAATAGCCAAATTGATTACAGGAATTAGGGCTAATAAAGCCAAAGCAACAGCCTGTTTAACAAATGGTAGGCCTAACACAGATGTGCATTCATAAAATTCCATTACAGGCTGATATGGCAGGCTACACCCAAGTAAACATGCACGGACCGACGGTGCGTGTCTTTTGGACGTCTTTTCTTGGTTCAGTCCAGACCAGCCTCAATTTCCATTTCCACGTCCACGGATGTTGGTTTTTGGGCTGTTCTTTCATTCAGAACCGAAAATTAACCTGATTTTAACGTCCGGAAAACACGTCTTTTCACCTTTTACTCAGAACCTAAATTGAACCCAACTTACACGTCTAGGAAATACATATTTTAGACATGTTTTCAACATAATTTTACTTTCTAGAACTATTCTAGTTTTATTCTAGTTATTTTTTTGTCTCAGAATGGCCTGGACCAGCCCTGAATACAGGGGTAGGAAAGGCAGAGTGCGCTACTTTTGTGAGAGAAAATGGTTTTCCCGGCTATATCGGTCTGCAGCAGGAGTTGTAAAGGCCCAGTGCACTACTTTATATATATATATAAATAAATAAAAATTGCGATTTTTTTTAAAGAGGTGCTGCAGCACCCTCAGCACCCCTACTTCCCGTGGCTGTGCACACAGTATACACACACAAACTAGCATTCTAAAACTGGGTCCAGACGTTTCCTCATCAGCCCTCATCATGTTCAACAGTAGCACACAGACACGTCGTTCGCCGCGTCACACTGTTTTCATTGCTGTGTCGAAGCTGCAGAAGAGATTAGAATACACCGCGGTGCCGTGGCGACACTGAGGATGACTACAGTACGTTGACAGGCGGTGCCATGTTGACAACGGTCCTACTACACACACATTGCGGTGTCAACCAGAGCCACATTTACTTTAGAAATGTCTTTACCAGCAGTGGTGAGAGGTTTTTATGAGTTATTACACTAACGGCAGACAGACAGTACATGCTCCCTGGAAATTCAGCAGGACCGCAAGGCATATACTGTATGCGACTGGAATGTCACTCATATTAGTTTTCGTGTTGCAGTGTCTTTGTGTGTGTGAGCGAGCCAGTGTGATGAAACATGGTGAATTCTCTGAGAAAAGAGATGAGGATGTCTTAGAAGTACGAGTAGTGCTGCATTGTCAACTCTGTTGTGTCACTGTAGTTAAGAACCATGAACAGATTCAGCGTCCTCCGCCAAGAATAATGGACCTCTCATATCCAAATAATTGACGCTGCGCTTTTGTACGACCTCGAGTTTAAGGTCTGGGCTACAGTTTACAAAGTGTAGTTTTCCCGTTTGCCTAAAATTAAGGAAACTATTATCAAATAAAGTATCACATTCCCTCCTTGTGCATTTCTCTTTCATAAAAATTACATTGCAAAAAGTACAATCTTTAATGCATGGTTTGTGTGAAACTGCCTGTACTGTAAAGGCTTTAGGGCCAATCCTGTTCTAGATGTGTTCCTCCGTGTGAGCGAGGCCAGAGAATCATCTGATACATAGCCATTGTGTTATCTTAACATGGACAGCATTCCTGGGTTCAAATAGTATTTAAGGACTTGATTGAGCTTGTCTGGCGAAATGGAACCAACGAAATTGTCATAAAAACTCCAAACGCTGCCCATCTATCACTCCAGGCCAAGCTCAGACAAACGCTAAAATATAAAAAATTAAAAAAATACTGTTTGAACCCTGCAGCAAGGCCTGGCCATTGTGTGCTGGTTCTTGCTTATGCCCCACCTGTGGTGTTACTGCCTGTACCAGGTCCACTCAGTCAGATATGATATCCATTTGACTCACTAAAATATTCATAGATGCACCCGGGGCAGCCGGAGGTTATGTGTGTGGGTGTGTGTGCGTGTCTGTGGCAGGGTGGGAGTGTGTGTGTGTATTCATGTGTGTTCATGTGTGTGCGTGTGCGTGCGTGTCTCACAAAAGGGATGTGACAGCGCTGCTCTTTTAACCCCCCCCCCCCCCCCAGAAAAACCAGACATATAAAATAAAAAAATCCATCTATTTGAAAAAATAAACTTACTGGAGGAGCATGTGCATAATCAATGCAAGGTATTATTAAACTGGAATATATTCATTTCTTGTTTTGGGATGCAGCAGAAAAATAACCTAAAAGGAGTTGCAGTCGTGCTCATTCCAGAATTCGATCTTACACTTTGATTAAATGAGTTCCATGATTTCTTGAGTGAGTGAGTAAATGCTGACTTGGCTCTCGTTCCCTGAGCTCAATCTTTTACCCTTTTCTTCCAATCAGCACGGAGTCTAATATATATATATGGAGGATATGACTGAATGCATCCCTTTTAAAGTGGCAATCAGCAGTTGAAACAATAACAAAGCATACTATGGAGATGAGCTTACAGGAAGGTCCTGATAATAGACATTATACAACAGCCCTGCCCTGACAGTAACCAGTTCAATAAACGTGTAGTTGCAATTCAATCTGAGGGCTACTCTACACGTCATTACTATGGGAAATCTTAAATGATATCCGAGTGGCTGCAATAGATTTAATACATAAGCTTTTGAGATTGTCTGTAGTCTGCAGACCAGAGAGAGACAAAGTGAGAGAGAGAGAAGTGGAATAATAAACATAGAAATATGATAAAATGGAGGCCTGAGATGTGAATAACCATCACCTCTGGCTAGCCACCCATCTGTACCTCCCCCCTTCTGTCTCCCTCTCTCTCTCTGTCTATCTCTATTCCTCTCTCTCTTTCTGTTTCCCCCTGTTCACCCCATCTCTCTCTCTCTACCTCACACCAATCTGTTTCTATTTCCCTCTCTCCCTCCCTCCACCTAGTCTCTCTCTCCTTCTCACCTATCTCTCTTTCTCCCTCTCTCTCTCTCTCTCTATCACTGAGTTGAATGCTAGCTGGCAGTGATACAGAGGTTGTCCCCACTGTTCCTGTTCAAAAGCACCCTGAGTGATTTACTTCCATTTGACAAATATTTTCCGTAGCCACACCTTCATGAGGCATGCACCCACTTTATAACTTACATAGTATCTACAACCTCACTTGTTGAAATTGGGCACCTTGCACACAGCTGCTGAAGAGCATTGGTAGAGAGGTGATTGAGTTGCGATGGCGATCTGAAGTGAACGTTTTGAGATTGTTTTAAGGCCGAAAATGTTATCGACCTCGTGTTCTGTGTGAACTTAAGCATGCTCCCTCTAATTCTCACATCTCTCTCTCTCTCTCACTCTGCATCGCTCTTTCTCTTTCACCCATTTCCTTAATTCTGTGTCCATAAACACTAGAAACAGACAGAGACAGGCATATTTTTCAGCTACCTGACACCACCCTGGCTAATCCTATGTAAACACAACTGGGTTCTGTTTTCCAAAAGCATCTGAAGGCTAAGCTCACTGTTAGACCCTTTGTAGGAACATTAAATCTCTGAGCTTTTTCCCAAAACCATCATTAGTAAAGTTGCACTTGAAAACACTCGTTATTTACAGACTGCCTCAGACCACTCGCAGAACAGCTGAGTGTGATATTAGATGCTTTTTGTTTGCCCTGCGTGTCACTTTATACACAGAAGATATCTGCTAAACGTAGAAACAATATGTTTATCTGTCTCCCTGTAACCTCTGATAACTTAAGAACGAAGTTGACTACCGATGCAAATCAAGATGACTGCATTAAATAATAATAAAACAGTCTAGGCATTTATATTTCAATCATATTGAAATCAAGGGATATCAACCAGATTCCTTTTTCTATGGCTTTCCTAACGTGTTAACAGTCTTTAGACATAGTTTCAGGCTTTTATTTTGAAAAATGAGCGTGAAAGATCACATTGCGTAAGTGGATCGGTGGGGGCTCTTGTTCCACCCGGTGTTATTGAAAAACCTACACACTCGGATGATATATTATCGAATATATATTTTAAAAACAACCCGAGGAATGATTATAAAAAAACGTTTGACATGTTTCTGTGGACATTATGGAGACTATTTGGAATTTCCGTCTGCGTTGTCGTGTCCGCTCTTTCCTGTGGATTTCTGAACATAACGCGACAAACAAACAGAGGTATTTTGGGTATAAAAATAATCTTTATGGAACAAAAGGAACATTTGTTGTGTAGTGAAAACATCTTGTGAGTGAAAACATCCGAAGATCATCAAAGGTAAACGGTTAATTTGATAGCTTTTCTGATTTTTGTGACCAAGCTTCCTGATGGTAAGTGTACATAATGCTATGCGGGCTATCGATAAACTTACACAAACGCTTGGATTGCTTTCGCTGTAAAGCATAATTTCAAAATCTGAGACGACAGGTGGATTAACAAAAGGCTAAACTGTGTTTTGCAATATTACACTTGTGATTTAATGAATATGAATATTGTTTAGTAATATTATTTGACTGTGGCGCTATGCTATTCAGCGGTTGCTGACGAAAATGATCCCGCGACAGGGATGGGCAGCGTCAAGAAGTAAAAAACAAAACCCAAGAAAATGCAACCGAAACAATCCTGCACAAATCGCAGAGGAAATGGCGAGATTTAAATACACCCCCTAATAAACCAGGTGAAACACAAAACAGACAAAACCAAAAGAAAAGGAAAAAGGATCAGTGGCAGCTAGTAGACTGGCGATGACGAGCACCGCCGAACAGGGAGAGGAGCCACCTTCGGTGGAAGTCGTGACATACAGACAGATTATTTCACTTATAATTCCACTGGGTCAGAAGTTTACATACGCTAAATTGACTGTGCCTTTAACTTCTTATGGCTGGGGGCAGTATTCAGTAGCTTTGTTGAATTAGGTGCCCAGAGTATACTGCCTGCTACTCAGTCCAGTTGCTAATATATGCATATTATTAGTACATTTGGATCTAAACAGTTTGAATGATGTCTTTGAGTATAACAGAACAAATATGGCAGGCAAAAACCTGAGGTTGGTCGTTTTTCAACTCATTCCCTATTGAAGATTCAGTGGGATATTGGTCATGTTGCACTTCCTAAGGCTTCCACTAGATGTCAACAGTCTTTAGAACCTAGTTTGATACTTCTACTGTAAAGTGGGGGCGAATGAGAGGGGAATGAGTCAGAGGTCTGGCAGAATGCTTTGAGCTCGTTCACGTGAGAAGTAGCACGCGTTCCATTGCTTTTCTACAGACAAAGGAATTCTCCGGTTGGAACGTTATTGAACATTATTTATGTTAAAAACATCCTACAGATTGATTATATACATCGTTTGACATTTTTCTACGGACTGTAACGGAACTGTTTACCATTTCGTCTGCTCCTAGTGAACGCGCTTCATGACTTTGGATATGTTTACAAAATGCGCTAACAAAAGTAGCTATTTGTACATAAATGATGGACATTATCGAACAAAAAAAACAAACATTTATTGTGGAACTGGGATTCCTGGGAGTGCATTTTGATGAAGATCATCAAAGGTAAGTGAATATTTATAATGCTCTTTCTGACTAATGTTGACTGCACAATATGGCGGATATCTTTATGGCTTTTTTGGTCTCCGAGCGCCGTACTCAGATTATAGCATGGTTTGCTTTTTCCGTAAAGCTTTTTTGAAATCTGACACAGCGGTTGCATTAAGGAGAATTGTATCTAAAGTTCCATGCAAAACACTTGTATTTTCATCAACATTTATAATATGTATAATAATAGAGTATTTCCGTAAATTGATGTGGCTCTCTGCAAAATCACTGCATGTTTTTGGAACTACTGAACATAACGCGCCAATGTATAATGAATGATATGTTTTGATCTAAATATGAACTTTATCGAACAAAACATATGTATTGTGTAACATGAAGTCCTATGAGTGTCTTCTGATGAAGGTCATCAAAGGTTAGTGATTCATTTTATTTTTATTTCAGATTTTTGTGACTCCTTTCTTTGGCTGGAAAAATGGCTGTGTTTTTCTGTGACTTGGCTCTGACCTAACATAATCGTTTGTAGTGCTTTCGCCGTAACGCCTATTTGAAATCGGACACTGTGGTGGGATTAACAAGAAGTGTGTCTTTAAAATGGTGTGAAATACTTCTATGTTTGAGGAATTTTAATTATGGGATTTCTGCTGTTTTTAAATTTGGCGTCCTGCACTTTCACTGGCTGTTTTCATATCGATCCCGTTAGCGGGATCTCAGCCCTAAACAGCTTGGAAAATTCCAGAAAACTATGCCATGGCTTTAGAAGCTTCTGATAGGCTAATTGACATAATTTTATTCTATTGGAGGTATAACTGTGGATGTATTTCAAGACCTACTTTCAAACCCAGTGCCTCTTTGCTTGACATCATGGGAAAATCAAATCAGCCAAGACCTTGTAGACCTCCAGAATCTGGTTCATTCCTGGGAGCAATTTCCAAATGCCTGAAAGTACCACTTTCATCTGTACAAACAATAGTACCCAAGTATAAACACCATTGGACCATGCAGCAGTCATACCGCTCAGGAAGGAGACACGTTCTGTCTCCTAGAGATGAACGTACTTTGGTACAAAAAGTGCAAATCAAACACAGAACAACAGCAAAGGACCTTGTGAAGATGCTGGAGGAAACAGGTACAAATGTATCCACATCCACAGCAAAATGAGTCCTATATCGACATAACCTGAAAGGCTGCTCAGCAAGGAAGAAACCACTGCTCTTTAACTGCCATACAAAGCAATACTATGGTTTGCAACTGCACATGGGGCCTAATATCATACTTTTTGGAGAAATGTTCTCTGATCTGATTAAACAAAAATTGAACTGTTTGACCATAATGACCATCGTTATATTTGGAGGAAAAAGGGGGATGCTTGCAAGCCGAAGAACATCATCCCAACCCTGAAGCACGGGAGTGGCAGCATCATGTTGTGGGTGTCACATTCTGACCTTTATTTCCTTTGTGTTGTCATTATTTAGTATGGTCAGGGTGTGAGTTGGGGTGGGCAGTCTATGTTTGTTTTTCTATGATTTGGGTATTTCTATGTTTCAGCCTAGTATGGTTCTCAATCAGAGGCAGGTGTCATTAGTTGTCTCTTGAGAATCATACTTAGGTAGCCTGGGTTTCACTGTGTGTTTGTGGGTGATTGTTCCTGTCTCTGTGTTTGCACCAGATAGGACTGTTTTGGGTTTTCACGTTTCTTGTTAGTTTGTTCATGTGAAGTGCTTTATTAAACATGAATCAAAATAACCACGCTGCGCTTTGGTCCGCCTCTCCTTCAAGTCAAGAAAACCGTTACAGTGGGGGTGCTTTGCTGCAGGAGGGATTGGTGCACTTCAAAAACTAGATGACGTCTCATTTGAGGAACATTTTTATGTGGATGTATTGAAGAAACATCTCAAGACATCAGTCAGGAAGTTAAAGCTTGATTGCAAATGAGTCTTCCAAATGTACAATGACCCCAAGCATACTTCCAAAGTTGTAGCAAAATGGCTTATGGACAACAAAGTCAAGGTATTGGAGTGGCCATCACAAAGCCTTGACCTCAATCCCATGGAAGATTTATGGGCACAACTGAAAAAGCGTGTGCGAGCAGGGTGGCCTACAAACCTGACTCAGTTACACCAGCTCGGTCAGGAGGAATGGGCCAAAATTCACCCAACTTATTGTTGGAATGTTGTGGAATGCTACCCAAAACATTTGAACCAACTTAAACAATTTAATGGCATTGCTACCAAATACTAATTGAGTATGTGTCACGATCCTAGTCCGAGGAGGAGTAGTTGGAAGGATCGGAGGACCAAAATGCATCGTGGTATGTGCTCATCGTGAATTTAATGAACCGAGAACACTTGAACAAACTATACAAAACAATAGAAACATACAAAGCAAACTATGGTCAGGGCGTGACAGTATGTGTATGTAAACTTCTGACCCCACTGGGAATGTGATGAAAGAAATAAAAGACATTTCAAATTCTTAAAATAAAGTGATGATCCTAACTGACCTAAAACAGGGCAGTTTTACTTGGATTAAATGTTAGGAATTGTGAAAAACTGAGTTTAAATGTATTTGGCTAAGGTGTATGTAAACTTCCGACTTCAACTGTGTCTCTCTAGGAGCTGATCCTTCGTCAGTATTGTGAAATAATTCTAATGCTAAGGTAAGAACTGAATATAGATAGCTGATACGACTATCTGTGTGGCCGTTGTTAGAACGATGTGTCTTTAAAACACTCGTAAGACTTTGTTCCATCACTTTTGGGAAAATGGGCCCAGAACAAAACAAAAAAAGGATTTGCGTCCACCATTCACTGGTTTTCACATTTCTTGTTTTTAGAGCAGTTCATGTATCAAAACCACAAGTGGTGCATTGTCTCAGCATGTCCACACCTGGCCAGCAATGACAGTATGCTGTGTACGCCGGCCAAATTCTTTCTCAGTTTTCCAAAACATTCAGCACATGGGTATAGCACGCAACTATTCTCAGGGCTTCCAGGAGCCTATTCTACACGAAGGGTGAATGATGGCAGGTATCTATTCATATACTGTATGTGAAAAGAGAGAGAGAGAGGGAGAGGATAGAGGAAGATTGAGAGTCCATGTTCCTTCCTCAACATTGTTTTCCCATTTGGCTGCTTGCCTACAGTCAGACATGTGCCATGTCCTGTGTTTCCAAAGACAGTTCCCCCTCTCCTCCTCCCCCTCTCCTCCTCATCCACCTCTACCAGACCTGGGCTCGGCAGCACCAGCTGTTGAATGCATCACTCTTAAAATGGATCCTCAGCTGCTGTGATGGCGGCCGGAGGAAAGGCAGGGCAAGGATGACTGCATGGGCAGCTGGGGGACCATGGCTGCATACTACCAGACCTGGGTGTAAACACTATTTGAAATCTTTCAAATCATTTGAGTGTTTGCTTTTACCTGCCTGGAGTGCCAGATGGAAGCATGTGTATTGGTGCCATCGATTGGTGCCATTGAAACAGACAAGCTTAATCAAGCATAGCTAAGGCATTTGAAATAATTTCAAATAGTATTTGAAACCAGGTCTTCCATTTCAGTTTACACACATATGCCTGCCCTATGGCAACAGGAATCTGTTTTGGTCTCATCAACAGCTACGTGCCACCAACCCCATGTTAGAGGGAGTTGCCATATAATAAGCCAATCAATGGTGTCAGTTTGGCTATTCTATGAAGTAATTTAATGTAATTTGTCCATTGTTCTCTTAGCCGAGGATATGAAGGACAATAAGCTATAAAGGGTCTCCGGTTACCCAGGATTGATCCCAATTATCAATGTATCCAAAAAGATCCCTCGCTATTCTTCATGGTGTTTAGAACTATGGATATATTCTGTACATGTTGGGTTTCTTTCTCAGCTGATATCATTTGGCCATTGATCTCAAAGATTGAAATCTAAAGAAGATATGAATTTTAAAAATACATTGTCTATTCAGTGAAAATATGGTTAACACCCTAAATAGCCATGTGAAAAGACAGACCACACATGTTCCATTCATTCATTTATTTATTTGGATTCCCTTACGCTCCTTTGGTAATGTAATGGATATCTTTGTGGAAATTGCAAGCTTCAGAAGCCTTTTTAAACCTTAAGTACACTACAAGTTTAAAATGTCCTGCAACAGGGTGATCAATAAGTGTTTTTGTTTATAAGGTCCAAGGGTTAAGTGATAACATTATTGGCTATTGTATCGTGTTTCATACTGAGGCCTGCTGACTGTGTTTCGTTGTTTCGCTGTTAGGAAAAAGAGGCCATTTTAATAGCAGTGAGAGTTAAAGCTGTCAAAGACTCGGCCTTAGGCGAGTTCACCTCTTGAACAAAATAATAATATATGCCATTTAGCAGACGCTTTTATCCAAAGCGACTTACAGTCAGACATGTCAGTCTGATTGTGTAAACTCCTGAAGTACAACAAAGGCAGCTTTGTGAACACATCTCTACTGTAATTAACTCTGGATTAACAGATAGGCCGTTTAACATCCCAAAGGTTGGGATTTCTTAGATATGAATATCTGTGGAAGTACTGTGCAAATTAAAGATGTACATTTACTAGGATTTGCGACTATAACATGCAATGTGTGTTTGCTGGGAAAACCACATGCTATTCAGTTTGATTGGAGAGCATCCATCGAGGGAATAGGTTGAGAGTTCATGTTGCGTTCGGGATGATTTGATACACTTTCATTGATTTTCAGGTGAGTAGATTAAGTATATAGCTCAGGTGTGCAAGTTGTCAGCAGTATGTGAAATCTTTCTGCCCGATTTACAGTGCCTTGCGAAAGTATTCGGCCCCCTTGAACTTTGCGACCTTTTGCCACATTTCAGGCTTCAAACATAAAGATATAAAACTGTATTTTTTTTTGAAGAATCAACAACAAGTGGGACACAATCATGAAGTGGAACGACATTTATTGGATATTTCAAACTTTTTTAACAAATCAAAAACTGAAAAATTGGGCGTGCAAAATTATTCAGCCCCTTTACTTTCAGTGCAGCAAACTCTCTCCAGAAGTTCAGTGAGGATCTCTGAATGATCCAATGTTGACCTAAATGACTAATGATGATAAATACAATCCACCTGTGTGTAATCAAGTCTCCGTATAAATGCACCTGCACTGTGATAGTCTCAGAGGTCCGTTAAAAGCGCAGAAAGCATCATGTAGAACAAGGAACACACCAGGCAGGTCCGAGATACTGTTGTGAAGAAGTTTAAAGCCGGATTTGGAAACAAAAAGATTTCCCAAGCTTTAAACATCCCAAGGAGCACTGTGCAAGCGATAATATTGAAATGGAAGGAGTATCAGACCATTGCAAATCTACCAAGACCTGGCCGTCCCTCTAAACTTTCAGCTCATACAAGGAGAAAACTGATCAGAGATGCAGCCAAGAGGCCCATGATCACTCTGGATGAACTGCAGAGATCTACAGCTGAGGTGGGAGACTCTGTCCATAGGACAACAATCAGTCGTATATTGCACAAATCTGGCCTTTATGGAAGAGTGGCAAGAAGAAAGCCATTTCTTAAAGATATCCATAAAAAGTGTCGTTTAAAGTTTGCCACAAGCCACCTGGGAGACACACCAAACATGTGGAAGAAGGTGCTCTGGTCAGATGAAACCAAAATTGAACTTTTTGGCAACAATGCAAAACGTTATGTTTGGCGTAAAAGCAACACAGCTGAACACACCATCCCCACTGTCAAACATGGTGGTGGCAGCATCATGGTTTGGGCCTGCTTTTCTTCAGCAGGGACAGGGAAGATGGTTAAAATTTATGGGAAGATGGATGGAGCCAAATACAGGACCATTCTGGAAGAAAACCTGATGGAGTCTGCAAAAGACCTGAGACTGTGACGGAGATTTGTCTTCCAACAAGACAATGATCCAAAACATAAAGCAAAATCTACAATGGAATGGTTCAAAAATAAACATATCCAGGTGTTAGAATGGCCAAGTCAAAGTCCAGACCTGAATCCAATCGAGAATCTGTGGAAAGAACTGAAAACTGCTGTTCACAAATGCTCTCCATCCAACCTCACTGAGCTCGAGCTGTTTTGCAAGGAGGAATGGGAAAAAATGTCAGTCTCTCGATGTGCAAAACTGATAGAGACATACCCCAAGCGACTTACAGCTGTAATCGCAGCAAAAGGTGGCGCTACAAAGTATTAACTTAAGGGGGCTGAATAATTTTGCACGCCCAATTTTTCAGTTTTTGATTTATTAAAAAAGTTTGAAATATCCAATAAATGTCGTTCCACTTCATGATTGTGTCCCACTTGTTGTTGATTCTTCACAAAAAAATACAGTTTTATATCTTTATGTTTGAAGCCTGAAATGTGGCAAAAGGTCGCAAAGTTCAAGGGGGCCGAATACTTTCGCAAGGCACTGTATATCTAGAGAGCAGACAGAGGAGGGGGGACTTTTTATTTGAACATGTATTTCAGTTTATATTATACTTTGTCTTGATGTTAGCTTGGGATTTAAGGAAGGAGACAAATATATCAGGTCTTTTTCAGGTATGACAAGTCTATACCCCCTCTCCCCTGCCTGCTTCAGTCATAGCAACACTAGTCTGGGGAGCATTAGAACTGCCCTGCAGGTTTTCCTGTCTGCAAATTCCTACACTCGCACGCACGCACGCACGCACGCACGCACACACACACACACACACACACACACAAACATATCGCTGCTTTTGTGTATCACCAAGGACTACAGTAGCTATAAATGTTGTTCTATAAACATTTGATGAAATATTAATTCAAAACATTATCCTAAACTATGCGCATCTTAATCAAGATAATCATGAAATTAGTTTGGGGGTTACAGAAATGTAAAATGAATCCTAGGTAATGATCTATCATTTTGTTTATCGACGGGGTACATTAGTGTTCCCAAAGCTGCTTATTTTGGTTTTGTCAAGCTTGGGTTTGCTTTCTCCACACTTTAATCTTGGGTTTAATTTCTGCTCACTGTAATATGAGTCATGCTTCATTGGCTTATCATGTATCTTCTCAAATTATATAAAATATTTGTGCTTTTTCACTTGGATAAACAATTTAGAAAGCACTGATCTGCCACACTGAGACAAAATTGCATGCAGAGAGACAGAGAATGAGCGAGAGAGAGAGAGAGAGCGAGCAAGCGAGAGAGGTGTGGGCGCTGTTTCAAATAGAACCAATTACATTCCTCTGTAGTACACACATTTTTCTAAAAACATATTGATTCGGGCTGGATTTTATGCCATTATATCACCACGTAGAGCCAGCCACCTGTTGAAAATGTTATTCACTTTTCCTGGAATGTGAACCATGCAAATACCGCAAGCCATGCGGCAGAAAGGGTAGGAGAACTAAAATGCTCTCAGGTTTGACATAACTAACAGGCTAAAATATGTGAGACGTCAACATACCTATATACTCTATGAAATATTCAACCTGATATCAATATTTTTTTTATGATATAAAGATAATGTAAATTTAGAGTGGGAACATTGACTATCACACACAAAAGACCCGGTCAGTCCTCCCATGAATTGTTTGTTTTCAGTATAAAATCAATTGAAATCTCATGACGTTTTCTACTATTTTTTGGCTCAAATTGAGAGAGAGAGAGATACTGCAGAATTTATCTTACATGCATAATATGCTTCCTATGTAAGTAGAGTTTAACAGCTACATGAGTACATCTTAAGTGTAAGCCATAGGAGATAAGCCATAGGAGATATAGGATATGTGAGCCAACGATGCACATTTAAAAGAATAATATCACATATGATTCTCTTCAAACAAATGGTACAGATACATTATGGTTTTATCTAGACTAAACCCTATGGAAGTGAGTATTTACAGTGCATTCTGAAAGTATTCAGACACTTTGACCTTTTCCACATTTTGTTACCTTACAGCCTTATACTAAAATTGATTAAATTGTTTTTTCTTCTCATCAATCTACACACAATACCCCTTAATTACAAAGCAAAAACAGTTTTTTTTTGTAGAAATGTTTCCAAATGTATTAAAAATACATATGCAGTGCCTTGCGAAAGTATTCGGCCCCCTTGAACTTTGCGACCTTTTGCCACATTTCAGGCTTCAAACATAAAGATATAAAACTGTATTTTTTTTGTGAAGAATCAACAACAAGTGGGACACAATCATGAAGTGGAACGACATTTATTGGATATTTCAAACTTTTTTAACAAATCAAAAACTGAAAAATTGGGTGTGCAAAATTATTTAGCCCCTTTACTTTCAGTGCAGCAAACTCTCTCCAGAAGTTCAGTGAGGATCTCTGAATGATCCAATGTTGACCTAAATGACTAATGATGATAAATACAATCCACCTGTGTGTAATCAAGTCTTCGTATAAATGCACCTGCACTGTGATAGTCTCAGAGGTCCGTTAAAAGCGCAGAGAGCATCATGAAGAACAAGGAACACACCAGGCAGGTCCGAGATACTGTTGTGAAGAAGTTTAAAGCCGGATTTGGATACAAAAATATTTCCCAAGCTTTAAACATCCCAAGGAGCACTGTGCAAGCGATAATATTGAAATGGAAGGAGTATCAGACCATTGCAAATCTACCAAGACCTGGCCGTCCCTCTAAACTTTCAGCTCATACAAGGAGAAAACTGATCAGAGATGCAGCCAAGAGGCCCATGATCACTCTGGATGAACTGCAGAGATCTACAGCTGAGGTGGGAGACTCTGTCCATAGGACAACAATCAGTCGTATATTGCACAAATCTGGCCTTTATGGAAGAGTGGCACGAAGAAAGCCATTTCTTAAAGATATCCATAAAAAGTGTTGTTTAAAGTTTGCCACAAGCCACCTGGGAGACACACCAAACATGTGGAAGAAGGTGCTCTGGTCAGATGAAACCAAAATTGAACTTTTTGGCAACAATGCAAAATGTTATGTTTGGCGTAAAAGCAACACAGCTGAACACACCATCCCCACTGTCATGGTGGTGGCAGCATCATGGTTTGGGCCTGCTTTTCTTCAGCAGGGACAGGGAAGATGGTTAAAATTGATGGGAAGATGGATGGAGCCAAATACAGGACCATTCTGGAAGAAAACCTGACGGAGTCTGCAAAAGACCTGAGACTGTGACGGAGATTTGTCTTCCAACAAGACAATGATCCAAAACATAAAGCAAAATCTACAATGGAATGGTTCAAAAATAAACATATCCAGGTGTTAGAATGGCCAAGTCAAAGTCCAGACCTGAATCCAATCGAGAATCTGTGGAAAGAACTGAAAACTGCTGTTCACAAATGCTCTCCATCCAACCTCACTGAGCTCGAGCTGTTTTGCAAGCAGGAATGGGAAAAAATGTCAGTCTCTCGATGTGCAAAACTGATAGAGACATACCCCAAGCGACTTACAGCTGTAATCGCAGCAAAAGGTGGCGCTACAAAGTATTAACTTAAGGGGGCTGAATAATTTTGCACGCCCAATTTTTGATTTGTTAAAAAAGTTTGAAATATCCAATAAATGTCCTTCCACTTCATGACTGTGTCCCACTTGTTGTTGATTCTTCACAAAAAAATACAGTTTTATATCTTTATGTTTGAAGCCTGAAATGTGGCAAAAGGTCGCAAAGTTCAAGGGGGCCGAATACTTTCGCAAGGCACTGTATTCAGACCCTTTACTCAGTACTTTGTTGAAGTACTTTCGCCAGCGATTACATCCTTGAATCTTCGTGGGTATTACGCTACAAGCTTGGCAGACCTGTATTTGGGGAATTTCTCCCATTTTTCTCTGCAGATCCTCTCAAGCCTGCCGGGTTGGATGGGGAGCGTTGCTGCACAGCTATTTTCCGGTCCCTCCAGAGATGTTTGATCAGGTTCAAGTCTGGGTGTTGGCTGGGCCACTCAACGACATTTAGAGATTTGTCCCAAAGCTACTCCTGCGATGTCTGGGCTGTGTACTTAGGGTCATTGTCCTGTTGGAAGGTGAACGAACCTTCATCCCAGTCTGAGGTCCCGAGGGCTTGGTAGCAGGTTTTCCTCGAGGATCTCTATGTAATTTGCTCTGTTCATCTTTCCCTTGATCCTGACAAGTCTCATAGTCCCTGCCTCTGAAACACATCAGCTCAACATGATGCTGCCACCACCATCCTTCACCGTAGGGATGTTGCCAGGTTTCCTCCAGATGTGAGGCTTGACGTTCAGGCCAAAGAGTTTAATCTTGGTTTCATCAGACCAGATAATCTTGTTTATAATGGTCTGAGAGTCCTTTAGGTGCCTTTTGGCAAACTCCAAGCTCGCTGTCATCTGCCTCCAATGCTGCAGAAATGCTTTGGTACCCTTCCCCAGATATGTGCCTCGACACAATCCTGTCTCGGAGCTCTATGGACAATTCCGTCGACCTCAGGACTCAGGAGTTTTAGTTCTGACATGCACTGCCATCTGTAGGACCTTATATAGACAGGTGTGTGCCTTTCCAAATCATGTCCAATCAATTGAATTTACTACAGGCGGACTCCATTCAAGTTGTACAAACATCTCAAGGATGATCAATGGAAACAGGATGCACCTGAGCTCAATTTCAAGTCTCAAAGGAAAAGGGTTTGATTACTTATGTAAATAAGGTATTTCTGTTTTCATTATTTAACATTTGCAAAAATATCGAAAAACATGTTTCCTCTTTTTCATTTTACGGTATTTTGTGAAGTCTGATGAGGATTGTTTTGTATTTAATCCATTTTAGAATAAGGCTGTAACGTAACAACATGTGGAAAAAGTGAAAGGGCCTGAATACTTTCCGAATACACTGTAGCATTGAATGCATGTCATTCAGGAATATCACCTGAAGTTCAGCTCATGCTAGGTCAATGACCTGTTTTATAAACTGTGAAGGCTATTTAGCAGAGCTTTAAAAAATCGATATAGCACTATGCTGTCCTATAACACAGCAAGGAGCCTATGCAGGTAGAGAGAGAGATGAACTCATCCCTCACTAAATGAAGAGGTAAATGCGAGCTATAGTGTGAACCTCTCATTGTATACTGTTGAGGGACATTCCCTCTGGAAGTCCTTGTGCTAAAACAACAGTTTCTATTGCATGGCTTCTTCCTCCACAAGTGATACACAATTGAAGAGTACATCTAGTTCAAATCAAATCAAATCACATGCGCCGAATACAGTTAAATGCTTATTTACGAGCCCCTAACCGACAGTGCAGTTTAAAAAAAATACGGATAGGAATATGAGATAAAAGTAACAAGTAATTAAAGAGCAGCAGTAAAAAATAGCAATATATGCAGGGGGGTGCCGGTACAGAGTCAATTTGCGGGGGCACCGGTTAGTTGATGTTGTATGGACATGTAGGTAGAGTTAATAAAAGTGACTATGCATAGATGACAACAGAGTGTGGTGGTGGTGTGGAGAGGGGAAGGGGGGGGGGGGGGGGGGCAACGCGAGTAGTCTGGGTAGCCATTTGACTTGATGTTCAGGAGTCTTATGGCTTGGGGGTAGAAGCTGTTTAGAAGCCTCTTGAACCTAGACTTGGCGCTCCGGTACCACTTGCTGTGTGGTAGCAGAGAGAACAGTCTATGACTAGTGTGGTTGGAGTCTTTGACAATTTTTAGGGCCTTCCTTTGACACCACCTGGCACAGAGGTCCTGGATGGCAGGAAGCTTGGACCCTCTGTAGTGCCTTGCGGTCGGAGGCCGAGCAATTGCTGTACCAGGCAGCGATGCAACCAGTCAGGATGTTCTCGATGGTGCAGCTGTAGAACCTTTTGAGCATCTGAGGACCCATGCCAAAGATTTTCAGTCTCCAGAGGGGGAATAGGTTTTGTCGTGCCCACTTCACGACTGTCATGGTGTGCTTGAACCATGTTAGTTTGTTGGTGATGTGGACACCAAGGAACTTGAAGCTTTCAAACTACTCCACTGCAGAATGGGGGCATGCTCGGTCTTCTTCTTCCTGTAGTGCACAATCATCAGTTTTGTCTTGATCACGTTGAGGGAGAGGTTACTGTTCTGGCACAACATGGCCAGGTCTCTGACCTTCTCCCTATAGGCTGTCTTGTTGTTGTCGGTGATCAGGCCTACCACTGTTGTGTCATCTGCAAATGTAATGATGGTGTTGGATTTGTGCCTGGCCATGCAGTCATGCCTGGCCATGCAGTCATGAACAGGCAGTATAAGAGGAGGCTGAGCAGGCACTCCTGATGGGCCCCTGTGTTGAGGGTCAGCGCGGCGGATGTGTTGTTACCTACCCTTACCACCTGGGGGCGGCACGTCAGGAAGTCCAGGATCCAGTTGCGGAGGGAGGTGTTTAGTCCCAGGGTCCTTAGCTTATTGATGAGCTTTGAGGGCACTGTGGTGTTGAACGATGAGCTGTAGTCAATGAATAGCATTCTCACATAGGTGTTCCTTTTGTCCAGGTGGGAAAGGGCAGTGTGTTAGTTAGCTTCAAATCAAATCAAATCAAATTTTATTTGTCACATACACATGGTTAGCAGATGTTAATGCGAGTGTAGCGAAATGCTTGTGCTTACACTGCTCTTGAAGACAGAGCCGTTGACCTGGGGAGGAACAGAGAGAGTGATGGAATTATCCCTCTCTCACTGGGCCTAAAATAGTGTCTAAAGATTGTGCTATGTGAATGAATGATGTTGTAAATATTTATTGGTCTAATGTGATTAATAAGGAGCATCCATACGCTGCACTTGATGAATTTATAAAATTGTTTCTTCTAACTATTGATAAACATGTACCTGCTAAGAAACGGTCTGTTAGAACTGTTAAGGCTCCATGGATTGATGAGACATTTAAAAACTCTATGGTTGAAAGAGATGGGACAAAAGGAGTGGCTAATAAATCTGGCTGCACATCTGACTGGCTGGCTTACTGCAAATTGAGAAATGATGTGACTAAACTCAACAAAAAGAGGAATAAACTGTATAATGAACCAAGATCAATGATTTCAAGAATGATGGAAAAAATGTCTTTGGAGTACTTTAAATGAAATTATGGGCAGAAAGACAAATTCAACTCCATCTTTCATCAAATCAGATGGCTTATTCATCACTAACCCATTTGATGTTGCCAAATATTTTAATGATTACTTCATTGGCATAGTGGACAAACGTAGGCAGGAAATGCCAACAATGAACAGATTATAATGAAAAGAAAAACATTGTAAGTATGAAATTAGTATTTAGTGTGTGAGGTGGAACAAGTATTGTTGTCGATCAATAATGACAATCCTCCTGGTATTGACAACTTATATGGAAAGATACTGAGGATGTGGCCACTCCTATCTGTCATAAAGAATGGTTCATCTTAGTCTGGAGGAAGTTGTTTGTTCTCAGGCCTGGAGGGAAATCAAAGCCATTCCGCCACCCAAGAGAGGTAAAGTGTCCTTTACTGGTTCTAACAGCTGACCAATCAGCTTACTGTCAGTTCTTAGCAAACTGTTGGAAAAAATAGTGTTTGACCAAATACAATGCTATTTCTCTGTAAACAAATTGACAACAGACTTTCAGCATGCTTATAGAGAAGGGCACTCAACATGTACTGCACTGACACAAATGACTGATTATTGGATGAAATACATTGATAATATGAAGATTGTGGGAGCTGTACTGTTAGATTTCAGTGCAGCCTTTGATATTATTGACCATGACCTGTTGTTGAGAAAATGTATGCTTTATGGCTTTTAACCTCTGCCATATCGTGGATTCAGAGCTATCTATCTAACATAATTCAGAGGGTTTTCTATAATGGAAGCCTCTGTAATGTCGAACATGTAGGGTGTGGTGTACCGCAGGGCAGCTCTCTAGGCCCTCAAATCTTTTCTATTTTTACCAATGACATGCCACAGGTATTAAACAAAGCCTGTGTGTCCATGTATGCTAATGTCTCAACCATATACGTGTCAGCAACCACAGCTAATGATGTCACTGAAAACCTTAACAAGAGTTGGAGTCAGTTTTGGGATAGGTGGTCAGTAATAAATGAGTTGTTAAACAAGTTGAGGAGACTAAATTACTTGGTGTTACCTCAGATTGTAAACTGATTAAATGGTTGCAAAGATGGGGAGAGGTATATCCATAATAAAGAGATACTCTGATTTCTTGACAACACACTCCAAAAAGAAAGTCCAGAGGTTCTAGTTTTGTCTAATCTTGATTATTCTCAAGGGCTGGAAAGAAAGACCTAGTCATTAAGCTGCAGCTGGCCCAGAACAAAGTGGCACGTCTTGCTCTTCATTGTAAACAGAGGGCTAATATAAATACTATGCATGCCAGTTTCTCTTGGCTAAGTGTTGAGCAGAGACTGACTGCATCACTTATTTGTATAAGAAACCTTAATTTGTTGAAAATTCCAGATCGTTTGCATAGTCAACTTACACACAGCTCTGACACATACACTTACCCCACTAGACATGCCGCACGTCCACAAACCTTTGGACACATCTACTCATTCAAGGATTCTTTATTTTTACTATTTTATACATTGTAGAATAATAGTGAAGACATCAAAACTATGAAATAAGATGTAGTAAACAAACAAGTGTTAAACAAATCAAAATGATTTTTATATTTGATCATTCTTCAAAGTAGCCACCCTTTGCCTTGATGACAGCTTTGCACACTCTTGACATTCTCTCAACCAGCGCCGTGAGCTAGTCACCTGGAAAATGTGAAAAATGTCAAGAACTTTTAAAGTTTCTTCAGGTGCAGTCGCAAAAAACATCACGTGCTATGAAGAAACTGGCTCTCATGAGGACTGCCACAGGAAAGGAACACCAATAGTCATCTCTGCTGCAGAGGATAAGTTCATTATAGAGTTACCATCCTCAGAAATTTCAGCACAAATAAATGCTTCACAGAGTTACAGACACATCTCAACATCAACTGTTCACAGGAGACTGCGTGAATCAGGCCTTCATGTTCGAATTGCTCAGAAGAAACGACTACATGGTGTGATGGTGTGGGGGTGCTTTGCTGGGGTCACTGTCAGGGATTCATTTAGAATTCAAGGCACACTTAACCAGCATGTGTTCCACAGCATTCTGCAGTGATACGCCATTCCATCTGGTTTGTGCTTAGTGGGAATATCATTTGTTTTTCAACAGGACAATGACCCAACCCACTTCCAGGCTGTGTATGGGCTATTTGACCAAGAAGGAGAGTGATGGGGTCCTGCATCAGTTGAACTGGCCTCCACAATCACCTGACCTCAACTCAATTGAGATGGTTTGGAATGAGTTGGACCGCAGAGTGAAAGAAAA
This sequence comes from Oncorhynchus mykiss, assembly GCF_013265735.2. NCBI lineage: Eukaryota > Metazoa > Chordata > Actinopteri > Salmoniformes > Salmonidae > Oncorhynchus > Oncorhynchus mykiss. The sequence continues at coordinate 33,037,479 of NC_048572.1, forward strand.
GCAGCCAACAAGTGCTCAGCATATGTGTTTTTTCATTATTATTCTACAACATAGAAAATAGTAAATATAAAGAAATGCCCTTGAATGAGTAAGTGTGTCCAACATTTTGACTGGTACTGTATATACAGTGGGGCAAAAAAGTATTTAGTCAGCCACCAATTGTGCAAGTTCTCCCACTTAAAAAGATGAGAGAGGCCTGTAATTTTCATCATAGGTACACTTCAACTATGACAGACAAAATGAGAAAGAAACATCCAGAAAATTACATTGTAGGATTTTTAATGAATTTATTTGCAAATTATGGTGGAAAATAAGTATTTGGTCACCTACAAACAAGCAATATTTCTGGCTCTCACAGACCTGTAACTTCCTCTTTAAGAGGCTCCTCTGTCCTCCACTTGTTTCCTGTATTAATGGCACCTGTTTGAACTTGTTATCTGTATAAAAGACACCTGTCTACAACCTTAAAGAGTCACACTCCAAACTCCACTATGGCCAAGACCAAAGAGCTGTCAAAGGACACCAGAAACAAAATTGTAGACCTGCACCAGGCTGGGAAGACTGAATCTGCAATAGGTAAGCAGCTTGGTTTGAAGAAATCAACTGTGGAAGCAATTATTAGGAAATGGAAGACATACAAAACCACTGATAATCTCCATCGATCTGGGGCTCCACGCAAAATGATCACAAGAACGAGTGAGCAAAAATCCCAGAACCACACGGGGGGACCTAGTGAATGACCTGCAGAGAGCTGGGACCAAAGTAACAATGCCTACCATCAGTAACACACTACGCCGCCAGGGACTCAAATCCTGCAGTGCCAGACGTGTCCCCCTGCTTAAGCCAGTACATGTCCAGGCCCGTCTGAAGTGTGCTAGAGAGCATTTGGATGATCCAGATGAAGATTGGGAGAATGTCATATGGTCAGATGAAACCAAAATATAACTTTTTGGTAAAACTCAACTCGTCGTGTTTGGAGGACAAAGAATGCTGAGTTGCATCCAAAGAACACCTACTGTGAAGCATGGGGGTGGAAACATCATGCTTTGGGGCTGTTTTTCTGCAAAGGGACCAGGACGACTGATCCACGTAAAGGAAAGAATGAATGGGGCCATGTATCGTGAGATTTTGATTGAAAACCTCCTTCCATCAGCAAGGGCATTGAAGATGAAACGTGGCTTGGTCTTTCAGCATGACAATGATCCCAAACACACCGCCTGGGCAACGAAGGAGTGGCTTCTTAAGAAGCATTTCAAGGTCCTGGAGTGGCCTAGCCAGTCTCCACATCTCAACCCCATAGAAAATCTTTGGAGGGAGTTGAAAGTCCATGTTGCCAAGCAACAGCCCCAAAACATCACTGCTCTAGAGGAAATCTGCATGGAGGAATGGGCCAAAATACCAGCAACAGTGTGTGAAGACTTACAGAAAACGTTTGACGTCTGTCATTGCCAACAAAGGGTATATAACAAAGTATTGCGATAAACTTCTGTTATTGACCAGATACTTATTTTCCACCATAATTTGCAAATAAATTCATTAAAAATCCTACAATGTGATTTTCTGGATGTTTTTTCTCATTTTGTCTGTCATAGTTGAAGTGTACCTATGATGAAAATTACAGGCCTCTCATCTTTTTTAAGTGCGAGAACTTGCACAATTGGTGGCTGACTAAATACTTTTTTGCCCCACTATATATAAACATGAAAACATTACATACACACATTACATGTGGATAAATAGTACTCAGACATGTTCAGTATACATTATATACAGTATAGTGTTTTCAGCAATAAATATTACCGATCATGAGCTTTATAATCCCAACCCTCAGCAACTCTCAGTCCAAGCCACCTATATCCTTAGACCACCCTTTTTTGATTTCCATGTGCCATATATTTTTCAACTGTGCTGTGACGTCTTACATGAATTTTGAACCTTTCTAATTGCATAGTATACAGATATTGCAAATTAAAGATAAATATTATTATAAGGAATAGTATTATTGTATTGTTGATTGACTATGGCTTTCAGAATCACCCAACACTGCTATTTGTAGGATTCATTTTAAATTAACATTATGATTTTTCTGCCATTCCTGAACCTATGACCAGAAATAAAGATAAAATAAATAAATAAAGGTAAAATTGAAATGTTTTTTAAAAAATGACCAGAAACAAAATACAAGAGGGTAAAACCAGAATAAAATGTTCTAATGATTCTGTCTCTTTGCATCAAAATCGGCAGAGCTGAGATGGTTGTATACCCCATATATAACATTCTGTTCGTGGCAAAAATTTTCTATAATCTTTTAAATTGTGTTGAATCAAGCATTGTTTTGTGTATCAGTTCATGCACCTTGTGCCATGGAATCGGTACATAAAAAATATCTTCCCAGCTATTTTGCAACCTGTATGGCGCAGCTGTCAACATTTTTGCCCTCAAATTAAACTGGTATATTTATGCAAATCATTTTCAGCCAATTTTGGTCTGTAATATATGGCAGGCAAACAAGTTCCCTACCCTCTCCTGCTTAGACTTGCCTTCTACATGTTTTGCAGTAATGCTGCAATCAGTCTGTTGTAACTTTGGATTGAGGAAACATTCCCATTCCTCCATTCCTATTCATAATATCGTTAATAAATATAACGTTTTATTCCATAAAGAAAGTTGTTTTAATCTATTAGTATATTTGAGTTCAACATTAATGTTTGTTATGATTATTCGTTCTGTCTTCTCTGAAGGATAACGTTAAAGTTGTAAACAGTTTTGTATGGCTTGTTAAAGGAAGGGTGATACTTTGGAAGATTGTAATCTGTATAAAGGGAAAAGGCAATTTTTTAACAATGAATGAGGCTTTCATTATAATCCCTGGGGAACCATTTCGAATTTAAGTGTAATTTACGTATGAGTAAAGCTTTTATTGAGATGTTTAATGATTTAATATTTCATAATTTCAGCCCCTACAAATCATATTCATTATATAAATAGATATGTTTAATTGTGTCTAGTTTAGCATTCCAAATAAAGTGAAATACTAAAATCATTGCTCAAATGATGTTAAAAACGAGTCATCTAGAATAGGCAGCCTCATAATTAAAGAAATAAATTGTGATATAACTAAAGAGTTAATGAGTGTGATGTTTCCATAAATAGACAGGCATTTACCTGTTAACTTCTTTGGGGTAGGGGGCAGTATTGGGTAGCTTGGATGAAAAACGTGCCCAAATGAAGCTGCCTGTTACTCAGCTGTAAAAAATATAATATGCATATAATACAATCTGAAGTTTCTAAAACTGTTTGAATGATGTCTGTGAGTATAACAGAACTCATATGGCAGGCAAAAACCTCAGGTTTGTAGTTTTTCAACTCAGCCCACATTGAAGATACAGGGTGATAATAGTTATGTTTCACTTCCCAAGGCTTCCACTAGATGTCAACAGTATTTAGAACCTGTTTTGAGGATTCTACTCTAAAGGAGGGGCTCATAAGGGTTCTTTGAGTGAGTGGTCTGGCAGATTGCCACAGCCTTGGGCTGGCACGCTCATGTGAAAGGTAGCTACGTTCCACTTCATTTGTACAGACAAAGGAATTGTCCGGTTGGAACATTAATGAAGTTTTATGTTAAAAACATCCTAAAGATTGATTCCATACTTAGGTTGGCATGTTACTACGGGCTGTAACGGAACTTTTTGTCCAATGTTCGGCGCAACCTGAACGCGCTTTTGGAGTTGTTTACCAAACGCCCTAACAAAAGAAGATATTTGGACATAACTGATGGACATTATCGAACAAATCAAACATTTATGGTGGAACTGGGATTCCTTGTAGTGCATTCTGATGAAGATCATCAAAGGTAAGTGAATTTTTTAAATGCTATTTCTGAGTAATGTTGACTGCCCAATATGGCGGGTATCTTTTTGGCTGCTTTGTTGTCTAAAGGCTGTACTCAGATTATTGCATGGTTTGCTTTCTCCGTAAAGTTTTTTTTTAAATATGACAGAGCGGTTGCATTAAGGAGAAGTTTATCTAAAGTTCCATGTATAATAGTCGTATCTTAATCATTGTTTATTATGAGTATTTCTGTAAATTGATGTGGCTCTCTGCAATATCAACGCATGTTTAAGAACTACTGAACGTAACACGCCAATGTAAACTCGGATTTTTTAATATAAATATGAACTTCATCAAACAAAACATACATGTATTGTGTAACGTGAAATCCTATAAGTGTCATCTGATGAAGATCATCAAAGGTTAGTGATTCATTTTATCTCTAGTTCTGCTTTTTGTGACTCCTCTCTTTGGCTGGAAAAAAATGGCTGTGTTTCTCTGTGGCTTGTTGGTGACCTAACAATCGTTTGTGGTGCTTTCACTGTAAATCCTTTTGGAAATCAGATACTGTGGCCGGATTAACGAGAATTTCATCTTTAAAATGGTGTAAAAAAAATGTATACTTGAGGAATTTGAATTATGTGATTTTTGTTGTTTTGAATTTGGCGCCGTGCACTTTCACTGGCTGTTGCAGAGGGGTTCATTCCTAGACAGGTTAAGGGTTGCAGGATCTAGTCTATTTTTAAAATGTCTATTGAAATTTCATCTGTTATGTTCATTTATATCTTCAGGTATATAAATAGCAAGTATGTTTATTTCACCATCACCCCATTTTATTTGTAAGCTACAGGGTAATGCAAAAGTTGTGTATTTTAACGATCCAATACATAATATAACAAACTTACCATAATTGGGGTTTAGTCCAGAGAGGTTAGAGAAATGTAATAAGCATAATAATAAAAATCTCCATCAAAATCCTAAAGCTATAGATATCTGGGTTTTTTGTATGGGCTGCCTTCAGCATCTGCATTGGAAGCTGGCCGAGTTACAGCAGTGTTTGTCAGACTATGAGACATTCCAAAAATCAGTCTTCTCACAGAAATGTCTGTTGCGTATGGACGGTTTGGCCTACTCTATAGAAAGATGAAACTCTCATGATGGTGTTCTCCGTTTTTCTCAATGACCCCCACAAGCGCCACGGGACTCGTCTGAAGTCGGTACCGCCAATCTGCCTACTTCTACTTCGTCTGTAGCGTCTGAACAGTTTGTGCTACACACTGATATGACCCGTCTACTGAAAAGTGAGACTCTCACATGTCGGTTGTTTGGCTGTAGGATGCCCACAATAATTAACTTTAACCCACTGTATAAGACATTCACCGGAATTAAAACAGTCCAGGCATGTATATATAAATTTGAGTCATACTTTATCAAAAGCGTTTTCAAAATCTGCTATGATGTTTCACATTGTTGTGTATTATCTCCAATGTATCATCCATGTAAATAAAAACTGTCTGATCAAAATGAACAATATCTGTTCAAATATTTTTCATTCTGTGCGTTTTGCCAGGATTTATGCTTCACAACATTGACGTGTAAAAGGCCTCCAGTTTTATCTTTATACTTACCACCTGTGTCCTGTTTCAGTAATAGTGAAATGAGACCTTCTTGATTGTCTACCATTTTTATAGTAGTTCAAACATGCTAATAATGGATCTTTGTGTACATCAAAAAAGGTTTGATATACCTCTACTGGTATGCCATCAAGCCATGGGGTTTTTCCAGATGGAAATTATTTAATTGCCTTAATAATTTTGCTTATTAAGATCTTGCTGTACATTTGTGACCGACCTGTTTGATTCTTTTGTAGCAAAATTTGAAAGTGTTTTTTTTTTACATTGGATAAAAGTAGAGACTCAGAGCTAGAAAATGGCATATCATACACTACAGTTGAGAAACAATGGGAAAGTAATTCTGGTTTGAAAGTTGATAAACTTGTAACCACATTTTTGAGAAAATGTCCCTTGAATGTTTTGGTACACCTACTGGAGAGCTCTTCTTTGTCTACACCCATTCAGGATCATTCACACCCTCTGAAGCTTTAGCCCCACCCAGCTCTTTAAGGATTCAGATATGAGCCCATGTACTAAACAACCACGGATTTGAAGACTAAAGGTTGGTTTATACAGTGGGTGTGTTCGTAAATTCAATCTGGAGTGCCAGAGTGTGCTCAGAGTGTGCTCTGGGTGTTGGTAAACTCAGAGCGTTGTCACATTGTCCATTCATAAATTCAGAGAGCACAATGGACGCTCTGGCTGAGGAGTAGGGTTGATTCAAGCGTTCTGTTCTAACAATAGCAGTCAAGCACCCAAGCTAACTTTGCTAGCAACTTCCAGACACAAATGAGGGAACAGCTCACTGACTATTTTACTCACCCTTGCAGAGCTGGTTAGGCTGATTTGATGTTATCCAGAGTATTGGTGACTGCAAGTGTGCTGCTGGCAATAATATTATTATGCCTTTTTGCCAACGTCTACTGACAACGGCCATATTCAACGGGTGTTGAGTGTACGTACATCTTTCAGTTATTCTGCGCTATGGCACACTCAGACGAGTGCTCTTAAATCTGAACAGATAGCCAGAGTGAATTTACCAGATACATCTATCAACAGTTGTCGCAGTGACATCATGAATATTCTATTGAAATGGTTACTTGTCATAGCGGAGCCGTTTGTTTCGACATGTTTTTTTTCTCTCACCTTTATTTAACCAGGTAGGCTAGTTGAGAACAAGTTCTCATTTACAACTGCGACCTGGCCAAGATAAAGCATAGCAGTGTGAACAGACAACAACACAGAGTTACACATGGAGTAAACAATAAACAAGTCAGTAACACAGTAGAAAAAAAAGAAAGTCTATATACATTGTGTGCAAAAGGCATGAGGAGGTAGGCGAATAATTACAATTTAGCAGATTAACACTGGAGTGAAAAATGATCAGATGGTCATGTGCAGGTAGAGATACTGGTGTGCAAAAGAGCAGAAAAGTAAATAAATACAAATAGTATGGGAATGGTGGTATAAGGTGCTTTAGTAACAAAACAGATGGCACTGTGATAAACTGCATCCAGTTTGCTGAGTAGAGTATTGGACGCTATTTTGTAGATGACATCGCCAAAGTCGAGGATCGGTAGGATAGTCAGTTTTACTAGGGTAAGGTTGGCGGCGTGAGTGAAGGAGGCTTTGTTGCGAAATGGAAAGCCGACTCTAGATTTTATTTTAGATTGGAGATGTTTGATATGAGTCTGGAAGGAGAGTTTACAGTCTAGCCAGACACCTAGGTACTTATAGATGTCCACATATTCTAGGTCTGAACCATCCAGGGTGGTGATGCTAGTCGGGCTTGCGGGTGCAGGCAGTGAGCGGTTGAAAAGCATGCATTTGGTTTTACTAGCGTTTAAGAGTAGTTGGAGGCCACGGAAGGAGTGTTGTATGGCATTGAAGCTTGTTTGGAGGTTAGATAGCACAGTGTCCAAGGAAGGGCCAGAAGTATACAGAATGGCGTCGTCTGCGTAGTGGTGGATCAGGGAATCGCCCGCAGCAAGAGCAGCATCATTGATATATACAGAGAAAAGAGTCAGCCCGAGAATTGAACCCTGTGGCACCCCCATAGAGACTGCCAGAGGACCGGACAACATGCCCTCCGATTTGACACACTGAACTCTGTCTGCAAAGTAGTTGGTGAACCAGGCAAGGCAGTCATTAGAAAAACCGAGGACCGAGTCTGCCGATAAGAATATGGTGATTGACAGAGGCGAAAGCATTGGCCAGGTCGATGAAGACGGCTGCACAGTACTGTCTTTTATCGATGGCGGTTATGATATCGTTTAGTACCTTGAGCGTGGCTGAGGTGCACCCGTGACCGGCTCAGAAACCAGATTGCACAGCGGAGAAGGTATGGTAGGATTCGAGATGGTCAGTGATCTGTTTGTTGACTTGGCTTTCGAAGACCTTAGATAGGCAGAGCAGGATGGATATATGTCTGTAACAGTTTGGGTCCAGGGTGTCTCCCCCTTTGAAGAGGGGGATGACCGCGGCAGCATTCCAATCCTTGGGGAACTCAGACGATATGAAAGAGAGGTTGAACAGGCTGGTAATAGGGGTTGCGACAATCTTGGCAGATAGTTTCAGAAATAGAGGGTCCAGATTGTCAAGCCCAGCCTATTTGTACAGGTCCAGGTTTTGCAGCTCTTTCAGAACATCTGCTATCTGGATTTGGGTAAAGGAGAAGCTGGGGAGGCTTGGGTGAGTAGCTGCGGGGGGGGGGGGGGTGGGGGGGGTGGCCGAGGTTGGAGTAGCCAGGCGGAAGGCATGGCCAGCCGTTGAGAAATGCTTGTTGAAGTTTTTGATTATCATGGATTTATCGGTGGTCACCGTGTTACCTAGCCTCAGTGCAGTGGGCAGCTGGGAGGAGGTGCTCTTGTTCTCCATGAACTTTACAGTGTCCCATAACTTTTTGGAGTTAGAGCTACAGGATGCAAATTTCTGCTTGAAAAAGCTGGCCTTTGCTTTCCTGACTGACTGCGTGTATTAGTTCTTGACTTCCCTGAACAGTTGCATATCGCGTGGACTACTCGATGCTATTGCAGTCCGCCACAGGATGTTTTTGTGCTGGTCGAGGGCAGTCAGGTCTGGAGTGAACCAAGGGATATATCTGTTCTTAGTAGCTAGCTAGCAATTTTTTTACCATAATCCCAATTCATAACATTACTACCATGAATTTGCAGATAGCTGACCAACCAAGTTCAATGTTAGCTAGCTAGTTAAGAGATGCAAATAATAGTACTACACAGATCATACACGTAACTTTAGCTAGTGAGCCAGCTAGCTAACAGTAAGCTTTAACTTCAAATTAAAAAGACTTTCTGACAAAATTAGAAACATGTCATAGCTGAAAATGTAGCTAGCTAGACTACCATACCCATATACATGCATGGACAGTTCTCCCTCTCTGTCACAGATGCCATGGTTGCCTTAGTTTTGAAGATGTAATCCGGAGATAGGTGTTTTATACAACAGCCTTCTGTGTTCTCTTTTCGACTCCGTCTGCATATTTGTAAACAAATGCCAGAATTTTCTCGATCTCCTGAACTATCATACTCTAATTCCACTGGTATCAAAACTGGGTCCTGCTACATGCGCCGAATACCGTGAAACGCTTACTGACAAGCCCTAAACCAACAATGAGGTTCAAGAAATATAGCAAAGCAAATATTTAAGTAAAAAATGTAATAAAAAAACAACACAATAAAATAACAATAACGAGGCTATATACAGGGTCAATGTGCAGGGGTACAGGTTAGTCGAGGTCATTGTGTCGAGGTCATGTTCCAGAAAGTGTTTCTGATTTAAAACATTTTTTATTTACGTTCAAGTGGCTCTCCTGTGAAGTAATAAAGTGAAATTCGACATATGTCTAGTTTCTTGAAATTCCTGAAATGAGTCATTTGTTAGTATTACATTATTAACATAATTACGGGAAAACACAGTTAACATCATTCAGTGTAGATGGGGGAGACTGATAAGAAAACATATGCTTAAAATATTTAGCTCTAACTTTCGAAATATAATTTGGGTTTCTTTAAATTAATTTTTAGTAGCATTTCTATGTTGAAGATTCAACAATCAAAAAATTACATGACCCCTCTTTGGAAAGATGAGACTCTCACAAACACAATGGCGTTCTCTGTTGTGCTCTATGACTCCCGTCTAAAGTTGGTACAGCCGATGTACCAACTTCTGCCTGTAGCGGTCAAACCATTTGGGCTACACAATAATATGACCCCTCAGTGGAAAGGTGAGACTCTCACAAACTCATATTTGAAAGTTGTTTTGCTCTAGGATGCCTCACAAGTCTCGTCTGAAGGTCCCCCGGGACCAGTTGAAAAAATGAATGGAAGCACAGTATATGGAGGCTGTTTAGTGACAAAAATAAGACAAAAATAAGGGGTTAAATACAGGTAATAAAAAAAAAAAGGTTTACTGATCTTTATTATATCTCTCAGATATAGGACAAACACTTCAGAATCTGTTGTTCCATATAATGAATTTGTTATTAAATGCGTTTGTGTTTTCATCAAATCCTTCAATGGGTCTTCATTGACCTTGTGACCTTCTTAAAACATTTCCACATAGCTTGGGTCCTCTTGTCTTGTCTTCTCTTCTCTACCAATTCCCCTCCTCCCCTATCCTCTCCTGATCCTCACAAAAAAGTGAACGGAATGTCAAATGATGCCAGGCTCACCGCATCTCTTCTTGTTTCTCCCTGTCTACAGAAATCAAGGCCTTCTGTCCTGGTGTCTCAGGACAGTCAGCAGTAGTACAAGCACCTCTCTCCTCTCCGTTCTTTGCATGACCATGACCGGAGTATCCGGCTGGCAGACAGACATACACTTACCTCCCTGCTTATCCTGTCTCCGTGTGAGGATGCATTGTCTGTCTGGCATCAAAAGCTTCTGCTACACTCAGCCACTGCCATCGCAGTTCACAGAGGTGACAAAGAGCGAATGGTTCAAAATATGCACAATCAGCACATGCAGGCTCAGACACACATATTGTACTGGCAGAGACACACACATGTACAAGGGTGCACGCACACACAATCACACCTAGACACAAAAAGATGAAACGGGAGCCTTTTGAAGCCAGGCGACAGTGTAACAGGTGAAACCTGGGATGTGGGAGTGAAGAGGGTTTGTTGTGGTGTCTGTGAAGTCTGGCTCTTTTATCTGGGGATGTGAACGTTGTCCCGACTCGATTCACCCGTAAGATACCCACTCCCCACCTGGGCTTTGATGTGCCATGCGTCCACTTTCCTGGGAGGAAGCAAGCATCAACATGGTGGAACATTACACTCACAATGTAAAAACATTGGTCTTAAGATAGGACCCGTATGTTTTCCCTGACCACATGACTTATCAAGGGGGGGGGGGGGGACGTAACTGTAAGAAACTCTAGTCCTGTTTCACAGAAAAATTATTGGGAAAACTCTTCATTTATAATGGGAAATGAAGACAATGAAATTCATTCCTTCTCTTCTTTTTAACAAATTCATTTAGGGTTGTCAACTAAATCATTGAAATCCCAAGGAAAATCTCAAGCAGAAATTATTCATTAAAATTACAGGTATGGACATGTGTTCTCACGTTCTCTCAAACTGAAAAAATATTATTTTGTGTAAATTTAAAATTAGGATGAGCTACAAGCCCAAACTAGTGACTTAAGAAAGATTGGACCGTCTGTCACATATCTGAAATATGCTGATAATTGGCATGAATCTCAGCTGCCTTATGTCCCATGCCAAAATGAGGCATAAGTATCAACAAATATCCTCTTTTGGGCTTTGTAAGTGTGTATGATTTTTACTTCCTAAATAATGACTATCCAGTGTGTTCCAAGATATGGATTGACCAATATGCTAATTTCATCCCTGGCTCCGGTTATACAATGAAGAACAGAAGAATGAATCAGACATTCAAGAACAGCAAAAGCCACAAACACCCTGCAGGTAGCTAGCTTCACTTATAAATGTCACCTACAGATGTAGGATCTTAATTTGAGAGTTTGCTACAGCAGGGAAAAAAATCCTGCAGCAACAGGTTATGTGAATTATTATGTGGATTATAATTAATGAACAAACATTTCAAAGTGGAAATTACTAACTTTAGAAGCCTTTTTAAACCTCAAATACACAAGAAGTTTAAACTGTTCTGTTTTAAATGTCCTTAACATTCCTGCATTGATCAAATTAAAATCCTACATCTTTAACTTTGTTCCTCTCTCTCATTTCAATTTGTCTTTCTTTTTTCATGTTTGTGTACATGCTGTGCTACCTATTCTTAGCTTTTTGGTTTCATGGTTGGTAACTGGCAACACTTTCCTGCGGTCTCCACAACAACACTGGTGATTAAAGAGGCGAGAAGGGTCTTCTCTGTCTGTTTAATAAGTGGCTAATCCCATGGCCTTTCCTTCTGTCAGTCTGAACAGATGAGCTCCTAGGCTGGGGACATTCATCAAATGAGACCCGCCATGTGTGTGTGTGTGTGTGTGTGTGTGTGTGCATATGCTTGCGTACATGTGTGCGTATGTGGTAAATGCAGCTCTACTTAGAGCAGAATCTGAAACATTTAAAGTGATGTCTAAAGTGAGGACTGATAATATGCCATGCATAAATCATAAATCACCGCTAAAGCAAACTGGTCCTTTAGCGGCTCAATACTTGACAGACGATGGCAATTGGTTAAAATAGCAACTTTAGAGGGGCATACAGAGGATAATGTTTAATTTATTTTGTAGATTCCCCCCCCCCCCCCCCCTCTAACCAGAGCCTGTGATGTGTATCACATTCCTCTATGTTTACATTATCGTCTATCCAAGGCCGAGCCAGCAACCGTTCACACCTGTCTCGTCACGTCCAGGGAGGAGGAGGAAACGGTGATACATTTTCAGTGTGGACAGAAAGCTGATTGTGTCGGGGGATTGTCAAACACACACACACACACACACACACACACACACACACACACACATACAAAAGTTGTCAGGCCCACTGAGGAGTGAGTTATGAAGCTGGTGGTGGATGTGCCTGAACACGGAGAGAGAGATTCCACCCCTCTAAAGATAAATGGGGGCGAGGTGAGGATGGAAGACTGAGAGCCTCAACTCGTCTGCCGAGACACCCTTGCCGCTCACTGCTTAACGCAACTCACAGGGGACGATGGGTGTCAACACATCAGGGGCTTCCTACACCTCACACACACACACCTCCAACACACCTTACACAGCAGGACACACAACCCGCACAGCAACTGTCAATTTCCCATCATCACCACTCCAGTCTACACCGGGGTTAGTGTAATTGACAAATGGCATGTCCACCCTGCCAATTCCAAAATCACAGCAGGTGATGAAATGTAGGATGACATACAGAGAAATTGACAGACCGATACAGAAATAAGGAGCAAGAGAAAGAGACAGAGAGGGAGAAAGAGAAAGTACATTTCCTCAGTGAAAACAATGTACTGAGCAAATGACAAATTGTCTTTGTACCAAATGACAGTACGACATTCGCCGTGCACACCCCAATTGGCAAACAAACAAACCAAAACAAAGGCAAAGTCTTCTCATGTTTTGTTGATTTCAAAAAAGCTTTTGACTCAATTTGGCACGAGGGTCTGCTATACAAATTGATGGAAAGTAATGTTGGGGGAAAAACATTTGACGTTAAAATTGGTAAAAAAACACATTTCGTTCCACATGGCCATGGGGTGAGACAGGGTTGCAACTTAAGCCCCATCCTCTTCAACATATATATCAACGAATTGGCGAGGGCACTAGAACAGTCTACAGCACCCGGCCTCGCCCTACTACAATTTGAAGTCAAATGTCTACTGTTTGCTGATCTTCTGGTCTTCTGCACAGATTCAGTCCGACCTGGGCCCTGACAGTAAATCTCAGGAAGACAAAAATAATGGTGTTCCAAAAAAGGTCTAGTTGCCAGAACAACAAATACAATTTACATCTATGCACCTAAAGCACACAAAAAACTATACATACCTCGGGCCTAAACATCAACGCCACAGGCAACTTCCACAAAGCTTTGAACAATCTGAGAAACAAGGCAAGAAGGTCTTCTATGCCATCAAAAGGAACATAACATTTGACATACTAATTAGGATCTGGCTAAAAATACTTGAATCAGTTATAGAACGCATTGCCCTTTACGGTTGTGAGGTCTGGGGTCCACTCACCAACCAAGTCCTCACAAAATGGGATTTGACCACCAAATTGAGACTCTGCATGCAAAAATCTTCTCCATGTACAAAGTAATACACCAAATAATGCACGCAGAGCAGAATTAAGCCAATACTCGCTAATCCAGAAAATAGCCGTTAAAATCATCAACAACCTAAAAGGAAACGATTCCCAAATTTTCCATAACAAAGCCATTACCTACAGAGAGATTAATCTGGTGAAGAGTCCCCTAAAGCAAGCTGGTCCTGAAGTTCTGTTCACAAACACAAACAGACCCCACAGAGCCCCAGGACAGTAACACAATTAGACACAACTAAATCACGAGAAAACAAAAATATAATGAATTACTTTAAATAATTAACAACAGAAAACTGAGCAAACTAGATTTCTATTTAGCCCTAAACAGAGAGTACAGACTGACCAAAACTTAGGGAAAAATTTGACTATGTACAGACTCAGTGAGCATAGCCTTGCTATGGAGACAGGCTGCCGTAGGCAGACCTGGCTCTCAAGAGAAGACAGGCTATGTTCACACTGCCTACAAAAGGAGGTGGAAACTGATATCCACTTCCTAACCTCCTGCCAAATGTATGACCATATTAGAGACACATACAGTGGGGAGAACAAGTATTTGATATACTGCCGATTTCGCAGGTTTTCCTACTTACAAAGCATGTAGAGGTCTGTAATTTTTTATCATAGGTACACTTCAACTGTGAGAGACGGAATCTAAAACAAAAATCCAGAAAATCATATTGTATGATTTTTAAGTAATTAATTTGCATTTTATTGCATGACATAAGTATTTGATCACCTACCAACCAGTAAGAATTCCGGCTCTCACAGACCTGTTAGTTTTTCTTTAAGAAGCCCTCCTGTTTTCCACTCATTACCTGTATAAAAGACACCTGTCTACACACTCAATCAAACAGACTACAACCTCTCCACAATGGCCAAGACCAGAGAGCTGTGTAAGGACATCAGGGATAAAATTGTAGACCTGCACAAGGCTGGGATGGGCTACAGGACAATAGGCAAGCAGCTTGGTGAGAAGGCAACAACTGTTGGCGCAATTATTAGAAAATGGAAGAATTTCAAGACGACGGTCAATCACCCTCGGTCTGGGGCTCCATGCAATATCTCACCTCGTGGGGCATCAATGATCATGAGGAAGGTGAGGGATCAGCCCAGAACTACACGGGAGGACCTGGTCAATGAGCCGAAGAGACCTGGGACCACAGTCTCAAAGAAAACCATTAGTAACACACTATGCCGTCATGGATTAAAATCCTGCAGCGCACGCAAGGTCCCCCTGCTCAAGCCAGCGCATGTCCAGGCCCGTCTGAAGTTTGCCAATGACCATCTGGATGATCCAGAGGAGGGATGGGAGAAGGTCATGTGGTCTGATGAGATAAAAATAGTGCTTTTTGGTCTAAACTCCACTCGCCGTGTTTGGAGGAAGAAGAAGGATGAGTACAACCCCAAGAACACCATCCTAACCGTGAAGCATGGAGGTGGAAACATCATGCTTGGGGATGCTTTTCTGCAAAGGGGACAGGGCGACTGCACCGTATTGAGGGGAGGATGGATGGGGCCATGTATCGCGAGATCTTGGCCAACAACCTCCTTCCCTCAGTAAGAGCATTGAAGATGGGTCGTGACTGGGTCTTCCAGCATGACAATGACCCAAAACACACAGCCAGGGCAACTAAGGAGTGGCTCCGTAAGAAGCATCTCAAGGTCCTGGAGTGGTCTAGCCAGTCTCCAGACCTGAACCCCATAGAAAATCTTTGGAGGGAGCTGAAATTCTGAATAGCCCAGCGACAGCCCCGAAACCTGAAGAATCTGGAGAAGGTCTGAATGGAGGAGTGGGCCAAAATCCTTGCTGCATTGTGTGAAAACCTGGTCAAGAACTACAGGAAACGAATGATCTCTGTAATTGCAAACAAAGGTTTCTGTACCAAATATTAAGTTCTGCTTTTCTGATGTATCAAATCCTTATTTCAGGCAATAAAATGCAAATGAATTACTTAAAACTCATCCAATGTGATTCTCTGGATTTTTGTCTTAGATTCCATCTCTGACAGTTGTAGTGTACCTATGATATAAATTACAGACCTCTACATGCTTTGTAAGTAGGAAAATCTGCAAAGTCGGCAGTGTATCAAATACTTGTTCTCCCCACTGTACGTACCTCAGATTACACAGATCCACAAAGAATATGAAAACAAACCCAATTTTGATAAACTCCCATATCTATTGGGTGAAATACCACAATGTGCCATCACAGCAGCAAGATGTGTAACCTGTTGCCACAAGAAAAGGGCAATGAAGAACAAACACCGTTGTAAATACAACCCATATGTATGTTGATTTATATTCCCTTTTGTACTTGAACTTTTTGCACATATGACATTTGAAATGTCTTTATTCTTTTGGAACTTTTGTGAGTGTAATGTTTACTGTTCATTTTTATTGTTTATTATCTACTTCACTTGCTTTGGCAATGGTAACATATGTTACCCATGCCAATAAAGCACTTCAATTGAATTGAAAGACATAGAGGTAGTAAGAGATATGGAATCATCTAAAAAGAAAAGATGACATTAGGATTGTTCTCTGTGAGAGATGTTGAGTTGTAAATGCTCTTGGTATGCCTGCCAGTCTTCAGGATCTTTTGATGGATAGTTTTTGTTCCTCAGTTGTTGTCCCCTAACAAGTTGAGTGCTGCCTGTCAGCCAAATGAAAGTGGCTGGGAAAGCTAGAGAAAATAATGTCTCGCCAGTTGCTCTCCAAAAAAATACACTGTTGCACTCTGCACTTGAAAATGTAAATCCCTTGTGTGTGACGGATTTAGGCCTGCGTTCATCCCGCAATATTCCTACTGGCTCAGACGCTGAAATATCCCCCTCACATCGAGAACATTTTCCCACCTGTTGCTTGTTTCAATATGACCAAATGGGTCGGATGAGTTTATTGATTTTTGTCTCAAGGCAAACAAAAACACTTGAGAAAATAAAAGGAAACGTCATCTCAGGAAATGGAAGTGGAGGAGCTGAGGACACACATTTTGCAGAGATTCATCTATTGGCAGATAGCAAGCGCTAAATATTGATGCATTATATAACTTTGCAAAGTAACAGTACTCAAACTGTGGACTTTTTTCACCCAATTTCAACCTACTATAAATGCAAATGTTCTCCTATAGTTGGTAATGAGCTAAATGTAAAGTAGTGTTAGGACAATAAGTTAAAATTGTCTGGTAGGTTTACAATTACCAGTGTATTATCTTTCTAATACTTACTAAAGACGCACCAAATGACAACATTTGTTGTCTCATGTTGAGATTGCAACTTATACAGTATATCTCATGATCGCCATAACAAAAGTTGTGGTGTCTATGTAACGTCTGCTTCCAACTCACAATCTCATACACGTAGATCCCGTGATCGTTCAGCTCACTCTCCAGATCCCAATCACCCGGATTCTGATCACATGTTGACACACCTGCATGCCATTATCACACACTACTTAGTTCAGTTCTTTGCACCCCATCTTTGTGAGGTATTGTTTGTTTGTGACACACTTCTATTCAGAGCTCTGTTTTCCCCGTAATTTACTCCTCCGTGTATGATAATTTTTGCCTGCCTCACTAACAACCCCTTTTGCCTGTTCCCTGCCTGTAACTTAGCCTCAGATGTTACTAGCCCTTTCCCTGCCTGTACTGTTGCCTGCCTCCTCCTGTGGTCCTTTACATTAAACACCTGCTGCGCCCTGCACTTGAAACGAGCTTTCTGTCTCCCACTTGGTCATTACAGTCTAGATCACAAGATCATTTTCTTGTGGTTATAGCATTATCAATCAATGCATCACATTTATTTATAAAGCCCATCAGCAGATGTCACAAAGTGCTTATACAGAAAAGCAGCTTAAAACCCCAAACAGCAAGAGATACAGATGTAAAAGCATGTTGGCTAGGAAAAACTAGAAAGGCACGAACCGAGGTAAAAGCCTAGAGAGGAACCAGGCTCTGAGGCGTGGCCAGTCCTCTTCTGGCTGTGCCAGGTGAAGATTAAGAGTGCATGGCCATTAAGGCCAGATCCTTCTTCAAGTTGTTCAAATGCTCATACATGACCAGCAGGGTCAAATAATAATCACTATGGTTTTAGAGGGTGCCACACCAGCACCTCAGGATTAAATGTCAGTTGACTTTTCATAGCCGATCATTCAATGGTCGAAACAGCAGGTGCAGTAGAGAGGGAGAAAGACAGGGAGGGAGAGAAATAAAGGAGGGAGAGAGAGAGGGTCGAAAACAGCAGGTCTGGGGCAAGGTAGCAGATCCGGTGAACAAGACAGGTTTCCATAGCCGCAGGTAGAACACTTGGAACTGGAGTTGCAGCAAGACAAAGTAGCATGTCTGGATCATGTCTGGATCAGCAGCACAACCAGGTGGACTGAGGACAGCCTGGAGTCATCAGACCAGGTAGTCCTGAGGCATGGCCCTAGGGCTCAGGTCCTCTGGGAGGAGAGAGAGAGAAGAAGAGAGAGCGAGGGAGATGGGAGAATTAGTGGGAGCATGCTTAAGTTCACACAGGACACCAGATACGACTGGAGAATTACACCAGATAGGACAGACTGACCCTAGCCCCACTGCAAATAGAATATTGCAGCATATATACTGGAGGCTGAGACAGGGGGGTTGGGGGACACTGTGGCCATTTCCGACGATACCCCCGGACAGGGCCAAAGAGGCAGGATATAACCCCACCCACTTTGCCAAAGCATAGCCCCCACACCACTAGGAGAATATCAACAGATCATGAACATACTTCCCTGAGACAAGTTTGAGTATAGCCCATGAAGATCTCCTTCACTGCACAAGCCGGAGGGGGCGCAAAATCAGACAGGAAGATCATGTCAGTGTCTCAATCCACTCAAGTCGAGAATAGAAAAAAAAGCCTGGCACGACATGATGCACCCCTCCTAGGAACGGCAAGGGAGAATACTACTTAGCCAGTGAGTCAGACCCCAGAATAGGGTCAGAGGCAGAGAAACCCAGTGGAGAGAGGGGAGCTGGCAAGGCTGTGACAGCAAGGGCAGTTCGTCACTCCAGTGCCTTGCTATTCACCTTCACACCCTTGGGCCAGACTACACTAAATCATAGGACCTACTGAAGAGATGAGACTTCAGTAAAGACTTAAAGGTCACGACCGAGTCTACGTCTCTCACATGGATAGACAAACCCTTCCATAAAAATGTAGCTTTATAGGAGAAAGCCCTGCCTCAGCTGTTTGCTTAGAAATTCTAGGGGCAATAAGGAGGCCTGAGTCTTGTGACCGTAGAGAAACCGTAGGTATGAACAGCAGGACCAAATCGGAGAGATTGTTAGGAGCAAGTCAATGTAATGCTTTGAAGGTTAGCAGTAAAGTCTTGAAATCAGCCTTGGCTTAACAGGAAGCCAATGTAGAGAGGCTAGCGCTCGAGTAATATGATCAAATGTTTTGGTTCTATTCAAGATTCTAGCATCCGTATTCAGAACTAACTAAAGTTTATTTAGTGCTTTATCAGGGTAGCCACAGAGTAGAGCATTGCAGTAGTCTAATCTAGAATTGACATAAACATGGATTAGCTTTTCTGCATAATATTTGGACAAAAAGTTTCCGATTTTTGCAATGTTACGAAGATGGAAAAAAGCTGCCCGTCAAAAAGAGAGATCAGGGTCCAGAGTAACGCAGAGGCCCTTTAAAATGTTATTTGAGATGACTGTACAACCATTAAGATTAATTGTCAGATGAAACAGCAGATCTCTTTGTTTCTTTCGACATAGAACTAGCATCTTTGTTTTGTTTTGACAGCAGGTGTGTGAAACAAAGACAAAACAAATGGAAGATGAAAAGTGGATCGGCAGTAGCTAGAAAGCTGGTGACGTCGACCGCCGAACATCGCCCGAACAAGGAGAGGGACCGACTTCGGCGGAAGTCGTGACAGTATCAATCTCCATAGCAGTGAAAGCTGACATTGTAGAGGGTAGGGAGACGGTTATTTTGTTCAACATTGTAGGGAAGAGCACAGTTAGTAGCTCTTTCAGTAAGAATAGGGTCCAGTAGGCAGCTGGAACGCTTAGAGGCCATTACTATTTTCATGAATGTGTTGAGACATACAGTATAAAAAAAACTTTAGTGTCTCCATTGATCATAGGCCCTGGCAGTTCTGTGCAGACTCAAGATAACTGAGCTTTGGAGAAATACACAGATTCAACAAGGAGTCCGTAATTTCTAATGATATTGACAAAGTTCATGAATTCATCACTGCTAAAGTGAAGGCCGTCCTCACTTGGGGAATGCTGCTTTTTAGTTAGCTTTGTGACAGTGTCAAAAACAAATGTTGGATTGTTTTTATTCTCCTCAATCAGGTTGGAAAAGTAGGCTGATTGAGCAGCAGTGAGGGCTCTTCGATATTGCTCGATTCTGTCTTTCCAAAGGTTGTCGAGATAATGACATAATCAAAAAGTACCACGCATCATCCATTAATTTGTTCAGATGCACCATGAACAATAACCACCTCATCAAGGAGCCCCGTGGCTGCTGCAGCATTGATTATAATGTGCTCATGGGGCATTTAACCCTCTTAGAGTCTAAACCCTGTCTAAACCAGGGGAGAGGGGGTTCTAAGCTAACATATGGAATTGTTTTAAGATTGTCATACAGGGATTATTTAGCATTATGAGACCCCTTAAGGTAGAATATCAACAAACAAAAAAATAGAGGATGAAACAATGAATTTGGTGTTACTTCTATTAGCCAATAGAAACTCTCTGAATAACAGATTCACTACAAGTAAAAACATATAGTTCCCAAAAAAGTCTGAAGGAAGTTTGTTCTGAAGTGTCTGTCCGATATCTGAGAGAGTTCAGAAAACTATTTAGATTTGTTTTTACATGTATTTATCCCCTTATTTTAGGCACTAAACTTCCTCCATATATACTTCCATTCATTTTTTTAACTGGTACCTGGTACCTTCAGACGAGTCTTGTGAGGCTTTTATGCGTCCTATAACAAAATGGAGAACACCATAGTGTTTGTGAGAGTCTCAGCTTTCAAGAGTGGTCATAATAGTTTTGTTGGCCAATCTTCGGGATGTATCATGGTCTGACAAACACCGCTCTAGCTCTGCCACTTTTCACCACAGATTAGGAATGGCAATATCAGCGGATGCAGTCCATGCAAAAAATGACGTATTTTGCTGGGGATTTTTGTATTATGTTATCTAGATTTCCGCGCAACCATTGTAGACTAAGGGTTATAGACTGTGTGTAAACTGTTTCATAGGTAAGCTTCTTGCAGGCAGATTAACTGTTAGCGATTTATAGGCTGATGGATATTATGCAGAGTGGGTATGCTCTGTTCCTGGCAGGCTGATCAGATTCAATAGCAGCCTCAGAGGCAGATAAATCAGGATGCTGCTTTGTAGACTGTTTCACATGTAAGGCTCCTTGCAGACAGCCTACAAGGCAGCATCCTGATTTATTTGCCTCTGAGGCTGCTATTGAATCTGATCAACATGCCAGGAATAGAGCGGACTCACTCTTGATCGTATACATAATGCACTGACTGCTAATCTGCCTGTAAAGGAGCTTTACCTATGAAGTCAGAATCCTAATTTATCAGCCTCTGAGGATGCTTTTGAATCTGATCAAGCTCTGAAGCTGAAATTGAATCTGATCAGACCGTCAGGAATGCAGCTCAGCATAAAACATGAAGTGTCCCTTACTATTAGTTATGCAAGCTAACAACCAGCATATATAACAAGCTAGCTAGCTAACAAGACAACCTAACTAGCTAGCTCTCTCTCTCACTCACAAGACTAGCCAGATTAGTTGTGTTGCTGTTGCATGCTTTTGGCTGTGGTCTTGGGGGTGGCACACAGCCTGGGAGGTCCGCATCATTCAGGACTTAAATGCCTTAGCTCAAGGTAAGGGCCATTTAGCTTGCTAGCATTCTTACTTATAAACACAAATGAAAGCATGATGCTAGCATGAAATGTACCATCCGTTAGTGTAGTAATTATTAAAAAACATGCCGCCTCAGCCATACTGTCAATCTATCATCAATACATCCACAACTTATTTTGTGATTTCTACAAAAAAAAAAATGTTTATGTCTTGATCATGACAAAATGTATCTCGGCAAAAGGAGGGAATACTTTAAAAAAATCATATGTACTTTCTGGACTTCCGTACCACACGGTTTTAGCTACCACATGGTGCTGTAACATGACAATATCTGTGGTCATTTAGAGTCTGTAGTCTAGACTTAATGTTGTGATCTTAAGCAAAAACACTAGTCTAAATGTCTTAAATCCCCAAAACTATGTTGTAAACAAACTCTTAAAGGAGGAATTATTTATTTACTATTGACTTAAATGCCTTCATAGCAATCATCTCATTTGAGATCTTTTTTTCCTTTTTTGGTGGAGAAGGCTTCTGATAAGCCTGGAACTCTTCACTAATCAGCTAATGTTAGATCCTTTTAATTAGTGGGCCCTCTCTCAGTCATTTGATTTCTATCACTTATACAGTTTGTGTGTGTTTTAATTTCTCTCTTATATCTCTTATAATGATGCCAAAAGGTCCACGGTGGGAGTAATTAATTATAACTTAGCTTAATGAAATGTATACAACTGTTTAACGATGCACTGAGAAAATAAAGATCAAGATGTTTATGTACGGTATAGAATTGAATTGCTCTCCAAAAGGTTTCATTGAAGTTTCTCAGTGTCATATTTTATGTTTGAGCTTCTACAGTGATTTGACTAATAGCTAATAGTAGTTAACTGAGAACTTAAATTAACAGGACAATATGTTTTGTCCAGCCAGTGTTTATGTAAGATTCTGAACATATGTACAACATTAACTGATTTTATTAGGTTCCCCATTAACCAAAAACGAATTTCAAACAAAAGACTTAACAATTTACATACATTTAAAAACATTAACATGTAGTGTGTGTGTGTCTATGCATCTATCAGTTACACATGCATGTCCATACATACACACAAAATGTAGGTCGCATTGTGCCACGAGGTGTTGCTTTATTTGATTTTTAAAACCAGGTTTGATGTTCAACTTGCGCTATATGAAATGGAGCTCTATATGAAGGGAGTTCTATTCAATCATTTTTTTTTTTTTTTTACCTTTATTTAACCAGGCAAGTCAGTTAAGAACAAATTCTTATTTTCAATGACGGCCTGGGAACAGGCCGTCATTGAACTGCCTGTTCAGGGGCAGAACGACAGATTTGTACCTTGTCAGCTCGGGGGTTTGAACTCACAACCTTCCGGTTACTAGTCCAACGCTCTAACCACTAGGCTACCCTATCATGGCTCTGTACGGTATAATACTGAATGTTTCTGTAATGATGTACGCTGAGTCAGGATGCAAGTTCAGGGAGTGAACACATTTAATTAATAAATGACGGAAACAAGAGACACACACAGCGCACCAACATGAAACAGGAACAATGACGACAGGGGAAGAAATCAAAGGGAGAGACTTATAAAGGGCAGGTAAGCAAGGAGGTGATGGAGTCCAGGTGAGTGTCATTATGCACGTAATGCTGGAGACAGGTGTGCGCTCTAACGAGCAGCCTGGTGACCTAGAGGCCGGAGAGGGAGCACACGTGACAATTTCCTTGAATTTGTTCTGGACATGGGGACTGTGAAAATACCCATGGTGGCATGTCTGTTGGGTTAAGTGTGTGTCAGTGCAAATTGATGCTTCTTATAAAAACAAGAAGCAATGCAGTCAGTCTTTCCGCAACTCTTAGCCAAGAGAGACTGGCAGGCAGAGTATCGATATTTGTCACGTTCTGACCTTAGTTCTTTTATTTATGTCTTTGTTTTAGTATGGTCAGGGTGTGAGTTGGGTGGGTTGTCTATGTTCCATTTTCTATGTTCTATGTTTGGCCTGGTATGGTTCTCAGTCAGAGGCAGGTGTCGTTAGTTGTCTCTGATTGAGAATCATACTTAGGTAGCCTTTTCCCACTTGTGTTTCGTGGGTGTTTGTTTTCTGTGTGTTCCACACGGAACTGTTTCGGTTGGTATTTTCACGTGTCGTTTATTGTTTTGTTTCAGTGTTCGCTTGTTGTAATAAAGAGCATGAACATGTACCACGCTGCGCATTGGTACTCCGATCCTTCTTACTACTCCTCCTCAGAAGAGGAGGACGAGAATCGTTACAGAAACACCCACCACAAACGGACCAAGCAGCATGGTACCCAGGAGCAGCTGGTTCAAGACTCCTGGACTTGGGAGGAGATCTTGGATGGCAAGGGACCCTGGGTACAGCCGGGATAATATCGCCGCCCCAAGGCAGAGCTGGAGGCAGCGAAAGCCGAGAGGCGGCGTTATGATGAGGCAGCGCGGCTGGAAGCCCGAGAGGCAGCCCCAAAATGTTCTTGGTGTGGCTAAGTCAGGTAGGAGACCTGAGCCAACTCCCTGTGCTTACCGTGGAGAGAGAGGGACCGGGCAGTCACCGTGTTATGCCGTGAGGCGCACGGTGTTCCCGGTGCGCAGGCATAGCCCGGTGCGACACATAGAAGCGCCTCGTTTCGGCTAGAGTGGGCATCGAGTAAGGGGCCATGAAGCCGGCTCAGCGCATCTGGTCTCCAGTGCGTCTCCTCGGGCCGGGGTACATGGTACCAGCCTTACGCATGGTGTCCCCTGTTCGCCAACACAGCCCATTGCGGACTATTCCACCTCGCCGCACTGGCCTGGCTACGGGGAGCATTCAACCAGGGAAGGTTGGGCAGGCTCGGTGCTCGAGAGCTCCAGTGCGCCTTCACGATCCTGTCTATCCGGTGCCACCTCCACGCACCAGCCCTCCGGTGGCAGCCCCCCGCACCAGGCTGTCTCTCTGTCTCCTTCCTACAGGTGTGCCCGCCTGCTCAGTGCTGCCAGAGTCTTCCTCCTGCCAGGAGCTGCCAGAGTCTCCCGTCTGTCCGGAGCTGCCAGAGTCTCCCGTCTGTCCGGAGCTGCCAGAGTCTCCCGTCTGTCCGGAGCTGCCATAGTCTCCCCTCTGTCCGGCGCTGCCAGAGTCTCCCGTCTGTCCGGAGCTGCCAGAGTCTCCCGTCTGTCCGGGGGCTGCCAGAGTCTCTCGTCTGTCCGGAGCTGCCAGAGTCTCCCGTCTGTCCGGAGCTGCCAGAGTCTCCCGTCTGTCCGGAGCTGCCAGAGTCTCCCGTCTGTCCAGAGCTGCCAGAGTCTCCCGTCTGTCCTGAGCTGCCAGAGTCTCCCGTCAGCCAGGAGCTGCCAGAGCCGCCAGTCAGCCAGGACCTGCCAGAGCCGTCAGTCAGCCAGGAGCTGCCAGAGCCGCCAGTCAGCCAGGAGCTCCCAGAGCCGCCAGTCAGCCAGGTGCTCCCAGAGCCGCCAGTCAGCCAGGAGCTGCCAGAGCTGGCAGTCAGCCAGGAGCTGCCAGAGCCAGCAGTCAGCCAGGAGCTGCCAGAGCCACTTTAATTATAATGCAAAATCCTCCAATTGCAGTTCCTAGGGCTTCCACTAGATGTCGGCTGGCTTTTGTAGGTGGCTCCCATTTTGGCTGTAGTGTTTCCATGCGCATGGACGAGAGAGCATTCTAAGGTATTTTTCGCCGGTAAAGACAATAACGATTCTCCGTCTTAAATTGTATTGCTTATCTACTTCTTAGGGTACCTAAGGTTTGATTAGAAACGTTGTTTGACTTGTTTGGGATTCATTTTGTGTGCATTTTGATGGAGGGAAATTGGGTGGATTATTAACTGAAGCGCGCCAGCTAAACTGTATTTTTATGGATATAAAGAAGGACATTATTGAACCATTTGTGATATAGCTGGGACCTTTTGGAGTGCCAACAGAAGAAGATCATCAAAGGTAAGGCATTTATTATATTGCTATTTCTGACTTTCGTGGCGCACCTGCCTGGTTGAAATTTTTCATGCTTTTGTATGCGGGGCGCTGTCCTCAGATAATCGCATGGTGTGCTTTTGCCGTAAAGCCTTTTGCCATAAAGCCTTTTTGAAATCTGACACAGCGGCTGGATTAACTTCTCTAGGGTAGGGGGCAGCATTTGGAATTTTGGATGAAAAGCATGCCCAAATTAAACTGCCTTCTACTCAGGCCCAGAAGATAGGATATGCATATAATTAGTAGATTTGGATAGAAAACACTCTAAAGTTATGTCTGAGTATAACAGAACTGATTTGGCAGGCAAAAACCTGAGAAAAATCCAGTAGGATTTTTTTGTTGATGTTGTAGTTTTCCATTCAATGCCATTACAGTATCCATTGATTTAGGACTCAAATTGCAGTTCCTATGCCTTCCACTAGATGTCAGTCTTTAGAAATTGTTCTGGCTTATATTCTGAAAAATGAGGGAGTAAGAGCAGTTGGAATGAGTGGACCCTGCCGTGTCACAGAACGAGTGCCTTTCTTGTTTACCTTTTATATTGACAACGATATTGTCCGGTTGAAATATTATCGATTATTTAGGCTAAAAACAACCTGAGGATTGAATATAAACATCGTTTGACATGTTTCTATCAAGCAAAAAGTAGATATCCTAACCGACTTGCCAAAACTGTAGTTTGTTAACTTCTTATGGCTGCCATCCCGTTAACGGGATAATTGTCATCAACAACCTCTGAATTGCATAGCCCAACATTCAAACAATATTACTAAAAATATTTATATTCATTAAATTACAAGTGCAATATAGGAAAACACAGTTTAGCCTTTTGTTAATCCACCTGTTGTGTCAGATTTTGAAAATATGCTTTACAGCGAAAGCAATCCAAGCGTTTGTGTAAGTTTATCGATTGCTCGACAAAACATTATGTACACCTAGCATCAAGTAGCTTGGTCACGAAAATCATCAATCAAATTAATTGTTTAAATTTGATGATCTTCGGATGTTTTCACTCACGAGACTCCCAGTTTGTTCCATAAAGATTATTTTTATATTTATTTTTATATAAAGATTATTTTTATATCCAAAATACCTACATTTGTTTGGCGCGTTATGTTCAGAAATCCACAGGAAAAAGCGATCACGACAACGCAGACAAATTTCAAATAGTTTCCTTAATGTCCACAAGAAACATGTCAAAGTTTTTTTTATAATCAATCCTCAGGTTGTTTTTTAAAATATATAATCGATAATATATGAACCATAACTCTCTTTATCAGTAGGAGAGGGAAAGGCAATGGCTGCCCAAACTCTGTTAAGCATACAAAACGGTGCTGGCACCCGACCATACAATGACGCGATGTTATCTTTCTCGCTCATTAAATAAAAGCCTGAAACGATGTCTAAAGACTGTTGACACCTTGAGGAAGCGATAGGAAAAGGAATCTGGTTGATATCCCTTTAAAACCTGTTGTGACTCAGGGGCAGTATTTTCATTTTTGGAAAAAAAACAATCCCGTAGTAAACAGGATATTTTGTCAGGACAAGATGCTATAATATGCATATAGTTGACAGCTTAGGATAGAAAACACTCTAAAGTTTCCAAAACTGTAAAAATATTGTCTGTGAGTATAACAGAACTGATATTGCAGGCAAAAGAAGAAGAAAAAAATTACAATAATTTTCCTTCATGAATATGACTCAACAACTTTTCATTGTTGGCATTTCCTTCCTAAGTTTGCCCACTTTGCCAATGAAGTAATCATTAAAATAATTGGCAACATCAAATGTTTTTTGTGATGAATAAGCCAGTTGAATTTGTCTTTCTGCCAACAATTTGATTTAAAGTACTCCAAAGCATTTTTTTCAACATTCTTTATATAATTGATCTTGGCTTCATAATACAGTTTCTCCTTTTTGTTGAGTTTAGTCACACAATTTCTCAATTTGCAGTAAATCAGCCAGTCAGATGTGCAGCTACTAAAGGTATTAGCCACTGATATTGCCCGATATCTTTCAGCCATACAGTTTTTCAAATCCTCATCAATCCATGGAGCCTTATCGGTTATAACAGTCAGTTTCTTAATAGGTGCATGTTTATCAATAATGGTAAGAACCAATTTTATAAATTCATTAAGTGCAGCGTCTGGATGCTCATTATTAATCACGTCAGACCAATGAATAGTTTAACATCATCCACATAAGAGTCTCAGCGAAAGATTTTGTATGATCTCTTACACACTATTTTAGGCCCAACATATGGAACCTTGGATTTCCTGGGTATATCCACTATACTGTGATCACTGCATCCAATGTGTATGGATACAGCTTTAGAACATAGTTCTACAGTATTAGTAAACATGTGATCAATACATGTGGATGATGTACTTCCTGTAGTGTTTGTAATCATCCTGGTAGGTTGATTAATGAATGACATGAACCACATTACAGACACTGGTTACAGTAAGAAGCTTCCTCTTGAATGGACAGCTTGATGAAAAGCAGTTAATATTACGGTCCCCAAGAAAGTAGACCTCTCTGTTTACATCCCACACACTATCAACCATTTCACTCACATTATCTAATACTGACTGTTAGCTCTTGGTGGCCTATAGCAACACACTCAAATAATAGGCTTTAGATGAGGCAGGTGAACCTGCAACCACAACACTTCAAAACACTTGACATAAGAAATTCTCTGAATACATACAGCAACACCTTCCCCGTAGCCATTCCTGTCTCTTCTGTAGATGCTATATCCTTATTGCTGCTGCTGTATTATCAAAGTAATTATCTAAGTAACTCTCAGAAATGGCTAATATATGAATGTTATCTGATGTTAGCAAGTTATTTCATAGCCGGGATAAGTTATTTCTTCTGGTGCAGAGCTTCAGGATAGTCCTCGTTGAGGTGACAGGCCCAGGCCAACAGTACATTCCTCTCAAGTTCTAGGCTCTTTCCAGAACAACTACATAAGGATCTTGACCACTGTTGGCCTGGGCCTGTTACCTTTGCTGGTGGTGGGTTTTCCAGTCCTGTGGGCGTGCACCATCTTAATCTTCCTGTGGTCCATCTTCAGTTTCTCAGTGATCATTTCCCTCACTTTGTCCTCAGACTTGGTCCAGGTCTCATGTGTAAATTCTGCAATTCAGTTCACAAAATGTTGTTTCACCTTAATTGTCTCTTGAGATAATCTGATTTCTCCATCATTGTTATCTTGGATTCACATACAACTGATGTCCTCTCAAAATGACGTACAGATTGCTTTCATTTGGCTGTTCTCCTGTTTAAACTCCTCGAGCTGACCATGGGATAACTGCAAACTGTTTTTCAGGTCCTGGACCTCTCTGGTCAGATCGTCCATTCTTTGTTTAGATGACTCCACCAGTATTTGGACACAACACTTGAAGCTATTTCCTTGTTGTTGTAACAATTGCTTTTAGAACAATTTTTGTTGGTTTAAAAGATCCTTCAACTGTGATAGAGACCACTGTCCTCAATGGTACTCCCACCGGCATTGGTCTTTGTCATGGTAGCAACATAGAATACGGTGTTACTCCTCACAGTTCCAAACAGGGCCAGTAGCAGGGCAGATGGAAACAGCAGAGATTCAAACAGTCACACAAGGACTGTGGGCTGTGTAGAAGCTGCTAAGGAAACCTGGCTAGCTTGATAGCTACAGTTGAAGTCGGAAGTTTACATACACTTAGGTTGGCGTCATTAAAACTTGTTTTTCAACCACTCCACAAATTTCTTGTTAACAAACTATAGCTTTGGCCAATCGTTTAGGACATCGACTTTGTGCACGACACAAGTCATTTTCATACAATTGTTTAGACAGATTATTTCACTTATAATTCACTGTTTCACAATTCCAGTGGGTCAGAAGTTTACATACACTAAGCTGACTGTGCCTTTAATCAGTGTCACGTTCTGACCTTTATTTCCTTTGTTTTGTATTTATTTAGTATGGTCAGGGCGTGAGTTGGGTGGGCAGTCTGTTGTTTTTCTATGATTTGGGTATTTGTATGTTTCGGCCTAGTATGGTTCTCAATCAGAGGCAGGTGTCATTAGTTGTCTCTGATTGAGAATCATATTTAGGTAGCCTGGGTTTCACTGTGTGTTTGTGGGTGATTGTTACCGTGTCTGTGTTTTTAACCACACGGTACTGTTTTGGGTTTTCACGTTTCTTGTTTTTGGTATTCAGTTGTTCATGTATACATTTACGTATTAAACGAACTATGGACACCTACCACGCCGCATATTGGTCCTCTGATCCTTTTCGCCTCTCCTCTTCGGAAGAAGAGGAGGAAATCCCTTACAATCAGCTTGGAAAATTCCAGAAAATAATGTCATGACTTTAGAAGCTTCTGATAGGCTAATTGACATAATTTGAGGCAATTGGATGTGTACCTGTGGATGTATTTCAAGGCCTACCTTCATACTCAGTGGCTCTTTGCTTGACATCATGGGAAAATCAAAACAAATCAGCCAAGACCTCAGAATTTTTTTTTTAGATTCTGGTTCATCCTTGGGAGCAACTTCCAAACGCCTGAAGGTACCACGTTAACAATAGTACGCAAGTATAAACACCATGGGACCACGCAGCCGTCATACCGCTTAGGAAGGAGACATATTCTGTCTCCTAGAGATGAACGTACTTTGGTGCAAATAAATCCCAGAACAACAGCAAAGGACCTTGTGAAGATGCTGGATGTAGATACAAAAGTATCGATATCCACAGTAAAAAGAGTACTATATCAACATAACCTGAATGGCCGCTCAGCAAGGAAGAAGCCACTGCTCCAAAACCGCCAGAAAAAAGCCAGACTACGGTTTGCAACTGCACATGGATCATACTTTTTGGAGAAATGTCCTCTGGTCTGATGAAACAAAAATAGAACTGTTTGGCCATAATGACCATTGTTATGTTTGGAGGAAAAGGGGGAGGCTTGCAAGCTGAAGAACACCATCCCAACCGTGAAGCACGGGGGTGGAAGCATCATGTTGTGGGGGTGCTTTGCTGCAGGAGGGACTGATGCACTTCACAAACTAGATGGGATCATGAGGATTGAAAATGATGTGGATATATTGAAGCAATATCTCAAGACGTTAAAGCTTGGTCGCAAATGGGTCTTCCAAATGGACAATGACCCCAAGCATACTTCCAAAGTTGTGGCAAAATGGCTTGAGGAGAACAAAGTCAAGATATTGGAGAGACCATCACAAAGCCCTGACCTCAATCTTATAGAAAATTTGTTGGCAGAATTGAAAAAGCGTGTGTGAGCAAGGAGACCTTACAAACCTGACTCAGTTACAACAGCTCTGTCAGGAGGAATGAGGAATAATTCTCTCTACTATTATTCTGACATTTCACATTCTTAAAATAAAGTGTTGGTCCTAATTGATCTAAGACTGGATATTTTTACTAGGTTTAAATGTCAGGAATTGTGAAAAACTGAGTTTAAATGTATTTGGCGAAAGTGTATGAACTTCTGACTTCAACTGTACCTATTATTTGTTAGAAGCTAGGCTAGCGTCTGCACCAAAGAAGGAAGAGTGAGATATGTATCTGGAGCCAAATAGACCTGCTATTATTCCATGTCATACAGTGAACACCTGACACTTTAATGTGATGTTTTAAACTGAGTGCACAAAACATTAAGAACACCTTCCTTTGTTGCCCTCAGAACAGCCTCAATTCGACAGGGTATCAACTCTATAAAGTGTCGAAAGTGTTCCACAGGGATGCTGGCCCATGTTGACTCCAATGCTTCCTGCAGTTGTGTCATGTTGGCTGGATGTCCTTTCGGTGGTGGACCATTCTTGACACACATGGGAAACTGTTGAGCGGGGAAACCCAGCAGAGTTGCAGTTCTTGCAACAAACTGGGGCACCTGGCATACGGGCTTAAATCTTTTCTCTTGAATGTGCTTAACATTAGGAACACCTGCTCTTTCCATTATATAGACGGATCAGGTGAATCCAGGTGAAAGCTATGATCCCTTACTGAAGTCACCTGTTAAATCCAATTCAATCAGTGTAGATGAAGGGGGAGACTGGTTAAAGAAGGATATTTGAGACATAGCTTGTGTATGTGTGCCATTAAGAGGGTGAATGGGCAATGCAAAACATTTAAGTGCCTTTGAAGGGGGTGTTGTACAGTAGTAGTAGGTATCAGGCACATTTCTTGTGTTACAATGTGAGATTAAAATTGATTTAAATGTAATTAATTTTCAATGATCTAAACAAAGTACTCTGTAATGTCAAAGTGGAAGAAAAATTCTAACATTTGTAAAGAATATTTCAAAATAAAACATGATTACTCCATGTCTTGATTTAGTGTTCAACTTCCTGAGTCATTATATGTTAGAATCCTCTTTGGCAGCAATTACAGCCTCTAAGAGTCTCTAAAAGCTTTCCACAACTGGATTGTGCAACATTGACCTATTATTATTTTCAAAATTCGTCAAGCTCTGTCAAATTGGTTGTTTATCATTGCTAGACAACCATTTTCAGGTCTTGACATAGATGTTCAAGCAGATTTAAGTAAAACCGGCCACTTAGGAACATTCACTGTCTTCTTGGTAAGCATCTCCGGTGTAGATTTGGCCTCGTGTTTTAGGTCATTGTCCTGCCGAAAGGTGAATTCATCTCAGGGTTTCTGGTGGAAAGCAGGCTGAACCAAGTTTTCCTCAGGGATTTTGCCTGCGCTTAGTACCATTTGTTTATTTTCTTCCTGAATAACTCCCCAGTCCTTAACGATTACAGGCATACCCATACAGGGCTGTGGTGGTCATGAAATGTTGTCCTCTGGTTATTGTCATGCGAAACACTGCCGGTCTTACGGTAATTTACCATTAATTGACCTAAACACCTTTAGCATCTCTAGGGCCTCCGCACGTACAAGTTGTTGATGTTGTTTGGAACATCTGTATAAAAAAGTATAATAAATCAATTGAATATACACCATCACAATAAAGCCATTATATACTTTAGACAGGTCTAAGGAAACATTATGATATGAATAAAAAGTATTCAGAAGAACAGAATATGATTTGGCCTACTATAGGCCTATGTTATCAGTCTATGCTCCATGCCATATGCTGTAGGCTTGTTCATTTACCTAACAAGATTGGAAATAAAATAATGTCAAGGGATTTATAAGCTTATGATTTTATAATAAAAATGATAGAATTGAGTGTTAAAGTGGAGATTTGAAAAAGGTCCTATTTGCTAGATTTTTAGTTATTTGGCAACTTTAGTTGTGAATTATACAACATTTACAATGTCTTAGAAATCAAAACATATAGAGTATGGGCTGCATGGTGCGACTATAGGCTATTGATGATTTGAGAAAGTAGCAAACAAAGCTTGAGCTCTGTTCCTAGCCTCAGGCTGCACAGCTTTTCTCTCAAATGATCATATTTTCAACCATCAGACTATTTTCAATTGAATATTTTCTTTACTAACATGTACAATTTGTTTTGATCTAGAATGGCTCATTATGAAATAGGCAGAAACAGGAGCATTGGAAAAAAGACACGTAATCTGTATGCACGTCGATAGCAAATGGAGGCTGTGCGATTACCCACCATTTCGCCTACTTCGGGTTTATAGCTGAGCATGTGCTTAATGTAAGCAGCTGTGAAATAAATATGTGACAGACCCGCTCGATTCAGTCTTCCATAGCAAATTTTGAAATTGTGTTTTTTACATTGAATAAATGTAAGGACTCAGAGCTAGAAAATGGTATATCATACACAGCAGTTGAGGAACAATGGGAAAGTAATTCTGCTTTGAAAGTTGATAACCTTGTAACCCCACTTTTGAGAAAATGGCCCTTGAATGTTTTGGTACACCTACTGGAGAGCTCTTCTTTGTCTACAAACATTCAGCATCGTTCACGCCCTCTTAAACCTTTCAGCCTCACCCGTCTCTTTAAGGGTTCACATGGGAGGCCATATGTTAAACACACACTTTCTTTTATGAAGTAAAAGCTATGTTTATTTTTCACAGGATACAGAAGGTGTAGACGACAGTGAAATGGTTACTTGCATAGTACCAATATCAAAAACAGAAAGTGTCCACATATGGATAGTGTATAACACTTATCTGACAAACTTTTATAAATTGATGGATCATGTGAAGGGAATTCTATAACCACCCCCCAGCCACAGCTAGCTAAGTTGATGAGTCACTATTGTCTTGAGATGTGCACATGTTTATGAAATACAATAGATGACCGTAATCAACCCCAGACACACCTGGCAAACGTGATGGGTCATGGAATCATCCGGCCGAAGTGGAGTCTTTTGTTTAGACATGTAACTAGCTAGCTTAACAACGAACCGGCATAATCCCAACTCATACTACTACCAATACAAATATTGTCATAGCTGTAGTATGATTCTGCACTTAGCTGAAGCTACCAAACTAGGTTCAATGTTAGATAGCTAACAATAGGCTATAACTAGCAATGAAAACGGTTTTCTAATTCAAATAATATTACTACATGGATCATACACGTAATGTTAGCTAGTGAGCCAGCAAGCTAACGTTCACTAGCTAACAAACAGAACACTTTAATAACTTGCAATGACAAAATTAGAAACGGATATCTGAAAATCCAGCTAGACTCTTACCCATGTAATGTACATGGATGAACTCATCACCTCAGACTGGAACCATTTAACTCTGTTTTGTTTGTAGCTACATCTTGTTAGGCCAGCGTTGTGTCAAGTCCGTCCGGTTCACACTGACACTGCATGTGCAGAAGCAATTTTTCCAACTGATCTGTCGATAGATTAAATTCAGGGCATCAATGTTGTTGAGAAAAGTAGCAAAACCTTTGCAGTTCACAATAGCTAACGTTATATCTTTCAAAAATGACGTGGTAGAAAGGAGTAGCGACACATACTGAGCTGCTCACGTTATAGTCAGAAGCACGCTACACGACATACCAATCCAAACTCATCCCCCGGCATGTCCATCCCATCCAATTTCTCAGCCAATCATGGTGTTTCTCCTTGGCTTAACCAACTAGGCTCGTAATTTAACTATTGTATTCATATTTACGGATTTAATACAAGTTTGTTATTAAGGCACATGAATGTTCACATGTTCCAGAAGGCATTTCTGCCAAAAGAACCCCGCATTTGGATCAAAAATAAATGTTTACGTTAAAATGCCTCTTCTGTGTAGTAGAGACTTGGGACATACGCCTAGTTTCTTGGGCTCATAAGCCTATACATATGCACAAGCTCTAATATGTGTATGGGAGTTTTTAATAATCTCCTTATAAAGCGATGTGCATTTTGTTGTGTTAGGCTTTGAAACAGTATATATGTTATACTGTTATACAGTTTCAACCTGCTGTTAAACTTCTTTCTTCAAATTGATCATCACAGTGGGGTAAGTTTTGAAAGTACCTACTGTTTTGATGATAAGGGTTTGAGGTGATATTTGATTGCATTTGCATTGATGTCAGAGGGACAAAACATATTTTTTACCCTTATTTAATTCTGCACATCAGTTAAGAACAAATTCTTACTTTCAATTACAGCCTAGGGACAGTGGTTTAACTGCCTTGTTCAGGGGCAGCGCGACAGATTTGTACCTTGTCAGCTCAGGGGTTTGATCTTGCAACCTTTCAGTTACTAGTGCAACGCTCTAACCACTAGACTACCTGCTGCCCCAATAGAGCCCTGAGTACCAGGCCATTAGGACCTGATGCACGTTAACACATTGGGTACTACCAAAGCATGCCCAGAGTGCATAAGAGGAGATTGCTGTGACTCAATGGTCACATAGAATTTTACCTCAAACATAACACTTTGTATTCAGGAGAAGTGAAATGCTTTGCCACATTTTTTTGCATATTACTTTAATGCCTATTTGCAATCAGGACAAATGTTATTCTCTACAGTCGTCCTTATTTTCATTCTGTCATTTAGGTTAGTATTGTGGAGTAACTACAATCTTGTTGATCTATCCTCAGTTTTCTCCTATCACAGCCATTAAACTCTAACCATTGGCCTCCCTGAGTGGTTTCCTACCTCTCCGGCAACTAAGTTAGGAAGGACGCCTGTATCTTCGTAGTGACTGGGTGTATTAATACACCATCCATGGTGTAATTAAAAACATGATTCCACTTTGACATTCTGATAATTGTGTGTAGGCCAGTGACAAAAAATAAATCTAAATGTTGCACACACCTGCAAGTAAAACACACACACACTGACTTGTGCACATGGTTTTGTATGTGTGTGTGTGTGTGCATATGGGAGTGTGTGGATACTTTTAATGTATTATTTAATGTGTTTTAGATTGATTACACAAGGTGTTGTCTGTGAGTACGTACAGAAATTAAATGAGTAAAATAATTCAATACGGAAACAAAAAGAGAACAAAACGTAACACAAATAAAGAAAACACGAACAACCACAATGTCTATCCCATTTCTCTTCGGTTGTGGCACAAGGTGACACATTTAGCTGTCAGCTTAGCTGACTTCTGCTCCTCTCAAAGCAGGATGAGACGTTTATGTCCATCTGGGATCTGTCTATAATGTGTTTTTTCAAAATCTAGGTAGTATGTTTCCATTATGTTGTCATATTTTGAGTAGGAACACAGGAAGTACATCTCAGTTTCTAGCTTCTGTAAATCACAATACCAGTAGTCTCTGATCTCAATTTCCAGACTGTGATCGCTCAGTCTATTTTAAGAGGGTTTTCTTCATTTTACATATTGGAGGCATAGATATTGTGCCAATGTAAATGTTAGATTTAGGGACCGATAACAATCAAAGTTTTTTTCCAATTTTAGTTTGTTTGTCCAATTTTCAAGGTAGTCATTTTTCAATTTAAATCCATTTGAATGATTTTGGTTTTAGAAATGAAACTGTCTTTTGGTTGGACTTTAATTTCAATGTCGCCAGTGAGCTGCAGAGAAATTGTTACTCAGAGGAGCTTTCGTCTGAAAGATCATGATTGAAATGTTTTATTATCTTACTCTCTCTCTCACACACAGACACAGCTAGGTTTCATGGGAGATAGATGTGAAGTAACCTGTGAACCTCTGTACGGTCCGTCTGGTCTGTGTGCCGAGCAGATGTTCTGAACTTTCCCTCTCCACCATGATGTCTTATAATTATGGATATAAACAGATTGTGCACATGGTTTTAAGCTGCCACTGTGATGAATGACTGAATGATTTCAGCCCAGGCCTGGTGTACGAGGGGAGGAGAGAGAGAGAGAATGGCCATGAAACTGCTAACAGCCATCTGTCCATCTGTAGAGTCTGTTTTAGATCTGCTTTACATAGCCTACTGTCTGGTGGTGCTAAACATAATCAAACACACAGATGCTTCAGGGGTTAGATACACAAGTTTTATTCAAGTGGACATTAATGCTTTTAAAAAATATATATTATCTGGCTGTTCCACTAAGTTTCATATAGCTCTGCCTGGTTAAGCAGTGTTAGGGTCACATATTTGTTGGAGTCATGAATGTTTACTCCCAGAAAAGCTAAAGGAAGTTGTCAATACCTTCGCTGATAAGTGGAAATACAATAAAGATTGTCAGTAACGCCTGCCTTAACAAAGTATTTAAACTGATCTACAGTATTTCGTCCATCGCGGTTGGACAGCACACAAAAGTGTGGAAATGTATACCGTAGGCCTAGACATTCTCCAGCCGACAGGACTGACCTCGGCATAGCAATTTAATGACACTCAGGGGCGGCTGCTGCGGAAATGGTTATGTGTATCTCTTTGTGAGACTAAAACACCATGGAAAAAATGCAGGAGCGAGAGAGGAAAAAGAGAAGAAAAAAGAGAAAGACATGGAATGGATGTTGTTCTGTTCATCGGGCTGCCGATGGTGGAATGATGAACAATTGCCTCACTGTAATCTCCTACAGCTTTGGGATTGAATAGATGCTGTTTTTATCTTACAGTTCTAGCAGTCAGAGGGTGTGTGTGTGTGTGTGTGTGTGTGTGTGTGTGCGCACGCGTGTGTGTGCGCGTGTGTGTGTGCATGCACGGGTCTACATACAGTACATGCATTTGTGTGTGTGGCTGTACACTAGAACCACTGCTCCTTCCTCATCTAATATTCAGCCCAAGGTTGGAATTCCTCAGGGCCTGACTCTGACATTTAGAAATTCACTCTTATAGACAGGAGTAATAAAGTTACACGGCCCTACTCTCTCCCCTAAAGAACATTGCCTGAATTACAGTGCCAGAAACAGATAAACAACAGAGCAGTTCTTGTGTGAATGTGAAGATGGACATGCGCTGAAATAACCTTGCATTAAATTAGATTTAATTTCTTCTTCATTCTGTTCAGACTGAAACGGGCGGTGACATCTGAAAACCATCTGCTGGGACTGTTTTTTTTAACATAAAATTTACAAAATGTGTGAACTCTACCACCGTAGTACAGGCTAAGCTGCTCGAATAATGGTACAGTGATATACCGTTAAAACCAGTAACAAATGTCAACACAAGGCAGCTCAATACCTTCATGCTTCCATGACTAAGATTGATTTATTATTAGTATGTTTCTCTCTCTCGCCATTTTCCCCTCTGTTGAATCCCTGTGGAAAGAGAGAAAGCTAAGGTAGTGAGGCCAAAAGGGCTGCTGTGTGCAAACCATGTCTCTCTCTCTCACACACACACACGGACACACACACAGAGTGTAGGTAGTTACTGGTTACAGACCGTATAGGCCACTGTGTGTGAATAACCCAGGAGAAAGACATGCAAGGTGCAGCCTATAAAATGCACATGTTTCTGTCAGTGGGGTGATGGATGTGGCGGAACATTGTTTATTGACACAACACCTTCATGTTTCGCCATAGGCCATCACTCATAGAGAACACCGATCTGGGTGGAACCTCACTTAGCAACAAGATCTCACGGTTTGACCAATTTGACTTGAAAGTCTGAAGTTAGTCCATGTTTCGCCAAAATTCACGTTGTCTAAGTTGCTCCAAATGTCAAATTTCAAGGTGTTTTGGACACCCCGGGTTGCTCTTTCTGCTGTGGTTGCGGCTGTCGCTGTCGCCTCGCAGCTGGTTAAGTTTAAGCTGGAAGGTTTCTGGATGGTTGTGTGTGTGTGTGTGTGTGTGGGGGGGGGGGGGGGGGGGGGGGGATACAGGTTTGAATGATTAAGATGTCCCTTTGTTTAAATCCTGGTTTTCTACAGGAGAAAATCAGACATTCATGATTGCTGAGCTGAGTCACATCCTCTCTCTCTCTCTTTCCCTCACACACACACACACACACACATATATTTGATATATATAGAAGTATCAATTTGTTATCTGGTGCAATATGGCCGTTCTGTTGGTAAGATGAATCTGCACCAAAGCATTCCCACACTTTCATTTATAGTGAGGCAGGCTGCCTCATCACGCCCTCTGTGATTTTCAACAGCTTGTCCAGATGATCTAAAGATCATGCAATCTGCACAGATGCTAACATTATGATGGATTGCCCCTCGCTGCCAGCCTCACAGCACACTCGCTGCCTGCCTCACGTACGCTTTCCTCTCTTCCCAAAATAAATAAAGAAAATGATGCTGCGAAGTACGGAGGGATGCAACCAAGCATTGCAAACAGTTCGCACACACTCACCCCACCCCACACATAGATATTCTGCCCAGAAATGCCATCTTCCTCGTTATAAATAATGTGTGGATTACAGATCTATTGGCTGTGGTTGTGATGGAAAGCCCCTGGGGTGTAATGATG
Source organism: Oncorhynchus mykiss (assembly GCF_013265735.2). Classification (NCBI taxonomy): domain Eukaryota; kingdom Metazoa; phylum Chordata; class Actinopteri; order Salmoniformes; family Salmonidae; genus Oncorhynchus; species Oncorhynchus mykiss. The sequence goes on from NC_048572.1 coordinate 33,076,814, forward strand.
GGGTCTAGGAAGCCACGGGGCCCTGTGGGGGCCGTGGGATTTCTCAGCACTTACGTAGGGCCACAGAGGTCACATCCAGAAACAGGCAAGCAGGCGGCGTGCTCTCTGCACTTGCTCGTTCTGCGTTTGCCCTTGGGAGAGAGAGACACACAGCGGGGGAGGTAGGCTAAACAGCGGGAAATGTTTGCCCAAGTGCATGCATTCGTCCATCTCGAACTCAGGGGCTCTTTTCCCTGCTGTTATGATGACCCTCTCCCTTCCTCCCACTTACTCTTCCCCTCTCTCTCCCTTCTTCAGGCGGGTTCAGTCCCGGTTCAGAAAATATTTAGTCCTGTCCCAGCTAACAATTCTGGGGAATGAGGTTTTATAATGTTACATGTAATGTTCGCGTGTCCTGTTTCCATTAGTTAGGGGAACATTTTATATAGGTTAGCGAGAACATTCCCTTGATATAAAACCGAACTTACCCATGACGTGGTTACCATGTTCTCAGAAAATAAGATATTATTGTTCTAGACACTTTCCACGAGAACGTTGCAAGAACATTCATTGTCAAAGTATTTTCAAAGCACATCTCTGCTTTTTCTGTTAACCTTTTGTGACTAGGGGGCAGTATTTTCATTTTTGGAAAAATAATGTTCCCGTAGTAAACGGGATATTGTGTCAGGACAAGATGCTAGAATATGCATATAATTGACATATAATATAATTGACTTTTGAAAGCTCTGCGTTCCAATGCGTCCCTATTGAGCAGTGAATGGGCTATCAACCAGATTACTTTTTCTCCGTATTCCCCAAGGTGTCTACAGCATTGTGACGTAGTTTTACGCATTTATGTTGAAGAATACCCGTAAGCGGCTACATTGCGCAAGTGGTTACCTGATGGCTCTCAGAGTGATTCTCGCGTAAAATAGGTAGCAATTATTCCAATCGGTCCTACTGAAAAACCAATTGTCCCGGTGGATATATTATCGAATACATATTTGAAAAACACCTTGAGGATTGATTATAAACAACGTTTGCCATGTTTCTGTCGATATTATGGAGCTAATTTGTAATATTTTTCGGCATTTTCGTGACTGCAATTTCCGGGCGATTTCTCAGCCGAACGTGAAGAACAAACAGAGCTATTTCGCCTACAAAAATAATATTTTTGGAAAAAAGGAACATTTGCGATCTAACTGGGAGTCTATTGAGTGAAAACATAAAACAATTTAATTTGATTGCTTTTCTGATTTCCGTGACCAAGTTACCTGCTGCTACCTGGACAAAATGCTATTCTAGGCTAGCGATAAACTTACACAAATGCTTGTCTAGCTTTGGCTGTAAAGCATATTTTGAAAATCTGAGACGACAGGGTGAATAACAAAAGGTTAAGCTGTGTCTCAATATATTTCACTTGTGATTTTCATGAATAGGAATATTTTCTAGGAATATTTCTGTCCGTTGCGTTATGCTAATTAGTGTCAGTCGATGATTACAATCCCGGACCTGGGATGGGGAGTTACTAGAGGTAAAAAAATGCAACATCAAAAATCCAGAGCTCCAATAGCACGTTTTCTGTAAAGATGCAAACGTAGGCCAATCTTTGCGAAACATTTATTTTATTTATTGAACAGAAAGTAAAAGTTGGGATAAGATGCCGCCAACAGAGGGATGCCTCACCGGTTTTGTTTATTTATGTATTATTTTTTATTTATAAAAAATCTTAAACGTTATTAAATTCAGCCTGGAAGAACTATTGGATATCAGAGGGACGTCAATTTACAAGCACTGTGATCAGGAATACAACTTTCCTATAGTGGGTCCTTTGTCCACACCACTCAGGGCATTTGAACTGATTCCAGAGGCCGACCGAAAACCACGCCCTGGAGAAGAGGGAGATGGAGCGGTCTTCTGTTCAGACTTCAGAGGCTTGCACACCACCCACCGCTTCCGAGTATATTACTCGCGAATATCCAGTCCCTAGATTACAAGGGCGGCGAAATCAGGGCAAGGGTTGCTTTCCAGAGAGACATCAGGGATTGTAACATACTCTGTTTCAAGGTAATATGGCTCTCTCAGAATATGCAGTCTAAGTGCGTCGCACCGACAGGAATTAACATCTCTCCGGGAAGAAGAAGTGCATGTTTCATGATTAATGACTCCTGGTTTAATTGTAACAACATACAGGAACTCAAGTCCTTTTGTTTACCTAACCTAGAATTCCTCACAATCAAATGCTGACCGTATTACCTCCAAAGAGTATTCTCTTCCGTTATTGTCACTGTCGTGTATATCCCCCCTTAATACCATTACGGCTCTCAAGGAACTTCACTGGAAACCATGTATCCTGAGGATAAATGTACTGTAGCTGGGGATTTTAACAAAGCAAATTTTAAAACAAGGCTACCTAAATTCTATCAACACATCGACTGTAGCACTCTGGAAAAACACAGGACCATTGTTACTCTAACTTCTGTGATGCATACAAGGCCCTCCACCACTCTCATTTTGGCATATCTGACCACGACTCCATTTTCCTCCTCCCTTCCTAGAGGCAGAAACTGGTCAGACGAATTGGAATCCATGCTTCAAGATTGTTTTGATCACGCGGACTGGGATATGTTCCGTGTAGCCTCAGAGAAAAAATATCAACGTATGTACTGATTTGGTGAGTGAGTTTATGAGGAAGTGTATAGGAGATGTACCCACGGTGACTATTAAAAGCTACCTAACCAGAAACCGTGGATAGATGACGGCATTCGCGCAAAACTAAAAACGCGAACCACCGCATTTAACCATGAAAAGGTGACTGGGAATATGGTTGAATACAAACCGTGTAGTTATTCCCTCTACAAGGCAATCAAACAAGCAAACTGTCAGTACAGAGACACAGTGGAGTTGCAATTCAACAGCTCAGACACGAGACGTATATGGCAGGGTCTATAGACAATGACGGACTACAAAGAAAAACCAGCCACGTCACGGACACCGACCTCTTGCTTCCAAACAAACTATACACCTGCTTTGCCCGCTTTGAGGATAATACAGTTCCACCTATGTGGCCCGCTACTGCCTGTTCACCCCACTACCATCCAGAAGGCTAGGTCAGTACAGGTGCATAAAAGCTGGGACCGAGAGACTGAAAAAGAGCTTCTATCTCAAGGCCATCAGAATGTTAAACAGCCATCACTAGCACAGAGATGCTGCTGCCTACATACAGACTTGAAATCAATGACCACTTTAATAAATGGAACCCTAGTCACTTAAATAAATGGAACCCTAGTCACTTAGTCATTTGTGTGTTTTAGGTATTTGTTGTGGAATTTTTAGCTTTATTAGATATTGCTGTACTGTCGGAACTAGAAGCGCAAGCTTTTCGCTACACTCGCAATAACATCTGCTAACCATGTGTGTGACCAGTAATATTTAATTTGATTTGAATGCCCCTGCTTGCCCTGTTTGCTATGGACGATAGATGCAATGGGTGCAGATTGTGTCGTCATCGATGGTGCCTAGCAGTTCAGAAGAAACATGGTGGTAGTGTTGTTTTTTGATCCACTACAAACTGTTACTGCATAAATCGTGAATCAAAATTGTGTCGATATTGCAAGAAAACATTGTGGTATGCTTATGTCAAATGACATGGTAGCTACTCTACCTGCTTCATTCATGATGAGAAAACTAACTGGAATAAGCTAGCTAGATATCTTATATTAACCAGTAATACATTTGATTGGTTAGGCTACCACGTAAGCTAACATTCTTGATTATATATAGATACTAAGATAAATAAAATAAAATATCTCAAATTAGCTTCTCACTTTAGCGTTAACTTTTTGCGGTATTTTCTGAACAGCTTTTGACCTTTCTCCAGTTGTCACTGTGACCACGCAATGCTTACGCACTCATTTGTGATGCCCAAATAAAAAAATGACAGTTGGACTCCCCCGCATTTATACAGATGGAATACAACAATTTTAGCTAGTGTCTAAAACAATTATATTGATTTAATATTTGTTAAACTGTTGAGCATGTCCTCAAAACTCTAATAAGCATCAGAAATTGTTCTAACATATCACGATCCTGAAATGGATCTCAGTCAAGAAAAGCATATCTGGAATCAATGTATGTTAGTATATAGATTGTGCTGACGAAACACGATATGATGTTTACAGTCAGTATTTGTCAACATGAAGAGAAAAAATGGAATGTCACATATCTCAGGATGTTGAATGAGTCCGTATCCCGTATAGGAAATGTGCATATGTGATATTCGGAGTAATCCCAATACCATATACTGTATCTTATTTTCTAAGAACATGGCAACCATGTTCTGTGTGTATTTGACATTAATACAAAATTCTCCTAACCCACAGAAAACTGGAGACATGAATGTTCTTGAGATGTTCACATGAAACGTGTTGAGAACGTTGATATTTTCTATTCTTAGTACACGGAACTGATGTCCTGTGTATGACTGGAGTGACGTTGATGGAATATTCTCCTTACCCACAGAAAACTGGACACAAATGGTCTTGAAATGTTGCCATGAAACGTGTCTAGATCGTTAATATCTTATGTTCTGAGAACATGGCGTGTTCCATGTATGTTTGGTGGCATGTTGATGGAATACATTCAGAAAATTTAACACATGAATGTTCTTAAAATGTTCCCATAAAAGGTGTTGAGAGCATGGTAACAACGTTCTTGGTAAATACTATTTGGATCTATTTTGGGACATGCGGCACATAACTGGAACATTCTTATGAAAACGTTAGGGAATGTTCTCTGAAGTTATGGGAGCATTTGTGTTTAGCTGGGTTAAGGTGTGCTGGTGATCCAGAAGTGTGACACCTCTCCTGGAAGCCGTTAGCCCTGTTGGGCCCTGTCCTCTGGAGAGGGTTTAGATAAATGCCAGGGAATAGTCTGGGCTGACGATTAAAATGATTTAGGATTAATATTTAGTACAAATCCACTAGCTGCGAAGGTTAAGGTGCGAATTGCGAAACTCGAAATATATATTGCAGGTGTTCAGGGGGTTTAAACAAACTAGGGAAATGGAGACGCAGTAATATTCAGAGAGATATAAACTGAATGTTAAATTTTGTATCTGCCCACGAATACCAAATAGCATGCAAGTGCAATAACAAACCATCAGAGTTGTTACCATAGAGATACACAATACACCTGCATGTGTGTTTATCAGAGTGAATTATTGATGTACCTAAAGGCTCCATGAAATGTATTTTCTAATGGTGGCCTAGAACTTTAATTTTAATTTCTACTAGATAGTTTGGACTCGTTGACATTGGAATACCTTCTCTGAATAGCCAAACATTTTAAAACTAGGGCCGAAACGTTCATTGCAAATTATGAATTTGCTCAAATTGAGCTGTAATTTACAAGAATAATGACGTCTTGATTTTGTCCAAAGTAACAGTTAGCCAAATCTGGTAAATTGATGAAGCAGACTTTTTTCTTTCCTCAATGTGAACTTATTTTACCATCGCATTGTTGTTTTTAGCTGTATATATTATATACAGTATTTTCGATGATTTCAGTGTATTTTGAAGGATTTCAGACTGTGATAAATCGTGATTAAAAACAATAGTTCACTGAAAGGACTTTTTACTGTCTTGCCTCAGCCTCGACCTGAATAGTCTTACTTGAAAACACGGCTGTGATGTTCTGTTGTATAACGAGCGTAGCACTACCACAGTCACGTAGCAGTTATACTCAGAATACTGCATATACTGTAGGCATCTTGTTAAAATCGGACGTGGCTGTTTAAACTTGTTCAGGTTTAGCTTGTCATGTATAATGACCATAGGAGTTTTTGACCTCCTGACGAGGGTTAAATGTTCAACAATTTTCCTTTGAGGCTACGTGAGGACCAGCTGTAAATGTAAGCACAAGTAATTGACCTCTTGTTCTGTCAACCTAAACAGTGCACAAGCACATCATTATCTTACCGTATATTTTCCACTTCAAACATTTCTCCTAATTCTGCCTATAGATAGAGAGAAATAGAGGTGGGGAGAATGAGGGAGAGACCGACACATATAGGGAGGGAGAGAGACAAACAGTAAAAGAGAGAGAGAGTAGCTGTGTGTTAAAGATTACCCATCAAACCACCCTACAGGGACAGGAGGGTGACAGCCCAGGGAGCATCAGTTCAGCCTAACCTTTTACCCTCCATTTCACCTGTGGTAGAAGCACAAACACACACACACACACACACACACACACACACAGAGATCCATTTGCACACAGCATCCCTGTTTACCTCCACGTTTACACATCCCTAACTGCTATGGGAGTTCAATAGAAGAAATAAAGCAGCAGAGCCAGAGACACAATGGGTGGATCCCGTAGATCCATGCATTGCATGGCCGCTTTAGGCTGTCATCAAAACAATATTTTATTGTTGACGCCTAGCTGGCAAGAACACTTCAAAAGCGGAGAATAAACCATTCCCTCTGTCCAAGAGAAACAGCCTCATAGCCAAAGCCTCTGTTCTGTCTGTCTGCGTTCCCAGAGTAATATGTTTCTTATACAATGGCCCCTGACTCCTCCGAGGCCGACTTTTAGCACTGAGGAATCTGTCTGTCCATCCGTCTGTCTGTCTGCCGGCCTGGCTACCTTTCTGCCTCTCTGCCTGTCTCTCTCTCTGTGGCCTTTCATGTGAAAGCAATTCCAGCTCATCCCAGGGTAACAGGCTGCAGCTCCTCCTTGCAGACTGAAGAGATTAAGATCGCCTAGAATTATTAATATTCATCTCAGTGGAGGGACCCACGGTGGGACTCCACCCCAGCAGGAGTGTTTAGACTGTCACCGGGCCAGTATCAACACCAGCCCTCCCACTGCCACACACACACACACACACCCACAAACACATACACTGCCCCACCTCATCCCCCAGGATCTGGCGATATGGGGTCCCCTGAGGACTTAACTGGCTTGCCCCCCGTCTGAGTACTGAGTCTCATTTCCTCTGAACAAACAGAACAGCAAGGCCACCGACCGACTCATTGGGAACAAACACATCCCCACCCCACCTGCCAGCCAGGCTGTTCGGACTTCTATTTCTTCTCTATAGTGATTTTATGCCCCCCCCCCCCCCCCCCACACACACACACACACACACACACATGCACACATACATGCCCTGCCTTAAACCAGACCATGTTAATCAAAGTGGCCCAGGGATAATCATCAACAACAGTGTGATTTAGGACCACCAATTCAATGTTTTATGCTCGTGGAAATGGCCCTGCAATATATTTGGTTTATTTAATATTTCCTAAAGTTTTAGAGTGTGAATTTAGAACTGACGTTTACATTACAGCATGAGTTTTTCTTTCTGCTGCTTATTTACAGCTTAGGTAACCTTGTTTTTCATCACCCACCCAGGAGCACTTTCAGATATTGCAGCTTTCTTCTGTCACAGAATATACAGCTTAGGCCAGGTACGTAACTACAAGTAACTACTAGAGGGGGTTTCAAATCCCCAAGCATGAATATATTGTTTCACTGGCAGGTGTGTATGCGGTCGCAAACAAGCAGGCCTAGAGTAGTATTCAGCCTTACAATACAGCCTTATTTGAACATGGATTAAATCGTTTTCCCCCTCAGGTTTTTGCAAAGATTTAACGCCCCCCCCCCCCCATCCTGACTAGTCTCCCAGTCCCTGCCGCTGAAAAACAACCCTACAGCATGATGCAGCCACAACCATGCTTAAACGTAGAGATGGTGCCAGGTTTCCTCCAGACGTGACGCTGGGCATTCAGGTCAAATAGTTCAATCTTGGTTCCATCAGACCAGAAAAAATACTTTCTCATGGTCTGAGAGTCCTTTAGGTGCCTTTTGGAAAACTCCATGTGGGCTGTCATGTGTCATTTACTGAGGAGTGGTTTCCGTCTGGCCACTCTACCATAAAGGCCTGATTGGTAGAGTGCTGAAGAGATGGTTGTCCTTCTGGAAGTTTCTCCCATCTCCACAGAGGAACTCTGGAGTGCTGTCAGAGTGACCATCGGGTTCTTGGTCACCTCCCTGACCAAGGCCCTTCTCCCCCGATTGCCCAGGAAGACTCTGGGTGGTTCCAAACATCTTCCATTTAAGAATGATGGAACCCACTGTGTTCTTGGGAACCTTCAATGCTGCAGAAATGTTTTGGTGCCCTTCCCCAGATCTGTGCCTCAAAACAATCCTGTCTCTGAGCTCTATGGACAATTCCTTCGACCTCATGACTTGGTTTTTGCTCTGACATGCACTGTCAATTTTGGGACATTATATAGACAGGTGTGTGCCTTTCCAAATCATGTCCAATCAATTGAATTTACCACAGGTAATCAAGTTATAGAAACATCAATGGAAACAGGATGCACCTGAGCTCAATTTTGAGTCTCATAGCAAAGGTCTGAATACTTATGTAAATAAAAGTGTTTCAGTATATTATTTGTAATATTTTTGGAAAAAAGTGAAGGGGTCTTTTATTGGATCTTTATTTAACTTGGAAAGTCAGTTAAAAACATATTCTTATTTTCAATGACAGCATTGGAACAGTGGGTTAACTGCCTTGTTCAGTGGCAGAAGGACATATTTTTACCTTGTCAGCTCGGGAGTTTGATCTTGCAATCTTTCGGTTACTAATCCAACGCTCTAACCCCTAGGCTACCTGCCGCCCCTGAATACTTTCCGAAAGCACTGTACGTCAGATATATCACTTCAATGAGAGGATAGCGGGAGATTAGTTCAAATATAACTTTTTATCCCTTGAAATATTTCCCCCTGCTTAAGCCGGTACATGTCCAGGCCCGTCTGAAGTTTGCTAGAGAGCATTTGGATGATCCAGAAGAAGATTGGGAGAATGGTCAGATGAAACCAAAATATAACTTTTTGGTAGAAACTCAACTCGTCGTGTTTGGAGGACAAAGAATGCGGAGTTGCATCCAAAGAACACCATACCTACTGTGAAGCATGGGGGTGGAAACATCATGCTTTGGGGCTGTTTTTCTGCAAAGGGACAAGGACGACTGATCCACGTAAAGGAAAGAATGAATGGGGCCATGTATTGTGAGATTTTGAGTGAAAACCTCCTTCCATCAGCAAGGGCATTGAAGATGAAACGTGGCTGGGTCTTTCAGCATGACAATGATCCCAAACACACCGCCCGGGCAATGAAGGAGTGGCTTCGTAAGAACCATTTCAAGGTCCTGGAGTGGCCTAGCCAGTCTCCAGATCTCAACCCCATAGAAAATCTTTGGAGGGAGTTGAAAGTCCGTGTTGCCCAGCAACAGCCCCAAAACATTACTGCTCTAGAGATCTGCATGGAGGAATGGGCCATAATACCAGCAACAGTGTGTGAAAACTTTGTGAAGACTTACAGAAAATGTTTGACCTCCTTCATTGCCAACAAGGGTATATAACAAAGTATTGAGATAAACTTTTGTTATTGACCAAATACTTATTTTCCACCATAATTTGCACATAAATTCATTAAAAATCCTACAATGTGATTTTCTGGATTTTTTTTCTTCTCCTTTTGTCTGTCATAGTTGAAGTGTACCTATGATGAAAATTACAGGCCTCTCATCTTTTTTAAGTGGGAGAACTTGCACAATTGGTGGCTGACTAAATACTTTTTTGCCCCACTGTATATTGCTAATACACAGATTCAAATTTGCTTCCTGTATTGACTGTGATCTAGTGATTTCTCGCGGTAATCGGGACAATTTTGTGGGAATACAGTCATTTACGGTCAGTAACACAGCCAAAAATAAGAAGTACATTTTAATAGTTTAACAAGCTAGCACATTGCCAATGCAAAATAGGCTAGATTAAACAAATGAATTCTTGAATTCAAGGTTGGAGGACAAACCAGGTACAGCTAGCTATGAGTTAACCTTTCAACAAATCATTTGCCCATTGAATACTTTAGCAAATTTGAGGTATGTATTTTGAACAATTGTGCTAGAATTATCTGGTGTGTATTTTTTTAATCCTTCAGGGAATCAATAGTACGGAGATTGAATGGAAACACGGAATAAATGGTTTGAGACATGGACACAGCTCGACTTCAGGGCGCTCCCAATGTATGATCTGGATTGATAGGCTATACTATGTGATGAGATGTGAGGTAGACTTGGGGGACTTCAGAGAGAGGATAAAGGTGTGGTCAGTGAGTTGACAGTCTGCTCAGGATATTTCTCCTAGGCTAGAGGTTATGTCTGTCTGTGTCTGATAGCACTAACAGATGGAGCTGACGCTGACATCCCAACATCAACAGGAACAGAGGCTTGTTCTCCTCAGGGATATGACACCAACAGGAAAGTCCCTGTTTCATCCCGGTGAGGATATTGTGGGTTCATCATGTCAATAGTCTAAAATGGCTTCCTTCCCTCTGCTCTGCTCTCTTCTTTCTATTCTCTTATCTTCTCTCCTCGGGTGAGGGTAGGTATATGAGAAGAGGTGGTTAATTTCGATAATTGTGATGCCCCCTGCATGCTTTTATTTGGTACCAACCACAACCACAAGCCATGACAAAGATGTCATGGGTCACTGTTCTCCTGATAATATCAATCTAGCCATTGTCTTGTGATACCACAAAGCCTCTCTGTCTGCCATGACTCTGGGCTTCACACTTGCGCCACCATTCTCACCCATGTTGGTATACGAGTTTGTGGGATGTCTAAGACAATGTGCATGTTGACTGGGACAGAGATGTCAGTGCTAGAGCACACTGAGTCAGTGTGTTACTGCCAGTAGTGAGACTGGTGTCATGTGTCGGCCTGTCAGGGTGAGAGTCATTTCATATGCCTCAGCAGTCACTCAATCCCTGAGCTAGCCTGCCATCCAGTATCACCCATAAAACATTGATAGTCCGATGATCTGGCCTCTGACCAGAGGTTTCAGAGAAGTTACTACATGGTCATTCAGGAATGGATAATAGCTGCAATATCATCAGGACATGATGAGCAGGTCAGATTGTATCTTAATATGGGTATAACATTAAAGGCTAGGGCAAAGATTACTGATTAAAAACACATTTTTGGTCAGACTTGTCTCGTATGGCCAGATTGCAGTGACTATCTGTCCTTTTCACCACCATTTTGAGCTTAAGCTGTCTGCCTGAAGTGCTCAGCTCTGTTCCCCCTAAATTAACATTTGCTGAACAGATGCACATTATGGTGTTGGAGGTGGTAAGGAATTAAAACAGGATGTTCGAACTGGAGGTTAATTGTGCTGATTCTAGCAGAGTGGCCATTTTTGCTCTGTCACCAAGCCCTCACCAACGCTTTTATTGCGACTGTATTTTCCAGGACATTAATTCAGTGGATTTTTAATAAAAGTGGAAACCTGGAGAGTATACTGGATATGTATATAAATATATATTTATGGCCTAAATGAAGGCTGCTTTGTAATGAGTGGTCGTAAATAGCTTATATTTATGATGGGACGACTGTAGCCATTTTGGCTGAGTAGTAACATTTACATAAATATGGTTGGAGTTTAGAAACTTTTACTCACATATTTTATACTAATCCAATATCTAATCCCGTTCGAGAAGTGTAGATTTAAGAATTGTAGCATGTCCAGTTAATGTGGTGGCTTATGTTTGAATATTTAGTCCCAAAGTATACACACAAACACATTAACATACAAGTGTTACACAAGGCACGCGACTAAATGCATAAAAACAAAAAAGACATAGAGACAATTTGTTTGTCTAAATGCCTTTACGCTGTTACACCAAGGGACCTCTGTAGTGGAGATACGACGTGCATGTATTCCCTCATATCTGTCAGGTTAACGCATAATTTCCGCCTGGTGTAAGAAAACACAGCTTTGTGTGTGTGTGTGTGTGTGTGTGTGTGTGTGTGTGTGTGTGTGTGCAGGCATGCAAGCAGGCCAACAGACGGAAATATAAATACAGATAAATGCATCAGATATGACTTCAATGAGAGGATGGTGAGAAACCTGATTTTACTCAACCGTAAAGATTCCCACGGAGGAATTCACTTTTGACAGAAACCCAAACAACCCAGCTACTAAAGATGTCCCTCAAATATATTGTCAATACCGTTACGCTTCCTTTTTTAAATTACGGGTCATTTTTCCCATTTCCTCTGTAGAACATGAGGCTAAGTACATATTTGAGAGTTCTGAATATACACCTTGGTCCATTAAAAATGAATGGTTGAGATGATTTTTCTTTTGCACTCCCCGCCGAAAGCACTTAAAGAGTAACTTTCATGAAGAAAAAAAACATGTTTAATTCAAAACCAGATGTTTTAGGCTTCGTTATAGTGAAACGTAAATTCTGGTCTTCATTTTGACAGTTTGTGCATCTATGTCATCACAAAGGGAGTTTTTTGGTGAAAAACAAATATGGTGAAATACACAAATGTTCCTAATTTTTTTCCTGTTTTAAAGCTAGTTTCCTGCATTTCAACACATTTTGTAATATCTTATACCATGTTAGTATGATATCTGAGTGAGAATGACCAACAAAATGAATGGGGGGGCCCCTGGAGGTCAAGGCCCCTGGGCACGAGCCCTGTGTGCCCGGTTGGTATAAGTTTAGATAGCTGACCTAGAATAACTACCAATCTAAAAATTGTTAGCTGACATAGCTAATTGAGTGAATGTCACTAATCAAGTTTCCATCCAACCTTTTTTGTTGTTGTACTTTTTCTTCCTTTTTCGCCCAAATTTCGTTATATCCAATTGGTAGTTACAGTCTTGTCCCACCACTGCAACTCCCGTACAGGCTCGGGAAAGGCTAAGGTCGAGAGCCATGTGTCCCCCGAAACACAACCCCGCCAAGCCGCACTGCTTATTGACACACTGCCCGCTTAACCCGGAAGCCAGCCACACCAATGTGCAGGAGGGAAGACCATACAGCTGGCAACTAAACTCAGTGTGCATGTGCTCGGCTGCTACAAGGAGTCGCTAGAGCGCGATGAGACAAGGACATCCCAGCCGGCCAAACCGTCGCCCAACACGAACGACGCTGGGACAATTGTGCGTTGCCTCGCTCATGGCCGGATGCGCCACAGCCCAGGATCTAACCCGGATCTGGAATGACGCTTCTAGCACTGCAAAGCAGTGCCTTAGACAGCTGTGCCACTCAGGAGACCATCCAACCTTTTTATGCAAGTGAAGTAAGTGCATGTCGGATAAACATTTTTAGTCAACTTTCCAAATGTTGACAAAACAAAATACACTAGACAAGGTAGGATCTTTTTGTGTCAGTAAAATGAATTATGCGAGAAATGCCAGTGGAAACAATTTTATGCGCAGATATTGATATAATAACCATCATATCGAAGTAAACTTGGAGTCACAAGATGACATTTTGTGTGATCTTTCCACAACAACTGTCACGTTCTGACCATAGTTCTTTTGTGTTTTCCTTGTTTTAGTATTGGTCAGGACGTGAGCTGGGTGGGCATTCTATGTTGTGTGTCTAGTTTGTCTATTTCTATGTTTGGCCTGATATGGTTCTCAATCAGAGGCAGGTGTTAGGCATTGTCTCTGATTGGGAACCATATTTAGGTAGCCTGTTTTGTGTTGGGTTTTGTGGGTGGTTGATTCCTGTCTTTGTGTTTTCTGAACCAGTTAGGACTGTTTCGTTTTTGCCACGTTTATTGTTTTGTATTATGTTCATGTTGAGTTACATAATTAAAATAACATGAACTCTAACCACGCTGCATTTTGGTCCGCCTCTCCTTCCCAGGAAGAAAGCCGTTACAGAGCTTCTAGAGTCTCCCGCCTGTCCAGAGCTTCTAGAGTCTCCCGCCCGTCCAGAGCTTCTAGAGTCTCCCGCCTGTCCAGAGCTGCCAGAGCCTCTCGTCTGCAAGGAGCCGCCAGGATCTGCCAGAGCCGCCATTCAGCCAGGATCTGCCAGAGCCGCCATTCAGCCAGGATCTGCCAGAGCCGCCATTCAGCCAGGATCTGCCAGGGCCGTCAACCTGCCTGAGCTATCTATCAGTCTTGAGCTACCCCTCGGTCCTGAGTTACCCCTCGGTCCTGAGCTTCCTCAGTAATGAGGCACCCCTCAGTCCAGTGGGGCCCTTTGTTAGGGTTACTAGGCCAAGGTTGGCGGCGAGGGTCGCCACTCAAAGGACGCTAAGGAGGTGGCCAAAGACTATGATGGAGTGGGGTCCACGTCCAGCGCCAGAGCCAGAGCCGCGGACAAATGCCCACCCAGACCCTCCCCTATAGGTTTAGGTTGTGCGGTCGGAGTCCGCACCTTGGGGAGGGGGGGGGGGGTACTGTCACGTTCTGACCATAGTTCTTTTGCGTTTTCCTTGTTTTAGTATTGGTCAGGACGTGAGCTCGGTTGGCATTCTATGTTGTGTGTCTAGTTTGTCTATTTCTATGTTTGGCCTGATATGGTTCTCAATCAGAGGCAGGTGTTAGGCATTGCCTCTGATTGGGAACCATTTTTAGGTAGCCTGTTTTGTGTTGGGTTTTGTGGGGGGTTGTTTCCTGTCTTTGTGTGTTCTGCACCAGTTAGGACTGTTTCGGTTTTGCCACGTTTATTGTTTTGTATTCTGTTCATGTTGAGTTACCTTATTAAAATAACATGAACTCTAACCACGCTGTGTTTTGGTCCGCCTTTCCTTCCCAGGAAGAAAGCCGTTACAACAACTCATCAGAAAAGCATGCAGTTTATTAGGCTACAGACTAAGTACATGTATGATGAATTTCGCAGGGTGGAAAAGTACTAGGTTTGATGCTCCTTTCCAATAAATATTGAGGGCCTTATTCTGGTGACATGCTAATCAAAGCTTGGTTGCCATTTGAGAAATCGAGATGTCATCATGTAGGCTATACGTAACACTATATAACGCACTTCACTGGTGGACCCCTGACCCCCCCCCCCAAAATAAATATATTCAGTACCAGTCAAAAGTTTGGACACCTACTCATTCAAGGGTTTTTCTTATTTTTTTTTTACTATTTTCTACATTGTAGAATAATAGTGAAGACCAAAACTATGAAATAACACATGGAATCATGTAGTAACCAAAATATATTTTAGATTCTTCAAAGATGCCACCCTTGACATTCTCTCAACCAGATTCACCTGGAATGCTTTTCCAACAGTCTTGAATGAGTTCCCACATATGCTGAGCACTTGTTGGCTGCCTTTCCTTCACTCTGGGCCCAACTCATCCCAAACCATCTCAATTGGGTTGAGGGCGGGTGATTGTGGGAGCCAGGTCATGTGATCCATCACTCTCCTTCTTGGTCAAATAGCCCTTACATAGACTGAAGGTGTGTTGGGTCATTGTCCTATTGGAAAAACAAATGATAGTCCCACTACGCGCAAACCAGATGGGATGGCGTATCGCTGCAGAATGCTGTGGTAGCCATGCATTGAATTCTAAATAAATCACAGACAGTGTCACCAGTAAAGCACCATCACACCTCCTCCTCCATGCTTCACAGTGAGAACCACACATGCAGAAATACTCTGCGTCTCACAAAGACACGGCGGTTGGAACCAAAAATATCAAATTTTGATCAGACAAAAGGAAATATTTCCACCGGTCTAATGTCTCTTCTTATCATTGGTGTCCTTTTATTAGTGGTTTCTTTGCAGCAATTCAACCATGAAGGCCTGATTCACGCCGTCTCCTCTGAACAGTTGATATTGAGATGAATCTTCCTTTACTATGGTAGTCCTTATGAGAGTCAGTTTCATCATAGCACGTGAGGGTTTTTGCGACTGCACTTGAAGAAACGTTCAAAGTTCTTGATTTTACACATTGACTGACCTTCATGTCTTAAAGTATTGATGGGCTGTCGTTTCTCTTTGCTTATTTTAGCTGTTCTTGCCATAATATGGACTTGGTCTTTTACCAAATAGGGCTATCTTCTGTATACCACCCCTACCTTGTCACAACACAACTGATTGTCTCAAGCGCATTAAGAAGGAAAAGAATACCATTAACTTTCAACAAAGCACACCTGTTAATTGAAATACATTCCAGTTGACTACCTCATGAAGATGGTTGAGAGAATGCCAAGAGTGTGAAAAGCTGTCATCAAGGCAAAGGGTGGCTACTTTGAAGAATCTCAAGTATAAAATATATTTTGATTTGTTTAACACTTTTCTGGTTACTATATGATTCAATATGTGTTATTTCATAGTTTTGAAATCCTCACTATTATTCCACATGGTAAAAAATAGTTAAAATAAAGAAAAACCCTGGAATGAGGAGGTGTGTTAAACTTTTGACTGGTTCTGAATATATTTATTTTGGGTGTCCAAAAGGAGGTCTCCTAGGGGTCCCCTAGCATCCAAGGGGCCATAAGCGACCGCTTATGTCGCTTATGTCTGGAACTGGCTCTGGGCCTAATCAATGCTTGGGCGAGTAGTCTTCTTTCCAACTCTTTACACTGGTGGTGGGAGAAACACTATTAGGACTATGTTGTCTTTAGTACCTGGTGGACAAAGACATAGCAAGGTTTTAGGGGAGAGTCAAAATAGATAAACATGGATGGACATTCGAGACAATAATATCATTTCAATATGTAGCTACCTACACTCGGTACACTGGTGGTGGTAGAATCACTCTCAGGGCCATACCACCTTTAGTTCTCTGGGGGACAAAGACAAAGCAAAGTTATGGGTTAGTTCTATGGGGAGTTGCCAATGCAGCCGTTTGGGAATCAACGCCATAAAACAGGAAACAAAGAGGTTCAGATTTAACTTGAGAGTCCATGTGCCTATCTTTGAGTCTGGTCAAGTTCATAATATTTGGGGGACAAGGCCAAAGCTAAATTCTCACAATAACAAAAGTAATCTCATGATATAGGGTTACAGCTCCTTCCAACCAGCAGACCGTAGACACAACAATGTGGAGGTGGTCACAGTTTCGACAGCTAGCTAGCGAGTTTGTGATTGAAGTAAGCGAAGCTAAGTCAGCTTTTCCAGATATACAAAGTGTTGAGTAGTGCAGAGAGCAAACAGAACATGAAGAAAGCACCAAAAGTTAAGTTTTGTTGGAGTACACTGCTAACTGAGTCCCGTATGTGAATTACATAAACATTTAACCTGAGAAGTAATGGCATATTTTGGAAAAGTGGATGTGTTTGATCACAATTCAGAGACATGAATTTTACTTTGAGGCAAACGATGTGAATGAGGACAAGACAAAAAGGACAATATTACTATCAGCGTGTGGAAGCAGAAAGTATGGATTAGTGATGGACTTGATAGCACCACAGAAACCCACTCAGGTAACTTATGCAGACCTGATACAGCGTGTTGGAGAACACTTTAATCCCAAACCCAATGTGATAGCAGAGCAGTTTAAGAATCAGTGTCAGAAACCCAGTAGTAGCTCATGTGGCAAGACTAAAGCAACAAGCATCACGCTGTGAGTTTGGAGGGACACTAGACCATCTCAGAGATCAGCTAGTATGGGGCATAGGATGTGAGCAGACACAATGTCGCCTACTAGCTATTGCAGAGTTATCATAGAAAACAGCCCCAGAAAAGGTAACAGCACTAGAGGCAGCAGACCAGAGAACACAGACCCTACAAAGTGCTAATATCCTAAACAAGCTGTCACTGAGTAGCCATATTCTGGGGAGGAAGAGGCAGATCTAGAACAGCTTATGTAACAGCATGTTACTGTTGCAAAGACAACCAGTCACCTGATACTTGCCGCTTTAAGGACGCAGAATGTCACTTTTTCAAAAAGCGAGGCCATGTTGCATGAGCCTGCCACAATCAGTTTAGGGAGAAGAGTCACCCACTCCAGACTTCTAAAAGAAAGTCAGGGACCTGAGGCCATCAAGTTGTCGAACCCTGCTCCCCTTAATCTGAGGAAGAAGAGGAGGAGGAGGTTGAGGATGCAGCCTATGTAATGGTGATGAATTTCTTTGGGTTAGGGGACAGTATTTTGATGTCTGGATGACAAGTGTGTTCAAAGTAAACTGCCTGTTACTCAGGCCCAGAAGCTAGGATAATGCATATAATTGGTAGATTTAGATTGAAACTGTTAGAATAATGTCTGTGAGTATAACATAACTGATATGGCAGGTGAAAACCTGAGGAACATCCATCCAGGAAGTAGGATTTATTTTGATGTGGGTGGTTTTCAATTGAATGCCTATTGAGTATCTAATGGGTTAGGATCCAGATATCAGTTCCTATGGCTTCCACTAGATATCAACAGTCTTTAGACTTTGTTTCAGGCTTTTTTTCTGAAAAATGAAGAAGAATGAGACTTTTCGGTCAGGGGACTGTAGAAGCTTGCGCTGGTTTGCGTGCATGACTGTGTGCGTGCCCTTAGTTATTTTTCCTTTCTATTAAATACACTATTGTCCGGTTGAAATATTATAGATTATTTAGAAAATTGACAGCGTGAGGATTAATTATAAACATCGTTTGACATGTTTCGACAAACTTTACCGGTACTATTAGGATGTATTCATCTGCATGTTTTGACCTCCTTTGAGCCAGTGGATTACTATACAAAACACACCGAAAACCTTTATCGAACAAAACAAATATTTACTGTGTAGCTGGGACTCTTGTGACTGCAACCAGATGAAGATCTTCAAAGGTAAGTGATTAATTGTATAGCTATTTCTGACTTTCGTGACTCCTCTACTTGGTTGGAAAATGTTTATGCTTTTGTATGCGGAGCACTGTCCGATAATCGCATGGTATGCTTTCGCCGTAAAGCCTTTTTGAAATCTGACAAAGCTGCTGGATTAACAAGAAGTTAATCTTTAAGCCGATGTATAACACCTGTATTTTTATGAATGTTTGTGACTATTTCTGTATTTTGAATTTGGCGCCCTGTAATTTCACCGGATGTTGTCAAGGTGGGTCGCTAGTGTCACGCCTGTGCCAGAGAGGATCTATAGAGAAACCCCCAAGCCCCCTGTGGTCTACAGTGGAGATAGGTAACTGCCCAGTCGTGTTTGAGGTGGTCACAGGGGCTTCCTGTACTGTTTTGGGAGAACATTTTTGCTGACCTAAAAGCCAAAGGACCTCAGTTGAAACTAGAGCCCTCGGTCATACACAGGAGAGCGCATTCCGGTGCAGGGTGCAGTGTAAGTCAACATCCAGTACAAAGGTCAAAATACACGACTGAAGATGTTGGTGGTCCAAGGTCAGGATCTCAATCTTCTGGGAAGAGATTGGATGACAGTGTTACAACTGGACTGGAAAATAATGTTCAAAACAGTCATGAAGGTCTCAGACAGCGAGTTGTCAAGCACAATAAACTGGCACACAGATGTCTTCAAAGATGAACTTGGAAAACTGAAAGAGGCTGAAGTGCGAATTCAGGTTGACGCATCCATTCAACCACACTTCTGCAAAGGCCGCCGTTCGCACGACAGCAGAAGGTCGAGGCAGAGCTGGACGGACCACTCGAATACATAAACCAATCACTTACTCTGAGTGGGCTGCCTCCATAGTCCCAGTAATGAGTCCTGATAGAAATATCAGGATTTTGGCTCTGTCAATCACCGCATCAGGATTACAAGGTAAACGCCAATGTACCTTCCAAACTGGAGCAGTACCCACTGCCAAGGATAGAGGAGCTATTCACAAAGCATCTAGTGGGACATGCTTTTCAAGCATCAGATGTCTCACAAAGTTGGTGCTGGCTGAAGAATCCTGCAACGTGGTTACAATAAACACCCAGGAATCAAAGTGTGTTTTCCTGGCTCCCAAAGTGGAGTACTTGGAGCACAAAGTCACCGCCATTGGGCTTCAACCCCTCTGGACAAGAAAATGAGAGTAATCAAAGATGTGACTGAGCTATGGGCCCTGCTTGGGATGTTCGACTACTATGGTTGCTTTTTTCCTGACCTGGCATCTGTCCTGGCCCCACTTCATCTCCTCCTGAAAGATATTCTCAACTGGAGAGAGAGGCCTTGGTTGTGATTTTTGCAGTGAAGAAATTTCACCAGTATGAGTACAGATGCCACTTCACCATCCAAATTGACCATAAATCCCTGTTAGGGCTCATGGGTAAGCTGAAGAACATAAACCCTTCTGCCTCCAGACGACTGCAAAGATAGGCCCTCATGTTAGCGCAATACCAATATGAGTTGGTGTACAGACCGGGCCCCTCCATCACTAATGCTGATGGTCTCAGCAGGCTGCCAGTCCCAGACATGCCCAAAGACCACAAAAGTCCCCCTGAACTACTGGTGTGCTTGCTGAAACAGCTCCAAACAGCTCCAATAGACTATCGCCAACTGAAGAAATGGAGTGTAAGAGACTTCTCAGGGAATGACAAATGAACACAAGGAGTGGTGCTCACCACCACAGGCCCTCTCTCATACTGAGTGGATGTTGATGAGAAGGTGGTGAGGCGCTACGTGCTGGGAAGGTTGTGAGGCGCCACATTAGGTTAGTTTCCCCCTTGTTTATGTTTCTTTGGGCTCAGTTAACCCTTTCCAGCCGGCACATTCTAATCTCAGATAATAGTTCAAATGGATTAAAGCCTTAACTTCTCTAGGATAGGGTGCAGCATTCGGAATTTTGGATGAAAAGCATACCCAAATTCAACTGCCTGCTACACATCCCCAGAAGATATGATATGCATATAATTAGTAGATTTGGATCGAAAACACTCTGAATCATGTCTGTGAGTATAACAGAATGTATTTAGCAGGCGAAACCCAGAGGACAAACCATTCAGAATGTGTTTTTTTTAGGTCAATCTCTTTTCAATGGTTTTCATTGGGAATCCAGATTTCTAAGGGACGTTCTTGCAGTTCCTACCACTTCCACTGGATGTCAACAGTTTTTATAAATTGGTTGAGGTTTTTCCTTTGTTTAATGAAGAAGTACAGCCACCCAGAACAAGGGTAACTTGAAGTGTACTGTTAGAGGTGCGTGATAGAGGCACGGGACCAGAAAGCTAGCTACAGTTTGTTTTCCTCCTGTATTGAACACAGATCATCCCGTCTTCAATTTTATCGATTATTTACGCTAAAAAAATACCTAAAGTTGTATTGCAAAAGTAGTTTGAAATGTTTGGACAATGCTTACAGGTAACTTTTGAGTTATTTTGTAGTCACGTTGTAAGTTGGAACCAATGTTTTTCTGGATCAAACGCTCCAAATAAATGGACATTTTGGATATATATCGAAGGAATTAATCGAACAAAAGGGCCATTTGTGATGTTTATGGAACATATGGGAGTGCCAACCGAAGAAGCTCGTCAAAGATAAGGCATGAATTATATTTTTATTTCTGAGTTTTGTGTCGCGCCTGCAGGGTTGAAATATGCTTTTCTCTAATTGTTTACTGGGGTGCTATCCTCAGATAATAGCATCGTTTGCTTTCGCCGTAAAGCATTTTTTAAATCTGACACGTTGGCTGGATTCACAACAAGTGTAGCTTTAATTCGGTATATTGAATGTGTGATTTCATCAAAGTTGAATTTTTATAGTAATTTATTTGAATTTGGCTCTTTGCATTTTCACTGGATGTTGGCCAGGTGGGACGCGACCGTCCCACATATCCCAGAGAGGTTTTAACACTGCCATCAAATTTATATCAACTTTATTTCTGAAATGTGCCATTTACACATAACATTAGTTACACACACATATATGTGTGTATATATATATTCACCTTTATTTAACCAGATAGGCCAGTTGAAAACAAGTTCTCATTTACAAATGCGACCTGGCCCAGATAGAGCAAAGCAGTGCGACACAAACAACACAGAGTTACACATAAACACATGTACAGTCAATAACACAATAGAAAAATCTATGTACAGTGTATGCAAATGTAGAAGAGCAGGGAGGTAAGGCAATAAATAGGCCATAGAGTCAAAATAATTACAATTTAGCATTAAACCTGGTGTGATAGATGTGCAAGTAGAGATACAGGGGTGCAAAATGACAAGAGGATAAGTAACAATATGCGGATGAGGTTGTTGGGTGTGCTATTTACAGATTGGCTGTATACAGGTACAGTGATCGGTAAGCATCTCTGACAGCTGATGCTTAAAGTTAGAGAGGGAGATATAAGACTCCAGCTTCAGTGATTTTTTGCAATTCGTTCCAGTCATTGACAGCAGAGGACTGGAAGGAAAGGCAGCCAAATTAAGTGTTGGCTTTGGGGATGACCAGTGAAATATATTTGCTGGAGTGCGTGCTACAGGTGGGTGTTGCTATGGTGACCAGTGAGCTGAGATTAGGCGGGGCTTTAAATAGCAAAGACTTATAGATGACCTAGAGCCAGTGGGTTTGGCAACGAATATGTAGTGAGGGCCAGCCAATGAGAGCATACAGGTCGCAGTGGTGGGTAGTACATAGGGCTTTGGTGACAAAACGGATGGCACTGACTACAAATGGCACTGACTACATCTAGTTTGCAAAGTAGAGTGTTGGAGGCTATTTTGTAAATTACATCGCCGAAGTCAAAGGATCGGTAGGATAGTCAGTTTTACAAGGGTATGTTTGGCAGTATGAGTGAAGGAGGCTTTGTTTGCGAAATAGGAAGCCGGTTCTAGATTTAATTTTGGATTGGAGATGCTTAATGTGAGTCTGGAAGGAGAGTTTACAGTCTAACCAGACACTTAGAATATGTGGACAACTACAAATACCTAAGTCAGAACCGTCCAGAGTAGTGATGCTAGTCGGGCAGGAAGGTGCGGGCAGTAATTGGTTGAAGAGCATGCAGTTGGAGGCCACGGAAGGAGTGTTTTATGGCATTGAAGCTTGTTTGGAGGTTTGTTAGCACAGTGTCCAAAGGATGGCCAGATATATACAGAATGGTGTCATCTGCGTAGAGGTGGACCAGAGAATCACCAGCAGCAAGAGCGACAATATTGAAATATACAGAGAAAAGAGTCAGCCTGAGAATTGAACCCTGTGGCACACCTATAGAGACTGCCAGAGGTCCGGACAACAGGCGAGGCAGTATTTTGAGAAACCAAAGCTATTGAGTCTGCCGATAAGAATGCGGTGACTGACAGAGTTGAAAGCCTTGCCCAGGTCGATGAAGACAGCTGCACAGTACCGTCTTTTATCGATGGCGGTTATTATATCTTTTAGGACCTTGAGAGTGGCTGAGATGCACCCATGACCAGCTCGGAAACCAGATTGCATAGTGGTGAATTCAAAATTGTCGGTGATCTGTTTGTTAACTTGGCCTTCAAAGATTTTAGAAAGGCAGGGCAGGATGGATATACTGTGGGGTGAACAAGTATTTCATACACTGCCGATTTTGCAGGTTTTCCTACTTACAAAGCATGTAGAGGTCTGTAATTTTTATCATAGGTACACTTCAACTGTGAGAGATGGAATCTAAAACAAAAATCCAGAAAATCACATTGCATGATTTTTAAGTAATTAATTTGCATTTCATTGCATAAGTATTTGATACATCAGAAAAGCAGAACTTAATATTTGGTACAGAAACCCTGTAGTTCTTGACCAGGTTTGCACACACTGCAGCAGGGATTTTGGCCCACTCCTCCAAACAGATCTGACAAAGACTAATGGGAATGGCCACAAACTGGCTGCATGGGAGATCATGTTTATTCCATTACGTTTTTAAGGTCATGACTTAATGACCACACACTCCTGAATTCCAAAAATCAACACAAAGGCAAGCCCACCAATTGATTTGACATTAAGCTGGGGGATGGGTGCTGGAGAACTAAAACAGCAGCATACCACCCTACATCCCACTACTGGCTTACCTCTGAAGCTATGCAGGGTTGGTCCAGGTCAGTCCTTGGATGGGAGCCCAGATGCTGCTGGAAGTGTTGTTGGAGGGCCAGTAGGGAGCACTCTTCCCTCTGGAGATACAAATACCCCAGGGCAGTGAAGGGGACATTGCCCTGCGTAGGCTTCTGTCTTCCACATGGGATGTGTCCTGACTCCCTGGTCATTAAAACCCCCAAGGCATTTATAGTAAGAGTAGGGGTGTTAACCTTGGTGTCATGGCTAAAGCCCCAGCCTGGACCAATTCCATTATGGCCACCTAATTATATCTCTCATAACAAATTGGCATACGGTATATTTTCATACGGAGTTTTCTGGCACAAAAATGGTTGCTGTGCATCACCTAGTTGGGTGAGGTGAGGTTACCCCTACTTTGTAAAGTGCCTTGAGTACCTCAGGTGGTACAAAAATAAAATCAATAAATATTTAATGTTATTATGAGGCCAACAGTCCGTTAGGCCTTTAAACAAGAGCAAGGTCAGTGAAAGCATAGAAATACATGTCTATAGTTAAGATAACATATAACCTGAGCAAGTCGATTCTCTAACCTTGATATGAGATGGATGACCAAAATGAGCCATAGAAAAATATATGCTCATACAGTTGAAGTCGGAAGTTTAGATACACTTAGGTTGGAGTCATTAAATCTTGTTTTTCAACCACTCCACATAATTTATTGTTAACAAACTATACTTTGTGCATGACACAAGTAATTTTTCCAAAAATTGTTTACAGACAGATTATTTCACAATTCCAGTGGGTCAAAAGTTTACATAAACTAAGTTGACTGTGCCTTTAAACAGCTTGAACAATTCCAGAAAATGATGTCATGGCTTTAGAAGCGTCTGATAGGCTAATTGACATCATTTGAGTCAATTGGATGTGTGCCTGTGGATGTATTTCAAGGCCTACTTTCAAACTCAGTGCCTCTTTGCTTGACATTATGGGAAAATCAAAAGAAATCAGCCAAGACCATAGGAAAAAAATGGTAGACCTCCACAAGTCTGGTTCATCCTTGGGAGCAATTTCCAAACACCTGAAGGTACCACGTTCATCTGTACAAACAATAGTACGCAGGTATAAACACCATGGGACCACGCAGCTGTCATACTGCTCAGGAAGGAGACGCAAGGTCTCCTAGAGATGAATGTACTTTGGTGCAAAAAGTGCATATCAAACCCAGAACAACAGCAAAGGACCTTGTGAAGATGCTGGAGGAAACAGGCACAAAAGTATCTATATCCACAGTACAACGAGTCCTATATCGACATGACCTGAAAGACCGCTCAGCAAGAAGAAGCCACTGCTCCAAAACCGGCATAAAAAAGGAAAACTACACTTTGCAACTCACATGGGGACAAAGATCATACTTTTTGGAGAAATGTCCTCTGGTCTGATGAATCAAAAATAGATTTAATTGACCATAATGACCATTGTTATGTCTGGAGGAAAAAGGGGGACGCTTGCAAGCCCAAGAACACCATCCCAACTGTGAAGCACAGGGCCGGCAGCATCATGTTGTGAGGGTGCTTTGCTGCAGGATGGACTGGTGCACTTCACAATCAGATGTTATCTTGAGGGAGGAAAATTATGTGGATATATTGAAGCAACATCTCAAGACATCAGTCAGGAAGTTAAAGCTTGGTCCCAAATGGGTCTTCCAAATGTACAATGACCCCAAGCATACTTCCAAAATGGCTTGAGGAGAATAAAGTCAAGGTATTGGGGTGACCATCACAAAGCCCTGACCTCAATCCTATTGAAAATTTGTGGGCAGAACTGAAAAAGCGTGTGTGAGCAAGGAGGCCTACAAACCTGACTCAGTTACACCAGCTCTGTTTGGAGGAATGGGCCAATATTCACCGAACGTATTGTGGGAAGCTTGTGGAAGGCTACCCAAAACATTTGACCCAAGTTAAACAATTTAACCTCTTGATCCTACTTGAGATGCAGACATCTAAACTAGGCACCTGGAAATGCAAATGCGCTACGCTAAATGCTAAATGTACTCGTTAAAACTCAAACGTTCATTAAAATACACATGCAGGGTATTGAATTAAAGCTACACTCGTTGTGAATCTAGCCAACAAGTCACATTTTTAAAATGCTTTTCGGCGAAAGCATGAGAAGCTATTATTTGATAGCATGCAACACCCCAACATACCTGAAGGGGACGTAAACAAAATAATTAGCGTAGCCGGCGCTACACAAAACGCAGAAATAAAATATAAAACATTCATTACCTTTGATGATATTCTTTGTTGGCACTCCTATATGTTCCATAAACATCACAATTGGGTCTTTTTCCCGATTAAATCCGTCCATGTATGCCCAAAATATCCATTTGTATAGCCTGTCTGGTTCAGGAAAAAAGCTCTCTTCCAACATGCAACGTCATTTTTTAAAATTATATAAGTTGCCTATATTCTTTGACAAAACACTTCAACCTACTTTTGTAACCCAACTTTAGGTATTTGTAAACGTTAATAAGCGATCAAATTGATCACTGGGCGATCTGTATTCAATAGCAGCTACTCAAGAAAACAATGTCAATTTTTCTCTCTTCCAAAATCGATTGCTGTAGGCTGGATGGAATGAAGGATCTATTTGTCATGACACAAAGGATTTTTGTCAATGAAAATGACGTTTTTGGCTACATCGTGTGGAAGCTGTAGGAATTGCAATCTCTGCCCTATTTAATTTGGTGCCCCTTAAACAATACATGCAAGTGGCGCATGGATATATTTTTCAGTTTTCAGTGACCAGTTTTTCTTGCGCTTTTCGATGAAACACGCGCTGTTATAAACACTGTTATAGTCACAGCCGTGATTTAACCAGTTTTAGAAACTTCAGAGTGTTTTCTATCCACACATACTAATCATATGCATATACTATAATCCTGGCATGAGTAGCGGGACGCTGAAATGTTGCGCGATTTTTAACAGAATGTTCGAAAAAGGAGAGGGTAGACT
Organism: Oncorhynchus mykiss; assembly: GCF_013265735.2. NCBI lineage: Eukaryota > Metazoa > Chordata > Actinopteri > Salmoniformes > Salmonidae > Oncorhynchus > Oncorhynchus mykiss. The sequence continues at coordinate 33,103,513 of NC_048572.1, forward strand.
TAACAGGTTTTAAAGGCAATGCTACCAAATACTATTTGAGTGGTTGTAAACTTCTGACCCACTGGGAATGTGATGAAAGAAATAAAAGCTGAAATCAATCATTCTCTATACTATTATTCGGACATTTCACATTCTTAAAATAAAGTGGTGATCCAATTCAATGTCAGGAATTGTGAAAAACTATGTTTAAATGTTTTTGGCTAAGGTGTATGTAAACTTCAGACTTCAGCTGTACGTGTTATATAGCAACAGGAACGTACTGTTGCTATGTATTGATGGCATATTTTACTCAACACATGACGTGAATTTCAAACGGGGTAGATAGCTAACCCATGTCTTGGCAGACAAATTTGAGAGAGGTTTGAAAAAAATCTAAGTCATGCATATGACACACTATGTCCTTTATGTGATGCATAATTGAGGTCTCATAGGGTCCGACTGTCCACGGGATGTAATAACACATTTCACGAGACATATTATCTGTTCCCAGACAATGTCTCTGTCTCTTTGTTGGCATCTCCTCTCTATGTCTACCCCACGCTCGCCACCCCCCCCCCCCCCCCCCCCCGTCTGTCTGCCTGGTCTCCTGTCTTTCTCGCTCTCTCACACCCTCCCTCCATTTATCTCCTTCTCTCTCCCCAACTTTATCTCTTTGTCACACGCCCTTGAAGAAGAGAAGTTTTCTGTCCTGTGTGGGTCATGGTGTATCACACCATAAGTGGCATTTTAGCATGATACACGATCAGCCGAATATCATTATGAGCTCCTCATCTATATTTCACCTGCTGGGGGGGCTGCTAAGAATAGTAGCTGGTTTATGCCTAGCTAGCAAACACACACACACACACGCACACACACACACACACACACACACACACACACACACACACACACACACACACACACACACACACACACACACACACACACACACACACACACACACACACACACACAGAGAGATACTTAGATATGGAATAGGTACTTGCAGACAGTACCTTTTGAGTGGTGTAGTGTAGCCTGCACATCCATTGTCTTTGTCATCGTACTGTGATGCCTGTGGGTCATGTTTCCCTGTCTGTTAAAATGGAAGAGAGGATGGTAGTTTAGTTGAACTCGTCCTGTTGAACTCTGATTTGGTCATTTTTCTGAATTGCCATTCAGGAAATAAACAGTTAGACTAAAGGAACAGATATAGCTGTGGTACTTTTTATAACGTCCGTTGTGACATTGTTTGTGTCCCTCGAACCAGACAGGAGTGCAATCTCATGTCCACACATTTCACAGGATGTGACTTCTGTGAACTCAAACGTATACAGACATAAATGTTTCTACAGTACCTAATGTGGTGTTTATGAATTAGAGCTCTTGTCTGCATATTAATACACACACACAGCCAGACCCTTAGGCCTTACCGTTTTAGTCCACTCAGACAAACCACCAGGGCTCGGCGAGACAGATATCTTCAATAATCTGTTTGGACGAGACATCAAGATGACACGTCCTTCATTATTTTCAAGGGTTGGGAAGGTCCAAGGGCGTTAAAATAGACAGGCTTGCAGTGGTAGAAAAAAAGAGACTAGGTTTGACAGTGTCTTTGGCCTTTTTGTTACAACTGTGGAAAAGGGAGGAGGACCTGGAGCAGCCGACTATTTTCACTGAGCCGAAATGGCCTCTACATCTGACCTCTAATGAGTAACCTCTACATCTCATCTACGACAAGGTTTGTTGGCCGAGGAGGAGTCACCATGGAAAGATCGGACATAGTCCTCTGTGTCATCGTTCTGCAATGCCTGAATCACCACAGCGAGTTCCGTCTACCAACCATACTCAATTATAAAACCAGTGACATTCCCAATGGTCACATTCCAATGGCCAATGGTGAACGTGTCAGATCGTTCGAATGCAGACTAGATGGAGAGAGAAAGATAGAGATGCGGGTCACCACTAGATTTGAGGCCAGCACACCTTTTAGATGTAACTGCATGATAATGAAAGGGCCTAACTCGATGTCAGAGTAGTTGACACTACACAAAGGACCAGGCCTGGTGAAACTCCTAACCAGCTGGAGATATCACAGGCGTCACGCATTGATCGGTTTCACCTATCCTTGTGCTTGTCTCCACCCACCTCCAGGTGTCCCCCATCTTCCCCATTATCCCCTGGGCACTGATGCCTGTGCTCTCTGTTTGTCTGTTGCCAGTTCAACCAGCATTTTGTCTCAGCTCCTGCTTTTCCCCAGTCTCTCCGTTTCTTGCCCTCCTGGGTTTGCCTGACCTCTCTGCCTGCCCCTGACCCTGAGCCTGCCTGCCGTCCTGTACAGTTGCCCTCTACTCTGGATTATCAACCCCTGCCTGCCTTGACCTGTCGTTTGCCTGCCCCTGTTGCTGTAATAAACTGTGTTACTTCAACACAGTCTGCATTTGGGTCTTACCTGAAACCTGATAACCTGTTTAGTGTAGGTTGCAGTATTTTGATGTTTAGATGAAAAACGTACCCAAATTAAACTGCCTATTTCTCAGGCCCAGAATCTAGAATATGCATATAACAGAACTGATATTGCAGGCGAAAACCTGAGGAAAATCCAACCCGGAAGTGGCTTCTATTTTGAAAGCTCCATGTTCCATAGCCTGCCATCACTCCATTTAAAGGGATATCAACCAGATTTGTTTTCCTATGGCTTCCCCATGGTGTGAACAGTCTTTAGACATAGTTTCAGGCTTTTATTTTGAAAAATGAGCGAGATTTTGTATGCACAACAGCTTTGAGCAGGCATTTCCTCTCTCTCTCCTATTGAAGAAGCTACAGTCCCGGTTGATATATTATCAATTATATATTGTAAAAACAACCTGAGGATTGATTATAAAAAACTTTTGACATGTTTCTACCCACTTTACGGATACTATTTGGAATCTTCGTCTGTGATGTCGTGACCGCTCGAGCCTGTGGATTTCTGAACATAGTGCACCAACCAATTGGAGGTATTTTGGATATAAAAATAATCTTTATGGAACAAAAGGAACATTTATTGTGTAACTGGGAGTCTCGTGAGTACAAACATCCAAAGATTATCAAAGGTAAGCGATTTAATTTTTTTTTTTTTTTTTTTGATTTTATTGCTTTTCTGACTTTCGTGACCAATCTACTTGGCTGCTAGCTGTTTGTAATATTTTGTCTACTGAGAGAGATGTCCTTACATAAACGCTTGGTAATTTAATTTGAATTTTGCACTCTGAAATTCAGCGGTGGTTGACGAAAATGATCCTGCTAACGGGATGGTGCATCAAGAAGACAACCGGCCTCACCTTGGGACTAAATGAGAGTGAGAGAGCGAGATAATAAAGAACAGGAGGGTATTAGTTAGCACCCCACATCAGACCAACTGACACCTCTCTGTGCTGGCTCAAGACTCTTCCCCTTGACATGAGCCAGTACTGAGTGGTCAGTGTTATTTTTTTTTCTCTAACTTAGCTTTTATTGTCAGTTTTCAAGCATGGAACAATATGCCTGTCTGAATAGCATTCCATAAGCTAATCTATGACATTTTCATCTTTGGCACTTCTGTCTTTGTTTGCTTCATGTTGGGATAAAAAAAACAACGTAGTTTCAGCAAACTATAGCACTGACTATATTGTAAGGATTTGAAGTTGCCGTCACTGGGTACAACTAGAAAACAGAAATTCTATAATTCTGTAAAAATGTTCTCCCTCTGTTCAAAGACCTCCCATAGGAACAGGTAGGAACCGAAACAGATTTGTAATAAATACATTTGTGTTCGGCCTACAAATATGTCCGTCTGTTACTTTGGAGCAATACCCTGGAGATCAGATCAGCTTGTAGAAATCTTCTCCAACCCTTTTCCCCATGGAAGACAAATACAAATGTTACGTCAGACATTCAGTACAGTAAAATGGTATCACATGTGCAGAACTAAATAAAAGAAATGACAATCCAGTGAAAAGACAACTCAATGAGGACAGTTTGGTCTTTATCCAGAGGATCACACTGGTCCTTCGGGACTACAGCGTGTGCAAACTGTTAAAGCTTAGTCATGGTCTAATTCAACCGAATTTATGATTGATTGATTTGTTAAAATCAGTTCTGTGAGTATTGGTCTAAAACAAAAGAAGAAGAACCTAAGCCTAAGTGCCAGTCTGTTTGTGTTCTCCTACCAACTCCTTCGCTCATTGTCGTGAAAATACCATAAGGAGTTGGCAAGAGAGCAGAGACAGACTGGCACTCAGGCTAGAAGAACCTTGCACCAGGAGCACACTTGCCGTTCTTACAGCATGTGCACTAAGGAGTTCTGTTCTGCAGTGTCCATGCCAGGACAGAGCTGGAGGTTAATTCCACAAAGCACTGGCCTCTCCCCTCTGCAGGAAGTACCTCTATGATTAATACCACTGTAAGGCCAAACCTCGCTGGGCAACAAGAAACACCATAAATCCAAGACCCAATTTATCGTTCGCTTAGTAGCTCTGGAAATAAAATTAGCTGCATTCGACTCTTTGTGCATAAAACTGTAAATTACTTACTTTTACAACAGGTAATAAATAGGATGAAAATAAAAAGTCCTCTTTGCCGAGGTTATTTACGAGCTTTTTGTCACCCCGGCCATGTTTACCGTCTTCATTGTGATACCATAATTAAACTGTTATTGCCTACACGTTACTCAGGCAATTTGCTTTTGTAGTCAGCACATAAAGGCCACATGTAATAACTATCTTTACTGTGCTACACATGCCAAAAGGCCATCACTTTAAAATAAGTGATCACCCAGGCCCATTCACTGGTTGTATATAGTCTAAGGGCAGAGGGTTTCAGTATCTTAGGGATTGTAGTGGGAACTGCATAAAAAAGTGACTATTCTTAACGTCAGAAAACTTCTTACGATACTTTATCATTCCTGATTATTCTGTATTACTAAATATTGTACTGCCGGGCTCTTGAACCAGTCTGTTGTCCTTCACTCTCTCTCGCTCTCTTTCGCTCTCTCTCATTTCAACAGAGCCATACATGGTATATGAGCAAAATAAATTAATTAAGTTGGCCTAAATTTCTCTTCTGTTTAGGTATGTTTTCACATCGCCCCTGGCTGCTCTGCTCCACCTGAATCCTCATTTTCAGACACACTCCTCTCACTTCCCGCCACCATGTGCTTCTGATTAGAGAGAGACACACATTCCTGATCGCTCCTGCAATCTTTCGGACACACTGATTGGCACCCAGGAGGTCACATGTGCTCCTTGCTCCTGAGTGACTGCTCAGGAGGTGGGGATCCCAGAATCTGTGATGATAATGACCCGCCCCCCCCCCCCTCCCCTTTGTCTGACTGTCTGTCCCATAGACATTAATACCAGTAAGTGATAATGCTGACGCCATCCACAAATTCCTTTTGAAAACTCCAGATGGCACATGAAGCCGGAAGTACTTGAATTTGAAGCATACCATATTGCTAAGGATCATATTCTATGTGGTTACTTTCATCCTGCCTGAGAGAGTCAACCAGGAGCCTCCTCATGGCCTGCAGGCCCATGATTGGTCTGTGTCACCACGTGGTCCTGTGTGACGACAAATGTAATAGTCAGAATCAATCACTTTTGAATGAAATGTCTCGATCTGTAGCGAACACCACAAGGCCTGAAGTTAGAGGCCAAAACAGCCGTCTAAAAAAATATTGTTAGGCTGTTCTGGTGATAGTAATAGGTCAGAACAGGGAATTTGGCACCACTAGGTTGCTACGCAGTAGTCAACCAGCAGAGCTTGTACTTCACACTCAAGACTGGACACTGAGGACCTGGTCTGTCCCTGTGATGATGAGGCATCCCTCTCTCTCATCCACCCTTCCATCCCTCCCTCTATCTGTCCACCATCCCTGCCTCCCTCAGCCTGTCCGTTAGAAGAGCTCCATTGTTAACAGATGGTAATGTAATAACATGACCCCTGACCTCTTGGTAGCAACTCTGTAACCTCTTCCCCACTAGATGATATGTTAAGTGTGTCCTGGACAACTTGTCAACAAACACGTAGGAAACCAATAAGCAGCAGGTGTTGCGGTTTTTTAAACCCGCGGGGCACAGGCTATTAATCAAAGTGAAAGGCGGAGATGATGAGGTGTTTGGTGGTGATCCATTGCAAATGGCTGCTTGCTGGTCATGGTGGTTTGCACTGTGGATAGGTGCCTTACTGTTTTCCCCTCCCTGCCTCTCTGCCCTAAATACACACAGTTGCAGGGCAGATTCTGCGTGGTTTGTATGTATACACGCTGGATTAGAATGGAGAGCTGTGTGCCTCAGATGGGAGGGAGAAGTCAGAAGGAAAGAAATGAATCATATGATGAAGTGGTGGTATATCACTCAGTCCCCCTGTATAACTGCATCAACAGAGATAAGCACTATGGGGCCGTATTAATTATGCACTGTGTGGCCATATATGGTGCTGTCTGTAGATTATGAACTGTGTGGCCATTTTAATCAGGAATTTTTTATGTATGCTAGCTGTCAGTCAAACTCAACACAAAAGTGAAACCAAAACGCAATCTGACGGTTAAGTTAAGGCACTAATTCAGAGTGGTTAAGGTCAGGGATAGGGTAAAAACAGAAAAAATATATTTCAAAAACTTATGCCAGCACTGGGATTGAACCCACAACCTTCAGAACCATAGCTCACTGTTTAAGATCATCACACTCTATCAAGCTGCATTTGTGTTGTGAATGGTTTTAATACACTGTGATCATGAGCTAATAATAACAAATACCCAACAGTTCCCCAGATAGCAAAAAAAAATCTCCCCCGCTTGCTATTTTCTGCTTTCCCTACGCCTAAGGCTATAAATTCCTACCACCAGCGGGCGAGTAGAGTTTGCTGTTCAAGACGTGATTTGCATCTCTGGCTGGTATCCCCCACTCATAGGACTGCTATAAGCCCTTGGCAAGCCGCTTTTGCATCTCTGGCGTTTAGCCTCCACTCAGAGGACAGCTATAAGCCCTAGGCAAGCCATCTAGCCATGAGTTAATTTGAAAGACAATAGCAAGGAATTTCTCTCATCTCAAATTCTGCCTGACACCTTCCAGCTAACCACAGTCAGGCAGAGGCTGTGAGCTGTATTTGTTGTTTCTATAAATACCTTACATTTGTGATTTTAATTTGATTTGATTTAATCGCCAATTTAAAACCACAATACAACCACACGTGTGCATAATGCGTTTACAATAATTGAGGATGACACAAAAACATTGATACACCTATTAATGTAAAGTTTAAGTAGATTAATGATATTTTGACTACGCCCCCAAAAAAAGACAACGTGTTTGCAGTCGATTTAATAAACTATATAATTGAGGCAATAATTCTAGCAGTAAATGCCACTCCCTAACTGCCTCACCCACTTGAAGAAAATTGTTGCTCACTATGAACCGTAAGTGGAGGCATTTCTTAAATTCGAAAGAAGAAGCAGAAAAAGCTCAACATCTTTGTTAATATCCTCCAAGTTTTCAAAACTGTCTTTGATACTTAAAATTCCTCAGGCTTTTGGAAATAAATAACAGTTCAAAGAACATTTTTGAATACCGAACAAAGCGGCACCTTTTCAGCCTCCTTGACTTTTTCCACAATTTGTTACATTACAGCATTACTCTAAAATGTATTAAATTATACTTTTTTTCTCATCAATCTACACACAATACCCCATAATGACAATGCAAAAATAGTTTACGATTTTTTTGTAATTTATTTAAAAAATAATAATAATATCACAACCGGACGTGATTGGGAGTCCCATTGGGCGTCCCATTGGGCGTCGCACAATTAGCCCAGCGTCGTCCGGGTTAGGATTTTGCCGGGGTAGGCCGTCATTGTAAAACATTTGTTAAGAAATGTATTCTTAACTGACTTGCCTAGTTCAATAAAAGTTTTTTTTTTTAAATAAACTTATTTACATAAGAATTCAGACCTTACTGTCTTTTAGTTCAATAAAAGTTTTTTTAAAAATATTAAACTTATTTACATAAGTATTCAGACCTTTTGCGATGAGACTCGAAATTGAGCTCAGCTGCATCCTGTTTCCATTGATCATCTTTGAGATGTTTCTACAGCTTGATTGAAGTCAACCAGCTCCACCTTACTGCTTACACCTGTCCAATTCTCTCAGATCTCCACAAGTGATTTCTTACAACCCTTCGGGTGTGTGTCGGACCGACAGCATGACACTTGAGGCATTGGTTGGATGTTTTTTCCATTGCTATACATACACATATTTGCTGGACACACTCACTGCACCCTATCAGGCTGGTCAAACAGGTCTGGGTAGCTGGAGACCTCCTGTAAACAGTGAAAGGATATATAGTTGAAGTTGGAAGTTTACATACACCTTAGCCAAATAAATTTAAACTCAGTTTTTCACAATTCCTGACATTTAGTCCTAGTAAAAATTCCCTGTCTTAGGTCAGTTAGGATCACCACTTTGTTTTAAGAATGTGAAATGTCATAATAATAGTAGCGAGAATTATTTATTTCAGCTTTTATTTCTTTCATCACATTCCCAGTGGGTCAGAAGTTTACATACCCTCAATTAATATTTGGTAGCATTGCCATTAAATTGTTTAACTTGGGTCAAACATTTTGGTTAGCCTCCCACAAGCTTCCCACAATAAGTTGGGTGAATTTTGGCCCATTCCTCCTGACAGAGCTGGTGTAATTGAGTCAGGTTTGTAGGCCTCCTTGCTCACACACGCTTTTTCAGTTCTGCCCACCAATTTTCTAAAGGATCGAGGTCAGGGCTTTGTGATGGCCACTCCTGTACCTTGACTTTGTTGTCCTTAAGCCATTTACCCACAACTTTGGAAGTATGCTTGGGGTCATCCATTTGGAAGACCCATTTTCAACCAAGCTTTAACTTCCTGACTGATGTCTTGAGATGTTGCTTCAATATATCCACATAATTTTCCATCCTCATGAAGCCATCTATTTTGTGAAGTGCACCAGTCACCTCCTGCAGCAAAGCACCTTCACAACATGATGCTGCCGATGGTGTTCTTCGGCTGGCAAGCGTTCCCCTTTTTCCTCCGAACATAACAATGGTAAATATGGCCAAACAGTTCTATTTTTGTTTCATCAGACCAGAGGACATTTCTCCAAAAAGTACGATCTTTGTCCTCATGTGCAGTTGCAAACCGTAGCCTTGCTTTTTTATGGAGGTTTTGGATCAGCGGCTTCTTCTTGCTGAGCGGCCTTTCAGGTTATATCAATATAATACTTGTTTTACTGTGGATACAGACACTTTTGTACCTGTTTCCTCCAGCATCTACGCAAGGTCCTTTGCTGTTGTTCTGGGATTGATTTGCACTTTTCACACCAACGTACGTTCATTTCTAGGAGACAGAAAATAGCAGAAATTCCTTCCTGAGCAGTATGACGGCTGCGTGGTACCTTCAGGCATTTGGAAATTGCTCCCAAGGATGAACCAGACTTTTTTCTGAGGTCTTGGCTAATTTATTTTGTTTTTCCCATAATGTCAAGCAAAGAGACACTGAAGATAGGCCTTGAAATACATCCACAGGTACACCTCCAATTGACTCATGATGTCAATTAGCCTATCAGAAGCTTCTAAAGCCATGGCATCATTTTCTGTAATTTTCCAAGATGTTTAAAGGCACAGTCAATTTAGTGTATGTAAACTTCTGACCCACTGGAATTGTGAAAAAGTGAATTAAAAGGGAAATAATCTGTCTGTAAACAATTGTATGAAAATTACTTGTGTCATGCACAAAGTAACCGACTTGCCAAAACTATAGTTTGTTCACAAGAATATTGTGGGGTGGTTGAAAAAACAAGTTTTAATGACTCCAACATAAGTTCATGTAAACTTCCGACTTCAACTGTATTTACATTTTTACTATTCATACCTTTGCTTCATTCCAGCTAGTTAGACGTGCAACTAACTATAACTAGGTCATATCTCTAATTTAGCAATCGCTATTGGTTAAAGCATTGGGCCAGTAACCAAAAGGTTGCTGGATCAAATCCCCAAGCTGACAAGGTAAAAATCTGCTGTTCTGCCCCTGAGCAAGGCAGCTAACCCACTGTTCCCTTGGTGCTGAAGACGTGGATGTCGATTAAGGCAGCCCCCTGCACCTCTCTGATTCAGAGGGGTTGGGTTAAATGTTGAAGACACATTTCAGTTGTACAACTGACTAGGTATATCTACTACCCACCATTGCGACCTGTATGCTCTCGTTGGCTGGCCCTTGCCTCATACTCGTCGCCAAACCCACTGGCTCCATGTCATCTACAAGACCCCCCTTATCTCAGCTCGCTGGTCACCATAGCATCACCCACCTGTTACACGCGCTCCAGCAGGTATATCTCTCTGGTCACCCCCAAAACCAATTCTTTCTTTGGCCGCTTCTCCTTCCAGTTCTCTGCTGCCAATGACTGGAACGAACTACAAAAATCTCCCTCACTAGCTATAAGCACCAACTGTCAGAGCAGCTCACAGATTACTACTGCACCTGTACATAGCCCACCTATAATTTAGCCCAAACAACTACCTCTTTCCCTACTGTATTTATTTATTTATTTATTTTGCACCCCATTATTTTTATTTCTACTTTGCACATTCTTCCACTGCAAATGTACCATTCCAGTGTTTTACTTGCTATATTGTATGTACTTTACCTCCCTTGCTCACAATGTATATAGACTTGTTTATACTGTATTATTGACTGTATGTTTATTTTACTCCATGTGTCGTTGTATGTGTCGAACTGCTTTGCTTTATCTTGGCCAGGTCGCAATTGTAAATGAGAACTTGTTCTCAACTTGCCTACCTGGTTAAATAAAGGTGAAATAAAAAATATGAAAAATATCCCTTTCCTTACTCCAGATACTGTTGTTTTAGCTGTGTAGCATAAGATTACCAGTAGCCAGGTAGTTAGGACATATCAGTCAGTTAACCATTTACAGTAACAGCAGTCACTAGACACTAAATATTATGCTGAAATTGACAAATCTTATCTTGGCACTGTGGCATGGTATCGGCAGCTATTAATCAATTAATTCATAGATAATAGATTCATAAGCCTTCCCATTCGAAAGGACAGGAAGTGTTGGCTTTGCACTTGACCAGGCACTCCACATTTAACCCCACCCACACATCAAAATATATATTTTTTGTTTTTATTTCTATTCTTTTCACGTTTCCCGAAACAAATTATCAAAACTTACACAGACTGTAATCTTACCTCAGGAATATTGTTGTCTACGAAGTAGGCTAAATATCTTGACCGCCATAACAACATACACACCAAAATGTTCTGACAATCATTCCACTTTGACTGTTGTTAAATCACGTGCAGTATCACACAACTTCTTTATCACTCAACTGTCATTCAGACAATCCATTCTGGAATCAGCTGATATTGCTCAACAATGTCCCCAAGTAACTATACAGCTAGACATCAAACGTGCATCAAACAACTATTATGCATAATTATTGAAGAATCCGGTTAATGACACTATTGATTTTTGTTTTATAAATCATACTAAAGTTACTCTTTCTGTTTGAAGCTTTGAATTTTGCCGTCATATACATCATTTTGGATATGTGTGCCTTTGGAAAATGTTTTCACACTGTAACATAGGGAGATACGAAATGTTACGAGGTTACAGTACACCAAGATCTCCATACAAAAAAAAGAGTCTGACCGCAGTATCCAGGAAGTTCAGAGGATCAAGTTCAATGTGTAATTAAATTGTTAAATGCTTAGTATATGATATAACAACAAACAATAGTATCACAAATGTAAGGAAAGAAATGTATTGTTCTTTGTCACACGATTTTTGCCAAATCTGTGAAGACTCCAAGCATGAGAAAGGGTTTAAACAATCCTTCAATGCGGCCAGCCCTCTCAGCATTTGGCATTCTAGGCCAGGTCCGATACCTTGCTACTAGACACAGCACACACACACACACACACACACACACACACACACACACACACACCCACACCTTGCTACTAGGCAGAACCCTCTCACTCAAGGTCAGAACACATGGTTGATCAGTTTCATGGTGAATACCAAATGTACACTGAAGCATCCCCATAAAAAAAAACTGACAGTGTGTATGTGTGTGGACGTGTTTAACTAGACTTGTGGGGACCAGAAGTAAATAAACAAACATTTGACCAACAGGGCACGTTTTGTTAGTCCCCACAAGGTTAAATTCTATTTCTAAGGGATTTAGGGTTAAATATAGTGTTAAGGTTAAAATTAGGTTTATGGTTAAGGTTAGGAGCTAAGATTAGTTTTAGGGTTAGAGTTAAGGTTAGGTTTTCAGATTAAGATTAGGGTTAGGGAAAATACAATTTTGAATGGGACTGAATTGTGTGTCCCCACAAGGTTATTTGAATGTGTGTGTGTGTGTGCGGGCGTGCGTGATCAGTTTCAAGGTGAATACCTAACCAGATCCAGTATTCAACGTCCATCCATGTCTGAGAACATCGGGAGATGACGGCCACTAGGGGCAACAGTGAGTGTTTTTACCTTCATGTAGGTTTCGGTTGACTAGAGCATTGTGGACAGGGATGGTGGATGTGCGTAAGCATCTGCCTCTGATTCCAAAGGTTACAAGTTTGAGTCCAGTGATTGAAAGTGGTTTTCAAGATCTTTGTTTTAAGTCTATCCCAAACCTTAACCCTTACTTTAACCATTTGGATAGAATGCCTAACCTTAATCATCTGCCTCTGATTCCAAAGGTTGCAAGTGCAAATCCAGCGGTAGAAAGTGTTTTTTGAGATATTTGTTTTCAGCCTATTGCTTAACGTTAACCTTAAACACTTCGGAATTTGACGTTTGCAACAGCTTCAAAATATCACGATTGAGAAACATGGGTTATCGTCTAATTCTGATGTGAGACTGTGAGAGCTAGGTGGAGTACCAAATGTATAGCGTCTGCATCAAACCTTTGGGGGCGAGATGAGACAATCTAGCTGTATGTCTCTGGAGAGGCGAAGGGTATGGTAGAAAACAGGTGCTGCCTCCAAAGAGACATTTTAAACTATAGCAGCTTTACTGGTGTAATGGGAGTTACTGTGTTCTTCCAATTACTCTTCACTCATAAATCAAAATAATTATATCTCAAGTGGATGTAGCTATGACCATGCTCACACACAGATAATGTTTGGGGCGTTATTCTATTTAATATAAATAATAAAAGAAACAGTTCAATTCAAAGAATACGTGAAAATACAACTTTATTTACCACCGAAAGAGGGAAAACTTTATTTTTAACCAGAAAAAACTATTGTCACTGTCATGAATGTAAAGAGTTATTTTCTACCCCAATTACACACAATGACAGCATCCAATAAATACTTTATACTTTTAAAATAGAGCTATCATTTGTTTACAGCCAACTTCGTAGCAAGACATTCTCCTCTCCTCTAATAACTCGTAACTCGTATAGCGTGTTCTCTCTGTTTTGGGAGGTAGCCTGGAGCGTCTCTTCTCTTCTCTTCTCTTCCCATAACTGAGCTTGTGCTCTGTTTTGTCTGTCTTTTGGGTGGTAGCCAGGGTCACGTCCTCCTTTTCTCTGTAGGTTTAAGAGGAGATGAGATAGGAGTAGCAGTACATGCTAGCCAGCCCTGATAACGAGCCGAGATGCCGATCCTTAGACAGACTGATTGAATTTGAGGCCTGACGAGAGACAGTCATAGAGAGTGTGTGTGTGGACCTGAATTCCCCACAAGAATAGTAAACTAACAAAAATGTAACCAACTGGGGACATTTTTTTAGTCCCCTCAAGGTCAAATAATATTTCTAGGGGGTTTAGGGTTAAGGTTAAGGGTTAGGGTTTGGAGCTAGGTTTAGTTGTAGGGTTAGGTTTAGGATCTGGGGTTTAGGTTTATGGTTAAGGTTAGGTTTTTGGGTTTAGGCTTAGGTTTAGGGTTAGGGTTAGGGTAAGGAAAAATAGGATTTTGAATGGGACTGAATTGTGTGTCTCCACAAGGTTAGCTGTACAAGACTGTGTGTGTGTGTGCATTTCTTCCTGGTACACAATCACATCTCAACTGTTGAACTCAAATGAAGGTAAACATTTACCAGAAATAAACAGGCGGGCTAATTAACTCACTTAGAATTATGCCATCATGACTGCCTGTCTGGCCATCTATTGTAATTAACTACTCCCAGAGAATTCCTCCCCTCTCAGCCACCGGACATGATGGAGGCTCAACCCCCAACAACTGAGCCAAGCTGGAGCAAAGTTTTGGATATACTCGATTCCTTCCCCTCACTGTCTGACAATGTAGTGGGAAGACGATGACAATGGGATTAATCTCGTGAGTCTCTTCGACTTTGAGACTGAGAGACACCATTCTTCACCCCTCTCAAGTTCAGAGATCCCCTGCCCCTAGGAAAGCGTAGTCGCAAATATCCCTCTTTTGGAGTTCTGGCTCCTCAACGTTATCGAGTGGCCGGCTCCCTTGGGGGGACCCAAAAAGGGACCTGTACGATGAGAAAAGACTCTCATCCCTACTCAACTGCTTCCCGCGGTCACAGCTTGCCTCAGAGAGACTTTGAGCTCATGGGCTAAGCCCCTTAAAAGCAATATCCTGGATAAGGGTTCCCCTAGCATAGACATGCACAGTATGGCGGAATCTGTGGTTGTCAACTCTCTCATGGTAAAGCCGTCATTGGCTGACCACCTCTACCCCACACACTGTGCTGCTAGCACTACTGGCACTTCCTTCCCTTGGAGAGACGGAACGCTTTTCTGCCTCCATTTCCCATAAGACGTGCAAAGCCTCGGCCCTATCAATCAGAGCACGTAACTTGACAACTTTATTGTTGGTCAGAGTTACTGGAGAATGTGCGGAAGCAACAGGATTTGGATACCAATGGATTCAGATACCCTGATTCATAATTACAGATCTAAACATCTGTGCCTCCCGCAATGTTACCAAAGCTGTGGTAGTACCATGAGCCTGGTGGTAGTGGGAGAAGGGCACTTTAGCTAAGCTTGTCCAGCTTAACAGGCAGAGAAAAAGTGGACCTCCAGGATGCCCCTCCTTGATGCCCCTGTGACACCTAAGGTGTTGTGCCCTGCTGTCACCGCCATGTAGCAGAAGTGTGACATGCTTAAGAAAGAAGGCAAAGCTTTCTACTTCTGCCTGTCCCGCAAACCTGGGCCCTGTGGCAGCCTGTTGGTCACTGCAACAGCTGGCCTTGAGGGCCCAAAACCTGTGACAGAGCAGACTGTCAATATCCAGGCTAAGCCCTTGATCCAAGGCAAACCTGGAACTAATCAGTCCTTTGCTGTGGCCACAGCAAGGTTACGCCCTCCTAACACCCCTAAGGGGGGCACGAAGGGTTGGCCAACCTAGGGCACAGCCCAAAGCGGCAGAGGAGGATAGTGTGCAAACCATATGGCTTCCTTGCCTTACCCACTCTTTCGGGTTTAACTTAAGTCTTCCGGCTTTCACACAACAGTGGGGAAGCACGTCTTGAGTTGGGGGAAGGGGGGACGATTCCTTGTGCAACAGCACTTTTGGAACAACCACCAGAAGGTGCCATCACTCTAAGTAAGTGAGGCAGGAAAAAGCCCTGACACAATTCCCCGTCTTCATAAAGATAAAACAGGGAAGCAGGTTTTTCAGGGTTCACTTTGCAAACCACCGTAGCCCACCGGGGTCTTTGGATCTTTTTGTGGCAAATCTATGGCAACTATTTCTATCTGAGCTGGAGGACAGTCAGTGCATTATTTCATTATCAGTACTTTCTGGTCCAAGGAAAAATAAATGAGGGGGAACGGTGCCCTTTGCTGGGCACCAGAGCCCCAGACAGCAACCTGGTACACCCAAGTCCACTACCTCCTTTTTCAGATCAAAATCAAGTCAAATTTATTTATATAGCCCTTCGTACATCAGCTGATGTCTCAAAGTGCTGTACAGAAACCCAGCCTAAAAACCCAAACAGCAAGCAATGCAGGTGTAGAAGCACGGTGGCTAGGAAAAACTCCCTAGAAAGGCCAAAACCCAGAGAGGAACAAGGCTATGTGGGGTGGCCAGTCCTCTTCTGGCTGTGCCGGGTGGAGATTATAACAGAACATGGCCAAGATGTTAAAATGTTCATAAATGACCAGCATGGTCCAATAATAATAAGGCAGAACAGTTGAAACTGGAGCAGCAGCACAGCCAGGTGGACTGGGGACAGCAAGGAGTCATCATGTCAGGTAGTCCTGAGGCATGGTCCTAGGGCTCAGGTTCTCCGAGAGAGAGAAAGAAAGAGAGAAAGACAGAATTAGAGAGAGCACACTTAAATTCACACAGGACACCGAATAGGACAGGAGAAGTACTCCAGATATAACAAACTGACCCTAGCCCCCGACACAAACTACTGCAGCATAAATACTGGAGGGTGAGACAGGAGGGGTCAGGAGACACTGTGGCCCCATCCGAGGACACTCCCGGACAGGGCCAAACAGGAAGGATATAACCCCACCCACTTTGCCAAAGCACAGCCCCCACACCACTAGAGGGATATCTTCAACCACCAACTTACCATCCTGAGACAAGGCTGAGTATAGCCCACAAAGATCTCCGCAATCGTATTAAAAGTAATGTGAGCATTTCATTGTGAAAAGCAATTACTTTATATGAATATGTATTGCAATGTGAAACAGGTACTTGTAGATTAAACTGATTCAATTTGGTGAAAAAGTGATTTTGCATGTTTTACTTTTCAAACAACTGGATGATCTGTTTTCAGTTGTGTGCTAACTTTGTGAAAATGTATCATATAGAGTGCATTTTGGGAAAGTATTCCGACACCTTGACTTTTTCAGAAAGTCAAGAATATACAGAAAGCGCAGGCTCATTCCTGGCGCATTCACAGCCATATAAGGAGACATTGGAACACAGCGCCTTCAGAATCCGGGGCATTTCCTGTATGAAACATCATCTTGGTTTCGCCTGTTGCATTAGTTCTGGGGCATGCACAGATAATATCTTTGCAGTTTTGGAGACGTCAGAGTTGTGTCTTTCCAAGGCTGTCAATTCCATGCATAGTCGAGCATCTTTTCGTGACAAAATATTGCGCTTAAAACGGGCACGTCGTTTTATCCAATAATGACACAGCGCTCAATAGGTTCAAGAGGTTAAATCAAAATCAGGAATCTACACACACTACCCCATAATGACAAAGCGAAAACAGTATATATTCTTTCCAGCAAATTTATTACAAATATTCAACCCTTTGCTATGAGACTCGAAATAGAGCTCTGGTGCACTCTGTTTCCATTGATCATCCTTGAAATGTTTCTACAACTTGATCGGAGTCCAACTGTGGTACATTCAATTGATTGGACATGTTTTGGAAAGGCACACATCTGTCTATATAAGGTCCCACAGATGACAGTGCATATCAGAGCAAAAACCAAGCCATGAGGTCGAAGGAAATGTTGAGACAGGCTTGTGTCGAAGCACAGATAAGGGGAATGGTACCAAAACATTTCTGCAGCATTGAAGGTCCCGAAAAACACAGTGGCCTCCGTCTTTCTTAAATGGAAGAATTTTGGAACCACCAAGACTCTTCCTAGAGCTGGCTGCCTGGCCAAACTGAGCAATTGGGGGAGAAGGGCCTTGGTCAGGGAAGTGACCAAAAATCTGATGGTGCTCTGATAGAGCTCCAGAGTCCCTCTGTGGAGATAGAAAAACCTTCCGGAAGGACAACCATCTCTGCAGCACTCCACCAATCAGGCCTTTGTGGTAGTGACCAGATGGAAGGCACTCATAAATAAAAGGGACATGACAGCCCGCTTTGAGTTTGCCAAAAGGTACCTAAAGGACCCTCAGACCAAAAGAAACAAAATTATCTGGTCTGATGAAAGCAAGATTAAAGTATTTGGTCTGAATTCCAAGCGTCACGTCTGGAGGAAACCCGGCACCATCCCTACGGTGAAGCATGGTGGTGGCAGCATCATGCAGTGGGGATGTTTATCAGCTGCAGGGACTAAGAGATTAGTCAGGATCGAGGAAAAGATGAATGGAGCACAGTACAGAGAAATCCTTGATGAAAACCTGCTCCAGAGTGCTCAGGACCTCAGACTGGGGGGGAAGGTTCACCTTCCAACAGGATAAGGAGCCTAAGCGCAAAGCCAAGACAACACATGAGTGGCTTCGGGACAAGCCTCTGAATGTCCTTGAGTGGTCCAGCCAGAGCCGGACTTGAACCTGATCGAACATCTCTGGAGAGACTTGAAAATAGCTGTGCATCAACGCTCCCCATCTAACCTGACAGAGCTTGAGAGCATCTGCAAAAAAGAATGGGAGAAACTCCCCAAATACAAATGCCAAGCTTGTACAAATGCCAAGCATCATACAAAAGACTCGAGGCTGTAATTGCTGCCAAAGGTGTTTCAACAAAGTACTGAGTAAAGGGTCTGAATACTTATGCAAATGTGATTTCAGTTTTTTATGTTGAATACTTTCGCAAAAATGTCTAAAAACCTGTTTTTGCTTTGTCATTATGCGGTATTGAATCCATGTTAGAATAAATTGCACCAGAATTATTGAGAAAAACTGTAACACACATTCATAAGACTGTTCTTTAACCAAAATAGCCCCTCCAAAAGACAGCCAGCCCCGAAGGCCCCTGGGGAAGTGGTGACAAAATACAACCAAAATACTAACATACACTGAGTGTACAGAACATTATGAACACCTCCTCTTTCTGTGACATAGACTGACCTAGTGACTCCAGGTGAAAGCTATGATCCCTTATTGATGTCACTTGTTAAATCCACTTCAGCCAGAGTAGATGAAGGGGCGGATACCGTTTAAAGAAGGATGTTTTACATTTTATCTTAGAGACAACTGAGATGAATTGTGTGTGTGTGCCGTTCAGAGACTGAATGTGCAAGGCAAAATATTTAAGTCCCTTTGAACGGGGTATGGTAGTAGGTTCAGGTGCACCGGTTTGTGTTAAGATCTGCAACGCTGCTGGGTTTTTCACGCTCAACAGTTTCCCGTGTGTATCAAGAATGGTCGACCACCCAAAGACCATCCAGCTAACTTGACACAACTGTTGGAAGCATTGGAGTCAACATGGGCCAGCATCTGTGTGGAATGCTTTTGACACCTTGAGTCCAAGCCCTGACAAATTGAGGCTGTTCTGCAACTCAATGTTAGGAAGGTGTTCTTAATATTTTGTGCGCTCAGTGTGCAACAAAGACAATGTAACTAGTCTGCTAATCAAGGCCACCCTGAATCTTTTGCCTGAATACCAGCTCATTCACTTGGGGCAGACTAGACAAAAACGGAATCCTACATGTTTAAGGGACATGAACTAACGTTAAACTTAACAGTAAGAGCAGAGTAAGGCTTCTCCAAAGTTCTCTGAAAAACACAAACCATTCGGTCAGAGGTCACAACACGATCCATGATGCCTGGAACCCCACACTATCAGGTGGTGCCACGGCCAAAGATCGACAGAGTGGTTTACTCCATTGCTCCAGCTGAGCAGGACAGGCCGACACGGCAAGTGGTTCGCAAAGAGCTGGGAAGTGCCTCGGCTGGTGCTCTGAGTGAAGAAGGAAGCCTTCAGGATTATGAACCAGTTGATGAGTTGAGTGAAGATAGTATTGATGAATGTGATGATCTTGAACCCACAGAAGTGCTGATCTATGAGTGCCGTTGCGAGGAAGATGTGATGCCAGAGGAACTGGAGCAGGAAGATTGAATGTTTTCGTAGGGACTGACGCAGGGCATGAAGAGGCTCCTGCTGTTAAAGGCCCTCGAAGATCAGACAGAAGGACGGCTGGGCATCATTCCAATTCACACCAATTACCTCAGTCAGTAGGTCAGCAATACAGAAAGTGAGTTAGGCGGCTGAGAGGTGGGCCTATTAGTTAATTAAGTAAAATGTCTGTAGGGCTGTTTTACCCTTTTTTGTTTTTCAGTACATTGTCGGTGCGCTGATGCCTTTGGAGGGGGAGGATTGTATTCTGTGGCACCAAGTGGCTGGTATGTGACATCTTTGACACTGTTGCTGGGAAGAGGTTTGAATTTTTAACATTGTAATGTGGATTGTGTCTTTTTATTAATGTTTTGATATCACTTATTTATTTTTTTTATTTTTTATTTTTTTATTCCCAATTGGTCGTATCCAATTGGTCGTTACAGTCTTGTCCCATCGCTGCCACTCCCGTACGGACTCGGGAGAGACGAAGGTTGACAGCCATACGTCCCCACGAAACACAACCCCGCCAAGCCGCACTGCTTCTTGATTCAATTCTCGCTCAACTCGGAAGCCAGCCGCACCAATATTTTGGAAATACCATACACCTGGCGTGTCAGCGTGCATGCGCCTGGCCCGCCACAGAAGTCGCAAGAGTGCGATGGGACAAGGACATCCCAGCCAGCCAAACCCTCCCCTAACCCGGACGACACTGGGCCAATTGTGCGCCACCTCATGGGTCTCCCAGGTTCTGTAGTGACACAACTAGCACTTTGATGCAATTAATATAACTTTTTATTTAAATTAACCAGGGTTATAACGTTGTTTGTATTTTGCAGAAAGATTGGAAAAAATCTTATTGTGGTATTAGTTTGTGTCCTAGGCAGGTAGGGTTCAGTATTTTGTCTAGTCGCCCTGAATGTTACGTCCGTCGTCAGAATGAGACCAAAGCATAGCGTGGAAAGTGTACATCTTTCTTTATTTTAGATGAACATCCAAAAACAACAAAAGATCACCGACCGACCGTAAAGTTCTGCAGGGCTAAACAGCAACTATGCAAAAACAAGATCCCACAAACTCAGGTGGAAAACAGGCTGCCTAAGTATGATTCCCAATCAGAGACAACGATAGACAGGTGCCTCTGATTGGGAACCATACCCGGCCAAAAAATAAATAGAAAACTAGAATGCCCACCCAAATTACACCCTGACCTAACCAAATAGAGAAATAAACAGGCTCTCTAAGGTCAGGGCGTGACACTGAACTGGTATTTCAGTTTAAAGATTTGGGGTTGCCTTGGCGGGCAGACTAGTAGATGTTTTTCTTTATGATAAATGTTTGTTTTTCTTTATGATAAATGTTTGTTTGTCTATCTGTTTATTTTGTCAATATTTCCCCACAGACCTCCATGGCTGGTTGTTCTTAAGAGGGAAATACTTAGTTAGAGAGCAGGCAGGTCTTGTTAATCCATGTGTGTTTCCGAATGCTTATTATCTTGAGTGCGTTATCATCTTACCAAGAGTGTTTAATCATTAATGTGCCATCTTGCAAAGAGTGTCTCACCACAAGTGTACAATCTTACCAAGAGTGCTTAATCTCTAGTGTGCCATTTTACAAAGCGTAGGATTTAACTTTACTGAAATCTGGCATGCTATTCTCCTAGAAGTGTTTCACATGCAAGGTTTGAGTCTTTAATACTTTCTATTATGTATTGTCCTGCTGCTAACTCAATGTGCGTGCCCTCTGAGCCATAGTTCCAGCCAGTGAGTCTGTGCAAGTTGTTGTGTCCCGTTTTATGAATTGTACTTTGTACTCTCATTATTTTTAATAAAACCTTGGCATTTTGGTTAACACTGTTTATGTCATTTATTTGACAGACCTGTGTTTAACTTATCCCGAGGACCTCTCATCGTGTATAAAAAAGGTTGGAGTAGTACAGTTTACACCTATATCCCAAATATGAACCCTTAACTTAACCATTCGGGAATTAACGCCTAAACTTAACCTTAGAAATGTGACGTTTATGGACAAAATGTCGGATTCTACATCGGGACTGTGAGAGCTTGTTGCTAATATGGTTAGTTAGACAGTGCTGTTTTGTGTAAAACAGACCTTCAGTCATAGCTTCACAATAATGAGTGTGTGTGGCCTGCGTGTGTGCGTTATGAGCTGCACCTTGCAGACAAATTGTTCCTGTTTTACCCAGAGACCCCACACAAGCACTCCCTCCCTTCTCTCCCTGAGGAGTGATGAGATGAGGAGGGATTAATTATTGTGGTCATGATACCTCCCTGTGTGTGTGTGTGTGCGTGTGTGCGTGTGTGCGTGTGTGCGTGTGTGTGTGTGTGTGTGTGTGTGCTTGCGTGCGTGCGTGCGTGCGTGCGTGCGTGTGTGTGTGTGTCCATGCGAGTGTGTGTCCAGGTGTTTGCGAGGTCACAAGTGTGCTCTCCAGGGAGTGTATTTAGGAGGTTATAAATGTGTGTGTTGGTGTCTGTTTGTTCATATATGTCTGACCAGTGAGGGGCTGTGGCAGGTGTGGTTTCATTCCCCCAGTAGTCACGGTCTGTGGGATCACATTAGACACGCTACTAACCACCCACTGGGAGAGACGGCTGCTACTCCACCACTGGACATAGGACACGGACACACAGACACGGACACGGACAAACACACTCACACGCCCCTTCGGGTGTGTGTGGGTGTTTGTTCATGTGTCCGTGTGTACTGACCCATACATTAACAAAGTTGTGTTTTTATGATGAACATCACAATTATCCAAACCACAAGCTGTAACGAGCACATTTTAATTTTAATGGTAGAATTAGGTAGTTTTGAGTCTGTGTATTGGTCTGCTCCTAGTGAACCACAAAGTCCAGCATTCATAGCGAATTCTGCTACCTCCCGTGAGCCCACAAACTTGAATAATGGTGTTGTTTACTTTGAACCACCAACACACAGTAATCTCAAAACTTCTCTAGGCAACATATTTTACCTACCAGAGATTCACCCCGATGCTTCACCCCGAAGCTTCTTCGTTTTGTTGACGTTGAGAGAGATGTTACTTTCCTGGCACCACTCCGCCAGGGCCATCATCTCCTTCCTGAAGGCTGTCTCGTCATTGTTGGTAATTAGGCATACAACTGTTATGTTGTCTGCAAACTTGATGATTGAGTTCGAGGCATGCGTGGCCACGCAGTCATGGGTGAACAGGGTGTATAGGAGGGGGCTGAGCATGCACCCTTGTGGGGCCCCTGTGTTGAGGGTCAGCAAAGTGGAGGTGATGTTTCCTACCTTCACCACCTGGGGGCGGCCCATCAGGAAGTCTCAGTTGCACAGGGCGGGGTTCAGACCCAGGGCCCCGAGCTTAATGATGAACATGGAGTGTACTATGGTGTTGAATACATAGGTATTCCTCTTGTCCAGATGGTGTGCATTGCGAAGGCAATTGCATCGTCTGTGGATCTATTGGGGCAGAATGCAAATTGAAGTTGGTCTTGGGTGTCAGGTTAGGTAGAGGTGATATGAGCCTTAACTAGTCTCTCAAAGCACTTCATGATGACAGAAGTGAGTGCTACAGGGTGACAGTAATTTAGTTAAGTTACCTTTGCTTTCTTGTGTACAGGAACAATGGTGGACTTCATGAAGCAAGTGGAATAGGATGAGATTGAGTATGTCTGTAAACAGTTCAGGAAGCTGGTCTTTGCATACTCTGAGGACAAGGCTAGGGATGTTGTCTGGGCCGACAGCCTTGCGAGGGCTAACACATTTAAATGTCCTACTCACATCGGCCACGGAGAACGAGAGCCGACAGTCCTTGGTAGCGGGCCGCGTCGGTGGCACTGTGTTATACTCAAAGCAGGCAAAGAAGGTGTTTAGCTTGTCCGGGAGCAAGGGCGGTGCACAATTGTCCCAGCGTCGTATGGGTTTG
Organism: Oncorhynchus mykiss; assembly: GCF_013265735.2. Lineage (NCBI taxonomy): Eukaryota > Metazoa > Chordata > Actinopteri > Salmoniformes > Salmonidae > Oncorhynchus > Oncorhynchus mykiss. Next base: position 33,127,172 of record NC_048572.1, read on the forward strand.
GCCTGTGTAGGCCGTCTTTATAAAAAGGAAATTGTTCTTAATTAACTTCTTTAGGATCAGGGTCCCTTCCACTGGACGGTTGAACAAACGTAGGCTAATGCGATTAGCATGAGGTTGTAAGTAACAAGAACATTTGTAGCGTTATCAGGTAGAGTAATTAAAGTGACTCTGCATAGAGTAGCAGCAGTGTAAAAGGGAGGAGGGGGTGGCAAGGCAAATAGTCTGGGGAGCAATTTGATTAGATGTTTAGGAGTCTTATGGCTTGATGGTAGCAGCTGTTTAGAAGCCTCTTGGACCTAGACTTGTCGCTCTGGTACCGCTTGCCGTGCGGTAGCAGAGAGAACAGTCAATGACTAGAGTGGCTGGAGTCTTTGACAATTTGCATGGCATTCATCTGACACCGCCTGGTATAGAGGTCCAAGATGGTAGGAAGCTTGGCCCCGGTACAGGGCCGTAAGCACTACCCTCGGTAGTACCTTGAGTTCGGAGGCCGAGCAGTTGCCATACCAGGCAGTGATGCAACCCGTCAGGATGCTCTCGATGGTGCAGCTGTAAAACCTTTTGAGGATCTGACAACCCATGCCAAATCTTTTCAGTCTCCTGAGGGGGAATAGGTTTTGTCGTGCGCACTTCCCGACTGTCTTGGTGTGGTTGGACCATAATAGTTTGTTGGTGATGTGGACTCCAAAGAACTTGAAGCTTTTCATCCACTCTACTACAGCCACATTGATGAGAATGGTGGCGTCGGTCCTCCTCTTCCTGTTGTCCACAAACATCTCCTTTGTCTTGTTTAAGTTGAGGGAGAGGTTGTTGTCCTTGCACCACAGTCAGGTCTCTGACCTCCTCCCTATAGGCGTTCTCATCATTGTCGGTGATCAGGGCTACCACTGCTGCGTCGTAGACAAACTTAATGATGGTGTTGGAGTTGTTCCTGGCCATACAATCACGAGTTAACAGGGTGTATAGGAGGGGACTGAGCACGCACCCCTGAAGGGCCCTTGTGTTGAGGAGGGGATGTGTGGGGGATGTGTTGTTACCTACCCTTACCACCTGGGAGCGGCGCGTCAGGAAGTTCGCTATCCAGTTGCAGAGGGAAGTGTTTAGTCCCAGGGTCCTTAACTTCTTACGGATCATTAGGATGCTAGCGTCTCACCTCGACAACATCCGGTGAAATTTATGAGCGCGACATTCAAATTACAGAAATCGTAATATTAAACATTCATGAAAATACAAGTGTCACATCATTTAAAAGCTTAACTTCTTGTTAATCCATTCACTTTGTCAGATTTCAAAAAGGCTTTACGGCAGAAGCACACCATGCGATTAACAGAGTATCTGAAAACACAAAAGCCACGCACACAAATGCATTGCATACATTTTATAACCAAGCAGAGGCATCACGAAAGTCAGAAATAGCGATAAAATAAATCACTTACCTATGAAGATCTTCATCAGGTTGCAATCACAAGGATCCCAGCTACATAACAAATGGTATTTTTGTTCGATAAAGTCCTTCCTTATATCCCAGAAAAGTATGTTTCATTAATCAGTAATCCACCGGTTTCCCTCATTCAAAATGCATACAAATGAATCCTGTAAGTTACCAATAAGCTTCTTCCAAACAACGTTCCTAATCAATCCTCAAGTACCCTAATATATAAATAAACAAAAACATTTAAGACGGATAACTCCGGGGACCATTACCGTAGATAGAAAACGAAATACTCGCACTCACCGGAAGCCACGTAGAAAACTACAAATTCTAGCTCATTTTTCAAAACACAACCCTGAAACTCTTTATAAAGACTTTTGATATCTAGTGGCAGCCCTAGGAACTACAATCTGGGAGGTCTTCCTTTTATATTCCCATTGGCAGCCATAGTAATCAAGGGTGTGCTGAATAAAACATTCTGGATGGATTGTCCTCTGTGTTTTTGCCTGACATATCAGTTCTGTTATACTCACAGACATTATTTCAACAGTTTCGGAACCGTTGGAGTGTTTTCTATCCAATACTACCACTTATATGCATATCCGAGCTTCTGGGCCTGAGTAACAGGCAGTTTACATTGGGCACCTCATTCATCCAAACTTTCGAATATTGCCCCCTAGACCGAAGAAGTTAACATAGTGATGAGCTTTGAGGGCACTATGGTGTTGAATGCTGAGCTGTAGTCACATAGGTGTTCCTTTTGTCCAGGTGTGAAGGGAAGTGTGGAGTGCAATAGAGATTGTATCATCTGTGGATCTGTTGGGGCAGTATGCAAATTGGAGTGGGTCTAGTGTTTCTGGGATAATGGTGTTGATGGGAGCCACGACCAGCCTTTCAAAGCATTTCATGGCTATATACGTGAGTGCTTTGGGTCGGCAGTCATTTAGGCAGGTTACCTTATTGTTCTTGGGCACAGGGACTATGGTGGTCTGCTTGAAACATGTTGGTATTACAGACCCAGGCAGGGAGAGGTTGAAAATATCAGTGAAGACACTTGCCAGTTGGTCAGCGCATGCTCAGAGTTCATGTCCTGGTAATCCATCTGGCCCTACGGCCTTTTGAATGTTGACCTGTTTAAAGGTCTTACTCACATCGGCTGCAGTTTAGCTCATCTGGTAGGCTCGTGTCACCGGGCAGCTCTCGGCTGTGCTTCCCTTTGTCGCCTGTAATAGTTTGCAAGCCCTGCCACACCCGATGAGCATCGGAGCCGGTGTAGTACGATTCGAACTTAGTCCTGTATTGATGCTTTGCCTGTTTGATGGTTCATCTGAGGGCATAGCGGGATTTCTTAGAAGCTTCCGGGTTAGAGTCCCGCTCCTTGAAAATGGCAGCTCTACCCTTTAGCTCAGTGAGAATGTTGCCTGCAATCCATGGCCTCTGGTTGGGGTATGTACGTACAGTCACTGTTGGGATGACGTCATCGATGCACTTATTAATAAAGTCAGTGACTGCTGTGGAGTACTCCTCAATGTCATCGGAAGAATCCCAGAACATATTCCAGTCTGTGCTAGCAGAACAGTCCTGTAGTTTAGTGTCTGCTTCATCTGACCACTTTTTTATAGACCCGAGTCAATGGTGTTCCTGCTTTAATTTAGCTTTTAAGCAAGAATCAGGAGGATAGAATTACGGTAGATTTGCCAAATGCAGGGCGAGGGAGAGCTTTGTACGCATCTACGTGTGTGGAGTAAAGGTGGAATGTAAAAATGTATTTTATCAAACAAATCTATGCTACATTTTATCTCTAGGACCTTCAGAATGACAAATCAAAGCAAGATTATTGAATGTAAGTACATTATTTACCTTCAGAGGTAATGTATCAAACCATGTTTTTGTTGTTGTGCACTCTCCTCAAACAGTAGCATGGTATTTTTTCACTGTAATAGCTACTGGATATTGGACAGTGCAGTTATATTTAACAATAATTTAAGCATTCTGCCCATATAAGACATGTCTATGTCCTGGAAAGTTTGCTGTTACTTACAATGTCATTCGTGTCACGTTAGCGCATGTTAGGAACAACCATCCCGGTATAGGGTCACCGATCCTTAACCTCTCTAGGACGCAAGCGTCCCATCTGGCCAACATCCAGTGAGGTTGCAGAGCGCCAAATTCAATTACAGAAATGCTCATTATAAAAATTCAGAAAACAAAACATATTTTACATCAGTTTAAAGATTAACTTCTTGTAAAACCAACCACAGTGTCATATTTATAAAATGCTTTTTGGCGAAAGCATACCTAGCCCAGAACAATGCCCAGTTGACAAATTATTACAAACAGTAACCAGCCAAGCAGAAGCGTTACAAAACTCAGAAATAGAGATAAAATTATGATCTTCATATGGTGGCAATCAGAAGACATTCATTTACTCAATAAATGTTCCTTTTGTTCGATGAAGTCTCTTTATATCCAAAAACCTCAGTTTTATCAGCGCGTTTTCTTCAGTAATCCGCAGGCTCAAACTCAGTCAAAACAATCAGACAAAAAATCCTAATTGTATCCGTAAAGTTCATAGAAACATGTCAAACTGTAATGGTTTTCTTCATCTGAACGAGAGGCGGACCAAAGCGCAGCGTGGTGGTTATTCATGTTTTAATAAATCACTTCACATGAACAAACTATCAAAAACAATAAATGTGAAAACGCAAAACAGTCCTATCTGGTGCAAACACAGAGACAGGAACATTCACCCACAAACACAGTGAAACCAAGGCTACCTAAGTATGATTCTCAATCAGAGACAACTAATGACACCTGCCTCTGATTGAGAACCATACTAGGCCGAAAACATAGAAATGCCCCAAAACATAGAAAAACAAACAGACTGCCCACCCAACTCACGCCCTGACCATACTAAATAAATACAAAACAACGGAAAATCAAGGTCAGAACGTGACAGTACCCCCCCCCCCCCCCCAAAGGTGCGGACTCCGGCCGCAAAACCTTGACCTATAGGGGAGGGTCTGGGTGGGCGTCTGTCCGCGGTGGCGGCTCTGGCGCGGGACGCGGACTCCACTTCATCATTGTCTTAGTCCGCCTTATTGTCCGCCTCCGTGGCTTTCTCACCATGGCCACCCCTCTCAATGACCCCACTGGACAGAGGGGCTGCTTGGGACAGAGGGGCAGCTCGGGACAGAGGTGAAGCAGCTGCTCGGGACAGAGGGACAACTGCTCGGGACAGAGGGGCAGCTGCTCGGGACAGAGGGGCGGTAGCAGCTTGGGACAGAGGGGCGGCAGCTGCTCTGGACAGAGGGGCAGCTGCTCGGGACAGAGGGGCGGCAGCAGCTCGGGACAGAGGGGCGGCAGCTGCTCTGGACAGAGGGGCAGCTGCTCGGGGGGCCCCTGGCTGACTGGCGGCACTGGCGGCCCCTGGCTGACTGGCGGCACTGGCGGCCCCTGGCTGACTGGCGGCACTGGCGGCCCCTGGCTGACTGGTGGCACTGGCGGCCCCTGGCTGACTGGCGGCACTGGCGGCCCCTGGCTGACTGGCGGCCCCTGGCTGACTGGCGGCACTGGCGGCCCCTGGCTGACTGGCGGCACCTGGCTGACTGGCGGCACTGGCGGCCCCTGGCTGACTGGCGGCACTGACGGCCCCTGGCTGACTGGCGGCCCCTGGCTGACTGGCGGCACTGGCGGCCCCTGGCTGACTGGCGGCACTGGCGGCACTTGGCAGACGGGCGGCACTGGCGGCTCCTGGCAGACGGGCGGCACTGGCGGCTCCTGGCAGACGGGCGGCACTGGCGGCGCTGGGCAGACGGGCGGCACTGGTGGCGCTGGGCAGACGGGCGGCACTGGCGGCGCTGGGCAGACGGGCGGCACTGGCGGCGCTGGGTAGACGGGCGGCACTGGGCAGACGGGCGGCACTGGCGGCTCCTGGCAGACGGGCGGCACTGGCGGCGCTGGGCAGACGGGCAGCACTGGCGGCGCTGGGCAGACGGGCGGCACTGGTGGCGCTGGGCTGACGAGCGGCACTGGCGGCGCTGGAGAGGAGGAAGGCTCTGGAAGCGCCGGACTGAGTAGCTCTCGTAGCGCCGAACAGGCGGGAGACTCCGGCAGCGCTGGAGAGGAGGAAGCCCCTGTAAGGATGGGCTGGAGAGACAGCCTGGTACGGGGGGCTGCCACCGGAGGGCTGGTGCGTGGAGGTGGTGACGGATAGACCGGGCCGTGCAGGCGCACTGGAGCTCTTGAGCACCGAGCCTGCCCAACCTTACCCGGTTGAATGGTCCCGGTCGCCCTGCCAGTGCGGCGAGGTGGAATAGCCCGCACTGGGCTATGCAGGCGAACCGGGGACACCGTGCGCAAGGCTGGTGCCATGTAAGCCGGCCCAAGGAGACGCACTGGAGACCAGATGCGTAGAGCCGGCTTCATGGCACTTGGCTCGATAACATAACACGGTGCCTGCCCGGTCTCTCTAGCCCCCCGGTAACCACAGGAAGTTGGCTCAGGTCTCCTACCTGGCGTAGCCATACTCCCTGTTAGCCCCCCCCCAATAAATTTTTGGGGCTGACTCCCGGGCTTCCTTACCAACCGTGTTCCCTCATATCGCCGGCTCCTCTCTCCGGCTGCCTCTGCTCTCCTCGCTGCCTCCACCTGTTCCCATGGAAGGCGATCCTTTCCCGCCAGGATCTCCTCCCATGTGGAGCAACCCTTGCCGTCCAACACATCGTCCCAAGTCCATTCCTCCTTGTGCCACTGTTGCCCGTTACCACGCCGCTTGGTCCTGTTGTGGTGGGTGATTCTGTAATGGTTTTCTTCATCTGAACGAGAGGCGGACCAAAGCGCAGCGTGGTGGTTATTCATGTTTTAATAAATCACTTCACATGAACAAACTAACAAAAACAAGAAATGTGAAAACGCAAAACAGTCCTATCTGGTGCAAACACAGAGACAGGAACAATCACCCACAAACACACAGTGAAACCAAGGCTACCTAAGTATGATTCTCAATCAGAGACAACTAATGACACCTGCCTCTGATTGAGAACCATACTAGGCCGAAAACATAGAAATGCCCCAAAACATAGAAAAACAAACATAGACTGCCCACCCAACTCACGCCCTGACCATACTAAATAAATACAAAACAACGGAAAATCAAGGTCAGAACGTGACACAAACGATGTTTATATTCAATCCTCAGGTTGAGGATTTTTCAATCCTCAGGTTTTAGTCTAAATGATCTATACTATTTCAACCGGACAATAACGTTGTCAATATAAAAGGTAAACAAGAAATGCACATGCGCCTGAAAAAACTCTTGTGTCACGTTAGGGTGCACTTGTTCAGACTGGTCTTATTCTCTCATTTATAAGAATACAAGCCTGAAACTATTTCTAAAGACTGTTGACATCTAGTGGAATACTGTAATGGCATTGAATAGAAAACTACAAAACCAAAAAAAAAACTACTTCCTGAATGGATTTTTCTCAGGTTTTCTCCTGCTAAATCAGTTATGTTATACTCACAGACACTATTTTAACAGTTTTGAAAATAGTGTTTTCTATCGAAATCTACCAGTTATATGCATATCATATCTTCTGGGCCCGAGTAGCAGGCCGTTTAATTTGGGCATGCTTTTCATCCAAAATTCTGAATGCTGCCCCCTACCCTAGAGAGGTTAATCATGAAACATACATAGGAGCCTTCTTCATCCCGGAGAATTCTTTATTACTGTCTGCGCAATGTACTGAGAACCCAGCTGGCTGTATGGATGGGTATATCTGGAACGAGACATGATTCTGTGAAAGAGTATGTTACAGTATGTCCCTGATGTCTCTCTGGAAGGAGATCCTTGCGCCAAGCCTGTAATTATGTGAGACTGAAATGCATCCAAGATCATAATCCTAACCAATGTCTACCCTCGAGAATTATGTTACATAGCTCGCTAATAAAACTATTTACAGTTTCTGATGTTACAAATATTTGCTAACCAGTGGTGATTTTAGCATGTAAATCTTGGTTGGGCAAACTCTAAAATGTTTTGTTATTGATGCATGCCAGCAAAGCCACTCCACAACACTGAACAATACATTAATTGCACTATAACGGTGACAATACACCGGAAACCGTCATATCATTCAGCGTGCGAAGCCCTGACCTGTCTTCCTCGTGGGAAATTATGTGTGAAACACATCTCACTGTCCTAGAAATACCTCAGACATGATGAAAACAAGCCCAGATTCCCCTGGGGTGAAATTCTCCTTTAAACAGACAAGTAAAACAATTTAGGACTTGATCGGAGTCAGAGATAGATGACACAATTCCCCAGTCACACAACCTCAGATTCAATTTCTCTTTCTAATAATAATGCGTGGGTGGGATTTAGGTATCTTAGCATCTCTAATGCAGGCAACGGGAGTATACTTATGAGGGGCATTTAGAATAATGTCTAAGAGTCGATTTTTCATGGTGTTGAAAATTGGGGCGAGGTCTGAACTGACTGTTTTATAAATTATACTATAGTATAAATTATACTGTATACATTTATAATTTATATATCATAACTTCTCTCTATGCTTTTAACAAACATAGGGTCATGACATGGGTAATACATTTCCACTATTCAATCAATACTGTAATTACACTTCTTGACATTGTTTGAAATACAGCAGTGGAACTACAACTACAAAGTGCTGAGAATTTCACAGCAAGACCCGCATGCAGTCTCAAAGTTTTATTTCAACATATTGGCTGTGGATTGTATTGGAACGTCGCTACTTCAAAATAAACCCATCGGACACACAGTGATGCGACTGATATTGAAGAATAATATAAAATCTGTGCGTTAATTTTTCAATTTCAAGAGGCATGAAACACCACTCTAAGGAAAAATAAAGCCAACACTTTCTCTTTGAGAAGACATTGCATCTGGGGCTGATTGAAAAGACGGAGTGCTCCTAGATTCAGACGGCCTATTACATGGCACAGTGTCTGGGCTCTGGGCTCTCATCTTCAACAGAGAGGCATACTGAAGATGGACCGGAACACAGAGAGAGAGGGAGGGAGAGAAAGAGGGGAAAAAGAGAGAGAGAGAGAGGAGACACTGAGATGTATGGGACATCAGAGCCCAAGATGATACAAGGACTACAGGCATTTATTTCTGCATCACATTGTTGTGCGAAATGAAACCCTTAATCAGCAGAAACTTCTATAGATAGACGAAAAAGTCAGAGGCATAAGATATGATCAACAACGCATCTCATATCTCATTCTATGATCAAAGGCAATAAGCTGTTGCCATTACACCTGAAGATCAACATAGAGATAGATATGATATCCATATGTATAAATGTTGTAATGGCTGCCTCAATATCATCTTACAGATGTAGGATCTTATTTTGAACCAGTTTGCTACAGCAGGAAAATAACCCTGCAGAAACAGGAAAAAGTGAATTAATATTTGGAATTATTATTATAATTAATTAACATTTCTGTGGGGCTTGATACATTTTCTATAAGGGAAAATCAGGTCTGAAATTTCAAAGTGGAAATTACAAACTTCAGAAGCCTTCTTAAACCTCATATACACTACAAGTGTAAAATGTCCTGCATTGCAGGAAAGTTCTCCTGCAACAGGGTGATCAAATTAAGATTCTGTATATATGGATCTTATTAGCATATATGAAATATGACAATCAGTTTAGTGGAGACTGTGCTGCTTGGCTAGATTTTATATTGAGCTGTTCACTGCTGTAAGAAACAACATCAAAAATGTTAGAAAACTTGGAAGGAAATCAAATGTTCTTGTGATGCTCCACGGTGAAAAGAGAAGGAAGCTCTTATAAATCCTGTAGAGGGAAGAAAGAAAGGTTGAAAGAAAGGCAAAACGTACTTGAACTTGACTCTGGCGATCCAGTGAAAAGGGAGGGAGGCTCTTCAGTAAATTGGGAGCCTACAGGATGTGTGGTCCATTGCCAGAACATATGTGTATATAAAGCAGATGCCAGTAGCTCAACAATGTGACCTTTCTGATTTCACTTTCTCAGTTCCCTCCACACCTCCACAACACATTATAGGAGTGAAGGTTAACAACACCACACACAGCATTCTCCAGTTGGCAACCCCTCTTTAAAAAATAGAAGCCTACATATTTGCAAACTAAACATTGCGGTTAGCTTGAAGAACCCATCATGATTAATGGTCTCCCAATCCACTCAGGTAAATATATAAATAAGTCATGCTTCCTTCCATCCAGGTGCTGTTTGTGTGCACTTGTGTGTGTGGTGCTTAAGACTGAAGAAAGTTGACGTTGCCAAGCTTCTTTGTGGGAAATATGAACAGGGAACACCTGACAAACGGCTGGCCAGGTTTAATTAATAAGAACGCACTGACACCTGCTGCCTCTCCAAAACCTGGGGATTATCCCATTTTCCACAGCATCCAAAATCCTTATTACACCCTCCAATATCCCGATACACACAGGTTCTGTCTAGCTAATATCCTCTGTTTCTAATCCTGTGTTTTCAGCGACAGGGTGAAGTGTGTGTGTGTGGGGGGGGGGGGGGGGGGGGGGGCAGTCACTGTGATTTGGGTTTTACCAGCAGGATAGGTGTGGTGGGAGAACTGGAGAACAATAGAGTTTTTGTTCTGTCTTCCCAAGAAGCTTCTTATACTGAAGTTTCCTCTCTATATATACTGAGAGGGGTTGCCAGGTCTGGAGTCTCTTTCCATTCTATGATACATTAGGTACACGAGAGGCAGGCAAGCAGATGTTCACAGTGTGAAAGCTGCCTTTTGATTTTCTGCTGATCCACCAGCTTCCCAGGAACTTCCTCTGCTGGAGCTTCCTCTACTGGCACTGTCAGTGGTGTTGCCAGTTCTGCATTTGCCAGGTTCAGGCCCACCAAGTCAGTCAAATGGACTTGTGTTGCCAGATATACAGAGTTTGTTAAACAAGTCAACCCGTAGTGGCACACTTGAGTAAGGAATGTCAGTGGAGTAGCCAAGTCTGTTGAATCCACCCACACTTATACACTTGAGTAATCACACCTTCATACAGCAGGTAGAAACCCTAGTTGTGTGCTTGTGCTGCTTTTTACACCAGCTAATGTTCCTCCATTTTTCCTTCAGTCAAATAAATGTTGTGCCTTGTTCAGTCATTATGACTGGGAATGGGGGATTGGCTTCTTCTACTGATTTTAGAGGCTACCTCAGCGTAATAAGACCACCTGGCCAAATGCTCTGTGGCACTGTATTCCCTTACACAGCTATGTATGTCCCCCGGCCTTGGACTACACTGGAGTCGACTGATGTATCTGTCTCTGTCTTAAATTGGCATGTTTGGAATTTCACTGACAAAGATTTCCATGTTACTGCAATTTGAGGGAAACTGTTGAAGAATACAGTTAGTAAATGGCACTGTGAAATGATGCAAACACACACACACAGACAAACATAATCACAGCTTTCCTAAGGTGGCAGCGTGATCTGCCAAAGTTTAGTTTTGTCATGTATAATGGGAATACAGTGGTTCCTTCTTTAAAAGTTGCGAGCTTACAACGCGGGACTCAGAGGTATCCAGCATCACGGATTTATTGCTCCAGACCACCGAAAGGGGGGGGGGTGAGAGCACTCATTATGCATTTGGGTCCCAAGGTTTCCATATGACCAATCATATTGAGTGGATCCAATGATGAATTTGACGCTAGCCATCCGTCGCTGGTGACTTTCTTCAGCAAAGATGGCTGACAAAACATTATGGTGGAAGCAAATGTAAGCAATTATAGCGTCATGACGAGTCAAGCAAAAAATGTACAATTGAGAGGATTTTTTGGGTCATAAAGTTAATTAACAAAAATCAAAAAAAAAAGCAAGTTAGCTGACTAGCTGACTAGCTAACATTAGCCATCTAGATAGCTAGTGTTATGACATGAGTATGAAATTGTAATTCCTGTGGTTTAATTATTTGTGGACTCGTGAGAAAACCAGCAAACCAGCCTGTCGTCTTGTGAAACAGTGGATGTAAAGAATCGAATTTACAATTGTGTTAGCTTGCATTGCTTTTATGTGCCATGCAATGCAGCTGAAGTAACATAGCTAGCTAACTATTTATTTGATTATTGTGTAGTGGAGGATACAAATAACTGTATGCCTATGCATGTGTAGCTAGCTACAGTATGTATCCAATCTGTGTATGGGCCCTAAAATGTTTGGTATGAATATTTGTTCAGAACCTATGAACCTCAGCTATTATAGTTGTTGTATCAACTTCAAGTCTGAATGGCATTAATGAAGCCTATGGATTGAGTAGAATATAATAACGTTATTGTGCCAAGGATGCAAGTCCTATATACATGTACTGTAGTTATTACCACTCATGAGATCACCACATTGCAGCCTGTACATTGAATATATTCGCTGATCATGTACTCTTCCTTGGCAAATAAAAGGTGCGGTTCAGGTATTAATCTCTGTGAGACATTTTTTTTCAGTCATATCCAATACCAGGTGTATCAAATTCCATTATTTGAATGATGCTGTGCCTGCATGTATGTATTACAAATATACACTTCAACAGTGTTTACCACTCCTGCTCCTGGGACAGCAATGATTACACATTGTAACTATGCGATAGACTAGAAACATGAAATAAGTAAAGGCTAATTTGTAATGCATATATACAGAAAAAAACTGTACACTACACTTCCTATGCGTATCTAACTCCCTTCGTCTGCATTAATCTGAGGACACAGGTTAGGTGTAGTATATCAATGAGATACTTCATTTCAACCAGTGGAGAATGTGAAAAGCTTTATTGAAAGTTCATTATCCAGGTGTTATAAATACATGCATTAGAAATATCATAATTGTAATATCATATTATAAATACAAGTTCAATCTGTACTTCAATGCACATATGGTGTGCATTATAAAAAAAGAGGAACAAAGAGGAGGTGGGGAGAGAGGTGTAGAAGACAGAAAGGGAAATAGGTTAAACAGAGGAGCAGGGAAGACAGCATATGACTTACAGATTATTGGCTTACAGTGCTATCCTAACTTTCTCTCAGTTCATCACAATTACATAGTGTCTCTAGCGATGTCTCCTAACCAGCCTTGGGCACCCAGTCGGCCCAAATGTTATCTTAAGAGCAGGTGAGGTGGCGATGACGGAACTGGCTTCCTCTCTCACATCAAAACATACCTGCAGATGAGAGACAGATTGATAGAGAGAGAGCAATGTTAATATTTTTTATTTTTTTATTCTAACACGGTCAGTCATCATAATCATCAGGAGGTGAAATGCAAAACTGACCTTGGATCATTAACTATGGGACTAATACATCTCTGTATGTATTTCAATGTAAAGCATCTGTTTAATAATACTTCCTGTTTACCCGACAAAGTGACCTCTCACCTATGATCATGCTGTGCCCTGTGTCAGCCAGTTCAGATGCGGGAGGGGTTCATATAACTGTGTGTGTGTGTGTGTGTGTGTAGTCTCATCTGGTGTCCACACTAAGTGGCTACAGAGTACTTTATGCTGAAAAACAGACACACGAGGATAAACAATAGAAGATAATGTCATTAGACTTTTAAATGACCAGATCACAAATAATACATAAATACCACTTGAAGCTTGATGATGACTTGATCATTTGAATCCGTTGTGTAGTGCTAAGGCAACAGCTGGTAAGGTGTCAGGTTCGCCTCTGTACTTAAACGGTGATTATTCCAACTCTCTGTGAAATGGTGCAGATCTGCCCACAGACGAGGTAGGAACACATATCCTTGTAGCATCAGGCAGTCTACGGTATAATGAGTTCTCAGCAGAACGATATCCTAACGCTCCCATAGCGTGACCTCAGATTCCGACTGAATGACAAGAATAACTCCAGTTACAGTAGAGCTCCCGGCTGTTAATGAGAAAATTATAAGATTGTATAATAGACTTCAAATTAGAGTCATAGTGGTAGGCTTATATGGGGTCCTATGTAGTTAATTGGCCCAACTCGAGTGTAATAATTGCATCCACTGTATTCACCATTGTATGGTTTCACTTATCCTACTACAGAGCATCCTTGATGGTAGAGAGCTCAAATGGTTTTGATTATAATTTTGCACCTGTAAGCTTTGTAGCTCTCTTGATTTCAATTTCGCTCAATTACACCCCCTATGTTTGACGCAAAATATAATGCAATCATGTTTTGTTTTGGGGGGGGGAAGGTGCATATTGTATGAATAATGGGGATTTACTTTTTACATAAAATACAAATCCCCGGCTTTATATTTCAACATTTACATAGCATATAGAATGAGTTGTATCTCCCTTCTCTTAAATATGTCCAACAAGAAACAGTAGAACTGTGTACAATGCAGTGTTGCATGCAATTCCCAGCCATTTGATTAGACGAGGAGAATAAGAACGCTTTGTACAGCCGACCACAGAAAACATGAAGCATGAATAACTGAGAAAGAAAACCTAAATGAAAAGTCACTTAGCAGCATAAGAATATATTTTTTGTGACCTTTACATTTTGTATTCCCCGGTTCCATACGTTAGTCCTGGTCTGCTTTAGGCTTTCCTACTGGGCAGCCAGTGCTACTCAGGTTCTCAGGGTAATACAAACGTAGAGCCATAACAGTGAGAAGAGTGGAAGAGATAATCAGAATTATAGAGTGAAGGAAAGAGACTTTTCTTGGTTTAGGAATGTCTGTGGTATTCCTGATGAAACCTGCACCACATTTATTTTGTTCTGAAGCAGTTATTCCATTACCTCAGAGGCATTTAGGACTGAGCGTTGTTGATAAATTAACTTCAGATGGCTCTTGTCCACTGTAAGGATGTATGGCACCCTCTTCTAAACTTCTCAAATCTTGCAGCGGCATCCTGTGATGATTCCGCGTTATGGATACAGTTCTGTCTCTGCCACTCATTCTCCTCACCAGCAAATATCTATTTGGGCAAATGTATTTACTTGTATGCTGGTATTGAAGTCACAGAAATAAAATGAGATTCTACAGGTTATTAGGGCACAAGGCGAGACCCGGATGCAGACACAGGAGGCAGATGGTTAGAGTCTTTGAAGTTTATTAATAATCCAAAAAGGGGTAGGCAGAAGAATGTCGACAACTGGAGACCATGTGAACGGTACCTTGGGAGAGGTGAGTGCCAAGAGGGGGCCGCCAGGGTGCTGTAACCCCGAATGAAACGGCGGTAGAAGGCTAGCAAAGCCTAGGAAACATTGTAACTCCACCCTGGGTGTAGGCTGAGGCCAATCCACCACTGCTTTCACCTTTTCCGGAACCATCTGGACATTACCCTCGGCGAATGTAGAGCGTTGGAACTCAAGGGCTTTCATGAATAATTCGTTCTTCAGGGGGAGCTGAAGGACCTGCCTGACATGAAGAACATGTTCTTGGGCCAACCATGAAAAAAAACAGGATGTCGTCTAGATAGACGAACAAAACGGTTTAACATGTCCCGGAGCACATTGTTTACCAAAGCCTGGAAGACAGCGGTGTCTTGGTGAGACCAAACTGCATGACCTGGTACTGCATGACCTGTGTTGAAGGCTGTTTTCCACTCATCACCTTTGCGTATCAGAACCAGGTGGTAGACATTCCGAAGGTCCAGCTTGGAAAAAATGGTGGCCCCCGGAGAGGTTCAAAAGCCGAGAGGTAGGGGGTACCAATTTTTAACCCTAATGTCATTCAGTCCCCAGTAGGCAATGCACGGACGCAGGGTCTTGTCCTTCTCCACAGAGAAAAACCCTGCGCCGGAAGGAGAAGCAGACGGACAGATGGCCCCAGTAGCCAGAGACTCCTCTATGTACTCCTCCATAGCCTTGGTCTCCGGCCCGGATAGAGAATGTAGCCGATCTCAAGGTGGTGTGGTGCCTGGGAGAAGATCAATGGCACAAGCATAATGACGGTGCGGGGGAAGAGAAGTAGCACGTGCCTTACTGAACACTTCCAGGAGGTCAATGGAATTCAGTGGGAATGGCAGAAACATTCAAAGCCTTGCTAACGTCCGGAGGAAGACAGTGGAATAGCAAAATGGGCTCCAACCCAGGATGGAGCTCGTGGTCCAGGGTTGTGTTTTTTGGAGCCAGGAAAATCCCAAGACAACAGAAACATGGGAAGATGAAATGAGGAGGAACTGTATGGTCTCACTATGATTACCTGAAACCCGTATATGAACGGGCACAGTACTATGGGTGACTATCTATTGAGCGGCCGTCCAGTGCCCTAGCATCCACGGGTACCTGTACCCAACGGAGACAAGGGTTTCTTAACAGGGCAGGTAGCTATATAATGTCCTGCTCCTCCACAGTACAGACAACTGTTTGAAGTCAGCCTATGTGAGTCTTCCCCAACCGATAACCTAGCTCTTCCTAATTGCATTGGCTCAGAAGTATTCAACTCACCAGTTGTTGATGATTCACAAGGGAACTCAGGTGCCTTCGGATCCTCTCGGAAAAACTGCCTTCAGGAACTTTCGGATTCCTTTGAAGGTGAGCGAGCCATAGTGGATGAACAAGTGTGCGCGAGACCAGACCTCCTCTCACTCTGGCGTTCCTTTAAACGTCCATCAATTCTAATGGTGAGGGCAATGCGGATGTCAAAGTCTACCAGTAATTCCCGAGCAGCTATAGCTCATCTTTAACCACCTCAGATAATCTGTGAAGAAAGGTATCGAAAAGAGACTCCGGATTCCAGGCACTCTCGGCGGCCAACGTGCGAAAAGCAACGTGCGAAAGTAATCTGCCACATTACGGGAGATTTCAAGTAATTCAAGAAGTTTACTGGTCGCCTCTCTCCCGGATATCAGAGAATCGAATGCCTTCCTCACCTTTGCCACGAAATCCACCAGATGGCGGATTGTTGCTCACAAACTGCTGTAGCCCAGGAGAGTGCCCTTCCCGATATTAAGGTAATAATATATGCTATCTTAGATTGGTCTGAAGGAAACAAAGATGGCTGTAGCTCAAAAATAAGAGAGCACTGAGAAAGATAATCACGGCAAGTACCAGGATCCCAAGAATATCGCTCCGGAGGAGGTTCTCGGAGAGCCGGGGTAGGCTGTACAAACTCACCACTAATAGGAAAATAGTTACTGGGTGGTTGGGGTTTTTCAGAGGTGGGAGGTTGCCTCGGAGCTAGCTCCCTGATTTGCTCCATAACAGCCTTAAACGAATCATGGGATTCCGTCAAGGAACGGAGCCTTTCCAGAAGGTCCTGTAACAGCTCCTCATGTCTCCCAATGGTGGCTCCTTGCAGGAAGACAAGCTGGTCCAAGTCTGCTGGGTCTGTCATGGCCAGTTCGTACTATAAGGGCACAAGACGAGACCCAGATGCAGACACAGGAGGCAGATGGTTAGAGTCTTTAAAGTTTATTAATAATCCAAAAAGGGGTAGGCAGAAGAATGGTCGTGTACAGGTAAAAGGTCCAAACTAGTTCAGAGTCCAGGTGGTACCGAAGGGCAGGAAGGCTCGAGGTCAGGGCAGGCAGAATAATCAGGCAGGCGGGAATGGAGTCCAGAAAACAGGCAAGGGTCAAAACTGGGAGGACTAGCAAAAAGAGAATAGAAGATGAAGTACGGGAAAACACGCTGGTTGACTTAACTACTTATGGGCAGGTGGGACGGTAGCGTCCCAACTGGCCAACATCCGTTGAAATTGCAGAGCGCAAAATTCAAAAATACCAAATTCAAATATTTAACTTTCTTGAAAATATAAAGCTTAACTTCTTGTTAATCCAGCCGCTGTGTCAGATTTCAAAAAGGCTTTACAGCAAAAGCAAACCATGTGATTATCTGAGGACAGCGCCCAGCATACAAACACATGAAAATCATATTTCAACCAGGCAGGTGCGCACAAAAGTCAGAAGTAGCGATATAATTCATGCCTTACCTTTGAAGATATTCTTCTGTTGGTACTCCAAAATGTCCCAGAAACGTCACAAATGGTCCTTTTGGTCGATAATGTCCTACTTTATGTCCCAAAAATGTCAATTTATTTGGTGTGCTTGATTCAGAAATACACCGGTTTCAATTCGCACAACATTCCTACAAAGTATCTCATAAGTTACCTATAAACTTGGTCCAAACATTTCAAACAAGGTTCCTAATATTTCTCAGGTACCCTAAAACGTAAATAATCGATACAATTTAAGACAGAATGAACTGTTTCCAATACCGGATAAAGTGAAGCGCGCTCCAGTTCACGCGCATCAAAACAGTGGAGTCCACCTGGAGTGACATTTACAATGAATAGCACTACTTCATTTCTCAAAAGAAAAACAATTTCTAAATACTGTTGACATCTAGGGGAAGCCATAGGAACTGCAACCAGGTTCCTAATAATAAGGGCATCCCATAGAAAACTAAAGGAAAAACCAATGACCTCAATTTATTTCCCTCCTGGATGGTTTGTCCTCAGGGTTTTGCCTGCCATATCAGTTATGTTATACTCACAGACATTATTTCAACAGTTTTAGAAATGTTAGAGTGTTTTCTATCCAAATCTACAAATTATGCATATCCTAGCTTCTGGGCCTGAGTAACAGGCAGTTTACTTTGGGCAAGCTTTTCATCCGGAGGTGATCGGGGACCTTCTTACTGGGGAATGTAATTGTTTTTAATATTTGTGTTGTGCTGTATTTTACTTGTTTTATATTGCAATTTATTTTTGAATTTGTCTTGTGAAGTTGTATATACAGGGCTCCCTTGTGAAAGAGAGCCTGGTCTCAATGGTGACTCCCTGGATAAATAAAGGTATACTTACAAATAAATCTCACTGGTCAAATTATATTTGAGAGACTATTCCCATGATGTCAAATGAAAGCTAAATTATCCATGCTGATAGTCTGAAAGTTAAATTAATTATTAATAACCATTTCAAATGTTCATATAGTCAGGGTTTGTCTTTGTAATAACACATCTGGTTCAGTCTATGGACACTATCCATAAAAATCTACCACTCTACCACAAGAGCCACATCATCATGATATGTTACACCAAACTTCAAGCTGTAGCAATGCTAGGCAACATTGAACATTCCTCTGGTTCTCTCTCTGGCGGCCTAGATTACTCAATAATAGACGATAATGGTTCAGTCAAGCTTCACAGACCCACTGTACCTTTGAAGTCGGGTCAGAGGAGGCTAGCTGCTAGCATCGTGTTGGCCTGGCAGCAATAGTGCGCTAGATAGATAGACTCACCTCCCCCCAGTGTCTTTAAGTGCTTTCAGAGGTAGTTTTAGAAGGAGAAGGAGCCAGTTATTTTGCTTTTGCCATCAGCCTAATACCATAGTCTTTTGCCAAGTGGACTGGTTTTGTGGGAAATCTTTCAAATGGAAATAAGGTACAGAGGTAGAGCCGAGGGACAGCTGCCATGACTGAAGGAGGATTTTTGAGAGAGGTGCATTGTGGGTCCCTCACACATAATGACTTACTGTGAGGAGCCTGGATTGGCCTAAAGATTACCTTCTGTCTTTTGAGCTAGCTAACATGTTCTCACTCACACTTTCACACTCGCCCCAGAAAGACCATACTGTACAAAAATATGTGTATACTGTACTGTATGTGTGCATTGTGTTTGTGGAGTGCCACTACCATGTAGGCTATTTTGCGTTGAAATACTATATCAGCAGTGTGTGGAGATGAAGTACAATGCGTTCGGAAAGTATTCAGAACCATTCAATTTTTCCACATTTTGTTACATTACAGCCTTATTCTAAAATGGATTCAATAGTTTTTTCCATCATCAATCAACACACAATACCCTATAATTACAAAGTAAAAAGAATTTTAGCACATTTCTTAAACATAAAAAATTAAAATATCACATTTGCAATGCATTCGAAACGTGTATGTATACTATTTCACCTTTATTTAACCAGGTAGGCTTGTTGAGAACAAGTTCTCATTTACAACTGCGACCTGGCCAAGATAAAGCATAGCAGTTCGACACATACAACAACACAGAGTTACACATGGAATAAACAAACATACAGTGAATAATACAGTAAGAAAAAAAAAGTATATTCAGACCCCTTAACTTTTTCCACATTTTGTTAAGTTACAGTCTTATTCTAAAATGGATTCAGTAAAACTATTTCCTTATCAATTTACACACAATACCCCACAATGACAAAGTCAAAACCGTTTTTTATAAATGCAAATTTAATAAAATAAAAAACAGAAATACCTTATTTACATAGGTATTCAGACCCTTTGCCATGAGACTCGAAATTGAGCTCAGGTGCATCCTGTTTCCATTGATCATCCTTGAGATGTTTCTACAAGTTGATTGGAGTTCACCTGTGGTTAATTCAATTGATTGGACATGGTTTGGAAAGGCACACACCTGTCTATATAAAAAGGTCCCACAGTTGACAGTACATGCAAGAGCAAAAACAAAACATTGATGTCGAAGGAATTGTCCGTAGAGCGCCGAGATAGGATTGTGTCGAGGCACAGATCTGGGGAAGGGTACCAAAACATTCCTGCAGAATTGAAGGTCCCCAAGAACACAGTGTCCTTCATCATTTTTAAATGGATGAAGTTTGGAACAACCAGGGATGTGACCAAGAACCCGATGGTCACTCTGATAGAGCAAAATAACCTTCCAGTTGATAGAACCTTCCAGAAGGACAGCCATCTCTGCAGTGCTCCACCAATCCGGCCTCAACAAAAGGCACACAGCCCACTTGGAGTTTGCTAAAAGGCACCTAAGGACTATCAGACCAATGACGCTTGGCCTGAATGCCAAGCGTCACGTCAGAGGAAACCTGGAACCGCTCATCACCAGGCCAAAGCCATCCCTACAGTGAAGCATGGTGGTGGCAGCATCATGCTGTGGGGATGTTTTTCAGGGACTGGGAGACTAGTCAAAGTCAATGGATCAGAGCAAAGTACAGAGAGATTCTTGAGATCAATTTTGAGTCTCATAGCAAAGGGTCTGAATGCTTATGTAAATAACGTATTTCATTTTTTTTACAACTTGTTTTTGTTTTGTTATTATGGGATATTGTGTGTAGATTGAGGGAAAACATTAATTTAATCTATTTGAGAATAAGGCTGTAACGTAACAAAATGTGGAAAAAGTAAAGGGATCTGAATAATTTCCAAATGCACTGTTTGTGTTTTTCCTATGTTGTTATTGACAACCAGCTGTTTAATGCAATCTGTTGTGACTGAAAGGACCCTGAGCGTTATCCACAATCTCTTTTCATGTTATCTTCTATTATGTTGATTAGCTCAACAGGCCGATTCAAGTGCTCCTCAAAACAGTGTCCCCTCCAATAGCTATAAAGGAGGCAAGGCTCTTACAAACCACATATATTGTAGCATTGTTTCAACAATAGTTATGCTAGCCATGGGATGTGTAGTTGGAGCACAACAATCACTGTGAAAGGGTACAGGCAAACATGAGAAGGTGACTTCAGAGTTCAGGTTGTTTTACAGTAAGATGCAATCTTGACCTGGATCCCAGCCCCACTGTGTTCTGGAAGCCATCACTGTCTTCAGTATCTCCTCTGTGCGGGCTGTAGATGTGAGCTCACATCATAAATATCCTCCATTCTGTTTGATTGCCCTCCAAATAAATCACTTTGTTTAAACAAGCATAGAGTGCTCCCTCCTATCTCTCTCTCATGTCTCTCTTTCTTTCTTCTCTCCCCTTTCTCTCTGCTGTGAACTATTGCCGCAATTTATTATAAGCACCTTTCCCAAGTGACCGATAAGAATGGTGATGAATGAATGATTCAACAGTGCCAAAACTGTCTTATCTTCCACGCAAGCCTGTATCTCTCACGAGCAATGACTTTCTCCCCTCCCTCCCCTCCCTGGGAAAAAAAAACAGAAAAAAGGGGAATGGAGAGATGAAATGACATCAGCAATTACTTGAATGAAACAGAAAATTAAATATATTTGACCAGAAAATGTTTTTTTGTTTGGTCTGAGGATACATTTATTGACATACTGTAAGCTACTGTTTTTTTGTGGTTATACTTAGATATTTGCTGTAGCATTTTACTCAGTCCATGCTATTATTTCTGGTACATCCTCTTGGTTGTTTTTCTGCCATTAACATTCACTTCAGAAGAACTGCATGATAATGTGGAAAGTGGAAACAACCTGGATTTTCTTTTTTTGAGAGCTCATACTCTAAAAATGGGAAGCTATGGGTCATACTCAATTCCAGCTCCTAGATTGCATTTCCTATGGCTTCCACTAGATGTCAACAGTCTTTGTTCAAGGTTTCAGGCTTGTTTCTTCCCAAACGAGGAGGCATTTTGAGTTTTGATACTGGGAGACAGAGTTGAAAATTAGTCTGTGCGCGAGTGACGAAGAGGACACGCACCTGCTAAGTTTACTTTGATATTGAACATACTTCTTTCCGTATGAAATATTATATTTTAATTACATTTTAGGGTACCTGAGGATTACATAGAATTGTATTTTGACTTGTTTTAACAAAGTTTAGAGGTAGCTTTATGGATTCCTTTCTGAGCATGTTGAACGAGTGGATTACTCAAATCGATGGCGTCAACTTAACTGACTTTTTGGAATATAGCTGGGACCCTTTGGATTGCAAATCAGAGGAAGATAGTCAAATAGTAAGTGAATATTTAATTGCTATTTGTGATTTTACGAAGCCTGTGCTGGTTGAAAAATATTTTTATGTTGTGCGCCGTCCTCAAACAATCGCATGGCATGCTTTCGCTGTAAAGCCTATTGTAAAATGGACAATGCAGTTAGATTGACGAATTTAAGACACTTGTATGTACCTAAATGTTTAATATCCTTCATTTTTATGATTATTTATTTGAATTGCGCGCCCTCCAATTTCACCGGACGTTGTCGACAGATGATCCGCTGGCGCGACGCCTAGCCCTAAGTAAACAAATGGCATGTGTGCTGGGGTTTGCCTTGTAGCGTGCATGCACAAACATGTACACACTCCCAGAGAAACACAGTGACAGAAACACAGACACAGAACTAGAAAAGCAGATTCCCCTCAACCAGTCACCTGTACTCTCCTTCCTCTCCTCTCCTCTTCTCCCTTCCAGGATATTAAATATGCTGATGTCACTCACAGCTATTGGAATACTGTCAAACTCAATTTCAAAGTTTGGCTTCTGCCAAATCCTAGCGTATTTTCCGGCTTTGGTTTTGATCGGGATAAGAAATGGAGCCAGAGAAAAAAAATGAAGCCAGAAACGTTTGGCGAATCTCAGAAAGAAAGTGTGGCGTTTTAACATCTTCTATCATTCCAAAATGCAGCAGCCTGTTCCCTAGTTTCTCTCTCACTCTCACTGAGCCAAGCAAAGTAAATAAATAAACGCTTTCATTAAGAAATGCGCCTCAGATGACATGCAGATTACGTTGCATCGCAGATCTGTATTAGATTAATGTTATTGATTTGTAGACGTTTTCATACAGTCTCATTTCTTATCGCTCCCCATTAGTCACAAAGGGTTCTGGTTCTGGTTCTGGCTGAAACGCAATGCCTTTCTAAATGGACTGGGTTATGTGAGGCTGTGTAAATACAGACCCAGGTTCTTTCCATTAGCCCCACACACACACACACACACACACATAGGAAATGAAACATTCAGTATTAGCCCCACCTAATCAAAGCAAGCTGGAAAAATGAGTGTAATTTATGACATGCTAACTTCCCTCACAAAATAAATTCAAGCTTAAAAAGGTACAGTGTGTGATCCGGGAATTGATTAGATGGTCATTTCAGATATTGTTGTTACCTATTGATTCTCTACGAATATAACTAAATGCCTCATGAGCTTAGCAACTAGCTTAGCCCCATTCCTAAACTGTGTTCCAAAAAAGTGCCCGGGCTGCCTAGATAGTAGCTTTAAGCAAAACAACACCCGGCAGGCCTCTGCTCCTAAAGCATGTTTTCACAGAGATAAGCACGCAGCAGCTGAGACGTAGCCTGTATGTATATTTTCTTATTTTTTTCACCTTGTATTTATTTGTTTGAGGATTGAATTGACCAAGATTCCATTCTGTTCCCCCCTGGCCCAGGTCACCTTTCGGGGCTGCTGAGGAGCAGCAGGAGGAAAAGTTGTGTTCCATCCAGACTACATTGATTAGGTTTACACAGAGGAAACAGACAATCTCCTTCTCCTTGTGGCGCTGTTTGTGGAGAAAACTCTAGCCTTTTCTGTCTACCATTGTTTAGACCACAGGTGTCCGTCTCTCTTACCTAAAATGTAGGCCTACATACGATACAATGATCTACCTTATAATGCTCTTTTATATGGACTGCAGATTCATCAACTATCCAGTTTATGGTATATCATTATAATATTTTTCCAATCTGCTAATCTATACAAATGGGTACATTGACATGCCGAATGAGATAAATGAAGTGAAAAGCTTATGACAAACGTGTCCTATCGCTCAGCAGTACAATCTTCACAGTAACACATATTTCTGTGGAATGGCTGTGATGGCTATCTGGAGGACTTTGGAGACTGAGAAAACGTGTGTTAGATAAACAGGACATGCTCTTAGGATTGGGACAGGGGTCAGTGGACACAGCTAATGGAGCAGCTCGGGAGAGATGGGAGGAGGAGGGGATGCAAGAGAGATGGGGGAGGGTTTCGCTTGAAGGGCACGACGACTTGACCGTCCTGACCACAGTTCTCTGGAACTGCCCAGGCCTGACAGGTGGCCAGAATCGAAACCAGACCAGGACTCATCTGGACCGATCAGAGAGATAGATTGAGAAGAGGAGAGGAAAGAAGATGCTATAGCATTCCAATTGATCAATACAAATCATATTGGTCGCATATTTAATGGATGTTATTGCAGGTATAGTGAAATGCTTATGTTCCTAGCTCCAACAATGAAGTAATATCTCACAATACAAAACAATGCATGCAAATCTAAAAAGTTAAATAATATAATTAAAAATACGGAAATATTAGGATGAGCAATGTCAGAGTCCGGAATATAAATATATATGATAAGATGTAAGGTATAGGCATTATGGACAGTGTATGGATAGAATATGTAGTATCTCTGTAGAATATGTATGATAGAATAGTATATATACAGCAATAGTTAAATAGGATAGGCTTTGAATAGAATACAGTACATACAGTTGAAGTCAGAAGTTTACATACACCTTAGCCAAATACATTTAAACTCAGTTTTTCACAATTCCTGACATTTAATCCTAGTAAAAATTCCCTGTCATAGGTCAGTTACGATCACCACTTTATTTTAAGAATGTGAAATGTCACAAAAATAGTAGAGAGAATGATTTATTTCAGTTTACATACACTCAATTAATATTTGGTAGCATTGCCTTAAAATTGTTTAACTTGGGTCAAACGTTTTGGGTAGCCTTCCACAAGCTTCCCACAATAAGTTGGGTGAATTTTGGCCCATTCCTCCTGACAGAGCTGGTGTAACTGAGTCAGGTTTGTAGGCTTCCTTGCTTGCACACGCTTTTTCAGTTCTGCCAACAAATTTTCTATAGGATTGAGGTCAGGAATTTGTGATGGCCACTCCAAGACCTTGACTTTGTTGTCCTTAAGCCATTTTGTCACAACTTTGGAAGTATGCTTGGGGTCATTGTCCATTTGGAAGACCCATTTGCGACCAAGCTTTAACTTCCTGACTGATGTCTTGAGATGTTGCTTCAATATATCCACATTTTTTTCCTGCCTGATGATGCCATTTATTTTGTGAAGTGTATCAGTCCCTCCTGCAGCAAAGCACCCCCACAACATGATGCTGCCACCTCCATGCTTCATGGTTGGGATGATGTTCTTCGGCTTGCAAGCCTTCCACTTTTTCCTCCAAACATAACAATGGTTATTAGGGCCAAACAGTTGTATTTTTGTTTCATCATACCAGAGGACATTTCTCCAAAAGTATGATATTTGTCCTCATGTGCAGTTGCAAACTGTAGTCTGGCTTTTTAATGGCGGATTTGGAGCAGCGGCCTTTCAGGTTATGTCGATATAGGACTTGTTTTACTGTGGATATAGATACTTTTGTACCCGTTTCCTCCAACATCTTCACAAGGTCCTTTGCTGTTGCTCTGGGATTGATTTGCACTTTTCCCCCCAAATACGTTCATCTCTAGGAGACAGAAAGCGTCTCCTTCCTGGGCGGTATGACGTCTGCGTGGTCCCATGGTGTTTATACTTGCATACTTTTGTTTGTACAGATGAACGTGGTACCTTCAGGCGTTTGGAAATTGCTCCCAAGCATGAACCAGACTTGTGGAGGTCTACAACTTATTTTTATTCAGTTTTGGCTGATTTCTTTTGATTTTCCCATGATGTCAAGCAAGAGGCACTGAGTTTGAAGGTAGGCCTTGAAATCCATCCACAGGTACACATCCAATTGACTCAAATTATGTCAATTAGCCTATAAGAAGTTTCTAAAGCCATGACATCATTTTCTGGAATTTTCAAAGCTGTTTAAAGGCACAGTCAACTTAGTGTATGTAAACCTCTGACCTACTGGAATTGTGATACACTGAATTAATCTGTCTGTAAATAATTGTTGGAAAAAAATAATTGTGTCATGCACAAAGTAGATGCCCTAACCGACTTGCCAAAACTATAGTTTGTTAACAAGAAATTTGTGGTGGTTGAAAAAACGAGTTTTAATGACTCCAATCTAAGTTTATGTAAACTTTTGACTTCAAGTGTACATACGGTATGAAGTGGGTAAAACAGTATGTGTACATTAGTGACCAGTGTTCATTGACTATGTACTGTACATAGGGCAGCAGTCTCTATGGTGCAGGGTTGAGTACCGAGTGGTAGCCGGCTAGTGACAGTGACTAAAGTTTAGGGCAGGGTAATGGGTGGAGGCTGGCTAGTGGTGACTAGATATAAGCTGTTTTTCAGTCAAGGCCCCAGCTTTGGTGCATCTGTACTGACCCGCCTTTGAGATGGTAGCGGGGTGAAGAGGCCGTGACTCGGGTGGCTGGGGTCCTTCTCGGCCTTCCTGTGACACCAGGTGCTGTAGTTGTCCTGGAGGGCAGGCAGTGTGCCCTCGTGATATGTTGGGCAGATCGCACCACCCTATGGAGAGTCTTGTGGTTGTGGATGGTGCAGTTGCTGTACCAGTAGTAATACAGCCCGACAGGATGCTCTCAATGGTGCTGTAGAAGTTTGTGAGGGTCAGTGTGGGTCCCAGTCTTGGTCTGTCACACTGCGGATGCTGCCATAAGCCTCTTACTTAGGATCCTCTCATCTCCGGCCTGTTTGTATTGTCACGAACCGGCTCATACCCGGTAACAAATAGGGAGACAACGCAGAGACAAAGAAATTACAAACCTACATCCAAGTATCAAATGGTGTGTGTAGTCAGTAGTGTAAGTCAGTGGATGCATGGATATATGGTGATAATGAGGGGTGTTGAGAAGCCACAAAATACCACAACCAAAACCAACAGTGTGTCTGCGTGGACAGTCTTCTCAATGTGTGGGGAAAAGGTGTATTTATCCGCGGGACACACCCGATCTCAGGTGTGTCCCATTTCACTGACTCCCAGCTCCGCCCACACATTCTATTATGGAAAACAAGAGCAGAGAGAAGAAATTTGGCAGACAGTGGGATGGTCATCACACCATTCTCTTACCTCCTTACTGTGTCACAATCACTTTAGTTTTGCTACCTCGAGAGGTATGCCATGCCCGCTGAATAATGAAACCCTTTGAGATCTCGTAATGTCTCATCCAGTTCTGTCTCCAGTGGCGTTGTGTTACAGTATAACTTTAAACGTCCCCTCGCCCATACACAGGCGCGAACCAGGGACCCTCTGCACACATAAACAACAGTCACCCACGAAGCATCGTTACCCATCTCTCCAAAAAAGCCGTGGACCTTGCAGAGCAAGGGGAACCACTACTTCAAGGTCTCAGAGCAAGTGACGTCATCGATGGAAACGCTATTTAGCGCGCACCACCACTAACTAGCTAGCCGTTTCACATCCGTTACAGTTGCATAGGGAAAATCACTGGGGAAGCCAGAAAAAAAGCCATATTACAACCTGTGTTGTGACAAATGCGTTGTTTGCTCTATAAATGGAAGACGTTTGGAACCACCAAGTCTCTTCCTAGAACTGGCCACCTGGCCAAACTAAACAAGTTTGGGAGGTGACCAAGGGAGGTGACCAAGAACCCGATGGTCTCTTGGACATAGCTCAGAGTTCCTCTGTGGAGATGGGAGAACCTTCCAGAAGGACAACCATCTCTGCAGCACTCCACCAATCAGGCCTTTATGGTAGAGTGGATAGACGGAAGCCACTCCTCAGGAAAAGGCACATGACAGCCCGCTTGGAGTTTACCAGAAGGCACCTAAAGGACTCTCACCATGATAAACAAGATTCTGTGGTCTGATGAAACCAAGATTGAACTCTTGGCCTGAATTCCAAGCGTCATGTCTGGAGGAAACCTGGCACCGTCCCTACGGTGAAGCATGGTGGTGGCAGCGTCATGCGGATGGATGTTTCTCAGCAGCAGGGACTGGGACACTAGTCAGGATGAAGGGAAAAATGAAAGAAACGGAGCACAGAGACAGAGAGAGATCCTTGATGAAAACTTGCTCCAGAGCACTCAGGATCTCAGACTGGGGAGAAGGTTCATCTTCCAACAGGAGAACAACACTAAGCAAACAGCCAAGACTACATAGGAGTGGCTTTGGGACAAGTCTCTGAACGTCCTTGAATGGTCCACTCAGAGCCTGAACTTGAACCTGATCGAACATCTCTGGAGAGACCTGAAAATAGCTCTGCAGTCATGCTCGCCAGCCAACCCAACAGAGTTTGAGAGGATTTGCAGAGAAGAATGGGAGAAACTCCCCAAATACAGGTGCAGTGTTATAACCAAGAAGACTCAAGGCTGTAATCACTGCCAAAGGTGCTTCAACAAAGTACTGAGTAACGGGTCTGGAAACTTATGTAAATTTATTTTTTCCAATTTTTTTTGTGTGAGTAGAATTAAGTGACTTAATTCATTCCCTCCCAGTTAGGGGGAGTGATGAGCTCTACAGCAGAGTCTCACAACTCAATCGCTGGTTGAAAACTGTTTTCTGCCACTCCCAAAAGATAGAATTTGTAGATAATTGGCCTTCTTTCTGGGACCCACCCACAAACAGGACCAAGCCTGGCCTGCTGAGGAGTGACGGACTCCATCCTAACTGGAGGGCTGCTCTCATCTTATCTACCAACATAGACAGGGCTCTAACTCCTCTAGCTCCATAATGAAATAGGGTGCAGGCCAGGCAGCAGGCTGTTAGCCAGCATGCCAGCTTAGTGGAATCTGCCACTAGCACAGTCAGTGTAGTCAGCTCAGCTATCCCCATTGAGACTGTGTCTGTGCCTCGACCTAGGTTGGGCAAAACTAAACATGGCGTTGTTCGCTTTAGCAATCTCACTAGGATAAAGACCTCCTCCATTCCTGCCATTATTGAAAGAGATCGTGATACCTCACATCTCAAAATAGGGCTACTGAATGTTAGATCCCTCACTTCAAAGGCAGTTATAGTCCATGAACTAATCACTGATCATAATCTTGATGTGATTGGCCTGACTGAAACATGGCTTAAGCCTGATGAATTTAAATGTTAAATGAGGCCTCACCTCCTGGTTACACTAGTGACCATATCCCTCGTGCGTGCATCCTGCAGAGGTGTTGCTAACATTTACGATAGCAAATTTCAATTTACATACAAAAAAATATGTTTTCGTCTTTTGAGCTTCTTGTCATGAAATCTGTGCAACCTACTCAATCACTTTTTATAGCTACTGTTTACAGGCCTCCTGGGCCATATACAGCGTTCCTCATTGAGTTCCCTGAATTCCTATCGGACCTTATAGTCATAGCAGATAATATTCAAATTTTTGGTGACTTTAATATTCACATGGAAAAGTCCACAGACCCACTCCAAAAGGCTTTCGGAGCCATCATCGACACAGTGGGTTTTGTACAACAAGTCTCTGGACCTACTCAATGTCACAGCCATACTCTGGACCTAGTTTTGTCCCATGGAATATATGTTGTGGATCTTAATGTTTTTCCTCATAATCCTGGACTATTGGACCACCATTTAATTACATTTGCAATTGCAACAAATAATCTGCTCAGACCCCAAACAAGGAGCATCAAAAGTCATGCTATACATTCTCAGACAACACAAAGATTCCTTGATGCCCTTCCAGACTCCCTCTGCCTACCAAAGGACATCAGAGGAAAAAAATCAGTTAACCTCTCTAGGGTAGGTGGCAGCATTCAAATTTTTGGATGAAAAAAGCATGCCCAAATTAATCGGCCTGCTACTCGGGCCCAGAGGATGTGATATGCGTATAACTGGTAGATTTGGATAGAAAACACTCTAAAGTTTCCAAAACTGAAACAAAGTGTCTGTGAGTATAGCAGAACTGATTTGGCAGGCAAAAACCTGAGAGAAATCCATTCCGGACGTTTTTTGGGGCGGGGTTTGTAGTTTTCTATTCAATGCTATTACAGTATCCATTGATTTAGGACTCAATTTGAAGTTCCTATGCCTTCCACTAGATGTTAACAGTCTTTAGAAATTGGTTCAGGTTTGTATTCTTATAAATGAGAGAGTAAGACCAGTCTGAATGAGTGGACCCTACCGTGTCGCAGAGCTTTTTCATGCGCAATCGCGAGAGAGTGCATTTCTTGTTTACCTTATATATTGATGACGTTATTGTCCGGTTGAAATATTATAGATCATTTAGGCTAAAAACAACCTGAGGATTGAATATAAACATCGTTTGACATGTTTCTATGAACTTTACGGATACAATTTGGATTTTTTTGTCTGCCTGTTTTGACTGCGTTTGAGATTGTGGATTGTTGAAGAAAACTGATGTTTTTGGATATAAAGAGACTTTATCGAACAAAAGGAACATCTTCTGAGTGCCACCATATGAAGATCATCAAAGGTAAGGGATTCATTTTATCTCTATTCCTGAGTTTTGTAACGCCACTGCTTGGCTGGTTGTAATAATTTGTCAACTGGGCTATGTTCTGGGTTAGGTATGTTCTGGGCTAGGTATGCTTTCGCCGAAAAGCATTTTATAAATCTGACACCGTGGTTGGATTAACAATAAATTCATCTTTAAACCTATGTAAAATATGTTTTGTTTTCTGAATTGTAATAATGAGCGTTTCTGTATTTGAATTTGGCGCTCTGCAATCTCACTGGATGTTAGCCAGATGGGACACTAGCATCCAACATACCCTAACTGAGGAACTCAATTTAACCTTTCGCAATACCCTAGATGCAGGTGCACGCCTAAAAACTAAAAACATTTGTCATAAGAAACTAGCTCCCTACTGTACAGAAAATACCCGAGCTCTTCCAACTAGCTTGGAAAGATAGTACCGTGCTGTATCGAAGAGCCCTCACTGCTGCTCGATCATCCTATTTTTCCAACTTAATTGATAAAAATAAGAATACAACATTTATTTTTGATACTGTCGCAAAGCTAACTAAAAAGCAGCAATAAATTCATGATCATTAGAAAGCAAATTACGGACGCCTCTTTAAATCTGCGTATTCCTCCAAAGCTCAGTTGTCCTGAGTCTGCACAACTGTGCCAGGACCTAGGATCAAGAGAGACACTCAAGTGTTTTAGTACTATATCTCTTGACACAATGATGAAAGTAATCATGGCCTCTAAACCTTCAAGCTGCATACTGGACCCTATTCCAACTAAACTACTGAAAGAGCTGGTTCCTGTGCATGGCCCTCCTATGTTGAACATAATAAATGGCTCTCTATCCACCGGATGTGTACCAAACTCACTAAAAGTGGCAGTAATAAAGCCTCTCTTGAAAAAGACCAACCTTGACCCAGAAAATATAAAAAACTATCGGCCTATATCGGATCTTCCATTCCTCTCAAACATTTTAGAAAAGGTTGTTGCTCAGCAAATCACTGCCTTCCTGAAGACAAATAATGTATACGAAATGCTTCAGTCTGGTTTTAGACCCCATCATAGCACAGAGACTGCACTTGTGAAGGTGGATAATTACCTTTTAATGGCGTAATGGCTTTTAAACTCAGACAAAACAGAGATGCTTGTTCTAGGTCCCAAGAAACAAAGAGATCTTCTGTTGAATCTGTTAATTAATCTTGATGGTTGTACAGTCGTCTCAAATAAAACTGTGAAGGACCTCGGCGTTACTCTAGACCCTGATCTCTTTTGACGAACATATCAAGACTGTTTCAAGGACAGCTTTTTCCATCTACGTAGCATTGCAAAAATCTGTCCAAAATGATGCAGAAAAATTTATCTGCGATTTTGTTACTTCTAGGTTAGACTACTGCAATGCTCTACTTTCCGGCTACCCGGATGAAGCACTAAATACTCTTCAGTTAGTGCTAAATACAGCTGCTAGAATCCTGACTAGAACCAAAAAAATGTATCATATTACTCCAGTGCTAGCCTCCCTACACTGGCTTCCTGTTAAGGCACGGGCTGATTTCAAGGTTTTACTGCTAAACTACAAAGCATTACATGGGCTTGCTCCTCCCTATCTTTCCGATTTGGTCCTGCCGTACATACCTACACGTACGCTACGGTCACAAGACAAAGGCCTCCTAATTGTCCCTAGAATATCTAAGCAAACAGCTGGAGGCAGGGCTTTCTCCTGTAGAGCTCCATTTTTATGGAATGGCCTGCCTACCCATGTGAGATTAGCAGACTCGGTCTCAACCTATAAGTCTTTACTAAAGACTCATCTCTTCAGTGGGTCACATGATTGAGTGTAGTCTGGCCCAGGAGTGTGAAGGTGAACGGAAAGGCTCTGGAGCAACGAACTGCCCTTGCTGTCTCTGCCTGGCCGGTTCCCCTCTCTCCACTAGGAGGGGTGCGTCACTTGAGTGGGTTGAGTCACTGACATGATCTTCCTGTCTGGGTTGGCGCCCCCCCTTGGGTTGTGCCGTGGCGGAGATCTTTGTGGGTTATACTCGGCCTTGTCTCAGGATGGTAAGTTGGTGGATATCCCTCTAGTGGTGTGGGGGCTGTGCTTTGGCAAAGTGGTTGGGGTTATATCCTTCCTGTTTGGCCCTGTCCAGAGGTATCATCGGATGGGGCCACAGTGTCTCCTGACCCCTCCTGTCTCAGCCTCCAGTATTTATGCTGCAGTAGTTTGTGTCAGGGGCTAGGGTCAGTTTGTTATAGTTTGAAGGAGTACTTCTCCTGTCCTATTCGGTGTCCTGTGTGAATTTAAGTGTGCTCTCTCTAATTCTCTCTTTCTTTCTTTCTCTCTCACGGAGGACCTGAGCCCTAGGACCATGCCTCAGGACTACCTGGCATGATGACTCCTTGCTGTCCACAGTCCACCTGGCCGTGCTGCTGCTCCAGTTTCAACTGTTCTGCCTGAGGCTATGGAACCCTGACTTGTTCACCGGACGTGCTACCTGTCCCAGACCTGCTGTTTTCAACTCTCTAGAGACAGCAGGAGCGGTAGAGATACTCTTAATGATCAGCTATGAAAAGCCAACTGACATTTACTCTTGAGGTGCTGACTTGCTGCACCCTTGACAACTACTGTGATTATTATTATTTGACCATGCTGGTCATTTATGAACATTTGAACATCTTGGCCATGTTCTGTTATAATCTCCACCCTGCACAGCCAGAATAGGACTGGCCACCCCTCATAGCCTGGTTCCTCTCCAGCTTTCGTCCTAGGTTTTGGCCTTTCTAGGGAGTTTTGCTTGCTGTTTGGGGTTTTAGGCTGGGTTTCTGTACAGCACTTTGAGATATCAGCTGATGTAAGAAGGGCTATATAAATAAATTTGATCGGAAAATTTTAGAATAAGGCTGAAACAATAAGACACAGTGGCAGAATAAATTCAACCACACCTTTGTTTCATCACAAAACTGGAGAGCAACGATCACCAACTATTGATTTAAAATCAACTATAAGTCAACTTGATTTAGAACCACAAAGTTGCTAAGAAAACAGGAGCTGCCTTCACTATTCCAGCACCATTTCAACATCATCAAATCACCTATGTTAAGTCTAATACAGTGACCACAAACATTTGTGCTCGTAGAAAAAAAAATGTTGACACACTACTTGTAGAGAAATGCCATCCTCCTCTCTTTTATGTTGGCGAAACATTTTATCACTCTGTCATGCATTACACGCTTTCATTTTTGTTGTCCTAGGTTACCTGGATAAAAGTCTTGCTTGCCTAACTTCCATTCATGGGCAACGTTAGATAGTTAACATTAGCCTTCTACATAATGAACTTCCGTCTTCTCAGGTCAGGGACACAACAATCTATTAATTAATGGTTGGATCAGAATCACCATTATAATCATTGGCCAGTACGGAGAATCACCATTATAATCATTGGCCAGTACGGAGAATCACCATTATAATCATTGGCCAGTACGGAGAATCACCATTGCAATCATTGGCCAGTACGGATAATCACCATTATAATCATTGGCCAGTACGAAGAATTAAGTAAAACCATAAGTCCAAATCCCTATCTCCACCCAGGTCTAATTTAGTAAAGGGCCAATTTTAGCTAGCTGGCCACTGGAGGACAACAACACAACGAGATGCAACAATTCAAGTTGTTTCTTTCAATTCCGTATGCTCTCAATGTGATTTGATAGGAGAGACGCCAAATCCAAGCTGGCTTCCCTTGACACTTTTTTTGGTGTGCCACGACCATTCACAGTTGAGCTCACTCAGTTTAGCCCCATGCTGATTGGCTATAATTTGATACTTTTTATTATGAAGGGAGGCCAAATGCTTGGTGGCTTCCCTAGCATTTAATGCTACAGGCGGCAACAATGTCATGCTCGTTTTGACCAGACAGCATCAGATAGATGGCCTACACATAGAGAGACAGAGGGGTGCTGTTTCGCTCGGATGCTTTATCCGGTGACACATTCTGCCTCTTGCGAAGTGAGGAAACAATATGAAACACAGAGACACGAAAAATACAAAATTGCATATGTTTTTCTTTTTTCCCTTGGCCAATGTTTTGGGGAAGCCTGGCTTCCCTTTTGGCATCCATAAATACACACCACTGTCTGTTTCGGTCCTTTTGTTGGGTGGATCATCCTCAGTGTCATGTCTCATGAGAATCACCGTACAGTCCAATGGGCAGGGTTACTCTGATGGGCAGGGTTACTCTGATGGGCAGGGTTACTCCAATGGGCAGGGTTACTTCAGTGCATCGATTGTAAACCTTTATTCAGTAAAAGTGGAAGGGGGACAGGCCTCCGATTCACATTTAATATCATCTGATGCACCTTTTGTGACTGCAATGAAGGAGGTGTGCCTGTGTGTGTGTGTTCTCTTGTGCAGCAGGCTGCTTCCACGTAATTAATACATCAGTGACTGTTTCCAGTCATGGCTTTGAGGCAGAGGAAATGTGCGTATTGCACTTGGTGCGTGACTGACGGCAAGCGAATGGAAAAATCCTTCAAACTGACTTGGAGATTTACCCTGCATGAAACCAACTGGGACGCAATTATGGGAAAGACAACAATTAAAGTGTCTTCCAAGACAGCTATCCAAGACGCTATCGCTAAGTTGTCACAATTCTGTATCGCCTCAATATATCACATAGTGGATTTGTTTGCCTGGATCACAGGATGTGAGACGCCAAGCCAAGAAAATACAGCATTTTATATGATTCTACAGGGCTGAGGTTGAGATGATTCATTTGCAAATTGAAATATGAAAGAAAACTGACAAGACTCGCAGAGAAATCAATTCCAGGAGATCAATTCTCTAATATTGAGATGGATGAAAGATAATCACCTGGAAATTTGCGGCGGAATATTTTACTCTTTAATCAGGTTAGAGAGAATAGAATAAGTCAGACCATTCTTGAGCTAGTGAGGACATCTGGCTGCTTCATTCTTTAGGTAGGTAGGAGACCTGGCTACATACATTTACACAAGACTACATCCAACATTCCAACAACGGCTGCCAAGACATTGTCATACTGACCAACAGTCTCAGTGTAGAAGCGCTGATCTAGGAATAGTTGGCTATTTTACATCAAGATTAATATAATTATATGGTCAGGGGGGGATCTGATCCTAGATCAACGCTCTTACCCTGAAATGCTTTTTTACTACGTGTCATGGCTGCTTGAACTTAAGACTACATCCAAAAGCAGCAGCTGGGATCAGTTTGGTCTTTACATCAAAATGAATAGAATTATATGGTCAGAGGGGATCTTAAGACTACAGCGAAAAGAAGCAACCGCCAAGGAATTGTCTTGATCATGAGACATCCATAGTGCATTCATTGTGTCTGGACTTCTTATGTACCTCTGTGGTTAATAGGAATTCACAGGTCTGCTACAGACTGAATGCTACTGGTCGCAAATACCAACTGATACCTAGTGTCTTAACCTCAGAGAGCCACTTGTTCTGAAAGACATGGAGGGAGAGCTTTTAATACCATTTGTTTCTGTGTGAGGTGGCTAGCACTTTTGAAACTCCATCCATCACCATGCATCCCTACAGAACAGAACACACACACACACACACACACACACACAGGAGGAGAGGATGACCTGGTCTGTCAGACTGACTGTTTCTGGTAGCCTGTAATAATTGCCCCCCTTTGCTAGCATAGATCCGTCAGGCATCGTACATTGGTGGACATGATATGGGGTTGCCTACATCATTGGACTGAAATGACTGCTCTGATAGACTGAAACTGACATTTCAGCATATCTGGTGGAGGATCATAAACTATGATTATATTCCATTCCAAAATAAAAGCAACTATGCTTGACGTCAATGGAGAAATCGAGTAGAAATATTTTGTTTTCCATATTTGTAAAATGTAAGCTAAGAAATTATTTACCATAACACATTTGCTATGTTTTGTTACTTCCAAAAGTTGTTAAACAGAAAATAGGGAGAGAGAGGGAATAACTGACCCAGTCTTAAGCTAGGAAACCAAAAAACAACATGCGATTTACAGCAGATTCATTGTTACCCTTTTATCTTCTATCTGTCTATATGTTCTTAATGTCCCTCACTATGATGTATTGTGGCAGGGTTGGTCCATTGACATGGGAGGTCTGTGAAACAGTGCCAGCGTAGATGGATAGGGACGGGGAGCAGAGACACCTGTCACAGGGTGATCATAGCTCTCTGTGTCAGGGCTAATGACTGGTCTCTGTTACAGGGTCACTTACTTAGAAGAATGTCCCCGTCTCTCACAGCTAATGGTTGCACACTCCTGATCCGACCATTGTCGCTTATTAGATTGACCGTGTGTGTGTGTGTGTGTAGGGCGGGACTGGAGTAGTGGAGAGAAGGATGGGGAAGGAGGGGACTGCTGGCTGGTGCAGACAGCGGCTAAATCACTGCACATGGTACTGTGCTGGCACTTATAGCACATAAACGTCAGTGGAATTGAGTTGGTTTGGAAGAACCAATGTAATATGCATGCCGACGTGCGTGGGTGTGTGTTAAGTGCGAAGGAGCGGAGGTTTAAGAGTGGTTCGAAATCTATCTTTCAAAGTATTGTTGTCTCTTACCACTAACACCAACATCGGGAAAATATTCCAAGTGATACTTTTCTATCCCACTTTGTAATTGTTTAATGCATTCTTCACAGAGCATTTATAAGCAAATACATGAGGAAGTATTATTTCAAACAGTTGAAATACTGAGAAAAGTATCCTCCAAGTCCCCATCATAAGCTTTCATAAATGTGTCAGAAGGAGGCATTTCGGAACAAGTCCTTTATGTCTGGTTTGATTAGATAATTTATGCATTTTTGTTGATCCCATTTCCCCGTTTATGGTGTCAGCCAGGGCCAGTTGTTCACACACACACACGGCTGAGAGGTGATGTTTAGCTACTGGCCTTCTGCTTAATTAGAGCTGTTAAAGAAATGTTCCTCAGAAGGCTATGAAACATTTGTAAAAACACAGCCACAATGGAAATGGTACCTAAGTGATTTGGAAAAGGCTGTAAATCAATATTCCATTTGACCTGAGCTGGCAATGGACTGACAGAATGAACATACATAAAATAAGAAAATACATATGATTAAACAATTAAAGGGATACTTTGCTAGTTAGCATTGGATCGCAAAATGACCTCTAAATTCCTTCATACTGGACACAGAGACATAAAAAGGAGTTCATGTGACAATGGGAAGTCGATAAAGGGCACATTTGCCAAAATCCTGAAGTGTCGCTTTAGGTTTTGAGTAAATCCTTCTGGAGGCTCAGAGAGACAGAGATCCACCTACTGTATGCACGAAAGCCATTTTGGGATCCATTTTGATGACTCATTGACCTGCGAGCATCACCTTTCTATATTGACTACTAAAAATGCACACGTGTGTTTGTCAGCGTGGCTGGTGTGTCTATGTGTTACCTGTACTGCCAGGGTCTCTATTTCTTAAATCTCCAAATTGGTTAGTTCGTCCTTAGCCATCTTGACCAAGTGAAGTAATTTATTTAAAATGGCACCCCAGCCTCCCATCCCTCCACTAAAGAACAAACAGGTCACAACCTCATTGCCTATCTGCAACGTTTCATTATTTACCTAGGCTGTTTGTTGCTTTGTTTGTTTTGATTAGTTGTTAATGCATCATTCACCCCTCTCTCACATCTCACTGACATATGTTACCAAGGTCACAAGATGTATTTGCTATTCAGAGAGAAAATCAATAGCCATAGCAGACCTTGACATCGCAGGGTCCACGGAATATGTAAACAGATCATCAGTCCATGCAGATCCATGCTATCTATCTCTAACACATTGGAATTACCCTCAATAGTTACTCCAATAATGCTTTAGTCCAGTGGTCGCCAACCTTTTGAGTCAAGATCACTTTCGCAGTCAAAATGAAAGCTGAGATCCACCGCCGAGATCTCTCGCTTCTGATACAAGTGCACCTACCGCCAACAGTGTAAGATGAATAAAAAAAATATTCCCAAAACATATGACCTCAAAAAGGAGGCTTTTCTACAGAAATGTCTGGTAAACGCCTAGGAATGAATTGAAGATCAAGAGTTAACAAAAAGGTTCATCTTGGTCATATTCAGAATGTCACAGAATAGGAGAGTTCCAACAGTCTGTTCACCTTCTTGATAACAGCACAGGAATGAATAGTGAAAATAGCTAGATTTCGCTCAACATTACAAATTGGCTAACCCTGTATCTGTCCCTGCTATTAAACCTCACTTTAATATACATTTCTGGAGCCTAAATGCCACATTTTGCGGGGACCGTTTAAATCAGATTTAATTGATGGAAACTACTTTTCGGGAATTTGCACTCAATTAATGTCAGTTCTTAATACCCCATGAAAATCTGCTCATGCAAATAGCCGCTGTGCCACTTCATCACTTCAGGTGGCTAATTCCCATGTAGCTCTTTTTCCCCTTCTCTTCCTCTGGTTTGTAATTGACTTATTTAGCGGCAGGATAACAGCACACTCTTCATGGGTTGGCCTATTTGGTTTCTGAGCCCTTACCTTTTAAATTCAAAGCATTTCATGGTGCCATTTAAAACACCTAGGCCTCGTAATTAAAACGGAACGAGGGAAAGAGCAAGGATTACACGACATCATGTATTGAATTCT
Source organism: Oncorhynchus mykiss (assembly GCF_013265735.2). Taxonomy (NCBI): domain Eukaryota; kingdom Metazoa; phylum Chordata; class Actinopteri; order Salmoniformes; family Salmonidae; genus Oncorhynchus; species Oncorhynchus mykiss. The sequence goes on from NC_048572.1 coordinate 33,166,244, forward strand.
ATTGAAGACCAGTATGGAGTTAATAAGGTTGATTGATGGTTTGGAAGATGTGTCGTGTCCATTTCTGTGTGCTTTTTGCTCTCTGTAGGCAGACAAATGTTGTGTATGAGCAACTTCACCATTGATGGCCTACTTTTGAAATTGATGTTCAGGGGTATGTTTGTCCAAATAGATCCATCTAGTAAGTGACGTAGATAGGAAAGAAGTAAGGAAGCACATTAAGGTAAATAATGATCCTGCGGTTGGAACACATACTCTAGACAAATTGTCCTAATTGACATTTGTTGTCTTGACCTGCGCCTGCTGTGTAAATACCATAACATACACAAACTCTGAGATAAAAACAGATGTTTGGCAGATGATCACACACACAAACACAGGGGCGGGCTCCAGGCATAAGCAACATAAGCGGCACTAGGGGGCCCCTAACCCAGATCATATTTTTGGTGGTTGTATTTCCATTAATCTTCACTCGACTGAGCTGCGTCATAGGTCATCAATTTGGGCAACCGCTATGTCCGTATGGCCTTTCCCCAGGAAATTTGCTTTAAAATAGCAATAATGTCTCTGCACCCCGTGGCGAAATGGGTAGAATTGCAGGAAATTAGTTGTAAAACTGCAAACTTTTCTCTCAGCCCCATGGAAAAATGAGTAAAACTGAAAGATTTCATGACATTTGTTATAACATTGCCACATTTTCTCTCTGCGCCATGGCAGAATTTGTAAAACTGAAAAATGTCTCTCCAACGTCAAGACGGGGGCCACTTAAATGTTTTGTCGTAAGGTGGTGGGACCCCCCCTCTCACTTAGGGCCTCAAAAAGGCTAGGGCTGGCCCGGCACAAGAGGGGGGGGGCGGGGAAGAGTCATTTTTTTTCTCCAAATGTTTGTTTCGGTTTCTCACAGTTAGCTCTGTACCATGCTGTGCTCCTGATCCAGTAGTGGGCCTGCCCTTTTTCTGAAAGAAACATTGGGCTGAATTTAAATGAACAGTATGGTGCAATTTTAACAGCCTGACCATGACACTCTTTGGTACACAGAGGGTTGGGTGCTGGGGAAATGTAACCCCTCTAAAATGATTAGACTATGTGTGCAAGGGTATGTTTGTTGTTTTGAATTTGGCGCCCTGCACTTTCACTGGCTGTTGTCATATCGATCCCATTAGCGGGATCTCAGCCCAACGAGGCCCAAACCTTAAAACCTCTTTGGGCTGAGATCCCGCTAATGGGATCGATATAACAACAGCCAGTGAAAGTGCAGGGCGCCAAATTCAAAACAACAGAAATCACATAATTAAAATTCCTCAAACATAGAAGTATTTTACACCATTTTAAAGATACACTTCTTGTTAATCCCACCACAGTGTCCGATTTCAAAAGGCTTTATGACGAAAGCAAACCAAACCAAAAAGCAGAAATAGAACCTTTGATGACACTCATTGGACTTCATGTTACACAATACATGTCTGTTTTGTTCGATAATCTCAGTATACAGTATGTTCAGTAGTTCCAAAACATCCAGTGATTTTGCAGAGAGCCACGTAATTTACATAAATACTCATAATAAACATTGATAAAAGATACAACTATCATGCATGGAATTAAAGATATATTTCTCCTTAATGCAACCTCTGTGTCATGTAATAATCTGAGTACAGCGCTCGAGACCAAAACAACCCAAACAGATATCCGCCATGTTGTGTAGTCTACAGAAGTCAGAAATAGCATTATAAATATTCAGTTACCTTTGATGATCTTCAACAGAATGCACTCCCAGGAATCCCAGTTCCACAATAAATGTTTGATTTGTTCGATAAAGTCCATAATTTATGTCCAAATACCTCCTTTTTGTTTGCGCGTTTAGCCCAGTAATCCAAATTCATGACGCACGATCACTAGGTGCAGATGAAAAGTCAAAAAGTTCCGTTACAGTCCGTAGAAACATGTCAAACGATGAATAGAATCCATCTTTAGGATGTTTTTAACATAAATCTTCAATAATGTTCCAACCGGAGAATTACGTTGTCTGTAGAAATGCAATGGAACTCAAGCTATCTATCACATGAATGCGCGTGGTCAGGTCATGCCTCTCTGGCAGACCTCTGACTCAATCCCCTCTCATTTGCCCCCACTTCACAGTAGAAGCATCAAACAAGGTTCTAAAGACTGTTGACCTCTAGTGGAAGCCTTAGGAAGTGCAAAATTACCCCATAGACACTGTGTATTCAATAGGGAATGAGTTGAAAAACTATAAACCTCAGATTTCCCACTTCCTGGTTGGATTTTTTTCTCCGGTTTTTGCCTGCCATATGAGTTCTGTTTCACTCACAGACATCATTCAAACAGTTTTAGAAACTTCAGAGTGTTTTCTATCCACGTCTACTAATAATATGCATATATGAGCAACTGGGCCTGAGTAGCAGATGGTTTGCTCTGGGCACCTTATTCATCCAAGCTTCTCAATACTACCCCCAGCTATAACAAGTTTTAACTGCTAAAGCCACTTGGAACACGACCTCAAGTATGGAAACACGCTAGATCAAATCCGATAATTGTATGTGTAGTACACAGCACACATTATTTTGTATTGCTAAAAGAATGGTGTGAGACTTGTTGGAGCAACTTGAAACATGGGTGGATCACTCTTCAAAAAGGCAATCATTTTAAAGAACAGAATAAATCAGTACTCTGCAGTTATTTGATGTTTGTTCAGTATATTAAATCACCAGCTCATACATGTAATGCATTTTGTTCAATTCTACACAATAGCTCACAATGCACTTAGCCCAGCCTCTTTAGCAATGGACGAAGATATATTTTATCCTGGGGCTAAGCGACTATTCACATTTGCACATTTTAAAGTGGGATAGCACTGATCTTAACCCAGGGCTAGCTTACACTGCTCCGAAGCAGGGTTAGAACCTACATTTTGAGGTTAGCCCCAGGGTTGGAAGATACAAATTACAAATACTCTACTGTATTACTGAATTTTCAGAGTAGTTTCCAAAGTCAGTCATTTAACTTTTACTTAATTATGTTTTGAATTAAGTATTGTACTTCGCTACCCTTTTTATAAACATGCGTTAGAGAGTACACTTTTTGTAGGCTATCTTTAATTGTAGATCACGAGGGCACAGAAAGTTTGCGAAAGCCCCTCAGAGCCAGAAAAAAGACTCATCGTTGTTTAGTCAGTTACCAATCAAACCAAATTTCATGCATAACACCAATACAGGCCAATCAAATCAAGCTGTGAATACAAACTGAAAGATGATAGTCGGAAAAGGCAAAAACAACTTAGTTTAGTTGGAGACGTAGCATGTAAGAGTGTGTGAAAACAATGAAGACGGAGGAGACAATGCATTGCAAACTTTGCTTACCCAGGATGGCGGAGGTGGCAGCCTACAAAAAGGAAACATTGGAGAGGTAGGATAACTAGCTAGCTATGAATGATCCAAATATTGCTATGGATGGTTTTAGCAGCTGGTATATGTAGCGGACATGAATGGTCACGTGATGAGGTAGGTTGTGGTGGTGGTGGTGGCTAGCTACCCGTGTAAGTTATCTGGGCTAGCTAACAACATTAGGCTAACTTCATCAAGTGAGCTAGCTAGCTAGCTAATGTTAGCTTGCTTGGTCATGGCATACAGTATTTAGAGATGTTTTGCTGTGTACTGTACTGTTTCTGATCAACAGAGTGGAGCAGAGACCACGCTTTGTGGAATTCAGCTCTGATTATATAGATTTGCCCAAGGTCAATACTTTGTTTGCTGAAATCCAGCCTTTTTCCATAAACGTTAATCAAATACAACCACAGACTGTTTGCTTATTGCTGATGCTCTATGATGGTAACTCCGTGCAAATGGGCATGCGCCCATTGAATCTCCACAGGGAAACAGTTGGTGGTTCTATTTGGTATTTTATTATGATCGCCATTAGCTGTTGCAAAAGCAGCACTCTTCCTGGAGCCCACACAAAACATGACATAACACAGAATATTAATAGACAGGAACAGCTCAATGACAGAACTACATGCATCATTTTTAAAGGCACACGTAGACTACATATCAATACATACACACAAACTATCTAGGTCAAATAGGAGAGAGGCATTAGGCCATGAGGTGTTGCTTCATCTGTTTTTTTTTTAAACCAGGTTTGCTGTTTATTTGAGCAATATGAGATGGAACGCAGTTCAATATAATACTGTATGCTTTCTTGAATTTTGGGACTGTGAAAAGACAGCTGGTTGCATGACTGGTGGGGTGTGTGTGTGTGTGTGTGTGTGTGTGTGTGTGTGTGTGTGTGTGTGTGTGTGTGTAAATTGACTTTTCAACATTAATGTTTCTTGTAAAAAAGAAGTGATGCAGTCAGTCTCTCCTCAACTCTTAGCCAAGAGAGACTGGAAGGCACAGTATTTATATCAGCCCTCTGATTAAAATGAACAGCAAGAATTGCCACTCTGTTCTGGGCCAACTGCAGCTTAACTAGGTCTTTCCTTGCAGCACTCAACCACACGACTGGACAATAATCAAGATAAGACAAAACTAGAGTCTGCAGGACTTGCTTTTTGAAGTGTGGTGTCAAAAAAACATATCTTTATTACAGACTGACCTCTCCCTGTCTTTACAATGATTGAATCATTGAATCTATACTGTATGTTTTGACCATGACAGTTTACAATCTAAGATAACACCAAGTCTCCTCAACTTGTTCAACAGCCACACCATTCATTACCATACTCAGCTGAGGTCTAGAACTTAGAACATTGTATTTGGTACAAATAATTCCCCTTTGTTTTTTACTGACCACCTATTCCAAATCAGACTGCAACTCTTTGTTAAGGATTTCAGTCACTTCATTAGCTGTGGTTACTGATGGGTGTGGTTGAAAAATCTGCATACATGGACACACATGCTTTGTTTAATGCCAGTGGGAGGTCATTGGCAAAAATAGAAAAGACTAGAGGGCCGAGAGAGCTGCACTGTGTACACCACACTTTACATGTTTGACATTAGAGAAGTTTCTATTAAAGAAATCCATTTAGTTATATTAGACAGAGTTCTGTATCCACAATATGACAGAGGTTGAAAAGACATAATACATAAATCTTTTCAACAGGTTATGGTCAATACTATCAAAGGCTGCACTGAAATCTGACAGTACAGCTCCCACAATCTTCTTATCAATTCCTTTCAACCAATCATCAGTGCAGTACATGTTGACTGGCCTTCTCTATAAGCATTCCAAAAGTCTGTGGTTAATTTGTTTACATAGGAATAGCATTGTATTTGGTAAAACACATTTTTCCCAACAGTTGCAGCAATCTAATAGGTAGGCAGTAAAGGCCGCTTTACCACTCTTGGGTTGCGTAATTACTTTGGCTTCCCTCCAGGCCTGAAGACAAATACATTTATCTAGCCTCAGATTAAAGACATGACAGAGAGGAGTGGCTATAGAGTTAGCTACCATCCTCAGTAGCTTTCCATCTAAGTTGTCAATGCCAGGAGGTTGGTCATTATTGAGCGATAACCATACATTTCCCACCTCTAACTTTACAAAGTTCTAACTTTCAATGCATGAATACGATGGCTCACAGTTTGTTGTTGGCATTTCCTGCCTAAGTTTGCACTCTTTGCCAGTTAAGTAATCATTAAAATAATTGGCAATATCAAATGTTTTTGTGAAAAATAAGCCATCTGATTCGATGAAAGATGGAATTTAATTTGTCTTTCTGCTTTGGAATCCTGGGAGGTCTACCCCGGGGGTTGGTGATAGAAGGTACGTACCGCGACGTTGGCTCCTTCTGCTGGGAGTACACAGGCTTGGCACCCAGACGCTGATAGCTCAAAGTAAAGGTCATTTGGGGAGAGTGACAACCAGCTGTGCAGGCCAAATAAATGGAGCACCGTAGCACACCGCGAGGGGAGACAGAGAGACAGACACGGAGCAGAACCTGAGAAGAACCAAGCCAAACATACAATATTTTTTTGTTATGTTTATTTCGTTGCCTGGTAAAGTTGTGTTTTCTGACTAGAACCTCCCTGGCTCTGTGTTAATCTCTGCACTCTCAACCCAACAACCCACGGTGTACCACATATGTTGGAGAAGGCGGGCATCTCAGTAACTTTGGGTGCCGTTGGGGTCGAGCGTGCAGAGATTTCCATGGAGGAACTGGTGGCTCTGTTTATCCTCAGCCAGCAGAAGCAACAGGTTCTCCAGGAGCAATCACATGGATCAGGAGTCTATCCCGAATCAGTTCCTGGTTAAGTTAATGGCAGAAGATGATGTGGAGGTGTATTTGTGCACCTTCAAGATGACTGCGCAGAGGGAAGGATGGCCCAAGCCCAGGTGGGCTAGTCTTTTGGCACCCTATCTTTCTGGGAAGGCCCAGAAGGCCTACTTTAACTTGAACGCCAACCAGGCACTCAAATGTGAGATCCTGAGCCGTTATGGATTCAGCCTCGCACACCCTGCACGACTGGGCCTTTGACTCCACCATCTCCCACCCGCACTCAGATGAGCACCCTAGTGCGCCTGACCAAGACTGGCTACTGACTTATGTACCGTTCCTCCCGGTAATTGATAAGGTTGTCCTGGATTGATACCGTTGGGTCCTCCCCTACGAGATGAGGAAGGCGGCAAGCATGCAGAACCCCCAGCCTGGAGGAATTGCTGACCGCGGTGGAAACCCACCAGAACACCCAGGACCTGCTGAAATGGCCCTGGGCATAGAGAGTGGATGCGGCGAGGGGGAAGAAAAGCACCAAGAGAAGTGAGGGGCTGAAGGGGGCCCGGACGGAACCAGCCAAGGCCGTGAAGCGGGAGGGCTACCCGAACCGACGACGTTGGCTGCTGGTCTTAAATTAGAAGCGCTGCTATGAAAGCGGCGAGCTGGGACACCGGCCGGGAGCATTCCCTGCCCTCAGCAACCACCAGCTCCGGGGTAACCAGGATGTCGAGTTATGTCACCTCCTTTTGGGCGCACACCGAGATGGCCCCACCATTGGTTCCTTGACGAATCGATGGCATCAACACCAGCGCTCTGCTGGACTCCGGCAGCATGGTGACCCTGGCCCAACCACAGTGGCTCACACGAGAGGGAGGAAAGATGAACTTGGGGACGAGGAGGTGATAGTGTCCTGTGTACACAGGGACACAAAGAGGTACCCAACCGCGCTGCTGTGGATAACCACCCCGAGGGGGGAGTGCAGATGTGAGTGGTGGCTGTTCCTAATCTGGCCGTGCCCATTCTACTCGGTAGAGATTTCCCTGTCTTCCAGGCACTGTGGAGGAGGGACCTGGGGAGGCGTGCGCGCAAGGTAGGAAGGAGAAGAAAAAGGACGGTTGCCTGTGCATCCCACGCCCCGCCATGAGAGGTGTCCACTGGGCCCGAGTTAGACCAGGAGGAGGAAGACGACCCTGTGCTGGGAAGCGAGCCATCGTCCAAGGAGGACCTCGGCTCCCCTTTATGGAGGTGGAGGCACCAGATGGATGGACCGCCTGACATGGGAATGCCCAGTTAGAAGACCCCAACCTCCAAACGTGAGGGGCCAGGTAATCGTGTGGATGGCGTGCTATTACCTGGGGTAAGTGAGTAGCGCTACCCCCACATCACCATCAAGCATAATTCATTGTATCAGGTAATAAGACTTGTTACTCATACCCACCCAGTATGTTAGGACTGTCTTGTAGCTCGCCAGCACCCACTTGCTTGGGGCACACCTGGGGATGGAGAAAACCAGGGAGCGGATCGGGAACCGGTTCCACTGCTCCGGAGTCAAGCGCGCAGTGGAGGACTACTGCCGTACCTGCCCGGAGTGCCAGATCACAGCTCCGAGGGCACGTTATAGAAACCGTTTGGTTCCCTTGCCCATTATAAGGGTGCCATTTGAGCGGGTGGTGATGGATCTTCCGTTGGTGAAGACCGCAAGGGGACACCAATACGTCCTGGTAATCGTGGATAACCCACCCGGTATCTGGAGGTGATTCCATTAATCCTACATAAACTATTTTAGGCCAATCATATGAACCTTGTCTTTCTTGGATATAGCCACTATATTGTGATCACTCCATCCGTATCATGAGTCAGGATGAGATCCAGATGCAGACACAGTTCGAATCACAGATATTTATTATAAAACGGGGCAGGCAAAACGCAGGTCAAGGGCATGCAGAGGTCAGTAATCCAAGTCAGAGTCAATCAGGGAAATAATGGCAGGCAGACTCATGGTGAAACAGATCAGGATGTGACAGTACCACCCCCTCTAGGGGCGCCACCGGGCAAATACCTGGATGACCAGGATGGAGGTCAATGGCGTAGTCGTAGGGTCAATGCGAAGGAAGAGATGTGCGCGGGCCTTTCCATGGGAAAAGCTGAGAGATATCAAGCTTTCCCCAAGCCCGCAGGAGGACGTACAAGGGAAGGCTACACCGCCTTGAGACAATGCGTGTGAGAGAATGGGCTCCAACCCAGGATAGAACCCGTAGCCCAATCAATAAAGGGGTTGTTCCTCTGGAGCCATCCCAAAACCACAGGTACATGGGGAGACTCATTGAGCAGAAACTGCATGGACTCACTGTGGGGGCAACTTTTTATGTCTGATAAAAATCTGACTCAGTATCTGAGAATAAAAAGTATGCAAAGTCTTGTCTTTCTTCTCATCACTGATGCCCAAAAGGTCACAAGGTACAGGGAAGATGGATGGGTACCTGTGTGTCAGACAATATGGACCTGCTTCTTTCCGTTCCATACATAAAGAAGCTGTCTCTCAAACTGAACACAGGACTGTCTACCTCTGGACTGCTCTTCACAGCGAAGACTCGATTCACTTTGAAAATCGGCTTCTGCTGAAACTAAAATGCAAGTTCAGAGGTGAAGGTGTTAGAACAGAAAACCTTTGTGTTTGCTGAAAGAGCACTACTTCAGCTATAGGTTACACGTACAGAGCACATTAGGTTATCTAATGCAAGATTTACGGGCTCTTCTCTGTTTCAGGGCAGTTTGCAGGTTACTTTTTTCTCTCCATGACGTTCTGTTGTTGCCTCCAGAGCTAATTTGACACCAAATCCCTTAGGTATGTCCAGTGTGCTCCGAACTGACTTTGGGAAACCCTGCCATAACGCAGCCATTATGAAACAGTGTCAAGAAAAACTCCTGGCAAAGACTTATTTTTTGCTAGTCTGGTATTCAAGAGTGGAAAGAGAAAGAAAATACAGTCAGAAAGGCAATAACAGGACAAATTTCCCAGAGGGTCCTGACACAGGCATAGAAATTAATTGCAGTGTTGTTAGGTTGAATAATGGCGTTTGTGGCATGATTAAAGAAAGCGAAGAAGGCACTCCCAGCAGGCCTGAACCAACACACTCAAAGCTCATTGCACTCATAGCACAAACCAACACAGCCAAAAGGTCTGAGAGGAAACACCAGCTCCACCCACACACACCACCCTGACATTTTTTTTAATACATTTCGCCTTCTGAATGATGGTAGAATGGAAGTGTGGAATTAGAAGGTACAGCGCATTCGGAAATTATTCAGACACCTTCACTTTTTCAAAATGTTGTTAAGTTACAGCCTTATTCTAAAATTGATTGAATATTTTTTCCCATCATCAATCTACACAAAATACTCCATAATGACAAAGCAAAAAAAAAAAATCCCCCCAATGTATAATCAAATTAAATATCACATTTACATAAGTATTCAGACCCTTTACTCAGTACTTTGTTGAAGCACCTTTGGTAGCAATTACAGCCTAGAGTCCTATTGGGTATGACGCTAAGAAGCTTAGCACACCTCTATTTGGGGAGTTTCTCCAATTCTTCTCTGCAGAAGTTGGATGGGGAGCGTCGCTGCACAGGTATTTTCAGATTGTTCCAGAGATGTTTGATCGTGTTCAAGTCCGGGCTGGGCCACTCGAGGACATTCAGAGACTTGTCTCGAAGCCACTTCTGGGTAGTCTTGGCTGTGTGCTTTGGCTCGTTGTCCTGTTGGAAGGTGAACCTTCGCCCCAGTCTGAGGCCCTGAGTGCTCTGTAGTAGGTGTCCCAGTCCCTGCCGCTTAAAAACATCCCCACAGCATGATGCTGCCACCTCCATGCTTCACAGTAGGGATGGTGCCAGATTTCCTCCAGACGTGGCGCTTGGAATTCAGACCAAAGAGTTTAATGTTGGTTTCATTAGACCTAATAATCTTGGTTCGTATGATCTGAGAGTCCTTTTGGTGCCTTTTGGCAAACTCCAAGCGGGCTGTCATGAGTGTCTTCCGTCTGGCACACTACCATAAAGGCCTGGTTGGTGGAGTGCTGCAGAGATGGTTTTCCTTCTGGAAGGTTCTCCCATCTCCACAGAGGAACTCTGTAGCTCTGTCAGAGTGACCATCGGGTTCTTGGTCACCTCCCTGACCAAGGTCCTTCTCCCCCGATTGCGCAGTTTGGTCGGGCGGCCAGCTTTAGGAAGAGTCTTTGTGGTTCCAAACATCTTCAATTTAAGAATGATGGAGGCCACCCTGTTCTTGGGGACTTTCAATGCAGCAGACATTTTCTGGTACCCTTCCCCAGATCTGTGCCTCGACACAATCCTGTCCCGGAGCTCTGTGGACAATTCCTTTAACCTCATGACTTGTTTTTTTCTCTGACATGCACTGTCAACTGTGGGACCTTATATAGCATTGCCAAATCATGTCCAATCAGTTTAATTTACCACATGTGGACTCCAATCAAGTTGTAGAAACATCTCAAGGATAATCAATGGAAACAGGATGCACCTGAGCTATGGCTGTGGAGTTCACGATATCTCGTCAGCCGGTAATTGTCAAGCAAATAACTGTTGGCCTCACAGTAATTGACCGTTAATTAACTTAAAACACATTTAACATCTCCTGGCTTCCATACATAGCCTACAAGCCACTGATGCAGACATTTGGAACATCCACATTTTAAAAAGTCTAATATATCCATGTAATATAGCCTACACCTTCACAATAAATCCCTTATTTATATTAGACAGATCTAAAGAAACATGATACGAAGAAAATGTAACCTATTTCAGAAGAACAGAATAACATACTCGGAGTTGCATTAGCGGGAAAACACCATTATCAAAAGTGACCGCAAATGCCATTTATTATAAAGGTGCATTTTATGGTGAAAATTATCTTTCCCAAATTTGGAACTCACACGTTGCTTATCAAAATCAAATCAAATTGTATTTGTCACATGCGCTGAATACTGTTCAACAGCTGTAGACTTTACCATGAAATGCTTACTTACAAGCCCTTAACCAACAAACGAGTTCTAAGAAAATATTTACCAAATAAACTAAAGTAAAAAATGAAAAATAAAGTAGCACAATAAAATAACAATAGTGAGGCTATATATAGGGGGTACCGGTGCCGTGAATGTGCGGGGGTACAGGTTAGTAGAGATAATTTGTACATGTAGTTCAGGTTAAAGTGACTATGCATGGATAATAAACAGCTTGTAGCAGCAGACTAAAAACAAATGGAGGGGGGTGTCAATTTGATTACTTGTTCAGCAGTCTTATGGCTTGGGGGTAGAAGCTGTTAACAAGCCTTTTCGTCCTAGACCTGGTGCTCCGGTACCGCTTGCCGTGAGGTAGCAGAGAAAACAGTTTATGACTTGGATGACTGGAGTCTTTGACAATTTTTTGGGCCTTCCTCTGACACCACCAAGTATATATGTCCTGGATGGAAGGAAGCTTGGCCCCAGTGATGTACTGGGCTGTACGCACTACCCTCTGTAGCGCCTTATGTATGCCAGTTAGGCTCTACACCCCTTGATTCATATGCTTGATTTTAAAAAGTTATTTGGCTACATTAGTTGTGATACAGACCTTATCAAAACACATGGGTCTATGGGCTATGCTACATGAGGTGTGTGAAAAAGTCGCAAGAATACGCATTGTGTTTTGCCTTATGCTAATATGTAATTCACAAGTGATAGGCTAATATTGTCACACATCAGACTATTCTTGATTTAGTCTCGAAACAGGAGCAGGGAAAATATACATGTCATCTATGCACTTACTGTACATAGCGAATGGAGGACGCTTTCCCATGGTTCATTTTCATGCCAACCAGGTAGGCTATACTCCTGTTGTAAAGATAAGCAATGTGCTTAATATTAGGAAAGTTGAGAAATGAATATAGTGCCTAGTGTATAAAAAGCTGATGGGCTCCTCTTTTTAATAGAGGCCATCGCTCTGTTTTCTCTTGCAATTGCATAGCCTATGGAAATGTTGCGCAACATGAGCACATTGTCTCTCATGAAGTGTTTGATTAGATGTTCGATTACATTTACATTGATGTCAGAGTGATTAGAGTGAGTGCTGAGTACCAGGCAGTTAGCAAGTTTGGTAGGCTACTAATGACCATCAGCAGCATCAGAGCTTGGAGAAGCCTAATTACCGTGACTAAATGGTCACGTAGAATCTGGCTGCCTTCATGACTCGTGACCGCCGGTGTGGCGGTAAGACAGTCATCGCAATAGCCCTAACCTGAGCTCAATTTTGAGTCTCATAGCGAAGGGTCTGAATACTTATGTAAATAAGGTATGTTTTTTTTATACATTTGCAAATATTTTTAAAAACCTGTTTTCGCTTTGTCATTATGTGGTAATGTGTGTAGATTGATGAGGGGGAAAAATGATTTAATCAATTTTAGAGTAAGGCTGTAACATAACAAAATTAGGAAAAAGTCAAGGGGTCTGAAAACCTTCGGAATGCACTGTATATGTAGAACTGTGGAAGCTCCATCTGCAGTCAAATTTCCGCAAAGGCTGGGTGTCTGTCTGTGACATCTCTGATCATATCCACTGTCAGACTGTCACAGCTGTAGACTGTGACACCTCTGACTATTAAATATGTCTAAATAGGATTTAATAGAGTAGTGTAGGTAAAACAAAAATGTAATTACGTTGAAAATCTATTATAAAATTCAACCAACATATTAGGGCATGGCTTCTGTAAAATGGTTAAATATGTACAGTATGTGTTGCTCCTAGGAAGTGATACAGTATGGTCAATACTTTTTTTAGTTACACATCACACTTCATTTTAGGCTTTTTGTTGTTCATATTTTGGTAGTCTTCTTCTTACCTGGAGCAGTATCAAGGAATGAGAATCTCTGAGGACTGTAGGATGAAGAGTTAACTTATTTTGGCCTGGTTTACTGACTCAGTTGGATTTGCTTTGTCTGGTTGACTTTTCTTTTATTGCTCTAAAGCTGGCTGATAACTGCACATTTATGACTAGTTTTATGTTGTCACCTCCAACTTTTCAACACTTCAGTCTCACACTTCCACTTGTTTTTTGCTTAAATAATCATTTTGGCAAACTCTTTACTTTACTTATTAATTTAATCGCTGGCATTAGTTGGTGTGTTGATGTCGTTTTGAATTAAAACATCAGACCAATGTTGTAAAAAGGTGTCTAAAATAGCACATTTACTTCAGCTTTCAGTAGTATCTAAAATGTTGATTTTAAGTACAGTCGTTCTTGTCATTAGCCTCCTCCTCAGAGTTTCTCCAGATAACTTGAACAGAGTTAAAATGTCAGAAGACGGGAGACATTGTGGAACATTAAAACCTCCATCACACGTCAATGGAAATTAATTGATGTCTCCTCTTTTTAAACTCACACAAGTAGGACTGCAGTGACTGAAAGCCTTGCTCCCGTGGCGTGTGTCACGCTCTGAAGACTGACTGATATCTGTCAACATTAGGTAGATTCTCAGCTTTCGCTAAAAGAGGCATTATTAGGCTACAGAGACTGCACTTCATGATTTGGCCTTGTTTTAGATTTGGTTAATTAAGAAATGCTATTAAGAGATGCTATCGGCCATGACAGAATTCAAATGTGAGTTGGTTTTGGGGTGTGGTTTGATGTGGTTGTCTAAATAAACCCAACCCATGGAAAACTGGTACAGTTTCAGTCATTCGTGACATTCCATTTTTTTCCGATAATCTCATAAAACACAGTTTTAGTCGAGACTGACTATTTGACACCATTTTGACACTAGAACACATGTTTCTGATTCATATTGATGCCACATAGGCCCTGTTCAAAATGAGAAGTATCTTTTAAGGGACAGTCGCTCTTTAATGTTCTGGCCCTGGTTTCCCAAAAGCATCTTAAGTCGAAGTTCATCGTTAGAACATTTCCCAGGCATTTCCCAAAACATACTTTTTTAATGTCCAACCGTCCTAACAACAGCATACCAGGTGTATGGTGTTATGTTATGGGCAGGCATAAGCTACGGACAACAAACACAATTGCATTTTATCGATGGAAATTTGAATGCATTGAGATACCGTGACGAGATCCATTGTCATGCCATTCACCATTACCTCATGTTTCAGCATGATAATGCACAGCCCCATGTTGCAAGAATCTGTACACAATTCCTTAAAGCTGAAAATGTCCCAGTTCTTCCACGGTCTGCATACTCACCAGAGATGTCACCCATTAAGCCTGTTTGGGATGCTCTGAATTGACATGTACGACAGCATGTTCCAGTTACCGCCAATATCCATCTGAGCCTCTTCAATATTCTGTTAGGCCCAGACCAGCTACTATTATCTAAAAGTTCACACATTTCACTGTAGCCTAACCAATAATTATGGTTAATTACTTAAATTGTTTATTTGTAGAATATCTGTAGGCCTACTTGAAGCTCAATTCCTGCCTGCCATTTGGCTGCAATAATTGGTTGAGCAGTTACGAAAACCATTGTCATCATATCCTATTTTTAGGTAATCTTGTAACGGGGTGCGTACTGACGGCAGAGAAGCCAGGCGCAGGAGTTTAATAAACATAAAACCACCGTAAACAGAATAATCAATGAATGGGTCAAACAAAACCCAGTATCCACCAGCATAACGTATACAAGCACTACAAGAAACAATTCCGGACAAGGACATGGGGGGAACAGAGGGTTAAATACACAACATGTAATTGATGGAATTGAAACCAGGTGTGAGGGAAGACAAGACAAAACCAATGGAAAATGAAAGGTGGATCGGCGTTGGCTAGAAGGCCGGTGACGCCGCCCGAAGGAGAGGGACCGACTTCGGCAGAAGTCGTGACACACCTTGATATTTTCTATAGAGAATGAGGGAACGAGCAACTTTGAATTTGGCTTTACTTGTTCTTGCTCAGCAGTTTACACAACCTGAAGAAATGCAGAATTTATTTAATCAAACATTGCATACAAAATAGCACGGGAAAACACTTGGAATATATAACACAAGAAAAACAGAATACAAACACTTAAATACATAATAGGCTGCAGAACATTAACTTCATGGGAAAACTGTGAAAAAGATGACTTTGAAAAAAACATAAATAATTGAAGAGCTACAGCGAGCTCTTTCGCATATATTCTGGAATCATTTTCAGCACTGGACAGCTCCTGTAAGGACACGGTTAAGTTTCAATTTGTAACGAGTGCACTACGTGGTGTTTTGGGAAACCGGTGTGACATCTTCGGGAGTTATTTTTAGCAGGGCTCTTACGTAAAGAAAAAATCGGAAGTCTTAAACCTGGTTCAGGCTTCGAATCCTTCAAATTAATCTCCACACTTCGACCTTATTTCTGAGTTCACACCGGGCCTTTGGCTGCAAGTCTATCGGGAGATAGACTGCAATTATATAATGGTGACTTTAAAAAAGCATTGATGGAAAAAGTACTTCATTGGCATACATGATGAAAAGTAAAGATTCCTTAACAGAAAATTGAATGTCACCCAGTAAAATAATACTTCAGTAAAGGTCACCAAAAGTATCTGGCTTTAAATGTACTTAATAAGTAGTGGTGGGAAAAGTACTCAATTGTCATACTTGAGTACAATTAAAAGTAAAAGCAAATGCCATGAATCAAACCATGTTATTGACCATATGGGCAGTTTGCTCAAACAATTCAAGATTTGATCGATAAATCAATCAACCAATCAATTAATTAATGCATCAATCAAGCAATCTTCACTGTCTCCAGAGGGAATTTGGCCCAGTTCTTATTGCCTCCTCTGCAGTTATCTGTCACGCTGTATGTCAGTGGCACCTCCACATCGCTCAGCTCAGTCAGGAGTCAGGACCACAGGCTCTAGAGACAGCTGAATGCCATTTACACCTTCACCCCCACGTATCAGTTATATCTCATAGAACACAGAACGGAGCCATATGTACGGTGTCCATATTAGGACAGCCTCAAACTCAGGAGTTGGTATCAGCCACCAATGAGGACCATAATGGAAATAATCCTGGATTATCTTTTGAATGTGTGTATCGTTGTTATCACATAGTTGAGCCAAATCTATATGTATTTAAAAAAATATATCGAATAAACATATTAGTCATTCAGGCTGTCCTAATATGGACACAATGCGAGTTACACTTGGCATTGGAGCTGCAGGAAGGAACTCAGTGTAGATGAAGGGGAGGAGACAGGTTAAAGAGAGCCAACCATATCCATAAGATATCATGTGTGTGTGAGACAGTACCTGTCTTTCTCTCGGGTTTCCTCAGAAAAATGTTTACCAATTACATTATTGTAAAGCTGATTGCATTATGATTGAAACCATAAACGTCTCTCTTTATGAGGTGCAGTCTTAGAAAAAAAAAGTGAAAGTAGAACTGTACTGTCAGAACGGGAGGTAGGTAAGTCAGTCACCTCATCCATCAGTGATGTGTCGACCTACTTGGGTGATTCATGGCGGCCATTTTGTTACAAAACTCTCACCACAAATCAGTTTCCTGCCATGGGTAAGGGGAATGACACACACTCAGCTCTCAGTCAGTCAACACAGGAAAAACTTAAATATGAGCGTATGAGTGTCAGGCAAAAGAGCGAGACAAGTTTCCTGAGAAGAAATCCTGTGCTAGAAGAATCACTGCCTGGCAAAGATAGCCATGGTTAAATGTTTAGATTTTCTCAAGTCTTGAGTTGGTATTTTTTTTAAATCTTCAATTATTCAGAGGCACATCTTGACAGTAGGCTGCAATGCTGATTACATTTTTTTTTATGTAGATTTTTTTCCTCCACCAATTGCAGTGATTGTGTTATACAGAGGGCTTTCAGCAAGGTAACCTTTAGAAATGATTTATTATGTTCCTATCAAGTGAAAGGAGGAGAATTCACTTTGGTGTGGCTCGACATCACTCCTGCTGCACAAAGTGTTTCCACGGAGGACAATTGTCCCAACTTGTCGAAAGTCAACGTATTACTTTGAATTCATTGCTTCCCAAGTTTTAAAAGCCACAATGTCCGGTTTTCCCCATCTTTCTCTGCGAAATGAACAGTAATGTTGGCAGAATGATGGACAGAAACCACCCTGTCTATTAAAACCCGCTAAAGTCAGAATGCCAAACGACACTGAAAGCAATTACTGTGTGTTTCAACACCCTTTTCATAGAGGGCTCCATCTCGAGAGCAGTCGAGCCACTCGCTGCTGCAGCATATGCAACTCATTTGTTTCCTCCATTACCATATCCTGTTGGAGTTTATCCAATCCAAGCTTTTACCTATCATAGATGCTCTATTCTCTTATTCTGTATATGCCACCACCGTGTCAATGTATCAGCAGGGGATTAGACACATCTTCCATGCAAACGTGTGTCTTTGTTTCCACCCCCCCCCCCCCCCCCCCCCATCCACCTCAGATGTGTTCAAGTAACCATCCCTCAAACAATGATTACCCAGAACTCTCTCTGACCCCAGATGGATGACTTCGGAGCAGTATGATTAAGAAAGAGAAAATAGAGAAAAGAAAGAGACTCACTTCTCGTCCTCCTTCGCCCATGTATTCCTCGACTCTCAGGGAGTGTGAATTCAGCACACACACAAAAAAAGAGATGGAAGGTGAGCATTCTCTATTCCTCTGCAAGAACAAAGCCGTTGTTGAATGTCACAAAGGCCCAAGTACTCTCCATTTAAAAACTGTTTTGATTTTTTTCTCCTCCTGCTGTTTCATCTCCCATGATATTTCCTCACTGAATCTCCCTCTGGCAGTTGAACTCTGAGTGGGTTGCCTGTTAATTGGATTCAGATTGCCATAATAATATAGCGGCGCTGTGTGTGTGTGTTTGTGTGTGTGTGTTTTATAGCCTACCATTCGGTCTGGCTGGGGTTTAGGGTTGGAGTTATTACTCTAAGATATGTAACTGCTCATATACTGTAGTTGATTGTGTGAGAAAGTCTGCACTCTGTGCGTGTGTACCATTCGGTCTGGCTGACTTGGGGTTTAAGGTTGGAGAGTTATTACTGTAAATATATAGTAGTCATATAGTTGATTATTGTGTGAGAACGTTGTCTGCTGTGCATGTGTTCGTTGAGAGCTACGGTGAAGACACTCTCTCCTAGGTCACCCGATTATTATCGCCTCAGGGCTGATGTCATTCACCAGTCAGTCAGTCCCCCCCCGACCGACACATGTGTTCCTCTGTCTGAGTGATCACTGCTGCAATTGTCCTGCTGAGTCAGCTGTGTGTGTGTGTGTGTGTGTGCGTGCGTGCGTGCGTGCGTTAGTGTCAAAGGGTTTGTGAATCACTTCGAAATGAGAGCATGTTTCTATCTGAGTTTATGTAATTGCGGGTAAAAGTGTGTGTGAGTTTTTATGTGCTTGTTTGTGGGGAGACTTGCCTCTTTTTGGGGGATGGCGTGGGTGATGGCGTGGGGGTGTTGGTGGGAGGCGAAATTTGATTTCCCATCTTTAGAATGCCAGGAAAGAATCATTGCTGCAAACAGAGTAGAGGGAAAGATAGAACGAGTCAGCGAGAGAGGAGAGTGAAAGAGAGAGGGGGGGGGAAAGAAGACTCGGCTAGCACATAATGTTCTGAGAACCATTTATCTCTTGGATTTTGGTGAGAGTGTGGTTGCCCCATGCTTATTTTGCATACAGCTTTCCCACAACGTTCCGTGTTGCTCAGCTATGGAACATTTTCAGCACATTTAAGGAACTTGAAAAAACAAAAAAATTCTCGGTATTTCATTACTTTAGCAGAACTTTTCCTAAATGTTCGAACATTCTTACATTTAATGAAAATGTTGGCAATGTTCTAGGAATGTTCTCCAACTGGTTTGAGATTGGGAATGTTCTCAAATTGTTCGGAGAACATTAAGAAACAACGTTCTTCTGTGGGATTTTCAGTACTTCGGCATTACGTTTCCTACAGGTTTCCTCATGGTTCTATTTAAAGTCATGTTCTCAAATTTTTCTGAGAACGTTAAGACAACTTTGAATAAAAACAACAAGAAGGAACATAGGAACATTCATAGAATGCTATTTAAAAACATACTGATTCTGTTCTCAGCATCAACAAAACTCTCTCTATCCTCTATCTTGTTAGGTGTGTTGGCCACGCCCACTAATTGGCCACATCTGATCATAATGAGTGCTTGTTTCCTCTGAAATGGAAATTCAAAAAAGTTAACCCAAAATTAGCTAGCAGTGTTAATTAAAGTCTTATTGAAACATTCAGAGAACGTTCTAAGGAAGTTTTTCAAAATCCTTCAAATAACCTAATTTCCATCTCAGAGCATTAATAAAAACCTCCCATGAAAACTTTCAAAGTAACCAGAGTGAAACGTTCTCAAAAAATAAACGTTCCAAGGACATGCGAAACGTTCAATTCTGTTCTCAGAACGTTTATAAAACATTCAGTTTTACTGGTCATAAAACTCATGGCTTCGTTCCAACAACCAATGTGATACCAAAAATATACATTCCCACAACTTCCAAGGAACCAAATGTGCTAGCTGGGGAGAGATATATACGTGCGGTGCTGTGTCAAAGGCCCACATTTGTTTTCAATCTTCCCAAAGCAACCCTGAAACCCGAATCTCCTATTCTATTGGATGAAAGAAAAAAATTGAACACAAATCTCCTTTTCCACCCCACAACCCCTCTCTCCTTTAAAATAATATTTTCTTTCACGGACAGAGAACATGTTTGATCGTCTGCCTTATTAAAGGAGAGGGTTGCCTCAGAAGTACCTCACCGCTGTCACTGTCTGTCTCCACTGTTCCACCTGCCCTGTGCTGTGTGTGCAGGGGTGGGTGGGTGGGTGTGTGTGTGCGCACTCCCTTCATTGATCAATAAGACATGTCACAGTTTGCATTAATACCACTGAGAGCACCCACTGTGGAATGTGCAACTCAGGGAAAATCTTTCAAGATGTAATTTCTTTACTTCTGAGCTGAGACCATGAACAGCTAATTTAAAGCCAGGAAACTGGGGAGACCAAAGTTCCATAGTTTTTTTTATATGTGCCCCCTTTTTTTCCCCTCTTCATTTTTCAAGTGTGTCGGCGGGAGGCAACTTCAGTACTTTCCTGAACCAGGTTGTAAACCTAAATTGTGAAAATAATACCAGTTGGGGCTTCTTCATTTTTCGCCTTGTCCCTCTTGTCAGAGCTGTAATGATTTATCCAAGGGTTAGGTCAAGACCATTGTTTTACTGCTGGCGTCGGCGTGTTCACAGTTCCAAAAGCATTGTCTGTTTCCTCTGATTCAGGGGCTCTAATTGGCGCATCTTGACCATGAAGATTAGAAAGTGCTCGGGCCAACGTGCACAGGGAGTAAAGCCTTCAGAGACAAACGGATAGACTAAATTCCCACTTCCTGTCCCCATTGTCCAAGGAGAATATCCTGTTTATCAGCTGGGAAGAAACTTGAAAGGGAAATAACATTGCTGTCAACGACACCTAGGCCCTATGCAGAGCATTGGTCATACTTAAGCAACGAAAGGCATTTAATCAGATAAGAGAATAAACAAATGTTTGAAACTAAACAATTATAGTCTACTGGTCAAGATTAACCAACTTTAAATAAATATTTGTTCTATATAGAAGAAGCCAGCTGTTGCTATCCACCAGCATTTTCCCTCCCTAACTTTTTCTGGTCATCAGAAATATTTGCGTTGTTGAATTGTTGACTTGCAAATACCGACATTATGTAAACTTATTTGTACAAAAACACCCCCGGTACACATTGATGAATCTGGATGCCTCAAGAGGATGCAGGTGTTTATTACCCAGCGCTCCCTCTTTTGCATTGATGGATTAGCTTCTACAATTTACAGGCCGGTGGATTAGAATTCATAGCTTCTCTGACCATTGCTTATAAAACTGGAATCAGGAGCCAAGGGTGTGTGTGTGTGTGTGTACGTATATGTGCTTGCGTGTGTGAGTAAAGCTGGGGTGTGTTGTAAAGACGGCCGTGGTCGGTTGGTGTGTACACTGGGTCTACGCATTAGTTGGACAGGGGTATTAAGAAAGCTGATAGGCCTATAAAGGAGATAGATTATAAAAGGCTGAGTTATTGGTTATGGACAGAATGCATCCTGTTTTATTTAAAACTGTAGAAATGAACAGGCGTGGAGTATGGTTTTGTCAAAATGTTGCATTTATTTATTGAATCTAGAGAGCCTGAAGAACAAATAAAAGCTGAGAAAGCTGAGAGGGCCATCTTACATGGCGTGGGCTTGTTGAGGCCTTATACTCCACAGGGAACAAAGAGGAGTAAGTAAGTAAGAGTCTATAATCCCACTATAGAAAATGAGCTGACTCTGTGCCATGTTACCAAATATCTTTCAAAGTTCTCTGACTATTCCAAAAAGTTATCCCAAAGTGACATGGAATTCCTTACTTACTTACATTCCTTACATAATTACTCATTGTGTTATATTAGGCAGTGACAAAAGCAATCCAGGAAAGACACAAATGTTGGGCTGAAGCCACAGTATTGAAATAGTGAACTTTTCCACGATGCATATTTCACACCAGGGGAACTGATGGGGAAAGTGGCTCTTAATGTATGGGTCTCCCTCCTCAGCTCTCCTTAGCTAGATGATTAGCTTCGGTATTATGGGCCTGAAATTTGTGAGAGACTCATAAAAGTTCAGTGTTTCACTTTTCTCATTAGGTTGTAGTCAACTTCGATTTCCTGCATGAGCTAGGAGTGGCAGTGGCAGTGTCAGGTTAGGCTTGGTGGCTGCTTGCTGTGTTCTAAATATAAATCATGGCTGAATGGAATTACGCTGCCGGACCGACATCTGTATTTTAACTGGCCAATGGCCACCCCTCCCTCCCATCCCCTCCAGCCCTTAGCAACGGTTATGGGCTCCCACAAAAACACTAATTTATAGCCCTGTACAAAGAATACAACCGCCCTGCGCTGTGCTGCGTCGTAGACTGGCCTACTCAGAACAGAGGAGGAATTGCTGTACAAGGCAAAAACAATATTTAGCAGATGAGGTCAGTTCTCCCATCATCCTCATGGTAGCATCAGCATGAGAAGTCGGCAGAAAATATTTTGCTTGGCAGGTTGCTTGACGTTTCGACCCGTATTTGTGTGTGTGTGCATGTGCGTTTGTCTTGGGTTTCTTCTCCTTCCTGTGCTGTGCCTTTGTTTTGACTTCAGGCTGCTTATTTTGCTATAGGCTGTCTGGCCAGTAGGCCTTCTAATTGTGAGAGTAGCTCAGTGGTATATTCGGGGGGAAAATGGGAGCAGCTCTCTGTTCTCTCTCCTTTACCACTGGACTGTGAGAGACTCCAATGTTTTGCCCAGAGTGGTTTGTGGCTTGTCAATGAGAAAGTTCTGAGATATAAAAAAAAAGAGAGGAAGAAGCGGAAAGAGAATTTAAGATCCATTGAAAACTACAAAGTTAGATTTTAAACCTCCCGTTACGGACTCAACGTGTCAATGTATGGCTCATACATGCATAATAAAACATCTGCAGTCCTCTCTCAGCGGAGAAAGGCACAGAATCCTTTCATTTGAACCTGCAGTCATGTCATGTCATGTCATGTCATGTAGTGAGCGTGTGCTCTGAAGCAAGTGGGATTGCCTCGCTACGTGACCTTACCATGACATGGAAAACTAAAATGCGTAGAAAACATCGATCAAATCCATGCATCCTTAAAAAACATTTGATCATTTGAAATGTGATGTATTAGACCTCACTTGTATTTATCTCTTTCAATAGCCTGCATTTCTCTGGAAGCAAGCAGAAAATGACGTGAGCCAAAGATGGCATTCTAGTCTGACAAATATATTAGAAGACAATTGTCTGTCACATTGAATGACGCTGGAGAGACGAAGCAGGTACGGGGAGTCAAACATTTAATAAGGAATGGACATGGAACGAGACAGGAACAGCGTCAGCATACAAGAAAACAAAGCCAAAAAACAATCAATGCAGAAGCGGGGAACTGACAAATATAGGGGAGGTAATAACAGGTGATGAGTGGTGTATTTTGTTAGAATTGTGGAATAAATTGCTCAATAGACAATACGTGTTTTACCTAGTATGCATCACGGGCACAACACACATATTGTTGATGCACTAGATAAATGTATACTGCAAACTTTCACCCACTAACTTTTTAAATATCGCCCTACCTTTCTGTTGTTTCAACCATCCATTCCAATCAAATATTCCCATGTGTACATTCACCTTTTGTCCTTATAAGGGCACAAAGCAGGTATTCCATGATAAGGGATGTCATAGAAAACAGACTTAAACAGTTCATTCGGAAAGTATTCAGACCCCTTAACTTTTTACATATTTTGTTACGTTACAGCCTTATTCTAAAATGGATTAAATCTGGGGTTTTCCTCATCAATGTACACACGATACCCTGTAATGACAAATCAAAATGTTGTTTTGGTGTGCAAATATCTGAAAGAAATAAAAACTGAAATATCACATTCACATAAGTATTCAGACCCTTTACTCAGTACTTTGTTGAAGCACATTTAGCAGTGAATACAGCTTGGCACACCTGTATTCAGGGACTTTCTCCCATTCTTCTTGACTGATCGTCTCAAGCTCTGTCAGGTTGGATGGGGAGCGTCACTTCACAGCTATTTTCAGGTCTCTCCAGAGATGTTCGATCGAGTTCAAGTCCACGCTCTGGCTGGGCCACTCAAGGACATTCAGAAAAAGTGAACCTTTGCCCCAGTCCTGAGAGCTCTGGAGCAGGTTTTCATCAAGGATCTCTCTGTACTTTGCGCTGTTCATCTTTCCCACAATCCTGACTAGTCTCCCAGTCCCTGCAACTGAAAAACATCCCCTTAGCATGATGCTGTCACCACCGTGCTTCACTGTAGGGATGGTGCCAGGTTTCCTCCAGACGTGACGCTTGGCATTCAGACAAAAGAGTTATATCTCAGACCAGATAATCTTGTTTCTCATGGTCTGAGAGTCCTTAGGTGCCTTTTGGCAAACTCCAAGCTCGCTGTCATGTGACGTTTACTGAGGAGTGGCTTCCGTCTGGTCACTCTACAATAAAGGCCTGATTGGTGGAGTGCTTCAGAGATGGTTGTCCTTCTGGAAGGTTCTCCCATCTCCACAGTTGGATTCGGGAGCTCTATCAGAGTGACCACCGTGTTCTTGGTCACTTCCCTGGCCAAGGCCCTTCTCCCCGATTGCTCTGTTTGGCTGGGCGACAAGCTTTAGGAAGAGTCTTGGTGGTTCCAAACTTTGTCCAATTAAGAATGATGGAGGCCACTGTGTTCTTAGGGATCTTCACTGATGCAGAAATGCTTTGGTACCCTTCCCCAGATCTGTGCCTCGGTACAATCCTGTCTCGGAGCTCTACGGGACAATTCATTCGACCTCATGGCTTGGTTTTTGCTCTGACAAGCACTGTCAACTGTGGGACCTTATAAAGACATGTGTGTGCCTTTCCAAATCATGTCCAATCAATTGAATTTACCACCGGTGGACTCCAATCAAGTTGTAGAAACATCTCAAGGATGATCAATGGAAACAGGATGCACCTGAGCTCAATTTCGAGTCTCATAGCAAAGGGTCTGAAAACGTATGTAAAAAAGTATTTTCTGTTTTTATTTTTAATACATTTGCAGAAATTTCTCAAAACCTGTTTTTGCTTTTGGGGGTATTGTGTGTAGATTGATTAAGAAGAGAAAATATTTTACCCATTTTAGAAAAAGGATGCAATGTAACAAAATGTGGAAAAAGTCAAGGGGTCTGATTACTTTCTTAATGCACTGTTTAAAATAATTACATTACTTTAAAGGAGTAGGTCATTTGATACTTACATATACTCTAAATAGGTTATAACTGTTCATTGTATGAATTATACTATCACAATTCCTTGCTTGCCATATTAGTCTGTACAAAACAGGAATTAGCCACGACCACGTGTGAGGGACAATTGACTGGTGGATAAGGTTGCAAGGTTTAAGTGGGAGGCGGGATCGGATCAGCACAGCATTGTCCAATGAGGTTGGAGGCCAAGCATGTGCACAGCTCATTAACACCACAGAGATGTTCTTATTCTCTTTGTGCACACTACAGATGTTCGAGAACAATGACGTGATAACGAAGTACACATCCAGAAAATCGGTCTTCTCACGAAAATCTCTGTAGCGTCTGAACAGTAATGTGACCTACAAACCACTCTATGGAAAGATGAGACTCACGAACACGATGGTGCTCTCTGTTTTGTTTGTTCTGCATCCCCCCACAAGTGTCACAGGACTCGTCAGTACCGGTTTAAAAAAAATGTATGTATGGAAGAGGGTTAAATACTGTGCCTTCAGAAAGTATTCAGACCCCTTGACTTTTTCCATAATTGGTTGTGTTTTAGTCTGAATTTAAAATTGACTAAATTGAGAAATTGTGACACTGACCTACATACAATACTCCATAATGTCCAAGTGGAATTACAGTTGAAGTCAGAAGTTTACATACACTTAGGTTGGAGTCATTAAACTCGTTTTTCAAACACTCCACACATTTCTTGTGAACAAACTATAGTTTGGTCAAGTCGCATGACACAAGTAATTTTTCCAACACTATCACAATTCCAGTGGGTCAGAAGTTTACATACACTAAGTTGACTGTGCCTTTAAACAGCTTGGAAAATTCCAGAAAATGCTTTTGATAGGCTTCTGATAGGCTAAATTACATCTTTTGAGTCAATTGGAGAGGTACCTGTGGATTTATAAAAATAATTTGTAGACACGTCTGGTTCATCCTTGGGAGCAATTTCCAAACACCTGAAGGTACCACGTTCATCTGTACAAACAATAGTACGCAAGTATAAACACCATGGAACCACGCAGCCATCATACCGCTCAGGAAGGAGACGTTTTCTGTCTCCTAGAGATGAACGTACGTTGGTGTGAAAAGTGCAAATCAATCCCTAAACAACAGCAAAGGACCTTGTGAAGATGCTGGAGGAAACAGGCACAAAAGTATCTATATCCACAGTAAAACGAGTCCTATATCGACATAACCTGAAAGGCCGCTCAGCAAGGAAGAAGCCACTGCTCCAAATCCGCAATAAAAAAGCCAGACTATGGTTTGCAACTGCACATGGGGACAAAGATTGTACTTTTTGGAGAAATGTCCTCTGGTCCGACGAAACAAAAATAGAACTGTTTGGCCATAATGACCATTGTTATGTTTGGAGGAAAAAGGGGGAGGCTTGCAAGCCGAAGAACACCATCCTAACCGTGAAGCAAGGGGGTGGCAGCATCATTTTGTGGGAGTGCTTTGGTGCAGGAGGAACTGGTGCACTTCACAAAATAGATGGCATATTGAGGAAGGAAAACTATGTGGATATATTGAAGCAACATCTCACCCAACTCATTGTGGGAAGCTTGTGGAAGGCTACCCAAAACATTTGACCCAAGGTAAACCATTTAAAGGCTACGCTACAAAATACTAATTGAGTGTATGTAAACTTCTAACCCACTGGGAATGTGAAAGAAATAAAAGCTGAAATAAATAATTCTCTCTACTATTATTCTGACATTTCACATTCCTAAAATAAAATGGTGATCCTATTTAACCTAAAACAGGGATTGTTTACTAGGATTAAATGTCAGGAATTGTGAAAAACTGAGTTTAAATGTATTTGGCTTAGGTGTATGTAAACTTCCGACTTCAACTGTATGTTTTTAGAATTTTGTCCAAATGAATTACGAATGAAAAGCTGAAATGTCTTGAGTCAATCAGTATTCAATCCCTTTGTTATGGCAAGCATAAATAAATTCAGGATTAAAAATGTATTTAACATGTTGCATAATTAGTTACATTGACTCAGTCTGTGTGCAATTATAGTATTTAACATGATATTTAAATGAATACCTCATCTCTGTACCCCACACGTACAATTATGTCAAAGGGTATGAATATATTCTGAAGTTATAATAATTCCTGAGCTTTCTTATATCTCCTAGATATAGGACAGACAACTTCAAAACCTTCATTCTTAAGAGTAATCGTTTTACTGTCTATTTTGCCGCGTATGAATATGTTATTCAATGCATTTCTATGGGCTTTAGCACTAAAGGCCAAATTCAATATTTGATCAAATATATAGTTTTTATATTTTCTTGATACCTACAGGGGTCCAAAAATGCCAAATCAAATGGCTAAATGATCCATGGTATGAACATATAACAATTCCATATGTTAGCTAAGACTTTTAGGAGTTAAGAAAGGAAAAGAGAGGGAAAGAAAAATTGATTACGATCATCAGGATACATTCCAGATACTTACCCACTGTCTTGTTAGCAAATAACTCCAGACGACCACAGAAAGCCACAGATGGCTGCTGACCGTCGGCCAGAAGAGTGACAATGCTGGGAAGACAGGATTGACACAAACTGACTGAGACCTTTATTGGATTTATTGTGCGTGAATAGCAGTACTATGGAATTTATTTCGCTTTTATTTCTTTTCTTACCTTTTTTCTTCTAATCTGCCATTTTGCCTTGGGATTTACAGCCTGGTATAAAGTGCACTCAGTGGAATAAGTCCATTACTCACTCAATTACTGGAATAGCATGGCCTGCTGGGTAGGGCTGGTTGCCTGGAAGGAACAGGAAGTAAGATAGGCCTTGTGGGTAGTAGGGTTTAGGATGCCAATGGCTCAAGTCTAAAAATATTTTTCAACTTTAGGTCACAGATCTCAGTGGACATTTGGAGATGTGTGTGTCAAATGTATAGAGCGAGGCTTAACCTATATTGGTTAGAAAATCACACAAATTATATTTGTCATTCATTTCAATGTTTTGAACCTTTCAAGTGTATTTCTAATAGTCTACACAGTTTGATGTTTCTTCTCAAACCTCCCTAAAAATGTGTACATAGATCTAATAAGACTTTGATTACAGATTCACAAATGCAAATTTGTCTTAGTCTAAATAGTGAGTGGTTTTTATGCCCTTGAGATATAAATCAAATACACTGCTGTGTGTCTTTTTTTTTGTGTACAAGCATTTACAACACATTGATTACAGATACAAAAATATGATTTGTTACCATTTATCACAATGTGTACCCTTAAGATAATAAGACAAGTAGGGCTAAACAATTTAGTGTCTTTTTTTTCAACCCCCGATACAGAAACGTGTGAATACACGTACTAAGAATACTTTGATTACAGTTTCACACGTAGAATGGACCATTATTCTACATAATATGTATGTACCCTTGAGATACGAAACAAGTACTCTGAAAATGTTTTCCATTACAAGCCATCTTGTGACACTGAGCGGGTGTAGAAACATACCAGGTCCCTTCTGTCTGTAACCGTATATAGAATAATAATTGGGTAAATTGTTCATACTGTGCAAAGATCCCTTAGAGAGAACACCCTCTTATGTCTCAGCTTTCCATCCCCATTCCCATTGTTTACTTCCCCTGTGCTGTATGAAGCTTATCAAACACTATCTCAGCTTACATGCTCTGATTCTCTACCAAGGACTTCCTCCTTGGTGGTTCCGTTTGTTCAGAATCAGACATCTGGTATTGTGGAGTCTGGGCTGGAGGCCCGGCCTGGAAAAACTCTATAGGGGAAAGGAGAGAAGAGAGGAGAGATCTTAGCATGTGAGGATCGAGAGAGAGAGAGAGAGAGACCCACACACAAAGCATAAATCATCACAGATCCAAAGATAATAGAAAGTGGCAGTCCCTGCAGTCTGCTAAATCAGGCTCCTGCTTCCTCAATCCGTTTTGTAATTGCGCAGAGTGCTGATCGGGTTTTTTTTGGAAAGAAGAGAGCTAAATGAAAACAGGCACAATTGGAAAGAGGCTGTGTGCACTACAGTCACATCGGCCGAAACTAAAGAGTGAGTGAATTTTTCGAAGAGCAAGCTGGGGGTCTTGGCTCGTTTGCGGATTCTTGGCTCGTTTGCGGCCAGAGGGATTGCTTTGCTTTGTGGAAGGGTTGTTACATGAAGTTTGTGTGTCTAACGGTGGAGGGATGCAGACCCTGTGGATTCAACAGAGGTGTCGTGGCAGGGTCTGGTACTGTTTTTTTTTTATATAAAAAAAATATCAACTTTTTTTTAAATCTCTGTTTTGATCACATAAATAGTGTGGTCTTCAATGTCAAAGTTACATGGATTCAATGTTAAATGTGTTTGTTTGCTTTGGCTAGCTAGCTAGCTGGGTGGCTAATGTTTGCATTTAAAACATGCAGCAGCAGCTACGGCTTTTTGGTTTCACATGCCTTTTGGAAGGTGGAGACTGCGGTGTCAAAGAGGCAGAGAGACTGTTTCTGACTGCTGATGTGTGGTTGCATTTCTGGCGCTTTACAGCTGAAGCATCACCCAGGTGGGTCAGCTACTTACGGTGGAGAGGCTACTATGGAGGAACTGGGAACGTCGGACAAAGCGATGGGCCCTGATGAAGATCTCCTGGCTTGTCTGACAGACGGACTTTCTCCCTGGCTGTACCATACCATCGATCCGCCCTCCTCTCAAGCCATACTGAATTTTACAAACTGACTCAACTCCATTCCTTTTCCATCTTTAAGTTGTTGTTCATTGATGAATAATGTATTTTGGTTAAAAAAAAAGAGGACCACAATGGAATTATGTTTTTAAACTTCTTTGTGTTTTCCTTAAATATAAATGCATTGTATCTACATGTTTTTAAAAAATTAATCAGGAAATAGGAGTGGTATGTCAGGTAGCCTTGAGGTTAGAGAGGCCCCCCGATGTTGCATCCTACCAGCTCTCACAATATCACGTCAGAATTAGACTTTAATGCATGTTTCTCAAACGTCAAATTTCAAAGTTTTTAAGATTAAGTTTCATCATTAACTCTGAATTTTTAAGGTTAGGGTTAAGTTCTGGCATTAACTCAAACTTCTTAAAGTTAGGCATTAATTTCGAATGACTAAGGTAAGGGTTAAGGTTTGGGATAGGCTTAAAACAAAGAAAAAAATTACATCACTAGATTTGAAATTGCAACTTTAGAATCAGAGGCAGATGCTTACACCCATCTGCCATCCCCATCCATCCAGCAAAACCAAAACCTACTTCAAGATAACAGCACTCAACGTTGTCAATAGTGCTGGTTTCCACTTCATCTCCTGACATCCGCAGACATAGATGGACCTCGAACACTGACTTGAATCACGGGTGACCTGGATGGGTGTGAAAAGCTGGGGTCAAGTCAATAATTCTGCTATTAGCATCAATTTGATGTGGATTTGAGGGACTCGATTTGATCATACTCTAGGCTGCGTGATGTAGATACAAATTGGAGGCAAAATCTAGGCACTTGCTCTCTCTCTTTGTGTATGTTATCTTTTTATACCCAGGACATCATTTGATTCATCTCCTCTAAACTAAATCCTGGCTGTTGAGAGTCTGATACTTACCAGAATTATGAATCCTTCATCCCTATTGAAAGCTGGGATAAAGAGACACAAGGGGTTGGAGTTGGAGTGGGGTTTGCTCACACCCCTTGGTAGGCCTGCTGGATGCAAAGACAATTACTGTTCTGAGTTATGGGCACTGCTCTCTCTCTCTCTAGGGAGAGGAGACAAACTGCACTAAGATAACGTGGGCTGTGCGGTCTTCTGCTAATCCTCCTAAACTAGGCCAGAAAGCCTCTTCCAGGAATGCAGAGGTATTGTGAGGATAAATTGGTATGAACTTTTGTTGTTTCTCTGTTCACTTGACTACCCAAAGAATCTTGGTCTGTAGTGTAGTGCATTCAGGGTGGCAAGGAGTTGGAGTTTCATATGTCCAGGCACTACTGTAAACAGTGCTGGTAAGAGAAGAACATGTTATGTTCACCTGTATTGCAATAGGTTACTTGTTATTTCATACAACGGGTGGGTCTAACTCTGGATACTGATTGGTTAAAACCAGGGTCTATTCCAGAAGTTACCTGCAGCTAAATCTATGATCCATCCTTCTGTGCAAACCACTGTCTCATCAGCTCAGCCAGGCAATTTATAAACTTGATCTCCACTGTAAAAAGCATCTGGACATTATCTCCCATTTCCTTTAGACTAGAAATTGGTTTTCAACAGCGAAGATTTGCAACATAGTTTCACAATGTGGAAATTTGATCTCCAGCTGTCCCATAGTAATGAACCTGTCGGGAGTCGAGATGAGACAGACAGGCTGCCAGCTTTTCACCGCCAGCCGAAATCATGAATCAACATTAGTTTTATGTATACAAAGAAATGTCAATAGAAAAACAGTAAATGTAGCTAGTTTGCTGTCATTCCAGCTTCAGTTTGAAGTGATTGTGTTAGCTGTGTAGTTGGCAAGCTCTTCTGAACATTGTCCTGTCTAGAGAGTACATTTTTTATGCCAGGTGAAATCGCGCATCATTAGGTATGGATGTTTGATGTGACCGTGTTAGCCGAACTTGGCTAGCTACCAAACAAGAGATAAGAACGATGCCATAGAACGTCCATAGATTTAGATCAAAAGACTTAACGACTGGGTCGCGTATCTGGCAACCAAACCCATAGAACAAACAACCAGCCGGCTTGGGTGGCAACCCTAGATTTGTTTCGGGACTAGATCTCAAGGAAAGATTAAATAGTATGAATAAACTTATCAAAATATATTTTTTTCATATGTTGGTAACCGGGTTGTATAAAAGTGCAGGGAAAATTGAAGATAGTAATATATTTATGTAACTTTGTATAATTCTACAACTTTGCTATTTATTGTCATGTACTGGTTGACTACAAGTAAGTGATAATGCCCAAGAAGCCGGTGTTTGGAGGATATATTGGCACGTTTTGCCAGTCCTCAACTTCATCTCGGGCCTATCAACTCCAGTGCCAATATCTTCCAATCACCAGCTTCTCGGGCATTATCACTTACTTGTAGTCAACCAGTACATGACAATAAATAGCAAAGCTGTAGAATTATACAAAGTTACATAAATATATTACTATCTTCAATTTTCCCTGCATTCTGGTAAATCAAAGAGGTTCTCATTCATCCTTAGTTCAATTAATTGAATGTAGCGAATGTGCAAAACAATTATAAATAGGTGCTGTGAGAGCTTCACCACATTAAATCAACTGAATTCCCCGAAATGCACTTACTGAACGGAACAATGCGATACATACTGCACTTTTTATAACCTCAAGTGAAAAGAGTTATCTAGACTCCCAAACCTTCAATTTACACGCCAAAAACTTTGTCTTTTGTTCTGGGGACAGTAGACGCTGATTAATGTGAATCGAGTCAAATGACATTTGAGAGAGACGAGACAACGTGGGCACTGGGCTTGAATTTGAAGAGTTCACGTATGGTTGAGAATGACCTGATAGCCTACCGATGCTGGAGAGATGCTTATGAGTGGCGATTATGTTGTTTTTTAATTATAGACCAGACTTAATTCAAATGTCTCTGTGACATTTCTCAGCACCTCGTAATCGCATCAATTAAAGAGTGAGTCTCATGCTGTAATCCATGCTGAAGCTCTCCTCTAACAGCTCTGTCTGACTGTTCGTTCTACAGAAAGGCTATTGAAAATATGCTCTATATTCACTATATGCTATATAACAATGTAATCAATAATGCTATATGAAATAACGAGGGGCAGTCGGGGAAAAAAACATAACTTTTTGATAAAGAATATGTATGTACATGCTGCAACTTCTCAGTGTCCGACAAAGTTAAGTACTGAAATCTGATCCAGAATTGAAAGTTAATCCTTGAATCAGTGGATACCAACTTGTGCAATGCCTTTGTCTGCTGACTTTAACTGCTGAGTGCCTATCAATTTTTATTGACATTTTCTCAGAATCCTCCAGTAGTTTTATAAGTGGAGCTGCCCAATGATGTAAATGGTAAAAAAAAAAACATATGTGGTAAACTCTGATCGCTGCTCATGGTGAAAAATGCTTCCTATTCATTCAATGCATCTTTCTACACTGTTCAATTGAGGGGAGACATCATCACAGATTCAGGCAAAACATTCAACAGAATTGGATGAGCGGAGGACTATTTCTTATTTCAGAGACCCCATGGGGGCGACTGTGTGTGTGTGCGTGTGCGCGTGCGTGTGCACGCGTGTGTGTGCATCAATGCATGCGTGTATTTATGCAGATCCATTCAGAACATGTTCAAAGTAATGTTTGCTGCAGCCTCACCACACCCGGCCGGCTGGCTGTACTAAACCTGGAGTCTGAACCTAATTAAGTTGGGTTATTGATATGGGAGTTTATTTAGAATATGGGACAATCTTATTATGTCTTCTCCCAGAGCTTATTTTAGGCTGAGGGATACATTTACACAGCCCGGCAGTGGTTGGGTTCTACCGGCTCTCTAAGAGGACATCAATCCACAGCAACCCCAGCGTCCACCTGCAGTTATGTGAACACAACTTCCCCTTCGTGTATCTCTGTAGCGCTACGCCAGATTCATTCCGTTGATGTCAGTGAGCTGCATTTCCACAGAAGGTCAATTTACTTGACATGTGCTTCGGCATGTGATATTGGAAAGTGGGTTATGCCTGCTAAATCCAGTCAGCACTGTATGTTTCCCACGAAAACACCCTCATTTTATGAAGGGAAAGCAACAGTCTGACATGGGTTCAAAATTTGAAGTATGCAATGTGGACTACTGGAATATAAGCAGTGCCTATGTTTACCACATACATGACACAACTTTTCAAAGTCCTGCAGCGATAATATCTAGTCGACTCTCCATTGGTCTATAATTAGAGACACACATACAGTGTAAGAGAGACACATCTATAATCACAAATACACCAGAAGCGCGCACACAAAAACACTCATATACACGCACACAGAATCACACACACACACACACACAGAATCACACACACCACACACACAATTATTTTTCTCTCAAATGAAACAGATTTCTGCTCTGAGACCGTGAAGTGGTCATGAGGGATTCTCCTCTGCGTTGAGTCATGTTACGTTGAGGTGAGTATGTAAACAACATTGGACTCAAGGCCACTGGCCTTTGATAATGGATCCTTATCCCAGAGCATAGCTCCCCTATATTGATGTACTCCCTACCCAGAAGGACTGCCCCACTGACTTAGCCCAGAACCTTTGACATAGCAATGTAAATAAGAGATTTACTGGGTACTCTCTTTGCTACCTCTGAAACCACTCAGACAAGGGAAGGGAAGAATTTACGACAGGCTTCGACAGTCACAGTGCAGAGGGAGAAAACACTGCATGCCGGGACTTACTGAGCATGCCTCCAGAACACATCCTTACATCTTTAAAGGAAGAGATGGAATTATGGTATTCTAGATTATTATCGTGTGTGTGTGTGTGTCCAACAGACATCCTAAATGTTGAAAGTATCAACTTAATATACTGTAACTGTCAATTTGCATAAGGATGGGAGACAGGTGCAGGAATACATAATAGGGATTTTTAAATCTCGACCCAAAACAAAAGAGCGAAGTGTAACCTAATATAATTTATGGGATGAGACCCATAATAACAAGTGCACAAAAATACACGTAGCACCAAAAACCGAATAAAACAGAGCACAGGTACTCACAAGACCAACGGACATAGGAAAATGATTGACAAGGGCAATGGGGAACAGAGGGCACATTTTTACACATTCTAATCAGGGGGAATGGGAACCAGGTGTGTGTAATTAGACAAGACAGTCCAGGGTTGGTGGTGATGCTCCAGTTCAGTGGCACCTAGAAGGCTGGTGACGTAGACCTCCGGAGCTGGCGAACGGAATGAGCAGCAGTACCGGGGGAAATCCGTGACAGTAACGTTTAAGACATGAGACATCAGGGTGTCAATGTAAACTCTGGCCCTTTCCTATACTGCTCTAGATTAAACATCACATCTGCGATTTTTACTGTGTTACTGCCCACTGTTAACCGCCATCGCAATGCCCTTCAAGTACATTTATGGCTCATAAGGATACGTGCTAGAGGTAAAGTGAGATCACATCAGGCCATAGCATAGTGGTTTGGATGACTCAGATGGGACTCATAGAGATTAGTAAGAGGTGATTCTGTGTAAAAGTCAACCTGAGCATGCACAAATAAAGTCAGTCGTTTCCAGATGAAACCGCTTTCATAACTATCCTTAAGGTTTATATGTTAGAGTTCAGGCTTTATTTGAAAATATTAAGTATGAAATTGCCTGAATTTTGACTTTTGGCTTTTCAGTCAATTATAATATTTGGCTTTTAGAAAGGGCTCACAAAGCTTGTTTTTTGCCCCACTAGTTATGAATATTAGATGTTTATTAAGCAATACAGACCACATTGAAGTGCATTGAGTTGTGTTTGCATGTTCTACAGTCTTGTCCAGACTTGGACAGGCAATGTAACGTATATAAAAAAAAAGTTGAAGATGCATCTTAAAGTTCACGTTCATCAAGCTTTTTATATAGTCTAAAATTGGTTCTCTCTTCATTGTCAGTACCAGCCAAGCCTTGCCTTCGAATTGGGAATCCATGTTTTGACCTAAGACTTACAAGCTTAAGTGGCCGATGTGAAATGGCTAGCTTAGTTAGCGGTGGTGTGCGCTAGTGGCGTTTCAATCGGTGACGTCACTTGCTCTGAGACCTTGAAGTAGTGGTTCCCCTTGCTCTGCAAGGGCCGCGGCTTTTGTGGAGCGATGGGTAACGATGCTTCGAGGGTGACTGTTGATGTGTGCAGAGCGTCCCTGGTTTGCGTCCAGGTCGGGGTGAGGGGACGGACATAAAGTCTATAGTGTTACACTTATATGTTCACCCCAAAAAGCTTGTCCATTTCACGTAACATCTATAACGCTTCTTTTTTGAAACTTGTCAATATTCACAAGTCTGATTTTTGGGGTGTACAAAGTGTACTATAGACACACATCAAACGTTTCATTTCTGTTATGTCCATTCTGTGGGACATAAAAATGTGAATCCGCTTACAAAAGTAAAGTCCATAACGCACGCACGCACGCACGCACGCACGCACGCACGCACGCACGCACGCACGCACGCACGCACGCACACACACACACACACACACACACACACACACACACACACACACACACACACACACACACACACACAGATTATGTGATTTTGACAGTGTGGGCCAGCAACGCTGGAAGCTGGACAATAAAGATAGATATAGGGTAGGTAGGTGTTTGACAGTAATGGTGTGTGGGCTGCGTGGCATGATGAGCGTGTTTTAAGTAAGTCAAGAGGGTCATGGTGTGTGTTTCTTTATCCAACACGCTGGCCTCCGCTTTACTTTAATAAGTGACAGGAAGAGCAGCAAACGGATGAGGGGGAGAGGGGAAGAGGATGTGAGCGTGCTCTGGTCTATGTTCATGTGTCAAATCCTTTCTACGGAGGAAGAATATGGGGCGTGCATTTCACAAATGGCTTGCTGTGGAGAGAGACCCTCACAAACTCGAACAGTTTTGCTATGATTGTCACTGTAAGAAGATAATACTCCCCAGCAAAACAAGAGAGCGTGTCGTTTACACCGTGGTTGTGACCTCTTCCAGGTGAAGACAAGGCATGAAGAGCTGCTTTGATGTGGTAAATACCTGAAGGACTATTGAACAACAGTCTCATCTGTCATCAAAGATGATGAAACATACATTCACGCACACTCTCATACCGGGGTGGGCCGTCATTGTAAATACAAATTTGTTCTTAACTGACTTGCCTAGTTAAATAAAGATTCAATAAAAACAACATGCACACACACACACAAAAGCATGCACACGCACTTGCACACACACAAATAGACACAGACACACAGGTGTCTCTCCAAAATTACATGGATTTCAAATAGCAACTTCACATCATATCCTTTTCCTCATATGTAGTCCAATGCGGATCCTGTAGATATTTTCCCTGAATCTCTCGTTAGGTTCGTAACGCTGACAACTATGTGTGTGCGTCCGCACGTGTGTGTGTGTGTGTGCATGCGTGCCTGTTTGTGTGCGTGTGTGTGTAATGACAATGTAATAACTCTGTCAACTGCTATCTGAACTCTGACAATGACTAATACAGCACCCTGCTGCTGCAAATCACTATAGCACAATCAGCCTTAGTATAATGATTACAGCAACCCTGACTGAAATGAGTGTCCCAGAATTCATTTATTAAACTATTGAATTGAACGTCTCAGCATTCATTGGATCGAAAACTATTAATTCACATCTGGAGAAACTGAATAATGGTAATCTGATGTGGTGTGATAATGAGTATTTTTTCCTTCTCACTGTGTTGTATTATTATTATTATTATTATTATTAAACCCTCCATTCCTTTCAAAGAAGCAATCAGTGTGGAGACGAGTTTGAAAATTAGAATTAGAACAGGGAGGGGATGGATAGCGTCTGATTCATGCTGATGACACTGTGCTTTTGCTGGATAACAATTACCAGGAAAAATTCCTCCAGAGAAGATGACGAAGATCTTCTGAACATTAAAGATGAATATTTTACCTAAGGGAGGGGGTGGAATTGCAAAGGGATCTTCCTTGATTCATGATGATGACACTGTGCTTTCCTGGGTAACAGAGGAATATTCCTGAGACCTTATGAAGATGGAGATCATGAACAAGATTCTACTTTACTTTGACATTATATGCGTCCTACTTCTCTAAATGAAAATATAACAAAAATAACCCTAGAGTTCTCTTTATAGCACTGTAGCCAGCCTCACCTGTTCTGTTAGAAGTAAGTGCAGGGTTCCCATTTGTTTTGAATACGGCATTAGTCTCAGCAGAGAAAGGGAGATAGCAGGGAGCAGGGAGATAGCATTGGAAAACAGGAGTGATGGTTGCAGACTTGTTTACGTGTTGCTGTGCGTTTTGTTGCCAACCTATTTTGCTACCTGACAACTTTACGTTTTTTACTTTTTAATTACCGTTTATATTTTGTTTTTTTCCCTCAACTTTTTCACTCCGGACATGGTTCGTCAGGACCTCCAACAGCCGAAGCTAAGTAGTAACATTAACATGATGCCTTCTAATTGCAGTCGCTGTACTCATAATATACAGGAGAACAATCGCCTTACGGCGAGAATAGCTGTGCTACAAGCCCAGCTTCAGACGCAATCGTTAGGCAAGGGTAATTTCAGTGTAGGAAAGGATGAAACAGCGTCTGTGCCACAAGTAAGTACAGATAGTAACGTTAGTATAAATCCCCTCGCATGGTCCCCGCAGCCGGACAACTTTCTCATGGTTTCTGGAGGGAAATGCTGTAGGAATGCTCAACCAGTGTCGCTCATTCAGCCGACAGAAACTTTCAACCGGTTTTCCCCATTAAGCAGCGAGTCGGAGTCAGAGGCCGAGCCTTCTCTTGTCTCTACTCCTGCCTTTACGGGGTCTGAGACGCCGAAGCTTCCCACCATTAGCTCTGACAAATTGAAAACTCTAGTCATTGGCGACTCCATTACCCGCAGTATTAGACTTAAAACGAATCATCCAGCGATCATACACTGTTTACTAGGGGGCTGGGCTACCAACGTTAATACTAATCTGAAGATGGTGTTGGCTAAAGCTAAAACTGGCGAGTGTAGAGAGTATAGAGATGTTGTTATCCACGTCGGCACCAACGATGTAAGGATGAAACCGTCAGAGATCACCAAGTGCAACATAGCTTCAGCGTGTAAATCAGCTAGAAAGATGTGTCGGCATCGAGTAATTGTCTCTGGCCCCCTCCCAGTTAGGGGGAGTGATGAGCTCTACAGCAGAGTCTCACAACTCAATCGCTGGTTGAAAACTGTTTTCTGCCCCTCCCAAAAGATAGAATTTGTAGATAATTGGCCCTCTTTCTGGGACTCACCCATAAACAGGACCAAGCCTGACCTGCTGAGGAGTGACGGACTCCATCCTAGCTGGAGGGGTGCTCTCATCTTATCTACCAACATAGAGCCCTGTCTAACTCCTCTAGCTCCACAATGAAATAGGGTGCAGGCCAGGCAGCAGGCTGTTAGCCAGCCTGCCAGCATAGTGGAGTCTGCCACTAGCATAGTCAGTGTAGTCAGCCCAGCTATCCCCATTGAGACTGTGTCTGTGCCTCGACCTAGGTTGGGCAAAACTAAACATGGCGGTGTTCGCCTTAGCAATCTCACTAGGATAAAGACCTCCTCCATTCCTGTTATTATTGAAAGAGACCATGATACCTCACATCTCAAAATAGGGCTACGTAATGTTAGATCCCTTACTTCAAAGGCAATTATAGTCAATGAACTATTCACTGATCATAATCTTGATGTGATTGGCCTGACTGAAACATGGCTTCAGCCTGATGAATTTACTGTGTTAAATGAGGCCTCACCTCCTGGCTACACTAGTGACCATACCCCCCGTGCATCCCGCAAAGGCGGAAGTGTTGCTAACATTTACGAAAGCAAATTTCAATTTACAAAAAAATAAATGACGTTTTCGTCTTTTGAGCTTCTAGTCATGAAACCTATGCAGCCTACTCAATCACTTTTTATAGCTACTGTTTACAGGCCTCCTGGGCAATATACAGCGTTCCTCATTGAGTTCCCTGAATTCCTATCGGACCTTGTAGTCATAGCAGATAATATTCTAATCTTTGGTGACTTTAATATTCACATGGGAAAGTCCACAGACCCACTCCAAAAGGCTTTCGGAGCCATCATCGACTCAGTGGGTTTTGTCCAACATGTCTCTGGACCCACTCACTGTCACAGTCATACTCTGGACCTAGTTTTGTCCCATGGAATAAATGTTGTGGATCTTAATGTTTTTCCTCATAATCCTGGACTATCGGACCACCATTTTATTACGTTTGCAATTGCAACAAATAATCTGCTCAGACCCCAACCAAGGAACATCAAAAGTTGTGCTATGAATTCACAGACAACACAAAGATTCCTTGATGTCCTTCCAGATTCCCTCTGTCTACCCAAGGACGCCAGAGGACAAAAATCAGTTAACCACCTAACTGAGGAACTCAATTGAACCTTGAGCAATACCCTAGATGCAGTTGCACCCCTAAAAACATTTCTCATAAGAAACTAGCTCCCTGGTATACAGAAAATACCCGAGCTCTGAAGAAAGCTTCCAGAAAATTTGAACGGAATTGTCGCCACACCAAACTGGAAGTCTTCCGACTAGCTTGGAAAGACAGTGCAGTACCGAAGAGCCCTTACTGCTGCTCGATCATCCTATTTTTCTAACATAATTGAGGAAAATAAGAACAATCTGAAATTCCTTTTTGATACTGTCGCAAAGCTAACTAAAAAGCAGCATTCCCCAAGAGAGGATGGCTTTCACTTCAGCAGTGACAAATTCATGAACTTCTTTGAGAAAAAGATCATGATTATTAGAAAGCAAATAACGGACTCCTCTTTAAATCTGCGTATTCCTCCAAAGCTCAGTTGTCCTGAGTCTGCACAACTCTGCCAGGACCTAGGATCAAGAGAGACGCTCAAGTGTTTTAGTACTATATCACTTGACACAATGATGAAAATAATCATGGCCTCTAAACCTTCAAGCTGCATACTGGACCCTATTCCAACTAAACTACTGAAAGAGCTGCTTCCTGTGCATGGCCCTCCTATGTTGAACCTAATAAACAGCTCTCTATCCACCGGATGTGTACCAAACTTATTAAAAGTGGCAGTAATAAAGCCTCTCTTGAAAAAGCCAAACCTTGACCCAAAAACTATCGGCCTATATCGAATCTTCCATTTCTCTCAAAATTTTTCGAAAAGGCTGTTGTGCAGCAACTCACTGCCTTCCTGAAGACAAACAATGTATACGAAATGCTTCAGTCTGGTTTTAGACCCCATCATAGCACTGAGACTGCACTTGTGAAGGTGGTAAATTACCTTTTAATGGCATCAGACCGAGGCTCTGCATCTGTCCTCGTGCTCCTAGACCTTAGGTGCTGCTTTTGATACCATCGATCACCACATTCTTTTGGAGAGATTGGAAACCCAAATTGGTCTACACGGACAAGTTCTGGCCTGGTTTAGATCTTATCTGTCGGAAAGATATCAGTTTGTCTCTGTGAATGGTTTGTCCTCTGACAAATCAACTGTAAATTTCAGTGTTCCTCAAGGTTCCGTTTCAGGACCACTATTGTTTTCACTATATATTTTACCTCTTGGGGATGTCATTCGAAAACATAATGTTAACTTTCACTGCCATGCGGATGACACACAGCTGTACATTTCAATGAAACATGGTGAAGCCCCAAAATTGCCCTCGCTAGAAGCATGTGTTTCAGACATAAGGAAGTGGATGGCTAAAAACGTTCTACTTTTAAACTCGGACAAAACAGAGATGCTTGTTCTAGGTCCCAAGAAACAAAGAGATCTTCTGTTGAATCTGACAATTCATCTTAATGGTTGTACAGTCATCTCAAATAAAACTGTGAACGACCTCGGCGTTACTCTGGCACCTGAGCTCTCTTTTGAAGAACATATCAAGACCATTTCAAGGACAGCTTTTTTCCATCTACGTAACATTGCAAAAATCTGAAACTTTCTGTCCAAAAATGATGCAGAAAAATAAATCCATGCTTTTGTCACTTCTAGGTTAGACTACTGCAATGCTCTACTTTCCGGCTACCCGGATAAAGCACTAAATAAACTTCAGTTAGTGCTAAATACGGCTGCTAGAATCCTGACTAGAACCAAAAAATGTGATCATATTAATCCAGTGCTAGCCTCCCTACACTGGCTTCCTGTCAAGGCAAGGGCTGATTTCAAGGTTTTACTGCTAACCTACAAAGCATTACATGGGCTTGCTACTACCTATCTCTCTGATTTGGTCCTGCTGTACATACCTACACGTACGCTACGGTCACAAAACACAGGCCTCCTAATTGTCCCTAGAATTTCTAAGCAAACAGCTGGAAGCAGGGCTTTCTCCTATAGAGCTCCATTTTTATGGAATGGTCTGCCTACCCATGTAAGAGACGCAAACTCGGTCTCAACCTTTAAGTCTTTACTGAAGACTTATCTCTTCAGTGGGTCATATGATTGAGTGTAGTCTGGCCCAGGAGTGGGAAGGTGAATGGAAAGGCTCTGGAGCAACGAACCGCCCTTGCTGTCTCTGCCTGGCCGGTTCCTCTCTTTCCACTGGGATTCTCTGCCTCTAACCCTATTACAGGGGCTGAGTCACTAGCTTACTGGGGCTCTTTCATACCGTCCCTGGGAGGGGTGCGTCAATTGAGTGGGTTGAGTCACTGATGTGATCTTCCTGTCTGGGTTGGCGCCCCCCCTTGGGTTGTGCCGTGGCGGAGATCTTTGTGGGCTATACTCGGCCTTGTCTCAGGATGGTAAGTTGGTGGTTGAAGATATCCTTCTAGTGGTGTGGGGGCTGTGCTTTGGCAAAGTGGGTGGGGTTATATCCTTCCTGTTTGGCCCTGTCTGTGGGTGTCCTCAGATGGGGCCACAGTGTCTCCTGACCCCTCCTGTCTCAGCCTCCACTATTTATGCTGCAGTAGTTTGTGTCGGGGGGCTAGAGTCAGTTTGTTATAGTTTGAAGGAGTACTTCTCCTGTCCTATTCGGTGTCCTGTGTGAATTTAAGTGTGCTCTCTCTAATTCTCTCTTTCCCCCTTTCTCTCTCTCGGAGGACCTGAGCCCTAGGACCATGCCTCAGGACTACCTGACATGATGACTCCTTGCTGTCCCCAGTCCACCTGGCCGTGCTGCTGCTCCAGTTTCAACTGTTCTGCCTTATTATTATTGGACCATGCTGGTAATTTATGAACATTTGGATATCTTGGCCATGTTCTGTTATAACCACCACCCGTCACAGCCAGAAGAGGACTGGCCACCCCACATAGCCTGGTTCCTCTCTAGGTTTCTTCCTAGGTTTTGGCCTTTCTAGGGAGTTTTTCCTAGCCACCGTGCTTCTACACCTGCATTGCTTGCTGTTTGGGGTTTTAGGCTGGGTTTCTGTACAGCACTTTGAGATATCAGCTGATGTACGAAGGGCTATACAAATAAAATTGTTTAGATTTTATTTGGTTGCTGATAATGGGCCTCTGTACGCTTATAGATAGTTCATAAAATAATTGCAGTTTACAGCTAAAAATAATAATTTACAACATTAACAATGTCTACACTTGTCACGCCCTGACCTTAGTTATTTTTGTTTTCATTATTATTTTGGTTGGGTCAGGGTGTGACGAGGGTGGTTTGTTTATTTTTTTGTTTTGTCTAAGGGTTTTTGTATGTCTAGGTTTTTTGTAAGTCTAGGTGTTTATACGTCTATGGTTGCCTAGATTGGTTCTCAATCAGAGGCAGCTGTTTATCACAGTCTCTGATAGGGAACCATATTTAGGTAGCCATTTTGTCTAGGGTATTTTTGGTTTCTTATTCTATGTTGAGTTGCTTGTCCTCACTGCGCATATTAGCTTCACGATTCATTTTGATAGTTTGTTCAGTGTTCTTTCTTTAATTAAAGAAGATTTACGCTTACCACGCTGCGCCTTGGTCTCCTCCATACAATGACCGTGACAACACTGTACTTCTGATCAATTTGATGATATTTTAAAGGAAAAAATGTGGCTTTTGTTTCAATAAGGACATTTCTAAGTAACCCCAAACTTTTGAACGGTAGTATCAAATCAAATCAAATGTATTTATATAGCCCTTCGTACATCAGCTGATATCTCAAAGTGCTGTACAGAAACCCAGCCTAAAACCCCAAACAGCAAGCAATGCAGGTGTAGAAGCACGGTGGCTAGGAAAAACTCCCTAGAAAGGCCAAAACCTAGGAAGAAACCTAGAGCGGAACCAGGCTATGTGGGGTGACCAGTCCTCTTCTGGCTGTGCCGGGTGGAGATTATAACAGAACATGGCCAAGATGTTCAAATGTTCATAAATGACCAGCATGGTCCAATAATAATAAGGCAGAACCGTTGAAACTGGAGCAGCAGCACGGCCAGGTGGACTGGGGACAGCAAGGAGTCATCATGTCTGGTAGTCCTGAGGCATGGTCCTAGGGCTCAGGTCCTCCGAGAGAGAGAAAGAAAGAGAGAAAGAGAGAATTAGAGAGAGCACACTTAAATTCACACAGGACACCGAATAGGACAGGAGAAGTACTCCAGATATAACAAACTGACCGTAGACCCCCGACACAAACTTCTGCAGCTTAAATACTGGAGGCTGAGACAGGAGGGGTCAGGAGACACTGTGGCCCCATCCGAGGACACCCCCAGACAGGGCCAAACAGGAAGGATATAACCCCACCCACTTTGCCAAAGCACAGCCCCCACACCACTATACTATACTATAGTATATATACATATATACACACACACACACACACACACACACACACACACATATATACAGTTGAAGTTGGAATTTTACGTACACCTTAGCCAAATACATTTAAACTCAGTTTTTCACAATTCCTGACATTTAATCCTAGTAAAAATTCCGTCTTAGGTCAGTTAGGATCAGC
Organism: Oncorhynchus mykiss; assembly: GCF_013265735.2. Classification (NCBI taxonomy): domain Eukaryota; kingdom Metazoa; phylum Chordata; class Actinopteri; order Salmoniformes; family Salmonidae; genus Oncorhynchus; species Oncorhynchus mykiss. The sequence continues at coordinate 33,210,930 of NC_048572.1, forward strand.
ACATTATTTTAAGAATATCAAATGTCCGAATAATAGTAGAGTGATTAATTTCAGCTTTTATTTCTTTCATCACATTCCCAGTGGGTCAGAAGTTCCCATGCACTCAATTAGTATTTGGTAGCATTGCCTTTAAAATGTTTAACTTGGGTCAAACGTTTTGGGTAGCCTTCCACAAGCTTCCCACAATAAGTTTGGTGAATTTTGGCCCATTCTTCCTGACAGAGCTGGTGTAACTGAGTCAGGTTTGTAGACCTTCTTGCTCGCGCATGCTTTTTCAGTTCTGCCCACAAATTTTCTATAGGATTGAGGTCAGGGCTTTGTGATGGCCACTCCAATATCTTGACTTTGTTGTCCTTAAGCCATTCATCCACAATTTTCCATCCTCATGATGCCATCTATTTTGTGAAGTGCACCAGTCCCTCCTGCAGCAAAGCACCCACACAACATGATACTGCCACACCCTTGCTTTCACGGTTGGGATGGTGTTCTTCGGCTTGCAAGCTTCCCTCTATTTCCTCCAAACATAACGATGGTTGTCATGGCCAAACAGTTCTATTTTTGTTTCATCAGACGAGGACATACAGTGCCTTGCGAAAGTATTCGGCCCCCTTGAACTTTGCGACCTTTTGCCACATTTTAGGCTTCAAACGTAAAGATATAAAACTGTATTTTTTTGTGAAGAATAAACAACAAGTGGGACACAATCATGAAGTGGAACGACATTTATTGGATATTTCAAACTTTTTTAACAAATCAAAAACTGAAAAATTGGGCGTGCAAAATTATTCAGCCCCCTTAAGTTAATACTTTGTAGCGCCACCTTTTGCTGCGATTACAGCTGTAAGTCGCTTGGGGTATGTCTCTATCAGTTTTGCACATCGAGAGACTGACATTTTTTCCCATTCCTCCTTGCAAAACAGCTCGAGCTCAGTGAGGTTGGATGGACAGCATTTGTGAACAGCAGTTTTCAGTTCTTTCCACAGATTCTCGATTGGATTCAGGTCTGGACTTTGACTTGGCCATTCTAACACTTGGATATGTTTATTTTTGAACTTTTCCATTGTAGATTTTGCTTTATGTTTTGGATCATTGTCTTGTTGGAAGACAAATCTCCGTCCCAGTCTCAGGTCTTTTGCTGACTCCATCAGGTTTTCTTCTAGAATGGTCCTGTATTTGGCTCCATCCGTCTTCCTATCAATTTTAACCATCTTCCCTGTCCCTGCTGAAGAAAAGCAGGCCCAAACCATGATGCTGCCACCACCATGTTTGACAGTGGGGATGGTGTGTTCAGCTGTGTTGCTTTTACGCCAAACATAACGTTTTGCATTGTTGCCAAAAAGTTCAATTTTGGTTTCATCTGACCAGAGCACCTTCTTCCACATGTTTGGTGTGTCTCCCAGGTGGCTTGTGGCAAACTTTAAACGACACTTTTTATGGATATCTTTAAGAAATGGCTTTCTTCTTGCCACTCTTCCATAAAGGCCAGATTTGTGCAATATACGACTGATTGTTTGTTGTCCTACAGACAGAGTCTCCCACCTCAGCTGTAGATCTCTGCAGTTCATCCAGAGTGATCATGGGCCTCTTGGCTGCATCTCTGATCAGTCTTCTCCTTGTATGAGCTGAAAGTTTAGAGGGACGGCCAGGTCTTGGTAGATTTACAGTGGTCTGATACTCCTTCCATTTCAATATTATCGCTTGCACAGTGCTCCTTGGGATGTTTAAAGCTTGGGAAATCTTTTTGTATCCAAATCCGGCTTTATACTTCTTCACAACAGTATCTCGGACCTGCCTGGTGTGTTCCTTGTTCTTCATGATGCTCTCTGCGCTTTTAACGGACCTCTGAGACTATCACAGTGCAGGTGCATTCATACGGAGACTTGATTACACACAGGTGGATTGTATTTATTATCATTAGTCATTTAGGTCAACATTGGATCATTCAGAGATCCTCACTGAACTTCTGGAGAGTTTGCTGCACTGAAAGTAAAGGGGCTGAATAATTTTGCACTCCCAATTTTTCCGTTTTTGATTTGTTAAAAAAGTATGAAATATCCAATAAATGTCGTTCCACTTCATGACTGTGTCCCACTTGTTGTTGATTCTTCACAAAAAAATACAGTTTTATATCTTTATGTTTGAAGCCTGAAATGTGGCAAAAGGTCGCAAAGTTCAAGGGGGGCGAATACTTTCGCAATGCACTGTATATTATATTGTAGCAAATACAACATTATAGCTGGAACTTAATTTGGCCATGATAAATGGCTCAACAGAATGAAACCTTCAAAAACGTTTTGAACAAGCTAGGCCTAAACCGACTGTACAAACATTAGAATCACCTTCCTAATACTGCGTTCCACCCACTTTTTCCCTCAGAACAGCCTCAACTTGTCGAGGCATGGACTCTACAAGGTGTCGAAAGCGTTCCACAGGGATGCTGGCCCATGTTGAGTCCAATGCTTCCCACAGTTGTGTCAAGTTGGTTGGATGTCGTTTGGGTGGTGGACTATTCTTGATACACACGGGAAACTGTTGAGCGTGAAAAACCCAGAAGCGATGCGGTTCTTGACACACTCGAAACAGGTATGTGTTCCTAATGTTTTGTACACTCAGTGTATGTTGCAGCTATTACCAACAAAGGCGATTACCTACCGTAGGCCTACCCAACAAATAACAGCAATAGGCTAATGCTATTTATTTTACAACAGGCCTACTTTTAACCTCAAACTAAATACGTAGCAGAACATTTTAAAGACAGAACTTAAGTTAGCCAACAAAAATTTCTAACAAAAGAAATAAAACACTTTTTGCATAGGCTATTTAAAGAACTGGATTAGATTATGAAATAGGCCTACAATGATAATAATAACGATTTAGAATAATAATAATAATAATGACTAAACAATTGATAATAAATGTGAAAATAAATAAATTAAAGCTAGAAAATTGCATCAAACCTGAATAGGAATCCTGAGCTGGATTTTGGCATTTCAGGTCTGTTGAAACCATGAAGACATCTACCGTGAAGCATGGTGGTGGCAGCATCATGCTATGGGGATGCTTTTCTACAGCAGGGACTGGGAGACTAGTAAGGATAGAGGGAACAATGAATGGAGCCATATACAGGCAAATCCGTGTGTGGATGGGTGAAAACATGATTTATTTCATCCATTTTGAATTCAGGCTGCAACACAACAAACGTGGAATAAGTCAAGGGGTATGAATACTTTCTGAAATCAAATCAAATCAAATGTATTTATATAGCCCTTCGTACATCAGCTGATATCTCAAAGTGCTGTACAGAAAGCTTGAAGGCACTGTACGTTGCTGCTACACTGTTTATCAAATATCCTCATGCCTAGTTACTAAACCCAACCACTCCAGTATCCCTGCACATTGTTAATATTGTATTGGCACTGACCCTGGAGCTGAGCCTGGAGCTGACCCGGTACTTACTTTCTCGTGTTCTTCTTATTTTTATTTCTCATGTTTTTGTTCTGCTTGACTTTTTGATACCGATTACTGCATTGCTGGGAAATAGCAAGCAAGAATGGCTTTGTACTTAAAATAAAAACTTGAAACATGGACACACACAGGCACAAACACACCCCTCCACTCTGACAGAACACAGGGGGTTCTGCGAAGTTCACGGTCATGACAACCTGAGACGAGGCTGGTCAGATCCACTCTGGTGCGTACTGGAGGAGCACACACACACACACACACACACACACACACAGCAGCAGAACATCCTGTGAAGTACATTAAAGACCTCTGGGTTAGCCTGTCGACCTCTGACCGGGGTCAACCAGGATGTCTGTTTCTCAATGCACTTAGCTGACACAAGATGGATGTCTTCAAATAACCATTAGATAATCAATCAAATCTATTTATGAAGCCCTTTTTACATTAGCCGATGTCACAAAGTGCTATACAGAAACCCTGCCTAAATCCCCAAACAGCAAGCAATGCAGATGTAGAAGCACGGTGGCTAGGAAAAACTCACTAGAAAGTAGGAAAATGCCTAGAGATGAAACCAGGCTCTGAGGGGTGGCCAGTCCTCTTCTGGCTGTGCCGGGTGGAGATTTTAACAGTACTTGACCAAGATGTTCAAACGTTCATAGATGACCAGCAGGGTCAAATAATAATCATCACAGTGGTTGTAGAGGGTGCAACAGGTCAGCACCTTAGGAGTAAATGTCAGCTGGTTTTTCATAGAGACAACAGGTGCAGTAGAGAGGGAGCGAGTCGACAACAGCAAGTCCGGGACAAGGTAGTACGTCCAATGAACAGGTCAGGGTTCCATAGCCGCAGGCAGAACAGTTGAAACTGAAGCAGCAGCAGGTGGCCTGGGGTGAACTGGGGACAGCAGGTGTACTGGGGACAGCAAGGAGTCATCAGGCCAGGTAGTCCTGAGGCATGGTCCTAGGGCTCAGGTCCTCCGAGAGAAGAGAAAAGAAAGAGAGTTTGAGGGAGCATACTTAAATTCACACAGGACACTGGATAAGACAGGAGAAAAACTCCAGAAATAACAGACTGACCCTAGCCCCCTGACACAAACTATTGCAGCATAAGTACTGGAGGGCATGCCTGTTTGGCCCTGTCCGGGGGTATCGTCAGTAGGGGCCACAGTGTCTCCCGACCCCTCCAGTACTTACTACCCTGAGACAAGGCCGATTAAAGGCCATGAAGATCTCCCCCATGGCACGAACCCGAGTGGCGCCAACCCGGACAGGAAGATCATGTCAGTGACTCAACCCACTCAGTTGACCCCCCCCTCCAAAGGACAGAATGGAAGAACACCAGTAAGCCAGTGACTCAGCCCCGTAATAGGGTTAGAGGCAGAAAATCCCAACGGAGGGAGGGGAACCGGCCAGACAGAGACAGCAAGGGCGGTTTGTCACTACTGTGCCTTTCCGTTCACCTTCATGCTCCTGGGCCAGACTACACTCAATCATAGGACCGACTGAAGATGTGAGTCTTCAATAAAGACTTAAAGGTTGAGATCAAGTCTGCATCTCTCACACAGACAGGCAGAAAGCCCTGCCTCCAGCTGTTTGCTTAGAAATTCTAGGGACAATAAGAAGGCCTGCGTCTTGTGAACATAGCGTATGTGTAGGTATGTATGACAGGAACAAATCGAAAAGATAGGTAGGAGCAAGCCCATGTAATGCTTTGTAGGTTAGCAGTAAAACCTTGAAATCAGCCCTAGCCTTAACAGGAGAGTGTAGAGAAGCTAGCACTGGAATGCAGTGCATTCACATTTTCTGGTTCTAGTCAAGATTCAAGCTTCCATGTTTCGCACGAACTGAAGTTTATTTAGTGCTTTATCCGGGTAGCCGGAAAGTAGAGCATTGCAGTAGTCTAACAATTCATTTTTCTGCATCACTTTTGGACAGAACATTTCAGATTTTTGCAGTGTTATGTAGATGGAAAAAAGCTGTCCTTGAAATAGTCTTGATACGTTCGTCAAAAGAAAGATCAGGGTCCAGAGTAACGCAGAGGTCCTTCATAGGTTTATTTGAGACAACTGTACAACCATCAAGATAAATTGTAAGATCCAACAGAATGTCGCTTTGTTTCTTGGGACCTAGAACTAGCGTCTCTATTTTGTCCAAGTTTAAAAGTAAAACATTTTCCGCCATCCACATCCTTATGTCTGAAATACAGGCTTCCAGGGAGGGCAATTTTGGGGCTTCACCATGTTTCAACCAAATGTACAGCTGTGTATCGTCCGCATAGCAGTGAAAGTTAACATTATGTTTCCGAATGACATCACCAAGAGGTAAAAATATATAGGGAAAACAATAGTGGTCCTAAAACGGAACCTTGAGTAACACCGAAATGTACAGTTGATTTATCAGAGGACAAACCATCCACAGAGACAAACTGATATCTTTCCGACAGATAAGATCTAAACCAGGCCAGAACTTGTCTGTGTAGACCAATTTTGGTTTTCAATCTCTCCAAAAGAAAGTGGTGATCGATGATATCGAAAGCAGCACTAAGGTCTAGGAGCACGAGGACGGATGCAGAGCCTTGGTCTTACACCATTAAAATATAATTTAACACTTTTAGGAGTGCAATGTCAGTGCTATGATGGGGTCCAAAACCAGACTGAAGTATTTCGTATACATTGTTTGTCTTCAGGAAGGCAGTGAGTTGCTGTGCAACAGCTTTTTCTACAATTCTTGAGAGAAATGAGAGATTCAATATAGGCCGATAGGTTTTTATATTTTCTGGGTGAAGGTTTGGCTTTTTCAACAGAGGATAATGAATTGGGAGAATTGTCTCTTCTCGATTCTGACAGCACTGAACTTGCACTGAACTTGCTCAGCCACGTTTCATCTTCAATGCCCTTGCTGATGGAAGGAGGTTTTCACTCAAAATCTCACGATACATGGCCCCATTCATTCTTTCCTTTACATGGATCAGTCGTCCTGGTCCCTTTGCAGAAAAACAGCCCCAAAGCATGATGTTTCCACCCCCATGCTTCACATTAGGTATGGTGTTCTTTGGATGCAACTCAGCATTCGTTGTCCTCCAAACACGACGAGTTGAGTTTTTACCAAAAAGTTATATTTTGGTTTCATCTGACCATATGACATTCTCCCAATCTTCTTCTCGATCATCCAAATGCTCTCTAGTAAACTTCAGACGGGCCTGGACATGTACTGGCTTAAGCAGGGGGACACGTTTGGCACTGCAGGATTTGAGACCATGGCGGCGTAGTGTGTTACTGATGGTAGGCTTTGTTACTTTGGTCCCAGCTCTCTGCAGGTCATTCACTACGTCCCCCCGTGTGGTTCTGGGAGTTTTGCTCACCGTTCTTGTGAATATTTTGACCCCACGGGTGAGATCTTGCGTGGAGCCCCAGATCGATGGAGATTATCAGTGGTCTTGTATGTCTTCCATTTCCTAATAATTGCTCCCACAGTTGATTTCTTCAAACCAAGCTGCTTACCTATTGCAGATTCAGTCTTCCCAGCCTGGTGCAGGTCTACAATTTTGTTTCTGGTGTCCTTTGACAGCTCTTTGGTCTTGGCCATAGTGGAGTTTGGAGTGTGACTGTTTGAGGTTGTGGACAGGTGTCTTTTTATACTGATAACAAGTTCAAACAGGTGCCATTAATACAGGTAACGAGTGGAGGACAGAGGAGCCTCTTAAAGAAGAAGTTACAGGTCTGTGAGAGCCAGAAATCTTGCTTGTTTGTAGGTGACCAAATATTTATTTTCCACCATAATTTGCAAATAAATTCATTAAAAATCATTAAAAAAATGTTTTCTCATTTTGTCTGTCATAGTTGAAGTGTACCTATGATGCAAATTACAGACCTCTCATATTTTTAAGTGGGAGAACTTGCGCAATTGGTGGCTGACTAAATACTTTTTTGCCTCACTGTATAGGGGGCACCGTTAGTGTGGAGGCACAGGGGAGGGACCGGTTAGTCGAGGTAATTGAGGTAATATGTACATGTAGGTGAAGTTATTAAAGTAACTATGCATAGATAATAACAAAGTAGCAGCATCGTAAAAGAGAGGGGGTGGGGGAAATGCAATTAGTCTGAGGAGCCATTTGATTAGATGTTCAGGAGTCTTATGGCTCGGGGTAGAAACTGTTTAGAAGCCTCTTGGACCTAGACTTGGCACTCCGGTAACGCTTTCCGTGTGGTAGCTGAGAGAACAGGCTATAACTAGGGTGGCTGGAGTATTTGACCATTTTTAGGGCCTTCCTCTGACACCGCCTGGTATAGAGGTCCTGAATGGCAGGAAGCTTGGCCCCAGTTATGTACTGGGCTGTATGCACTACCCTCTGTAGTGCCTTGCGGTCGGACGCCGAGCAGTTGCCATACCAGGCAGTGATGCAACCCTTCAGAATGCTCTCGATGGTGCAGCTGTAAAACATTTTGAGGATCTGAGGACCCATAGGTTTTGTCATGTCCTCTTCACCACTGTCTTGGTGTGTGTGGACCATGTGGACACCAAGTAACTTGAAGCTCTCAACCTGCTCCACTATAGCCCCGGCGATGAGAATGGGGGCGTGCTCGGTCCTCCTATTCCTGTAGTCCACAATCATCTCCTTTGTCTTGATCACGTTGAGGGAGAGGTTTTTGTCCCTGCACCTCACGATCAGGTCTCTGACCTCCCTATACGCTGTCTCATCGTCGTCGGTGATCAGGCTTACGCCACTGCTGTGTCATCGGCAAACTTAATGATGGTGTTGGAGTCATGCCTGACTGTGCAGTCATGAGTGAACAGGGAGTACAGGAGGGGACTGAGCACACACCCCCGAGGGGCCCCCGTGCACGACATCAGAAGTGACATATGGCTGCTAAATATCGTTCTGTATTTTTTCAACTTGGAGTTAGGGACGCAACTCCATGAACCCTGCCGCAAAGTCATCTCATCATGTCAGCTGTAGGGCTGTGAAAGGTCGCTAGCAGCAGGAACACTAAGGCCACATCTGGTGTAAACCTGGCCCAGGAGAGACGTACACAGAGTTTCCCCTACAGACCCAGGAGGAGTGAACTTGGCCACGGCAGAGAACCGTTCAAATCATGAGAGCAAATAAACAGGCTTGTTCTACGTTTTACCCAGGGTTTTCTACCCAGGCTTTTTATGCTGCATGTTTTACTGACTGTGTGTGCGTCCGTGCGTGCATGCATGCGTGCGTGCGTATGTGTGTGTAGCAGTCCTGTCCAGGGTTTATTAGTGCTTCTCGACTCCCAAATGATAGACGGTTGCCCTCTGGAGCATGGGCCTTGTAAAAAGCAGAAGCGCAATACATATGTTAAAAAAAATTACAATTATTTTAGCTTGTAGCTCCCTCTCTTTCTCTCTTCTCTTACTTTGTTCATATACTCTCTTTCTCTCTCCTCAGCCAACTCTCTCTTTATCTCTTTGTTGTGGTATTCTCTCTCTCCCTTAATCTATGAATGGCACAGTAGACCACAGTGGGGCTTGCCCTTGACATTCTGTATTCTGTCAGCAATGCGTGTTGGCTGTTAAATGCATGTACCTAGATGATCACCTGGGAAACAGCACACAGATGGACAGACTGGCACACAGACACACCAGGCTGTGGGACATTTGTTAAATATGGTGCACGACAATTGTTCAGATTTACACGACAAGGTCAACACATCTCTCAAGTGATACAATGCAGTCTTATCCATTGTAAATACTATACATTACACTACAGTCAGCTGTGTAGAGCATACTAACATACATTCTTATCATTCATAGTTAAATATCTACTACACATATATTGTAGGTATCAAATGTATTGTTCACTCAACAAGATAATGGCTCACATGCACCAAAGATAATTTTATGAATCTGAAACATGCATGTCAAGGTAACTACTGCAATGGTCAAGGCAGAAGAGGATGAAATCTGACCAGTGTGAGATATATCTGTCACGGCTACTCCCTCTCTCCCTCCCTGGCGATCGAGGGCGCCAGGCTGCCCAGCATTATGCATTCCTGCCACCATCATTACGCACACCTGCTTCACTCGTCAAGCAAATCAGCAATTCATTGGACTCACCTGGACTCAGTCATCTGTGTTATTCCCTCCTCTATATCTGTCTGTTCCCCAGCTCTGTTCCCTGCTTCTGCATAATTGTCATTTGTCGCTGTGTTACCCGGTTCTGACGATGTTTTTGTCCTGTTCCATGTCTGTGCAATATTAAATGTCGACTCTCCGTACCTGCTTCTCATCTCCAGCGTCGGTTCTTACAGAATGCTGAAGCCAACAAATGAAGCATCGGGGAGTGCTGGTTTTTCGGTTGGTGGTGGTGTCGGGTCCAGGGTCTGCCGCCGATGGAACCAGGGGTGCCTCAGCTGGCTCGTCGGGCTTCCACACCCTAGCTGGCTTGAAAGGTTTCCTTGCCCCGGTGGGCTTGGCAGGTTCCCATCCCACATCAGGCCTCAGCCGGATTGTCATGTTTTTACCCCTCAGCTGGCTCGTCAGGTGTATACGGCTCAGCCGGCTCAACGGGCTCCCACGCCTCAGCGGGACCGACAGGATTTCACACCTCCGCCGGATTGCCAGGCTTCCACGCCTCTGTCGGTTCGTCGGAATGTTACACCCAGCCGGCTTGTCCGGCACCCGTGCCTCCTCCGGCCTGTCAGGCTCGCCCAGATGGGACACCGGGTGACGCCCCTAGAGGGGATTGTACTGTCACGCCTGCTCCCGCTCTCCCTCCCTGGCGCTCGGGGGCACCAGGCTGCCCAGCATTACACACTCCTGCCACCACCATTACACACAACTGCTTCCCTCGTTACGCGCATCAGCGATTCATTGGACTCGCCTGGACTCAATCACCTGTGTTATTACCTCCTCTATATCTGTCTGTTCCCCAGCTCTGTTCGCTGCTTCTGCATAATTGTCCTTTGTCGTTGTATTACCCGGTTCAGACGCTGTTCCTGTCCTGTTCCATGTCTGTGCAATATTAAATGTTCACTCACCGCACCTGCTTCTCATCTCCAGCGTCAGTTCTTACAATATCTTACATTTTCATGGTATAAATATATTTTTGAATGCCGATGTCCGGCAGCCCGGTAACAAACTTGAGGAAAATGCACTACCCTCCTCTGTGCCCCCCAAAATAATTAAAAACACTCCTTAAAGCTAAAAGAAAGTTCCCTTAGTCAGTCACTTTGTTATTTAATACAAAAGTCATGCCTCTGTCACTAACAAACACAGTCATGGGTGGGTATCTCTCACATCACTCAAACCGCATGCTGGGTAATGTGTAAATACGGCTTTACACCATACAGTGTTAAAACAACATCCCCCGTGTTTAGTGTTTAACACCTAAATGCCATGTGCTGAATAAACGTGTTTAAAACGTGTGACAGCACATTAACATGTTCTGGTGTTTACAATCTAAACGCTGTGATGCGTTTTCTTTGAAATTCTAAATGACATGTTTAAAAGTGTTACAAAAAAGTGTTTAGATCCTGAACACTTGGTTTTACATTGTAAAAATTAATAAATACAGTTTATTGATTACAGATTCAGACAATACTGTAAAAGTATTGCTATGGGAAAACCTCAGAGCAGATTCCCTCTGGTCTAGCCTGGTTGTCTAGAGGGAGAGTTACTGCATGAACCTCTGAACCTGAACCTACACACAAACAAACACACACAAAACACACACACCAACAGAGATCAGAGTTATCTGAGCTTCAAATAGAAGACACATTTGGATAGAGAATAGTTGAATAGAGAGCCAATACACATATCCCAATACTGTGTGTTCAAATCAAATCAAATGAAACATATTTTTATTCTTCATATACACAGTTTACATCTGGTATAAAAGGTGCAGCGAAATACTTGTGTGCTAGCTCCCTCAACCTTTCAGTACAATAATCAATATCAATAATAACTGGTCAAATGAACAATAACAAGTAATATAAGAGGTAGTATGCATAGTAATAGCCTGATATGTACACAAAAATATATACAGGACCATAGTTAATGAACAAGCTATGTCTGGTATGACTGTATTTACAAATAGAAAGTGGGGTAGCGTATTGGTTCAGCCTTTGAATACACATACTGTACATTTTAGTCAACTAGCTCAGGGTTTCCCACACTCGGTCCTGCTTCCCACACTTGGTCCTGCTCCCCACACTCGGTCCTGCTTCCCACACTCGGTCCTGCTGGACGAAGACACACAAATATGGCATCAGTGAGTCCATCCAACACCGAGCAAGCAGAAAAGGGCCCAACTGCCAAAATCTAGCACCATCCCTCAAAGAGTAAATACATTACTCAATATATTTCACCTAAATTTCTCTTTGTGCCTGACTAACTTAGAAATCCTGCCAACCCTTTAAACTACATGTAGGGTTCAGGTATGGCATTATCTAAATGCCAGGAGTAAGATGAGCAGTAATCATACCCATGCGTGACGCTGTGTCTCGCCAGGTGGTGGCGCTGATAAAACCTCTTGTCACACATGAGTCATATGAGTGACTCTGTATCTCCAACAACAGTCTCACGTCATTTCTTGACGTCCTTGGAGAAACATCTTATTTTTTGTCTAGTAAACTGACTTAATCTCCAGATGTCCTGTATTTGGGTACACAGCTCCCACATGAGCTCCAGACGATTTAGGCTCACAGAAACAACTCTGGGGTTAAGTTAAGGCATTTATTTCCGGTTGGTTAACAGTTCAGCAATTAATTCTGATTGGTTAAGTTAAGGATTACGGTTTGGGATAGGTTTCATTAAATTCGGGCATTAATTAAGTTAAGGACGAAGGGTTAAAACAAAAAACAACAAGAACTCCACAGTTAAGTTTCGTCTCACTAATTCATTGTGGATGGATGGCGCAGTGGACGAAGCAGCAAGCTTCTACTCTGTAGACCAGGGGTTCTGAAACTTGTTCTGACAGTGCAACACTGAGGTCATACTCAGCCTTGAAACTGTTTCTGTGCTTGTTTTTTTAAGTATGTCAGAGTTGAGAACCTTGACTCACATAGGTATGTTGCCAAACTGGAACATCTACTGCTTCCTGCTGTAGATGAGCAACCCAGAACTGTGTGTGTGTTTGCCCCAAAAAAGTATCCTGCTTCAATCAGTTTATTCCAGTTCAGAATAAAAATAATTAATTTTTAACAGTAACAGTTCCAACCTAGACTTGTTTTCAACAGTAATTTCTATGGCAAGATGTACAGTAGGCCTGATCATCTTCATCTGTACTGTTACTTAGGGTTGCACACTCAGTAGCTAGCTAGCTTGCTTTGGCTGACGTTAGCTATTGGCTGTGTACAAGGCCTGGGCATTGTTTGAAAGAGAAACTCACTACAATGAGTGATAGTAGTCCCTTATTTCTGCTTATCAACTGTTATAAAATGACAACAGTGCCTCGCTAGCTGACTTACTCTTCCACCGAAACATTCTGACCTGTTCTGGAGTAACTCCCTGGGTTTACCGTCATGCTGTGGATGTTTGGTCAGGACGTGTCGTTATTATTCATTTGTTCGTTTTGATTTGACTCATCACAAAGCACTTTCCCGCACAAAACACATTGTGGGCACTCCTCGTTATTTCTCAAAGTTCGTGTGAAAGAGAGAGAAACTCATCAGTGTATTTGTGTTTCATGACAATTGAGTTCAGTCAGAACTTTGATGTCCCTTTGATGACCGCGGTGAGTGATGGCGATTGGGAATGACAAGTCAGTGGCTGACACGGCATCATCCGCTGCCTGAACGACAGCGCTACCGTGTGTGTTGTGGAGTGATCTTCAAGAAAGAAATCGACTAAATCTCGAAGCACACGGGCAACTCCCTCTCCCGCTCGTGCAGTTGCCAAACTCAGCAGAGACCGTTGCTAAGAAGAGAGCGCACTGAACAGAGAGGGCAGTTGCACTTGGCCAAATCAATTCCAGTAATTAAATAATTATACATTTACTCTGACACATCGCAACCCACCATTAACAGGTCGACCCACAACTGTAAGAAAGGCTGCTATATACTGTGGGTTCAATCCAAGCTCTGGTCATCTGTTTTGATGATAATTTTTTTGAAGGCGTATCCCAATGTCCATACGGCTTCACCCCCATATGAGTGATGCTGTCTCCGCTGGCGTTGGCAAAATAAAACAACTTTTGTCACATGGTGCAAGGGTATGGCTTCACACCCATATGAATGCAGGTAGTGTCTAAGGTGCAAATAGTCTCTCAAGTTAGGGTTAGCTGTTCAGTAGTCTGATGGCCTGGTTGTACAAATTGTCACCAGGCCTGTTTGTCCAAGACCCGATGTCCGATACTACTTGCCACATAGTAACAGAGTGAACAGTCTGTGGCTCGGGTGACTAGCGTCCTTGACGATCTTCCGGGCCTTCCTCAAACACAGCCTGGTGTAGATGTCCTGAAGGGCAAGGAACTCACCCCCAGTGATGTATTGGGCAGTCTGCACCACCAGACGGCGTAGAGCCTTACGATTGAGGGCAGTGCAGTTACCGTACCAGACGGCGGTGATGCAGACAGTAAAGACGCTCTTGATGGTGCAGCTGTAGAACTTCTTGAGGACCTAAGGGCCCATGACACATTTCTTTAGTCGCTTTTAGGTTCAAAAGGCGTTCACCATGGTGTCGGGGTAATTGGTCCATATAAGGTCCTCTGTTACGCGGACGCCGAGGAACTTGAAGCTTTTGACCCTCTCCAATGCAACCCCATCAATGTCATATTTCCTGTAATCCAGGATCAGCTCATTGGTTTTTCTAACATTGAGGGAGAGACTGTTTTCCTAGCACCACTATGCCAGGGCTCTAACCTCCCCTGTAAGCTGTCTCGTCATTGTCGGCGATCAGGCCCACCACTGTTGTGTCGTCTGCAAACTTCATGATGGTTTTGGAGTTGTGCGTATACAGGGAGTACAGGAAGGGGCTGAGCACACACCCCTGGAGGGCCCCCATGTTCAGAGTCAGCATAGCTGATGTGTTGTTTCCTACCCTGACCACCTGGGGTCTGCCTGTCAGGAATTCCAGGATCCAGTTGCAGAGGGAGGTGTTCATACTCAAGACCTTGAGCTTAGTGATGAGCTTAGAGGGGGCTATGGTGTTGAAAGCTGAGCTGTAGTCAATGAACAGCATTCTCACATAGGTATTCCTCTTGTCCAGGTGGGATAGGGCAGTGTGCAGAGCAATGTCGATTGTGTCATACGTAAATCTGTTGGGTTGGTTTGCAAATTGTAATGGGTCCAGGGTGTCAGGTAAGGTGGAGATGATATGACCATTATATCAAACCACTTCATGATGACAGAAGTGAGTGCTACAGGGTGATAGTAATTTAGGCAGGTTAACTTTGTGTGCTTGGGTACAGGGACAATAGTAGATACCAACATAAAATTCAGCATACCAACATAAAGTTGAACTTCTCCCTTCCCTTGCTGTGAGAAGTTGTACAGGGAGGATTCTGTGGTGGTAGTGATGTAGTAGAGTGAATGAGAAGTTCAGAGGAAGTGTTTTGGCTAATTATCCGAGGCAGACCCCAAATCAACACTTCTGTGTCCTGCCATTGAACCTAAGCAGGAGTGAACTTGCTATCTAGCATTTTGAGCAAATACCAGATGGGCCGCTCAATTTTTAGCCCAGTGAGCCTGTCTAACTTGTTTTTTTTTTTGCGCAAAATTAGACTTATCTGGCTAATAATGGGAGCTGCAAGGAAAATAATGGGTCTATGTTTTAGAAATGCCAGGGTCGAGTTTTGGTCCCAGTCCGCACCTGCCCCTAAGCCTCTAGTGTGTGTATAAACCTCTGTCTGTTAATGGGCTTCTCTATAATCCTAATCCAGGAGAGAGCAGTCCCTTTAGTGGTTACTGTGCGTGTGTGCGTGCGTGTGTGCGTAGCCCAGCGTGTGCTCATATTGGTGTCTTTTAGGTCCCAGTTGTTGTTGCTATGCAGCTTTCAGTGGGCACCCCCATGAGTGTCTTTCAGAATCCCTCCTAAAACCCCACCTGTTTCGTGTTGGTTGTTGTCAGTGACTCTTTGTTTGGTCCCCTTTTCTGTTTGAGCGACAATTTTTGGTTTTCTTGCTGGGGAACGTAACATTGTGATGACGTTATCTCAACCTGTCCTCGACCGGTCCGTTATTTCATGATTGCGACCAGATTTCAACCCGTCCGTAATGACGTTGTTAGAAGCAGCTACTGCAGCATAGCAACTATCCGTCACTGTATGTCAGTCCTTTAAAATGTGTTGATTTCCTTACGGACTTATTCATTTATTATGATTTGTGCTGGATAGCTAAAAAAAAACACCAGTTTCTCACTCATGATATTTTGGGTTCTGTTATTCAAGGTCAGGTACTTCTGTTATAAACAGGATATTGGTGAAGCACGACAAAATCCTTTCCAATACTACTTTTTTGAAGATGTAATACAGTGATCTTTGCTCTTCTATGTTCATGATGAATTATGATAATAAAATATAGTACAAACAATAGACATGACCGGGGGCTAGTTTTCACAGCAAGCCAGACAGCATTAACCTTTGTAAACAGATAACAGGATATTTTCCAGCAGTGTGGGTATATTGAAGGGAATATGAGTATGGGCCTGTCTTGTGTGTTGATGTACAGTCCCTTGTGTGTCTGTGGGGATCCACGGGTTGGGAATGAAACCTGACATTGGCCTCTGTTTAGCTTCCCGCCTGCTGTGTGTGTGTGTGTGTGTGTGTGTGTGTGTGTGTGTGTGTGTGTGTGTGTGTGTGTGTGTGTGTGTGTGTGTGTGTGTGTGTGTGTGTTCCTTACAGACCCCTGCCTCAGTCAGTACCAGTCGGACACTGATGCCGCCTACCCTCTCTCCCCCGTCACCCTCCCTCTCTCTCCGTCAGTTCCCAACACTCTCTCTGCTGTGTGGCTAATCCCATGGCTACAGCGAGCAGAGCGGCCCTCTTCCCGGTCCCGTCTCCCAGCAGCGTACCTGTCAACCCGGCGGCCCCCGGAGGCTTGTTTCTCAGGAGGCTAAATGAAAATATGCAGGGGAACCAGTAGGGAGTGGGACGAGGTTTTGGAGAAAACGACGTATAGCTCGGCTCAGAGCCCCCACTCTCCCATCTAGCTGTCCACCCCAATCACGCATGCAAAACTTCCACACAGATATGCATGAATATGTATGCTCAAAGGCAGGCAGGAAAACATGCACACACACATGCACATACACGCACATACACACACACACACATACACATCATCTCAACCACCATCAGCTATAGCCAACGACAAACAGCCAGATAGGCCTAAACTGGCCTTTGTTGGAGAATGGGGATTGTGTAGGAAAATTTGATTATTTGTCCCTGCCTCCATGTCACTTTGGAGGAAGGGAAAGATTTTGTTAAAGTGTAATCAGTCTACATAGCATTATAGAAAAACTTACACTGACAAATATATTGTGTAGTTTGGTGTTATTTTTCAGTTCACAAGTCATTCCTTGCATATTCAGAACCCAGTGGATCTTTATATAGTAGAGAAATCCAATCAGTTGTCTGTTACCCCCCCCCCCCCCCCCCCCCTGATTATGTGTGACTCGGTGACCTCTCTCGTCTATGACACGTCGACTGTGACACAGAGCGCTTCAATGTGTATGTTTCAATACGCTGTCCCTGTGGCCTGACTCAAACATCTCCATCTATTGAAGTGACACCTCTCTCTCTCCCTCACTCACTTCTCCTATCCCTCTCTCTCTCTCTCTACCTCTCCCTCGCCCTCCCTCCTCGGTTTATTGACATGACACCTTCTCCATTTCAAACACCATGCTTTCCCCTCTGACACGACCTTGTCCCCAGATTCCGTTCCACATAAATGAACACAAGGAAACAGACGATCCCTAGTGGGAGATTAACACAAATGTTGTTTTCTTTCCCATAGCACAAGGGGTGGTGGGGGGGGGGGGGGGGGGGGGGTTCCAGGGCTGGAACTGCATATGAGGAAACCGATGCCTAATTTGAAAAATAATTAAATAACACAAATATAAAGAAAATGTATTACGGGTCAACATCTAAATATTGCTCTAGACTTTATCGAAGCTCAGAACTCTTATATTCTTGATCTGACTGAGTTCTAATTGTAACGGCCTCTTTGTGAATGAGTGGAATCATGAAGAGTGGTTTGTTTGTTATGTTCGCCTGCATCCCCCGGATTTACCTTTAGTAGCACATTCACCACTCTCTCAAACGGCTGACTCCGCCCTCTCGTGGCAAAGGCTGAGGGCCTGCGATGTGACATTAACTACCCCAGCTCGGAGTAGGCTCAATAGGTAAGTAGAGACCCTGCTGACAATGTGTTTGCGATATGCTGGACAAAGGGCCATTTTAAAACAGTCCAGTGACTCTTGCCCTGTCTACAGACATTCCCCAAACAAACAATAAAACAATTCTCGAGAATGAGTACACAACTGGTAAATAGTTGGTTAATGATATGTCAGTCAGTCAGGTGGCTAGCTTCCAGAAAAAAATGTACATTGTAGAAAAATGCAAGGGCTCTGGCTGGTATTACTTAGCCAGCTAGTGGGATGAAGTAAGATGCTAACGTTACACAGAGCCTACTTCAGCAGGAGCAAAAAATACACTACTACGTTCTCATAATAACTTTTCTTTACAGAGAGTAGGCTAACGAGACAGACAGTGGTGTGGAGCTCAGTGGTGAGGCTGAGGCAGGCTGCAATGCATGTGACAGAGAGAAAGAGAGAGAGAGAGATTTTTAAAAATCTGTATTATCTTATTTAAAAAAACAGAGGAGATACATTGAACATCTCCACATGGCTTATCTTTCCTACATAGCCAAGATTCAAATGCTATCAAAATGCAAACAATAACAGTTGTAAAAATGTCATACGTTTTCGTATATATCGGGGTGGTTGTTCGTCTTATCTCGATCGCCCACTGGAGTTTATAGTTTACCCATTACCTACCTTTTCTTATTTGACCACTACATCACTGATATTAACACAGAATCATAAGTCATGCTCTAATAATTCCGTTGAATGTGATTATGCTGTTACTGATGTCTGTTTGTGCTCCATTGATGTCTGTTTTTTTGCAGAGGTTGATTAGTAATGCCTAGGAATACAAATGTGAATGCCATGTAATTTGAGAAAAGAAATATCTATGTAAAGAGTTTGATGATTTCATGCAGTTCATCCTTACAACTGACTGAACAGTCGCTGAATGCTATGTGTCAGGGGTATAACATAACAATTGTACAGCTAATAGGCTATATGTTTGTAGATCGGCTGAAGTGAATGAACCTACAGCAAGCCAAGATGATAATGGCTGGGGTCAGTTGAGCTTATTTTTGCTGTTCTCCAAATAGCATTTTAAAGTGTTTAATTGTACAGACATGCAGTAAATGCTCCCCCTTCCAAAACCCTAATTACCATCTTATCTTCTCTCCTCTCCTCCCCTCTGCAGATGGTGGGTGCCATATCTGTTTTCTTTTCTTACATCAAACCAGAGGGCATGTCTGTACGGGTACCTTAACCAGATGCATATGTGTCAACCCGGTTACCTCACAACCCTCTGCAGATGGAACGGTGTTACACTGAAACAACATAAAGGACTTTGTTTAGCCAGAAAATATGTATACTCCTCATTTAGGGGTGTAGGGTATATATATATATATATATATATATATATATATATATATATATATATATATATATATATATATATATGATCATTACACATTTTCTTAAAAGGAAGTAGTGTACTGTATATGTTTAACCAATACAACCTCCAAATCATATATATAAATCATATATATCATATATATATTATATATATATTATTTTTGCGAGATTACTTGTTTTAAGAACAGTTTATTCAATGTGCAATGTAGCGAGTTGATCACCATAATGTGTATAGAATTTCAGGGGGGTGGAAGGGGGGGTCACTGGTTTTCAGAACATAAATGTAACGGTGTAGACAGTTCTGTGCAGAGCCAGGCAGAGGTTCTTTTAAATATGTATCACTGGCTCATCATTTATTGTTTGTGTGTTTATTTACAGAGCGAAGGGAGTCCCCACGGTACCAGCAGAGCCTCTACTAAGGCTAGAGAGAGCACACAGACCCTTGTCAGCATGTGTTTTGCTGTGTCAGATTAGCATGTTAAGATATGTGCATACTTAAAACATGTAGAGATTGACATGATGAGCATGTCTCATGGCAGGCCTTGAAGCATGATTTCCACGTGACGGTACGGGCGGTTCTGAGAATAATTATATGTTTTCGAATAGCAGCTCCAATAATGAGATTTACATCCTACTTTTAGCATTCCGCCTATTATAATCTCCATGGCTATACGCCAGAACGTGACCAAAACTCCAAATAAGCTCATTTAAATACAAAGTGGATCAAAACATTCCTCTTTTAGAAGGATTTTCCGGAGTGATTTTGTAGATTTCCTCAGGCCTATAGACTTGACCCTAATCCTGTTAGGGTGAGTCAATATGATAATAACACGTTGAATATTTACTCATCACAGAGACAGCCATGACATTAATATTCCTGATATAGTCATTAAAGATGCATGGCCAGGCACTATGATAGGCATAACAGACAGGCTAAGATTTCATATCAGACTTCCAAGGCTTGGTCTATTTGCAATAATGGTCTGTTTTGGACGATATCATTGGTCAAATCAGATAATCAAATGTACCCATTTGAAATGGCTGTATGCACTCCATCTCTAAATAGCTGTAACCGCTTGAAGTGTGGATTTTTCTGTGTAAATTTGAACAGCAAAATGTTCAATCACTAAAACGAAATGGCAAGGTGTCAAAGAAGATACATCTTAACTTGACGATAGCGGCCCTTGTACTGTCATAGAAGGGACTCTGTTTTTGTATTTGAGTGTGTGAGTGTCAACAGAGAGGGAGTGAGAGACAGAGAGACAGAGAGAGTGGGAGAGAGAGAGAGAGACAACAACTGCGCAACTACATTGGTATCCAATGGAGCCTGAGTCAGACGTGATGTAGTCTTTGACCACTTCCACTCCCAGAGGATCAGCTGTAACCTGGCCATACAGTTCAGCTGCCAGGAACACTGTTCTCCGCTGACCTCTAACCCCTGGCCCTTTAGCTCCCCAGGCTGATCTGTATTTGCTTTGATTGGTTAAACAGGGAGAAAAGCAAGACCAGGAAGCCATACTCTGCCTAACAGGTTTGTCCCCTCGACTGATACTCCTGCCGGCCGGCCGATTGGCCAAATTGGCCTTCCCCTAATTGCAGTACTCCAGATCTGGTACCATATAGTGCCTGCACACACGCGCACACATACCGTTCCTCAACCTGACCCTGGACATATTTTAGCCCAGCCATCAGGAGGTCATGATTTAGAGTCATTACTGTAACTAGGGGACAGACAGCTGCAGCCAGGTTCAGGCCCACATCAATCCAAAATGTATAATTCACTCACACCTGGGTTCGAATGGGACTGACCATGGCAGTTCCAAACCCTGTCTCTGCCCAGCCTGCCCCTGACTGTTCTTAATGATTAAGGTCAGGAGGAACGTAACTTAGAATTTTTCAGTTTCTAAAATAGCAAAATCATGACACATTTTCTTAAAAGGAAGTAGTATACTGTAGATGTTTAACCAATACAACCTCCAAAGCAACATAGAAGAGTACATGTGAGTATCATGCTATACAGAGTGATGGAAGTCTGATAGAAAGTTAAGTAGCTTTCCTTTGCGTGCAAATGTATCTTAATTAGAGCTAACATTGTCAGCATGCTCTTTATGTTGTGTTGGGGGGATTTCTGACTCTCTCTCTCTCTCTCTCTTCCTCTTTCTCTCACCTCTGTACGCCCTTCCTTCCCCAATTAATTATTAGCATATGTAGTCCATTTGCTTCGGCAATGAGCCATTCTTGGTGTCATCTCACACAGATGTCTTAACAGATTTATACTGAGGGGAACAGTCAATATATTCCTCTATTTTCCTTATCAGAACCCTTGCCACGAACAAGCATATGTGCATTTTGAATTTTCTGGTTTTGTATGTTATTGGTGTACTGTAATAAAATTCTGTAACTCTTGATTATTCGTATTGACGAAACAACTAGAAATATGTCATATCACCAAAATTCTCCAAACTGGAGATATATGGTTCTTCTTTGCAAGTGTTTATTAGTAGGTAAACAGTCCTCCATCTCCTTACCACTTCTGTAGAAAGCAAGCTCATCAGTATCATACCTGCTTTGGTCATAATTCTCCTTAATGTCCTAAGTTAATATTTCCATATCATGTACGACAAGGAAGGTGGATATTTTAGCATAGTGTTTTGGTTAGAGGATATTTGGGGGTAAATGTTAGCTATCCATGCAACTTTCAGTGTTTAATTTCACTCTGTAATGAGTCAGATAAAAAACAGTTTCTGCAAATGATACAGTCTGTGTTTTGACTGGGGGGACAACACCTGGGTTCAAATAGCACTTCAACAAATGGAGTAGTCTCAAAAGTGAACACTGCCATTCTGGCACTCCAGGCAGACGAAAACAAATGCTCAACGTATTGTGAAAGAAGATTGTCAAATACGATCTGAACCCAGGTGAGCTGGGAACGGATGTTTTCAGATTTATATCTTGGACATTTTTTGCTCTTAGCATCAGTGACATGATCAACCCCCTTTCCTTTCTATGATGTGACCTCAGTGACTGGGTTTCCTTTCATGTGTTTCAGCATCACACACCCAAGGCCAACAGGCACACACACACTCAGCCCACAGACGGCTGCAGAGTTAAAGGTGAACTATTACTCACAGACAACCTTTCCTTTCTCTCCATTATGCTTTATTTCTTCTGTGGACTCACACACGCACCACATGGTAACATCGTGAAACTTGATAACGTGTGTGTGTGTACGTTTATGCATGTGTTTGATATTGAAAAGACCCACTTCCTGTAGTTTAAGGGGTCACAGTCTTCAGTGAGGTAGGTACATGACATGTCCACCTCATCCTGCATAACAGAACATACACACACGTATGACGTTTTCACATGATATGAACCTCTAGTGGGCCCACAAAGGACGTGTTCATATGCTATCTGGACAAAGGGAATGCTTGAGAATATACACTGAGTGTACAAAACATTAGGAACACCTGCTCTTTCCATGACATAGACTGACAAGGTGAATCCAGGCGAAAGCTTTGATCCCTCGTTGATGTCAATTGCTAAATCCACTTCAATCAGCATTGATGAAGGGGAGGAAACAGGTTACATAATGATTTTTAAGCCTTGAGACATGGATTGGATATGTGTGCCATTGAGAGGGTGAATGGGCAAGACAAAATGTTTAAGTGCCTTTGCACGGGGTATGGTAGTAGGTGACAGGCGCACCGGTTTGAGCTGGGTTTTTCACTCTCAACAGTGTATCAAGAATGGTCCACCACCACCCAAAGGACATTCAGCCACTTCGAGAACTTGTAGAGTCCATCCCCTGACAAACTGAGGGTGTTCTGGGGGCAAAAGGGGGTGCAACTCAATATTAGGAAGGTGTTCCTAATGTTTTGTACACTCAGTGTATGTGTAGAAAACACACAAAGAGCTTAACATAAGAAAGGTGATTTAGGATTCATATTCGGTCTCTTATTACAGTAACTAAAAGTGGAGTAAGGAAAACATTCCCGGCATTTATTATTCTTATATTCTGACTTTGTCACTATCACTATCTATATTCTCACTATGTGAGAAATCTCTTGTAGGACGCAATGAAGGAGCAATGATGGAGCTTTTTGTAACTGTTGTAACTGAGCTCTCTCTTTCACTCTCTCCCTCCATCCCCCCATCCCTCTCCTTCTCCCCTATTCTCATCATACTGTAATATCTGCTAATGAAGTTTTTTTATCAGCCTCCCTGCCTCACGTATATTGTATGTGATCTCTGGGAGCCCATCAAGATGCCATACATTCACTAGAATTCTGGAGGTAAAGTGTAAAGAACCTGCCATCCTCATCTCCCCACAAATCCAGCAACGCCCACTGTTGCTATTCTATTCAACCAATATGTCTGCACAGAGCTGGGGTTTTGAAACGAAATAATGAAGGCAGGCATTCTTTCTATATCATTCCAGTTTTTATTTTTGCCTGTTAGTTGAGTCTGGCTCTGCCTGTTTAATAATACATTTGTTTCATTAAAGCCGGACTTCATATAGTGAGGAGGTCGACTGGAGAAGTCTGTTTCACCTTAAGGTCATAAACCATTTAGAAAAGCTGTCAAATTTGGGGGAGAACTCACCATCAGCCCAACATGCCTTTGCCTTGTAAAAAAAGAAAATGGTTAAATATGGCATCATATGGGGCTTATGGTATTCCTGACAACACACAGTGTTATTCAGCGGCTCACAGCTCTCACTAATGACCATGAGACTGGAAGCATTGGAGCAGAGAGTCTCTCGGGGAGTCTCCCCTGTCTCTCCAGCAGAGCCCTGGAACCCGGAACCAGCCGCCACGGAGCTGCTGCTGCCACGTGGAGATGCAGTCATTATTTTATATTAGGACCTATGATGATGCCACACTTTCCATGGGCCCAACCAACCAAGCCTCACTGTACTGTGGCACTCACTGCATGGTCTGTTCTCACTCCTGGCCACGTGTGACCATGTGTGGCGGAGAAGGGGACTGGGGAGCATGCGGAGAAGGGGACTGGGGAGCATGCATCCGTGTGTGTGTGTGTGTGTGTGTTACTGTCTGTCTCTTTTCCAACAAGCTCTCACAGTGTCAATGCAGAATTAGACGTTTAGCAATGTTCCTCACATTTCTAAATTGTTCCTAGTGTTTTTGACACCCTGGATCGACTCCTCCTACTCAGTATCGTTCTGTTTCTCCAAACGTCTATTCGCTTCAAATGTCAAATTTAGAAGATTAAGTGTTAAGGTTCTTGGATAGGGTTAAAACATTACGCTTAAGCAATCATTCCGATTGGTTACGGTAAGGGTTAAGTCTTGGTATAGTGTTAAAGCAAACAAGTGGCCACCACTGGAATCAAACGCTCAACCTTCTGATCCAGAGTCATGCGATGAATCCCTTGATCCATGACTCAGGACAGGCAGGTTGCGTGTTCGATCCCAGTGGTCGATCCCAGTGGTGGATACTTGTTTTACATGTTTTTGTTTGAACCCTATCCCAAACCTTAACCAGCGCTCAATGTTGCCCCTAGTGGCCGGCTTTGAAGGCATTTACCGACGCCCTCGGGACATGGGTAGACATCCAATTTCGAAGTCACTCGAGCAATCTGCCTGCTCTTTTCTACTTTTGTCCAGCAACACACTCCAGTCGTACAATGTAATGGTTGTGTACTTTGTCTGTATTCGCCATGAATATTATAGTAATTGTTATATTATACAGTACGTTGCACTGTATTAGTTAGTTATTACTAGAAGTATTATTTTTACAACCAGGACCTCAAATGGCTTCACAGTGCCTGACATGGCTGGTATTTATTTCAGAGAAACACAAGGAGTGGCTCAGAGTGTGTGTGGACATAAACTATATCTGCGAGCTGGGTGCTCCATCTGGATCACCCAAATAAACAGCAGGCAGCCTGGTGACCTGGAGGAGATGATGAGGAGGTTGAGCGCAGGCAAGCCCATCGGCTAAGGCTATGAATAAACATAGTGAAGGAGATGTGACTGTCGTCTTATCAGACCGGTGACTGGGTGAGGATGGTATGGGGTGTGTGTGTGTATGGAGGGGAGTATAATGTGTGTGTGTGTGTGTGTGTGTGTGTGTGTGTATGTGTGTGTGTGTCACTCGCGGCCCATACGGTCCCAGCTAAAAACTGAATTAGTCAAATCAGGGCCAGTGCTGATGAGAAAAAAAACAGATTCAGTGGCCGCTCAATCTGAATGCCTCGCCAGAGGAACAAAGCAAAGAACACAGAACAGCCTCCTGGGCTTTGTGCAAAGCTGGGCGGCAAGGCGGGCGTGTTGGTAGGTGTTGGGTTGCGTCTGGCCAGCGTGTGGTCTATCTCTACTCCACTGGGCATCAGACGGTCGGGTAAGGTCACACCTTGCATCAAGACACACAATGCAGCAAAAAAATACAGCCTGATTAGTTCCTTCTTCCCACAAAGCCAGCTTAATCCCTGGGAAAACAGCCTGTCTGTGGGGAGAGTGTAAAGGGAGGACTGGAGTCCAACCTGCCTTAGCCCCGTTGGAGAGGCGAGAGGCAAGAGATGATAGATGAATGGCATTACTCACGCTGACCTGTGCGAAGGCTCAATGTCTGTCTAGGAAATGGAATTGCGCTGGAGGCTGATGAAAGCGACTTCACTTGCTCTTATTTGCTGTTATTTGCAAGGCTAATGTTCATACACCATGGCGTGTGTGTGTGCACGCGTGCGTGCGTGCGTGCATGTGTGTTTGACAGGAACTGATTTGACAGCTTAGAATGACCTCATTGCCTCAGTGGCAAACATGATCCATCACTAATTTCTATTGCAACTGAATCCTGATGTTTTCAGTTACTGTCATTGTGTAAAACTTTTGTATCTGCAGCCCATATGTAGCACAGACACAGACAGACACTGTGGCGCAGTAGAACTCTATTACACAGAGGTCAGTGTCCTTACTTCCTTTATCTATCAAAGTGCAGCACTTCTATTTGACTGCTTTGTGAGATACACACCACCAAATGGGTTTCTAACAGTCAAAAGACTGACAGTGGCCCATTTTCTAAATATTTTAAGTGACAGGTACTTCAACAACCCTGACTGGGATCATTTAAGCCAGATCAAAAGTGGAACATAACATGAACTGAGGTTGAAGTGATCTGGAAGATGTCAATGAGGTGAGATTTAAACTCAGGTAACTAACACACTATCGAGGCCATTAAAAACAAGATTGATAGCCGTTGCAACCTTAACACACACACAGACAAGCCTCTGCTCTCACAGATCTGAGCTGTGCCATGGGTGGCTGTCAGAGAAGAGAAAATGGGCAGTCACCGCCATCCCTTAAATAGTTACTAATGATATATATGAGATCCATATAGCCTCTCTCCGTCCCCCATCCCTCCATCCACAGCAGTCCAGCAGTGGCACAGCAGTGGCCTGGGTCACCCTCTCTTCTAGTGTCTCTGGAACACCCCGGGGCCTCATTACATCCCTCCAGTGTTTATTTGGAAAGAAAGACCTTTGATAGATGATTTCCTGTCTCTCAGATCAGGAGAGTTTACTTCCTCTCTTTCTCGCTCGGGGTCTGTTTTGAAGACCTGCTCGCGTAGCGGTTAAAAGCATTGGGCCAGGGACCAAATGGTCGGTGGTTGGAATCCCAGAGCCGGCAAGGTGGAAAATCTGGTGTTCTGTCCTTGTGCAAGGCAGTTAACCTCCAACAACAAGTACTCCCAGGGTGCACCTCACTGATTCAGAGGGGTTGGGTTAATTGCGGAAGACACATTTCGGTTAAATCAAATCACATTTTATTTGTCGCATATGCCGAATACAACAGGTGTAGTAGACCTTACAGTGAAATGCTTACTTACAAACCCTTAACCAACAATGCAGTTTCAATAAAATACCTAAAAAAAAAAGTAAGAAAATCACATTTATTTAACTAGGCAAGCCAGTTAAGAACAAATTCTTATTTTCAATGACAGCCTAGAAACAGTGGGTTAACTGCCTTGTTCGGGGGCAGAGCAACAGATTTTTACCTTGTCGGCTCAGGGATTCAATCTTGCAACCTTTTGGTTACAAGTCCAACGTTCTAACCACTAGGCTACCTGCCGCCATGATTAAAGAGCAGCAGAAAATAACAATAGCTGGGCTATATACAGGGGGTACCGGTACAGAGTCAATGTGAGGGGGCACAGGTGTCAAGGAGAGTAAATATGTACATGTCATTTCTCAGCCTCCAGTATTTATGCTGCAGTAGTTTATGTGTCGGGGGGCTGGGGTCAGTTTGTTATATCTGGAGTACTTCTCCTGTCCTATTTGGTGGCCTGTGTGAATCTAAGTGTGCGTTCTCTAATTCTCTCCTTCTCTCTTTCTTTCTCTCTCTCGGAGGACCTGAGCCCTAGGACCATGCCCCAGGACTACCTGACATGATGACTCCTTGCTGTCCCCAGTCCACCTGGCCGTGCTGCTGCTCCAGTTTCAACTGACCTGAGCCCTAGGACCATGCCCCAGGACTACCTGACATGATGACTCCTTGCTGTCCCCAGTCCACCTGACCGTGCTGCTCCTCCAGTTTCAACTGTTCTGCCTTATTATTATTCGACCATGCTGGTCATTTATGAACATTTGAACATCTTGGCCATGTTCTGTTATAATCTCCACCCGGCACAGCCAGAAGAGGACTGGCCACCCCACATAGCCTGGTTCCTCTCTAGGTTTCTTCCTAGGTTTTGGCCTTTCTAGGGAGTTTTTCCTAGCCACCGTGCTTCTACACCTGCATTGCTTGCTGTTTGGGGTTTTAGGCTGGGTTTCTGTACAGCACTTTGAGATATCAGCTGATGTACGAAGGGCTATATAAATCAATTTGATTTGATTTGAGGTAGAGTTATTAAAGTGAGATGATAATGTAGTTAATAACTGAGAGCAGCATCAGCCATTTGATGAGCTGTTCATGAGTCTTATGGCTTGAGGGTAGAATCTATTTAGGAGCCTCTTGGACCTAGACTTGGCGCTCCGGTACAGCTTGCCGTGCAGTATAGAAGGTATAGAAGTCCTGTGCGGCAGGAAGCTTAGACCCGGTGATGTACTGGGCCGTACGCACTACCCTCTGTGAAGTTGACATACCAGGCAGTGATGCAACCTGTCAGGATGCTCTCGACGGTGCCGCTGTAAAAGTCCAGGATCCAGTTGCAGAGGGAGGGGGGGGGGGGGGTGTTTAGTCCCAGGGTCCTTAGCTTAGTGTTTAGCTTAAAGGGAACTATGGTGTTGAACGCTGAGCTGTAGTCAATGAATAGCATTCTCACATAGGTGTTCCTTTTGTGCAGGTGTGAAAGGGCAGTGTGGAGTGCAATAGAGATTGCATCATCTGTGGATCTGTTGGTGCCGTATGCAAATTGGAGTGGGTCTAAGGTTTCTGGGATAATGGTGTTGATGTGAGCCATGACCAGCCTTTCAAAGCATTTCATGGCTACAGATGTGAGTGCTACGGGTCGACAGTCATTTAGGCAGGTTACCTTAGTGTTCTTTAACACAGGGACTATGGTGGTGTGCTTGAAACATGTTGGTAATACAGACTCAGACAGGGAGAGGTTGAAAATGTCACAAAAAATGACACTTGCCAGTTTGTCAGCGCATGCTCGGAGTACATGTCCTGGTAATCTGTCTGGCCCTGCGGCCTTGTGAATGTTGACCTGTTTAAAGGTCTTACTCACATCGGCTGCTGAGAGCATGATCACACATTGTTACTTGCCTCGAAGCGAGCATATTTAGGTCATCTGGTATGCTTGTGTCATTAGGGCAGCTCTTGGCTGTGCTTCCCTTTGTAGTCTGTAATAGTTTGCAGGCCCTGCCACATCCTACGTGCGTCAGAACCGGTGTAGAACGACTTGATCTTAGTCCTGTAATGACGCTTTGCCTGTTTGATGGTTCGTCAGAGGGCATAGCGGGATTTCTTATAAGCTTGCAGGTTAGTTCCGCTCCTTGAAAGTGGCAGCTCTAGCCTTTAGTTCAGTGCAAATGTTACCTGTAATCCATGGCTTCTGGTTGGGGTATGTACACTACCTTTCAAAAGTTTGGGGTCACTTAGAAATATTCTCGTTTTTGAAAGAAAAGCACATTTTTGTCCATTAAAATATCATCAAATTGATCAGAAATACAGTATAGACATTTTTTATGTTGTAAATTGCTATTGTAGCTGGAAACGGCTGATTTTTTATGGAATATCTACACAGGCGTACAGAGGCCCATTATCAGCAACCATCACTCCTGTAATCGAACCCACAAATTCTGATGCTCCAGATACTCAACTAGTCTAAAGAAGGCCAGTTTTATTGCTTCTTCAATCAGACAGTTTTCAGCTGTGCTGACATAATTTCAACAGGGTTTTCTAATGATCAATTAGCCTTTTAAAATGATAAACTTGGATTAGCTAACACAACGTGCCATTGGAACACAGGAGTGATGGTTGCTGATAAAGCCAGTGACTGATGTGGTGTACCCCTCAATGCCATTGGAAGAATCCCAGAACATATTCCAGTCTGTGCTAGCAAAGTCCTGTAGTTTAGCATCTGCTTAATTTGACCACTTTTTTTTATAGACCAAGGCACTGGTGCTTCCTGCTTTAATGTTTGCTCGTAAGCAGGAATCAGGAGGATAGAATTATGGTCAGGTTTGTCAAATGGAGGGCGAGAGAGATCTTTGAACGCGTCTCTGTGTGTGGAGTAAAGGTGGTCTAGAATTTTTTTCCGTCTGGTGGCACATTTAACACGCTGATAGAAATTAGATAAAAACTGATATAAGTTTCCCTGCATTAAAGTCCCCTGCCAATAGGAGCGGCGCCTCTGGATGAGCATTTTCCTGTTTGCTTATGGCTGTATACAGCTAATTTAGTGCAGTTTTAGTGCCAGCATTCATATGTGGTGGTATGTAGACAGCTGTGAAAAATACAGGTGAAAAACCTCTAGGTAGATGGTGTGGTCTTAGTTTATCATGAGATACTCTACCTCAAGCGAGAAAAACCTTGAGGCTTCCTTAGATAGCTGTTGTTTACATAAATGCATAGGCCCCCGCTGCTGTTCTGTCCTGCCCATAGAGTGTATAATCCGCCAGCTGCATGTTCTTAATGTCGTCGTTCACCCACGACTCGGTGAAACATTAGATAATATCGTTTTTAATATCCCGTTGGTAGTATAAACGTGCTTTCAGTTCGTAACATTTATTTTCCAGCGATTAAACGTTAGCTAGCAGGATGGAAGGCAAGGACAGATTAGCCACTCGTCGCCTGATCCTCACAAGGCACCCAGGTCTCTTTCCGCAAAATCTCAGTTTCCTTCTCCAGCGAATAACGGGGAT
Source organism: Oncorhynchus mykiss (assembly GCF_013265735.2). NCBI lineage: Eukaryota > Metazoa > Chordata > Actinopteri > Salmoniformes > Salmonidae > Oncorhynchus > Oncorhynchus mykiss. Next base: position 33,241,405 of record NC_048572.1, read on the forward strand.
CTGGGCCTGGTCGGGTGTCTGTATTATATCCCTCCCGTCTGACTCATTGAAGAAGAATTCTTCGTCCAGTTTGAGGTGAGCAATCGCAGTTCTGATGTCCAGAAGCTATTTTCGGTCATAAGGGACAGTAACAGCAACATTATGTACCAAACAAGTTACAAACAGCGCGAAAAACAAACAAAATATCATGGCTGGATTCCGCCCCGTATTCAGCCCCCTATCAATGCATTCTATTGTGCAACTGACTAGATACCCCCTGCCATGCTGACACTCTTTCAGTCTCTAGCTAGCTGCATGTTGACAAAAATACAGGGAGAAGAAGGGTCCTATTGATCAGGAGCAGAGTGTTTTTTGTTGTCATATAATCCAGCTCCCTTGGTTATTTTGGGAGCTGGGGAGGTCTACTTCCCATGCAACTCTTTCAACTCAAATGTATAGACATGAATGATGTCAGGCTACTGATATTTCAAAGGCGGGCTCGCATTAGGAGTAATTAAGAAAAACTGCTGATCACATTACAGGGATATTCTGTTACAGAGGAGGCTGGTGAGGGGAGTTATAGGAGGACAATATCATTGTAATGGCTGGAATGGAATAAATGGAATGATGTCAATATCATCAAAACTATGGAGACCACATGTTTGACTGCATTCCAATTGTTCCATTCCAGCCATTACATTAAGCCTGTCCTCCTATTGCTCCTCCCACCAGCCTACTCTGGTGTTAAACATACAGGAAGCTAGCTCGGATCTAAAGTAAAGGAATGTAGAATAAGGCTTTTTGTTCCGTAAGAAATGATTGGCATGCCTCTCAAAACAGAGCCGACTGCCAACTCATTGTCACATAATACATCTGAAATAACATGGATGAAAGTGGTTTGTTCAGTGAATGTGTTACAAGGTTACCTAGGGAAAAATACATATCTGATTATAATGATCACCTTTTGCTTCTGCAGGAGAAGTTTCATGACAATTGGTTTTGTTATGAGCTTTAATAAAGAATAAAGAATTGATTACCAGCGTGTGGCAATCACAGTGACTCAACTCACAGAATGATTTAAAGCATGGGCTTAGAGCAAAGATTCACACACTATACTGCTCCGTAAATATGCAAATCAAAGGTCAGAAAAGCTACAGACCAGTAGCCAGCAGTGGATAGTGTGGGAAGCTGAAGACCTGTCCAATCTGCCTCTGTGCCTTCACTGTGCCCTTACTGTGCCCTCCTGCTCTGCTGTCTTACCCTCTCTAGTGGAGACGAACGTCTCCCTCCTGCTGCTCTTTCTCAAACGATCCTCCTTCCTCTCTTCCCTTGATTCTACTGTTTTTTTGTAGCCTAATGTTTTCCGCTGTGTTTGGCGGGGCCCTAGCAGGCCCTTGGGGGATGTGTGCGTGTGTGCTTGCGTATGATGTGGGGAAGGAGTTCTTAGCAGTAAAACTGTCATCTTTAAATCAAGCCGAGTGGTTCGACTACCCCTGGTGCAGTTGTGATTTACACAACCCTGCGGTGCCTCACTCTTTTTCTCAGACCTCAGAATTATAAACGGTGGAGGAATAAAAACTGCATATTTACTTAGGTGCAATATTAATCACTCATTAGGTCCCATATTTAACAGGGAGGAAAGGTGCTGAGCATTTGTACACTCGCCGGCAGACAGAGTGCTGGTTTATTGTCTTGTTGAAAGGGCTGGCTATGAATGGAACATGGAAGGAAAGGCTACTTATTTCTGAGAGGAGGAGGGAAGTAATTACCACTTTGAGCAGCTGGGAGAGGTCCAAGGCTCAGCACATCAATCAGAATTACTCTCCCTATAGTGGAATACATATGTAAGAGTGCCCCCAGGTGGGAGAGTGCTCCATTACACCAGGGAGTTGTCCATTTGTGACTCGTTTCTGGAAACTAGGCGTATGTTGCGTGTCACTACTTCACGGGAGAGATATTTGAACATACATTTTTTATGAAAATGCATTTTTTGGTAGAAATGTCTTCGGGAACATGTGAACTTAAATGTGCCTTAATAACAAACTTGTATGCCATCTGTAAATAGGATTTTTTTTAAATTACGAACCAAGTTGGTTTATCGACGGAAAAAGACAGGAGCCTTCCGCTAGCTATGATTGGCTGAGATAATGGGTGAGCTGAACATACCGAGAGATGAGTTTGGATTGGCCTGCCATGTAGCACACTTCTGTCCATAACATGAGCTGCTCAGTATGTGTAGGTAATCCTTTCTACTGCGGCTTTTTTGAAAGATATCATGAAGAACGGCATAAGTGTTGTTAATGCTCTCCACTTTCTGGACAACCAAGTTTTGACATTAGTGGAATGCCCGGTGGAAGCAGAGTATGATAGCTAAGGAGATGGAGAATTTCTTATTTTACCTTTATTTAACTAGGCAAGTCAGTTAAGAACTCACAGAAGAAAGTTTTTCTATAAAAAACTGTCTCCAGATTACATTTTCAGGGCAACCATGGCATCTGTGACAGTGAGGAAGAAGCGTTCATCCATGTATATGGCTAAGAGAGTCTAGCTAGCTACATTATCAGTTATTATACGTTTCACATTTTTTTCAGAAAGTCGTTTTTATTGCAAATTAGCTAGCTAGCTAACTTTAGCTGGCTGGCTCGCTACCCAATGTTACGTGTATGATCTGTGTAGTAATATTATTCGTATCTCAAAGCTATTTGCATTGATAGTTATAGCCTAATGTTACTGTAGTTAGCTTGCTAATATTGGACCTAAGTAGTTGGTTAGCTTTAGCTATCTGCAGATTCATGCAGGGTGGTCACGAGTTGGAATTATGGTTAATTGTTTAGCTAACTATGTCTACATAAAAGACACTGTGCAATTTACATATTTTGTATCCTGTGCATGTGACAAATAAACTAATATTTGATTTCATACAGTGTGTGTTTACCAGAGATGGTAATGTGAAGAACAACATAACCTGCACCAAAGTCAAATTAAGATAGAACGTTAGGCTAACGAGACGAGTTCTAAAATTCTCTGGTAGAATGCCCTGATTTTATTTAGTCACACTCACAACCGTAAGCTATTTTCTGTAGCTTGCCAATAACTTGGAAGTAATAATCTTGTTGTGAGCTTATTTTCCTGTTATAACTAACACAAATTAAATAAGGTTAAGATAAACTCAGAAATATAATATGGTCATTATTTTAGCTGTCTAGCCAGCTAATTTAATGTTAGCTTGCTAGCTAACAAGCTAGAAACAAACCAAAACATTGTTTAGAAAGTTCCTTTTAATTGCCTGGTTTGCTAGATTGACATATACTAAATTCATTTTTAAACTGATGGGTTTATAGGTGTTAAAATACACCAGTAATGCTATTTTGGACCACCAAGCTGCTGATGTCAATCAGCCTGTAGTTTTTGTGTTTATACTTTTTCATAATGACAAGTTTGATGTCGGACAACAATAGAATATAGAATGTTCATAATGTCACTGTGACAACTAAAATGAGATGATCGTGGACTACAGGAAAAGGACCGACAACCACATATCACAGTCAAATAAACAAGATATGAACATTCCATTCCAGCTAGACATTTGATATATAGCCTTTTGCAAAAACATTTTTTTTTACATACACATCTAAAATCTATGAGTAAAAATAATTCTGAGAATGGTAATATTTTACACACACATGAAGGTACCCATCCAAAAGCAATCACTTCTGGTGAAAAAACTAAAATGTGAAGAATTGGTGGATGTAGCATTTTGTAAAAAAACTTAAATTGCTTTTTTCATTATTGGGGCACAATATGTCAGATAGCCACTGTAACCCATTTCAATGTTATTTCCACAGCGAATGTTACATTCATTGGAATAAAAGTAGTTTTGCCGATGCATCTGAATAGCCTATAGTTTGAACAGAAAGTGGTGGTCATTGACATTAATGTGGAATGAGTGGAGAGGAGGATGGAGCGATAAATGCGTGTGTCAAACATTGAGTCCTCCTTAGTTTGTGTTCTGTCTGACAAAGCAACTTTCCACTTCCTCCATTAGCAATTAACGACAATGACGAGGCAAAGACAATGGTCAGCGCTTCAGCCCACAGCTGTGGTAATTCTGCTTGTGTTTCTTTCTCACTCTCTTTAGTCTGTAATTGTCCATTGGCTGGTCTGGTGTGTTTGAGCCCTGTTTGATGTTCCTGAACTTTTGTATACTTTTTAGTGAGCAGTTCTGAAAGTAGTGCTCATGAGCCAAAAGTGCTCCACGAAAATTGCATGCTACATTTCATCGTATACACAATATACCACAAAAGTATGTGGACATCCCTTTCAAATTAGTGGATTTGGATATTTCAGCCACACACATTTCTGACAGGTGTATAAAATCGAGCACACAGCCACGCAATATCCACAGACAAACATTGGCAGTAGAATGGCCTTACCGACGAGCTCAGTGACTGTTAGCGTGTTATCCTGTCATAGGATGCCACCTTTCCAACAACTTAGTTCATCAAATTTCTGCCCTGCTAGAGCTGCCCCGGTCAACTGTAAGTGCTGTTATTGTGAAGTGGAATGTCTAGGAGCAACAACGTCTCAACTGTGAAGTGGTAGGCCACACAAGCTCACAGCACGGGACGATCGAGTTCTGAAGAGCATAGAGTGTAAAAATGATCTGTCCTAGGTTGATACACTCGCTACCGAATTCCAAACTGCCCCTGGAAGCAACGTCAGCACAAGAACTGTTTGTCGGGAGCTTCATGAAATGGGTGTCCATGGCCGAGCAATTGCACACAAGCCTAAGATCACCATGCACAATGCCAAGCGTCGGCTGGAGTGGTGTAAAACTCACTGCCATTGAACTCTGGAGCAGTGGAAACACATTCTCTGGAGTAATGAATCACACTACCATCTGGCAGTCAGACGGACTAATCTGGGTTTGCCGGATACCAGGAGAACACTACCTGCCCCAATGCATTGTGCCAACTGTAAAGTTTGGTGGAGGAGGAATAATTGTCTGGTGCTATATTTCATGGTTTGGGCTTAGTTCCAGTGAAGGGAAATCTTAACCCTACAGCACACAATTACATTCTAGACTATTCAGTGCTTCCAACTTTGTGGAAACAGTTTGGGGTTTGTTGAGATCAGTGTGGAAGAACTTGACGACCTGCACAGAGCCCTGAACTCAAACCCATTAAAACACCTTTGGAATGAATTTTGCTGCACTAAATCATGTGTATATGACCAATAAAATATGATTTGATTTCAATTACACCACCTACTGCGAGCCAGGCCTAATCGCCTGCAGCAATTTTCCAACATCTAGTGGAAAGCTTCTCCAGAAGAGTGGAGGTTGTTTTAGCAGCAAAGGGGGGGACCAACTCTTTTGGAATAAGATGTTTGACGAGCAGGTGTCCACATACTCTTTTGGTCATGTAGTGTATGCACAGATATGTGCACCAGGTAATTTCTCTCTCTCGCTCTCTCTCTCTCTCTCAACTAAGTCGTTGGGCAATGCTCTGGGCTTGCCTTCTTCTTTCACTGTACAAACTCATTGGATCTGATCACATGACTCTGTCTTCTCCGGAAAAAAAATCATGCACATAGTTCTCTCAAACACTCACTCACTTAAGCCAGCCATAAAGTAAGGTTACTCCAGCCATAATTGTGTTAAAATGTATATGCACCTTAGCCAAATACATTTAAACTCAGTTTTTCACCATTTCTGACATTGAATCCTAGTAAAAATTCCCTGTCTTAGGTCTGTTAGAATCACTACTTTATTTTAAGAGTAGAGAGAATGATTTATTTCAGCTTTTCTTTCTTCCATCACATTCCCAGTGGGTCAGAACTTTACATACACTCAATTAGTATTTGGTAGCATTGCCTTTAAATTGTTTAACTTGGGTCAAACGTTTCAGGTAGCCTTCCTCAAGCTTCCCACAGTAAGTTGAGTG